>NW_022111312.1:757889-759646 GCF_000313985.2 Echinops telfairi
AGGAGAACCAGTGATACGGTGCTAGGCTTTCACCTAACTGTATCTGCATTGTTCCCCTTCCCAGTGCCCTCTCTCGGGTAGCCAGGCTAGTCACAGTCCTGGTCAACAGTCAGAGGGGATTCAGTAGAGGTTGAATTCATGGGGGGCCCTGCAAGTGGGTGCTGGGCTTTCATTGTCAAACTCACTGCCATTAAGTCAATTCCAACTCCTAGCAACTCTGTCAGACCCAGTAGAATGGCCCCGGGGGGTTCTGAGACTGTAACACTTTACGGGAGTAGAAGGCCTCTTCTTTCTCCCATGAAGCGGCTACTGGTTTCAAACTGCTGACCTTACAGTTATCGGCCCAATGGTTAGTTAAGCCATGCTACCTTCTGCAAACCGAGTGCTTAGCATTTCAGCATTAATAGCGCCTTCTCCTTCTCCTGGCTGTCTCAGGGGAAAGCCTGTCTCTCAGGGTCAGTGGGCCCGGCATCGCTCCGTTCCTGGACAACTCATGTGCAGCCTCTCTCTGTCCTGCTGGGTGCACTGCTGTGCCGGTCTGGTTTTCAGAAATGATGACATTTAGGTCCCACTTTACACCCATGAGGAGCCCTGGTGGCATAGTGGTTACACATTGGGCTGCTAACTGCAAGATCGGCGTTCGAAACCAACCGCCTCTTCAAGGAAGAACGACAGGGCAATGAGTTTGGTTTAGGGTTTGTTCGTTTGTTTTTCTTTCTCTCTTTCTTTTTGCTTTTGTGTGTATGTGCACCTATTAGGCTGCTAACCACAAGGTCAGCAGTTCGAAACCATCAGCCGCTCCTCGTGAGGAAGACAATGCTTTCTATTCCTGTAGACAGGTAGTCTTGAAAACTCACAGGGGCAGTACTACCCTTGCCCTGTCGGGTCACTGTGGGTCAGAATGACTCCCCAGTTGAGTTTGAGTGGCCTCATTAGCACAACAAAGAAGACCTTGGCCCCAAATGGGGCTCCATTCACAAGTAGAGGGGTTAGGGTTCACACATGTATTTGGGGGGCGGTGAGTAGGGGGGCTCACTCTGATGCGCAAGAGTGTTTCCATCCAGCTGTTGCTCTCTGAGCACAGGAGGTGCTTGCTTGCAACGGCTGACCCTGGTGTTCAGTAATTGCTGGACAATTTAGAGATGCCTGGAAATATATAATTCATGGGCCCATGACGCATCTTGATTGCCGGAGGGCAGTGAGGCGGGTCCGTCGTCCGGGGAGAATTTCAACGGTGACCTGGGAGGAGATAGGATCTGAGGAGCAGAGGACCTTCCCAGGAGAGAGCCCTCTGACATAGACAGTGGCCCTCGGGGCCCAACATGGAATTCCAGAAGTCAGGGGTCCTGGCAAAAACAAACAAACAAACAAACAGATACTGGGGTCTTGGGCTAGAACACTGGGATAAAGATCTTGGGCGACCCTGGACAAGCTTGGAGTCAGATGGATCCAAGGCTGTGTTCTGGCCCGCTCTTCTTTTTACCAGGTAAGGCTGACATGTTTGTGGTTATCACACTGGGAGGTGGAGGGGTGGGGGTGGGGCTCCTACGGATATTTTCTGGGACGAAGCCAGAGACACTGTTGAATTTCCCACAATGCACAGCACGGTCCCCGCTGCAAAGAATTCTCTAAATTCCAAACTCACTGCCACGAAGTCAATGCGGACTCAGAGTCACCCTATACGACAGGGTAGAACCGCCCCTGTGGGTTTCTGAGACTGTCACTCTTTACAGGAGTAGAAAGCCTGGTCGTCTTTC
>NW_022111312.1:760401-769626 GCF_000313985.2 Echinops telfairi
GCCAGGGTGCTCCCTAGAGGCAAGGATGGCTTGATCTCGAGAACTCTGGACAGGTTGTCAGGAGAGACCAGTCCCTGGAGAAGGACATCATGTTTGGCAACGACAAAGAGGAAGACCTTCAGCAAGACGGGGGACACCGTGGCTGCATCAACGGCCTCAGCCATAAGCACAGTGTGAGGAGGGCACAGGACTGGGGGGTCTTTCCCTTGTTGCTCGTTGGTTCACCGTGAGTTGGAACTGACTCCAGGGTACCTAACACAACAGCAACAACAACGATCCAGTTGATTCAGCCTCATAGCGACCCTAAAAGACAAAGTATTCTAAGGCTGTAAATCGTTAGGGAAAGAGACGGCCTCACTTGGGTGTGGGGGCATCTGACCCCCTCACCTTTGAGAGGGGAAGAAAGAACCAAGATCAGCAACTTCAGGATGGTCCCAACCAGGTGGTCAGAGATACTTCTGACCCCAGCACTCATGTGGGCTCCATCGTGCACTGCATTGGCCACACAGAAGGCACAGACAATTCTCTTGATGATGGGATTTCTTAGGGACGTTAACAGGTGACATCTGAGGCTGGGGCATGACTTAGGACACAGTTCTTCAGTTCAGACTGCCTTTTCTCAGCTAGGAGGGCTGGCAGGCTGGTCTCTCCCTGACCCACAGACCACTGGTCTCTTAGGCCTCTTGGGTTGGCGTAGCCTCTGCTCTGCTCAGGCAAGTGTTTCAAAGCAATTTAGCTACCAATAAGTGCCCAGAGGCACCCTTCTCGGTCAGTAAAGTACTTAATTCTGTCACTCCATCTAGTACCCAGAGGCACCCCACTCTGTCGTCAAGCTTTCTGCCTGAGGACACTTGGCTCTCTTGTTCTGTTTCCCCGCCACTGTTTCTCACCATCTCTAGTGTTACAGCCCTGGATTCTGGGTCTAGGAGTTTCTCAACACAGGGACCCTGGGTCCAAAAGATATGCTCTATTTCTGACCCTTCTTTCTTTCTTCTTTTTTAAAAATAAAATTTTATTGGAGGCTCATATAGCTCTTATCACAATCCATCCATCCATCCATCCATCCATCCATCCATCCATCCATCCATCATGTCAAGCGCATTTGTGCATTTGTTGCCATCATCAGTTTCAAAACATTTGCTTTCTACTTATGTCCTTGGTATCAGCTCCTCGTTTTGTTTGCTCCCTCCCCACCCTCCTTCGCTCCCTCATGAACCCTTGATAATTTATAAATTATTATTATTTCTTGTCTTATATTGACCGATGTCTTCCTTCACCCACTTTTCTGTTGTCTATCCTTCTGGGAGGGGGTTATATGTAGATCATTGTGATCAGTTCCCACTTCTGACGCCCACCTTTCCCTTCCCCTCCTGGTATTGCTACTCCCATGATTGGCCCTGAGGGGGTTATCTGTCCTGGATTCCCTGTGTTTCCTGCTCTTATCTGTAGCTGTGTACATGCTCTGGTCTAGCCGGATTTGTAAGGCAGAAGCGGGGTCATGATAGTGGAAAGGTGAGAATTCTGCTACTGAACCACCTCTGTTCTCTGGCCAGACACATCAAACAAACAAACCAAGAAAACACCAAAACCCTGCTGCTATCAGAGGGGAGGAAGCATTAAAGAACTAGAGGAAAGTTATATGTTTCATTGCCTGGCCCATCTTTCTCGATGGTAGTGAGCTTCTGTTCCCTCTCTGCCCTGAGGATGGCTCCTTTTAAGCCTAGCAGGATGGCAAGACTGACCAATCCCCTGGTTAAGGTTCCACACATCTTATTTGCCTAGTTTCACCCCCCTCTCCCCACCCCACCCCACACACACTGGGGTCCCACACACCTTATTTGCATTAGCAGAATGCTATCCAATCCCTTTGTAGAGGCACGAGCGCCTTATTTGCATAGTCCCACCACGTCACTGTGCAAGAGTCTCAAGGAGCCATATTAAGTAATTCACGGCACAGCAGGCTTCGCGTCACCTTCTCCCTGTTACGATGGCATCCAGATGATGTGCCAAGGAGCTGAAGCCTCAGACTGTTTACAGTGTGAACGCCCTTGGGGGCGGGGCTGCCAGCAGTACTCCTTGTAGCACTTAGGAGGTGCTGATGATGGGCGTCTAGAAGGGGCTTGCTCCCTCCCTCCCAGCTGAGGGGCCTCAGAGGCATGGGGCAGACAGAGGAGAGGGCTGTATGCGAGGGCTGGCCTTGGCTGTGGGAAAGGAAGGCCGCCCAGAGGCCCCGCTTCCCTGCTGGGAGAGGAGGCGAGAGGCTACAGCAGAAAATGGTGAAGAAAAGTCCTGCCGTTGGACAGACCTGGGTCCGAGGCTTATTTGGCAAAACACCCATTCCTGCAGGTTCCTGGCTGCATCATCAGCCAAGGGCAAAGGAAACTAACCGGCCCCATAGAACTGCCGGGGAGACGCAATGACACCGTGCAGAACAGGGGTGGGGAACCTTTCTCCTGCCAAGGTGAGCATTGGTGACCTCTTTCGACGGCCAGACTGGGTAGACAGGTAATGAGCCCACCCCGGACGTGAGGGCTGGGACTGCTGCTCTTTGGTGCAGCCTGTGATGTTCGCTGGTGTCCATGGTTCCTAGGGCCTTAGATGGCCTGAGGGCCGGATGTTCCCCACCCTTGGAAACCATTATGGGAACAGACCAATGTGCGGGTGGCGGTGTCTACTGGGCCCCCTTCCTTCGGGGGGGATGCACGAGAGCTGAAGGCTGAAGCTCAGGACTCAGTGAGAGACCACGGGCAAGTGCCTCCAGCATGCAGGCCCCTTTGGGCCTCAGTTTCCCCATCTGATATAGGAAGCCACTGGTCATGGGATGGCAAAGGATCCTCTTCAGCCCCCAGCCCTGCTCTGAGCCACCTGGAGGGCCAGGAACCGCTCCTGGGGCCCAGGGTGCACCAGGCAGAGATTTGAACCTGCGGAGGCTGCGGGGTGCACAAAGATCCCTCCCTTCCCTCCTGCTTCTCCAGCAAAGACTGGGCTTGGTGATTTGGGGACAGGGAAGAGACTCCTGGCAGAGAGAAGTCCTCTTCGGAGAAGAGCTGCTCCCGGGAGCTGTCACCGTTGCTAAATTAGTTTTCAATCCACCAAGCTCTGAGAGTGGCGATTCGCTCAGGGTGGAGATGGGAGGTGACGGGGGCCGGCTGAGAAGACTGGCTGTGTGACCCTGAGCCCTTTGATTCAGCCTCTCTGCGCCCCAGGTTCCTAATCGGCAAAGCACCAGCCTTAGACAGACTGACTTCAAAGGGACCTTTGAACTTGAGGATTCTAGGGTGTAAAAATACACATGCTCATCCTCATAGAATACTACTGGCTAAAATGTCTAGGATGCTTACTTGGGTCCAAGTCCACGTCTGAGGCATTTTGCATGGACCGAGATTGTTCCAGAAGCCCCTGGGGGCGTCCTGGTGACACACTGGGCCGCTAACTGCAAAGTCAGCCGTTCAAAACCACCAGCCGCGCCACAGGGGAAAGAGGAGGTTGTCTGCTCTGATGAAGGTTCTCGGTCTTAGAAACACCCCCAGGGCAGTTCTCCGGGGTCCTATAGAGTCAAGACCAGTTGGATCGACTCAATGGCAATGAGTTTGCTTTGGGGGTCGGCTTATTTCATTTGCGTTTCTCTGGGCTTCGATCTCCAATTCTGTGAGGGGAGGCAGTTTCGAGAGGGCAGGGATGGATCTCCAAGCTCTCTGGAAGCCCCCTCTAAGGAAGACACCGAGTGGCCAGAGGGTAGCCTGTGAGCCCTGCGGTGACCAGCAGCCCTTCCCTACCCCAGCCCTCCACCACCACCCGTCATTTCTGATCGAAGTTCTGCAAAGGGCCGGCTAGTTAATATCTTAGGCGTCTAATGCCACGGGGCAGTTCCTTCCTCGTCCTCCTTCAGGATCTGTAAAAATATAGGAACCATTCTGAAGGGCTGTACAAAAACAGGCTTGGCCCGCAGGAGACAAACACTTTCAACCACATCAAAGCTTCCTGCATCCTTTGCAGCTAGAGGGAGCCCCGGAGTCCCATGCGGGGTGGGGGTGGGAGTGGGGGGTGAGTGGATGGGAGGGTGAGGCGTGAACTTCCAGACCTGGACCACAGGCCATCCTCACCTCTGCAAATCAGCAAACATTTCTTGCCTGCAGATCAGCCTGAGAGCCAGGGGCAGGCAGGGTCCTGGGGCGGGGGGTGGGGGGTCTCCTTCAGCCTCTCCTTGTGCACCATAGGGACGTTAAAGACCAGCGAAGAACAGAATCCAAGAGCCCCATCCTGGTTGAGTCCTAGCATCAGCTCGGCCTGATTCCACCCCCAGTCTTTCCATTGCGGTGGCCTTGACCTGGAACATTCTCGCCCTCCGTCTCCCCAGGACAGCCTCTAGCTCAGTGTTTGGGTCCCAGCTCCCCCATCTTCCTCTCTGAGGGTTCTTCTGTGACTCTTCTATGTCATGCATAGCCGCCGCCCCCATCCCCCATCCCCCATCACCATCATGCAGGCTTCGGTGAGAAATTCGTTTTGCAAGGCCACCCCAGGACGCACGACTAGAGCAACACGCCCTGCGTAACACGGATGAGACTGACCGACCTTGCACTACAGGCATGTCCACTCGGCTCAGTTGCTACTGGTAGCTGCTTTTGAGTCTTACTCCAGCTCGTGGCAGCCCCTGTCCTGGAAGCCGATCACCAGGACTTTCTTCAGCAGCACCATGGGGGAGGGGTTCCAACCGCCAGCCTTTAGGTTAGCAGTCAAGTGCAAACCATCTGTGCTGCATGGCCACTTCTACCTTATTCTCCTTCCTCCTCCCTGTCCCCTCCCTTTCTCACCTGCCCTGCCCTCCCTTCTCCTTTTCCCTCCCCTCTCCTCTCCATCCTTCCCCTCTGCTCCCCCCTCCTCTCCCTTCCTCTCTTCTCGCTGGCTTCTCCTCCCCTCCCTCTTCTTGCTTCCCCTAACCTCCCTCCCTGGCCCATGCCACCATCTGCAGGTCCTCGCACCTGCCTCGCCCCCCCTGTGAAGAACCATTCTGTCCAGAACCCATCCATGATCTCCCCAGACAATTAGTCTTGGGGAGCCCCATAGGAACATGCACGGAGGAGCAGCAGAGCACTGAGGTTCCATTCAGACGGCTTGGTGACAGGGCTCCAGGCCTTCCTCCAGATGACTGCCCTCTTGGGAAGGCACGTCATCTGGGCTGGGAGCAGGGCTGCCAGCTGCCTGGCAGGGAAAACTAGCAGATGGGCCCGCGTGCACCTTTGCCCTGCCACCAGACCCCAGAACAAGGGGAGCGGCCCATTCTTCCTCTGGCCTCGCTGCAACTCAGCCCCGCACCCCAGCCAGAGGCTCATCAGCCTGTGCCCAAGCGGGCGCCTACCTTTTTGGGGGGTGCCTGTCAATAGCTAGCACTTGCTGGGCCCCCAGCATCAGCTTGAAAAGAGCACCCCAAGTCTCTCATCTTAAAAATGCCAGCTCTGGTGCTGCCCCTGGAGCCCTGGTGGGGTCGTGGTTGAGGGTGGGACTACGGGGAAAAAACTGGGCTTTCTACTCCTGTAAACAAGTTAGTCTAGGAAACCCAAGGAGGGGGTCTCCATGAGCCAGCATTGACTCGATGGCAGCGAGGGTGGGGACAGTGCCGCCAGCTATGCACCTGCTGTGACACGTGAGGCCGGGCATCTGAGTCCACCCAGGAGGGCCTTGGCAGAAAGGCCTGGCGACTACTCCCCAAACCCAGCCACTGACAGCCCTGTGGAGCCTATTTCCACTCTGACACGCAGAGGGTCGCCATGCTGGGAGCTGGCCCCAGAGCCACTGGGTTAAGGTCCCTGGGTGGCACAGACAGTGCGTTCACTGCCGAAGTCAGGATCAAGTTGGTGGTGATGAAATCACAAACACAAACCTGGACTGGCTCGTGGGCACCCAGGAGGAAAGGCCCGGCGATCTTCTTTCTGTAAAGACACAAAACTCACCTACGTCGCTGCCATGCAGTTGATGCCCACTCACAGAGAACTCACAGGACAGGCTAGGATTGTCCCTGTGGGTTTCAAAGGCTATAACTCTCGACGGGAGTAGAAAGCCTCATCTTGCTTCCGAGGAGCAGCTGGTGGTTTTGAACCGCTGACCTTGGCATTAGCAGCCCAACGTGTACCTATGACAGCTAAGACAAACCCTAGGGAATAACACTCCTCTGTTGCCCATGGGGCACTGAGCCTCAGTTTGCTCCTCTGTAAAGTGGGCCTTCCTCATTGGGTGCTGCAAGAAGTCAGCCAGTCGATGTCCAGAGCGGTGCTTGGCATAGTAGGTGCTCAGTACACGTTAGTTCCTGCGGTTATCCCTGTGGTATTATGTATTGGAAACCGGGAGCCCTGATGGCACAGTGGTTACGCGTTGGGCTGCTAACCGCCAGGTCAGCAGTTTGGAACCACCAGATGCTCCGTTAGAGAAAGATGAGGCTTTCTAAGCCCATGAAGAGTTATAGTCTCGGAAACCCACAGGGGCAGTTCTACCCCATCCGATAGGGACCCTGTGAGTTGGAATTGACTCGATGGCAGGGAGCGCTTTTGATTAGATGTCTGTGAAGGAGCCTCAGGGGGTAGGGGCAGGGGAAGGTAGAGCACTTGGCTGCTGACAGCGAGATCAGCAATCAGCACCCAGAAGCTGCTCCACTGGAGAAAGGGGTGGCGGTCTGCTTCTCTAAAGATGACAGCCTTGCACGCCCCATGGGGCAGGCTCCTCTGTTCTGTCGGGTCACGCAGAGTCGGAGAGAAGGCCACAGCCATCTGTGTGGTGTATATTTTGAACCCAGAAGCCTGTCTTGTCCCCGTCTCTCCAGAGATGCAGGCTGCATCGGGCCCATTTCGCAGGCGAGGAAACTGAGTCCGGGAGAGGCTCAGCCACTTGTGGCCAAGGCCAGAGCCACGGCTGGCATGTCAGGCCCTTCCCAGGCCTCCTCTGGCAGGTCACTCCCACCTTACCGTGACTCTGTCGGGAGTCCCTGCAACAAGGGCCGCCAGTCACCACGTGTGCCCAAGGAGCAAGAAGTCTGGACCATCACCCAGGGGCACACATTTGAATATGTATTGATAACGGGCACCATATGCTCCCTCTGATTTCTTGATTGAATTACCCATGGCAGATGGCTGGGTGTTGAAGGCCATTTAGCTAATGACACTGAGCCTTCCCATTTATTTCCTTGAGTTTGGGTGGCGGGGAGATGAATGAAAACGGCCCTGGGCAGTGTGCTGGGAGTGCCAGGTGGTGGTACGTCCTAGTCCTGAGACCAGAGAGAAATGAGGGGACCCTTCCCGAGAAAGGGGGGTGTGTAGCCAGGAGCCACATCATCTCCCACCCGTAACCCTGGAAGTGAGCACAGGTCATCCTCAGTGTCTGAGAAGACTGTGGCAATGACAGTCAGCAGTCAGCTCCGACGTAACTCGAATGCCTCGTTTCAGATGCACAGCTTTCTACATGAGCCTGATCCCGCCAGAGCCCTGGTCCACGGGAAGGTCAGCAGTCAGGTGTCGGAGCCTCAGTTCAGTTGTCTTGTGTTGAGAGAGTTGGCCCCTGCCCGACTTGCTATCCGTTCTGACTCCCACACCGACACGGTCCCCCTTGTCCCTGATCAACAGACTGTGGCTGGCTTTGCAACAGCGAACGCTTGCCAACGACACCCTGCGTCGCTGTCTGTGGGACATCTTTCTAATGACAAGTAGTACATGAGGGGACAGGCATGAAGTGCAGTCTGGCAGAAGCCAACTCCGACCTAAGTCATATAGATGTGCGGGGCTACCCACAGTGGCTTTGTCCAAGAGTGGCCAGGAACTAGGAACAGCCCACATGTCCTGCCGGGGGCAGCTGACTTACCCGTGAATGAGGATGTGAGCCTTTGGAGTGTAAGAGCCCTTCCCCGGGATTCCAAACCCACCCACTCTTTTCCAATCCCGTCTGGTGTGTAGTGACCTCAAGGACCAGGTAGAACTGCCCCTGGATAACTTCACAGGAGTAGAAAGCCTCGTCTTTCTCCCTCAGAGCGGCTGGTGGTTTCAAACTGCAAACCTTGCAGTTAGCAGCCTAATGTGTAGCCCATTCCACCACCAGGGCTCCCAGGCTTCGTTGGGTTAACAAGCCTTGAGATTCCTGGGGACCACTGGGAAAGCCACAGATCAGCCATTGTAGGGAGGCTTCTCAGGCAGTGATCCTGGGTCTGGTCTTTTGATCCAGAAAAAGAAGGTGGAGGACTATTTTGATTAGAGGAGTCAGGTTTATCTGTCTGGAAAGGCAAGTGCACTTGAAGGCATTCTCTGCTTCTTGCTAAAGGAGCCCTGGTGGCGCAGGGAGTTAGGTGTTGGGCTGTCATCCCAAAGGTCAGCAGTTTGAAACCACCAGCCGCTCTGCGGGAGCAAGACGAGGCTTTCAACGGCCGTAACGAGTTACAGACTCGGAAACTCACGGGGGCAGTTCTGGCTACGAGCCTTCACTTCCCCATCTGTGAAATAGGTACAATCATGCCTACCTCTCTCTCCTCCTTACCAAGAATGCCCGTATTGCCCTCCCTGGATTCGTACAGAGATCTTCATTAAATTAAGAAAAGAAACTTCTAGGACAGTTAACGCTGAGTGGATTCCAAATCTTGGAGACCTCGTGGTCGTCTGTGTCCGAGTAGAACTGCGCTCCATGGAGGCTCAGTGGCTGTTGTTTTGTGTGTTTCAGAAGTAGATCACAGGCTTTTCCTCGGAGGCACCTTCCGGTGAGCTTGAACTTCCAGATCTTTGGCTGGGAGGCAGAGGCCCAGCCCAGTACAGTATGCACAGTCAGTGTGCAAGAAACACCAGTCATCTCTGATGTCTTTGTTAATGGGCCAAGACTAACATTTCGCATCTGCATCTGGCCTGGGCTCCCAGCTTTTCCAGGACCCCCCAACCCCCACCCCCAGAGCCGCACAGAAGCCTACTTTCTCAGCAGCTTGGCCGAGTTTCGGAGCCAAACTTGGGTCGTTGGGGTTAGCTGACCCCTGGACCTGCCTTGTCCCTACAAGCTGCCTCTGCCTCTGGGAACATGGAAGCCCGGATTGGGGGTGGGGTGGGGAGCCAGGGGCCAGCTGGGCCTCCTGCAGAGCAGCTCTGCCCAGTGGTCTTGTTCTTGGCAGCTCCACAGGAGAGGTTCATTCGGTGCTAAAAATAGGCTGTGTTTAGACACGTTGAGGCTCCGACTGGCAACAGAACAGCAGGGACCAGATGCTGCCATCAC
>NW_022111312.1:770990-780591 GCF_000313985.2 Echinops telfairi
GAGCTCATTGTTGCCTTTAGGAAGGAATGAATTGGCATCCCCAATTCATCGAGGGGTTCTCTTGCCTTTGTAGACCCTCTAGGGTCCCCTTGCTGACCTGCTGCTATGATAACCTATAGTGATGCCCCCAAGGTATCAAATACTGTGTGTGGTGGTGGGGGGGGGGGCAGCTTTGAACAAAGGTCAGTGTGTCTCCGAAGCCTCTGGTCTTGCCTGGAAGCCTCTGGAAGGGCTGAGGGTCCCATCCCACAAGGGTTCCTGGCTTCTTCTGACCCACGTCCAGCCGTGGAAACACCTGGCTTGCGGATGATCGGCCCAGAACTCCGTGGGGACCCTGGCCCACAGCCCAGAGGTTTTAAAGCTGGCACCTGGTGGTGACGGTACTTGGATGGAGCATGTGGTTTCCGGTGGGTGGCTAAGTGAGAAGCCAGCGATCCGGGCCCATGGAAGAAAGGCCTGGCAAACTGCTTCCATCAGGCCAGCTGCCGGGAGAGCCCTGTGGGTTGCCAGGAGTGACGCAACGGCAACAGGCTGAACTTTTTTTTTTTAATGTAAGAGTGATTTTTCTAAAGTGTTTGGTTGTGGCTGTGACACTTTATGGGCCATTCGCACACAAGCCGCACACCCCGAGCTTGGTGGTCAAGGTTCCCCAAGGGTCTAACGCCTTGCCCCTTGCTTCAGCTGTGTGTAAGGCCAGCCCTGCACTGTTGTGTGACTCCTTTGCCTTCCTGAAATGTTCCCTGCTGCTGCCGCTGCCCTGCAGGAGAACTGGGACTCTCCTCTTCCCAGGCCTGCCAGCACGCAGACCCCCCACCCCCCACCCCAGGAGGCGCTCCGACCGGCACTCCCATGTAGACCTTCACTTCTCTCCAGGGTTCACGCCCTGTGGCTCCCCTTGCAAAGTACCCAACCTGGTTGGTTTCAAGACCACAGAAATGATCTCTCTTCCAGGGGCGGGGTTGGCAGGACCAAGCTCCCTCTGAACTCCTAAAGGGAAGATTCCCGTGTCCCTTCCCAGGGGACAGGTCTAATTGCTCCCAGGTGTGTCTCCAGACTTGCGTCTGCTTGGCTTCAGTCTCCGCCTCCGTCTTCGCACGGCCAGCTCCCTCTGGGTGCTGTCTGTGTCTCCTCTCCTCTTCTGATCAGGGCACCAGTCCTGTCTGAGTAGGGCCCGGCCCTCGCCTGTAGGACCTCGTGGTGATTAATTACACCTGTTTGTTTGTGGTCGGGTGCTGTCTTGTCATTGCAGGTCTCCGTGTACAACAGAGAGAATCCCTGCACCATCCTCCCATTGCTGCGACCTCTGTGTCACCCACTACACATACCAGGACCCCATTTCCATAAAGGCCCCGTTCACAGGCATCAGGACTTCAACATGTCATTTGTTTTGGGGGGCGGGGACACACATGCACCCTTAACACCTGGGCTCCCACTTTTTCCTGTTCCTTTTCCAGAGGAAATGACTGTGAGCTGATTTGCAAAGGCTCTTTTCAGGGACCCCCGATGGCACAGTGGTTACACGCTGGGCTGATCACTGAAAGAAGGTTGATGGTTTGAACCCACCAACCGTTCTATGGGAGAAAGATGAGGCTCTCCATTCCCATGAAAAGACTGGCAGGCTCGGAACCCTATAAAGCAGAATCAACTTGATGGCAACAGGTTTTGATATATATATATTTTTTTTACTTTTTATCTTGAGGAAGCCCGCTCTACTTCTGCTTCCCACCCCCACCCTCGCTCCCACCTCCAGCCACACACACACACACACACACACACACACACACACACACACACACACACACACACACACACACACACACACACACACACATACACACACACACACACACACACCTGCACCTCCATCTCCACATCCCTAATGTGTTCGTTTCTGGTGAGCCACAAACTGGGTGTTAGATTCAAAGGGAGACAAGAGCAAGGGAGGTAGGGACCTGGCGAAGGAAGGGGAGCATCCCAGGGGAGCCATGACAGGCCCGGAGAGGCCGGGGAGGTAGAGCTGCTGCCTTGGGGTCTGTTGCTGAATTCCCACCTGATGCGCAGACTCCTTGGAAGAGGGATGAATCCCCAAGGCGGTGGTGAAGAATCATGGTTTGGGATTTGGACAGCCCTAGGTCCAAATCCCAGCTGCACCCCTGACCAACCCTGTGACCTGTGTTCCCTCGCCTAGAACATGGGGAAATAGTGGTGTTGTGGTTACGGGTCAGGCTGCTAACTGCAAGGCCAGCAGTTCGAAACCACCAGCTGCTCTGTGGGAGAAAGAGGAGGCTTTCGCTCCCATCGAGGGCGGCCGTCTTGGAGACCCCCAGGAACAGTTCCACCCTGTCCTAGAGGGTCGCTATGAGTCAGAATCGACTCGTTGACAGTGAGTTTGGTGTCTCTGGTATGGAAATGTTTATGCCGAAGCCTTGGCACAAGTCCAGGCATACACAGTCGGTATTCAATAAATAATGAACGAGTGAATGAACAAATGAGCGAACAAACATATTGTTAAATAGTGCAATTTCCTTCCTTGTCCTCTTCTTCCTGGGATAGAAGAAAGGGTCTCTGGATGTGGTCTCTCCCATAAGAAAGCAGCCTCATGAAGTAAGAGACTTGTGTATGGTGCCCGGCTCATCACCGGGGCTCCTGGACTATCTGTTGGGAAATTGAATGCATCAGATCAGGTGCAGCAGGCAGTTTGGCAGACCTGGTGTTTTTAGTTGCCCTTGAGTCAGCTTCAGAGGTCTTCTGGGGGCGTACTGCGTTATGGGTTAGGGCTGTTAACCGTCAGGTCAGCAGTTCAAATCCACCAGCCACTCTGTGGCGAAAGATGAGACTTCCTACTCCCTCCAAGAGTTACAGCCTCAGGAACTCATAGGAGCAATTATACCCTGCCTCCTGGGATTGCAGTGAGTCGAATGAACTTGATGGCAGTGAGGGCCCCCTCCCCATGAGCTTCCCCCCAGTGAGTTTTGTGTTAGAGTTGGTTTCTACTCATAGCAGAATGAACCTGCACCCTGCCCTGTCCTGCCCCATCCTCGAGGTCACCTGAGATGTTTGAGCTCATTGTTGCCTTTAGGAAGGAATGAATTGGCATCCCCAATTCATCGAGGGGTTCTCTTGCCTTTGTAGACCCTCTAGGGTCCCCTTGCTGTCCTGCTGCTATGATAACCTATAGTGATGCCCCCAAGGTATCAAATACCCATGGTGGGCAGGTTTCCACAGAGCCCCCCACCCCCCATCTCAGGCAGCCTGTGAAGAAAGGCTAGCGATCTACTTCTGAAAGTGAGTCACTGAAAAGCCTTATGGGGCCACTGGCCAGAAAAGGTCACATTGCTGGGACAAGAGGGCCAGCCAACACCCAGGAAGGGCTCTTTGGACGTAAACCCCCCAAACTCCAAACACACTATCATCGAATCATATTTTGATGATTTTCGACTCATAGCGACCCCATTGGACAGAGTTGGGCTACCCCTTTAGACTGGGGAGGCTGCCAGTCTATGGGAGCAGGGTCTCACTTTTCTCCTGCAGAGCAGCTGGTGGGTTTGAACCGCTGCCCTTGCCGTCGGCAGCCCAACATGTAACCCACCAGGACTCCTCTTTGGACTTCAGGTGAACCCACAAATCATGGTACATTTGACCAGATATGGGAAATGAGGGGGGAACGATCCTACCAGCTCATCAACACCTGCCTTGATCAAGGACAAGTTGGTCCCAAGAGGAGACTAAAGCCTGCCCCTTCCCAGTTTGGTCCAATGGAAAGAGAGCCAGCACAGGGTTCTAGGGGGTTCCGAACAGGGTGCCAAGTTACTTGCCTCTGCTTTCTTCCCCTCCAGGCCCCTCCCAGCATGGTGCGGTGCCTATGAGGCATCTCAAGCCTGCCCTGTTTGGTGTCTGGCAGCCCTGAGCTGGAGGCTGGAAAGAATGGGAATCCCCCAGCTGCTGTTTCCACGAGGCGGATGCAGCCAGACCCAAGACCAGCACCGGGGCCGCAGTGATGCAATGCAGCCCCCACAGGCTCCAGGAACCCAGGCAGGACTCAAAGGGGGCTGCAGCTGCTGGTGACCCTCCGGAGCGCCTCCGACTGCTGCGATCCAAGTTCTTGGGGAAGTCTTTGAAGGGAAGGACAAGATGTAGGCAAAAAGGACCCACTCTGGGCCGTCCTTGACCCAGAAGCTCACCTTGACCTTGGGAAGTCCGGTTGCTTTCTCCTTTCTCTTGGCCTCCGTCAAAGACCCACCCCTGGGGTCCCAACGCCCCCCAGTCCATCTCCTCAGCCCCGCCCAACGAGCCAGTCCGGAATGGTTCTGCCATGGCGAAGGTCTGGCTCCGGGTCCAGCGGTACTTCCGCCGCAAACCTGTGCGCTTCTTCACCTTCCTGGCGCTCTACCTGACCGCTGGCAGCCTGGTCTTCCTGCACTCGGGCTTCGTGAGCCAGCCCGCCCTCTCGCAGAACCAGGCCAATCCAGCCGGGGCCCCGGCCCAGGCTGCCGAGCTGCCCTTTCTGGGCGCCTTGCACCTGGGCAGGGGCTTCCGGGAGCCGGCAGAGGCCTCGAGCATCACGCGCAGGTACGGGCCCTGGTTCAAGGGCAAGGACGCGAATGAGCGCACCAAGCTGGGCGACTACGGGGGAGCTTGGAGCAGAGCCCTCAAGGGAAGGGCTGTCCGGGAGAAGGAGGAGGAGCGAGGTAAGAGGGGGCGTGTCTGGGGGGGCAGGGTGTGGGGTGCACGGTGTGGTCCGGAAAAAAACAAGTCCTGGTGGTCAGGCAGGTGAGCACCCAGCTGCCACCCATACAGCAAGAGAGTGATGTGGCAGTCTGTTTCCATAAAGACTACACTCTGCCCTATTTGAGTCCCTGTGAGTCATGATGGGTTGAGAATCTTTGTGGCCTGGTGGTTACGGCACTGGGCTTAGATCCAAAAGGTTAACAGTTCGAAACCACCAACCGCTCTGTGGGAGAAAGACAGGGCTTTCTACTCCCTTGAATAGCTACAGTCTTCTTGGAAATTCAGGCAGTTCTACAGTCGGCATCAACTCGATGGCAGTGAGTGAGTGGTAAACAGACAAACAACTCACTGCTATCCAGCCAATGCTGACTCATAGTGACCCTGCTTTCGGGAGTAGAAAGTCCAGTCTCTCGCTCACAGAGCTGCTAGTGATTTTGAACTGCCAGCCATGGGGATCACAGCCCAACTTGTCACCACTACACCACCAGGGCTCCAGGTGAGTGAGTGAAGTGATGATGAAATAGATCACATTGTATGATGCAATGTCTCAAAACCACATTTTCCACTGCCACTGAGTCAGTGCCCACTCCTAGCGCCCCTATAGGACAGAGAAGACTGCCCCTGTGGATTGTCAAGACCCGTTTGTTTGTTTGTGTTTCAATCATTTTATTGGGGGCTCTTACAGCTCTCACCTGTTTAAAGGAGTGGAAAGCCTGTCTTTCTCCCAAGGAACGGCTGGTGGTTTCGAACGGCTGACCTTTCCTGTGGTAGCCCGTTGTGTGACCCACAACCCCACCAGGGCTCCATGGGGCAGTATAATAATAGCATCATCATCCTGGGGGGATATGCTCCACTTGTGATCCACTAAACTTAGCCCTCCGAACCCACCCAGAGGCTGCTCAGAAGAAAGGCCTAGTAATCCGGTGATCTACTTCTGTAAAGATGGCGACCAGGAAAGCCCCCACCCCACCCCCCCACCCCGGCAGTTCTGCTCTGTAACACTGGAGGTCACTATACATGTAGGGCTGGCTCAGCAGCAGCTATCAGCAAAGTGTGGCATGGTATAGCATAAAGGATCCTGGTGGGGCAATGGGTAAGTGCTTGGCTGTGGTTTGAACCTACCCAGCTGCTGATGACCCACTCCAATGGAGATGCTAGCTCAGGAAGCACCGTGAGGCTGTTCAGCTCTGCCATGTGGGTTCGCCATGGCAACACATGACAACAAACACAGACTAATATACGCATAATAATATAAAGAGTATATGGCATAAATCAGCTGTCACCGGTTTTTCATAAGAATTGCTGTCACCTAACTGTAGGTATGTGGTAGCTCTGTTTGCTAACCCCATTACACAGATAAGCGCACTACCAAGCAGGCGAATCCCCTCCTACATGACCACACCCGCAGGCCAGAGTTCCATCACAGTGGTTGGTTATGCGTTGGGCTGCTAATCGAAAGGTCAGAGTTCAAAACCATCAGCCCTCTGCAGGAGAAAGGTGAGGCTTTCTACCGCTGTGAAGGGTGACAGTCTCGGAAACCCACAGGGGCAGATCTACCCTGTCCTGTAGGGTCGCTATGAGTTGGCATCGGCTGCAGGGCAGTGAGTTTGGTTGGGTATGGATTTGGTATCCCCCACCAGAAAGCCCCTGGTTTACACGTTTGCTTACACGCTGGTGACCTGCCTCCCCTGCTGGACTGTCAGCCCCACAAGGTCAGGGGTGTTGCCTGTCCTGTCAGCCTGTGTTTTGTCAGCACCTGGGACAGTTCCTGGGACAGAGATGGCGCTGAATACAATTGGTTGGACGGGTGGGTGATTGGATGAGTGATAAGTCATGTTTTTCCTTCACTGCCTTCACATAATCCCAGGAGATTGTCCCTGACTCTCTCCGCCTGCTGTTCCTCCTCTGTAGTAACTGTCATGGTCCAGAGGTACACCGGGATGGCCTGTACTTATCTGGGCCCCCTCAGAGAACTCCCTGTCCCATGCAACAACAACATTCCGATTTGTTATGCAAATTAAATACTGCCGCCACCAGTAATATAGTTCTGGGGATTTCTAGAGCATCTGCTTCAGGACAACCACTGCCCTAGTTGTTTTTCATGTAAGATTATATACGTGTGTGTGTTTGTGTATACATTTATACATAATGTTTAGCACACCTCCGGGCACTTAGTCATAAATGACAATTTTTTTTAAAAACCTCATGACTGCCACATCAATTCTGACTCATAATGACCCCAGAGGACAGAATAGAACCGCCCCTTAGGTTTCTGGGGCTGGACTTCTTCACCAGAATCTTTCTCCCTAAGGAGCGGCTGGTGGGTTCAAACTGCTGACCTTGTGGTTAGCAGCCTAACATGTAACCCACTCCACCACCAGGGCTCCGTGCACTTAACAACTGTCCAGCTAATATTTGTTGTTCCTGTTATTGTTGTTGTATGCCATTGAGCCAATGGCTACTCCCATAGGATGGGTGTGGAGCTCTCCAACCCTGCCCCCTGCCTTTGAGGGTTTCCAAGGCTCTTTGTGAAGCAGGTTGCCACGCCTTTCTTCCACGGAGCTGCTGGTAGCTTCAAACCACCACCCTCGTTATCCGTGGTATGCCTCCGTTATCCACACGGCTCGTTTCCCAAGACCGGGGTTGTTAGGTGAAAATCCGAGTGATGGGAACATAGAGGAAGATGATCGGGTCACAACATGGACGGTGACCGCATCACTGATGTCACTACCAAGCCCCTGAGAATCACGGCCTAGCCAGGCTGGCACAACACCTTCACCACAACAGGCAGCGTCACCCCTATCTCCTGCCACATCGGCACTTGTTACCACCAGAGGTGTGTCACTAGTGCGCAAAAAAAAACGTCAGAGTGAAGGTTATTTCACTGTTGGCGTAAATGCAAAATCTCAGATACTGAAACAGCAAGCCAGGGGTAGGTGCGATGATCGTGTACAAATCAGTCACTGTGTGACGTGAGTTGCCTCTGGCCCACGAGGACCCCATGTGTGTCGGGGTAGAACTGTGCTCCACGGGGTTTCCAGTGGGTTCCTTTCGGGAATTCGATTGCCCGTCCTTTCTGCCAAGTGCCTCTAAATAGACTCTGCCCCCTTTCCCCCCATGCTATTCAGTGAGCGTCCAGGCATGTTAATCACGTTCACTTTCAAGGGACGTCTAGTAATGATAATAGCTCATCTTGACTGAATGGTCATTATGGGCTAGACCAGCGGTTCTCAACCTTCCTAATGCCACGGACCCTTTAATACAATTAATTACTCCTGTTGTGGTGACCCCCCCAACCATAAAATTAGTTTCATTGCTACTTCATCACTGTCATTGTGCTACTGTTATGAACCATCATGTAAATATCTGATAGGCAGGATGTATTAGGCGACCCCTGTGAAACGGTCATTTGACCCCCAAAGGGGTCCCGACCCACAGGTTGAGAACCATCGGAGTAGACCAAGCTAGGCGAGTTCCACTACCTCATTTAATGATCACACAGCTCCAGACATTGGGACTGTTGTTAACCCGTTTCCCGGGAGCTCAAACTCAGCCAGAAGTCACTTGGCCCTGAGTCACACAGAGATGAGAAGAAATGAAGCTTAAAACCAAAGCCCCAAACCAAACTCACTGCCATGGAGTTGCTGCTGACTCCTGGTGACCCTCAGGAACAGGGCAGAACTGCCCCTGTTGAGTTCCCAAGACGGTAACTCTTTATGGGAGTAGAAAGCCCCATCCTCTTCCCGCACAGCGGCTGGTGGTTTTGAACTGCTGACCTTGTAGTTAGCAGTCCAGCGCATGATCACTACACCACCGGGGCTCCTGAGGCTTACAGTCAGGCTTGTTTAAGTCCATCCAAAGCATCCTTCTTGCCCACGCTCCTCCCTGCCCTGGGAAACCTTATGCATTCTCTACATGGAAAGAGCGAAGGAAGAGCAAATAGGAAGGAAGCGCTACGCCCAGGGCTCTCAGCTGGTGGTCTTGGGAAATCAGGTAGCATTATTAAGAAGACACAAATCCAGCCTGTCCTTGATGAACTGATTCAAGGATCCGCGACAAAAGACAGCTTAATTAGATTAGCGCTAATAACAAGCAGTCGCAGCGCTGACCTGAGGCTCCACACTTCTGGTTTTCTCTGAAGCCAGCAAGGGCTCTGCTTGAAGCTGTGATGTGGGACACGGAGAGTTCAGGGCCCATCACTGGCCGAGAGCAAGGACAGAGGAAGCTGCACCAGGCTGGGGCTGGGGCGGAAACCTGACCCCAGCACCTGCAATATGCCAGTCATCTTGGCAGGGGCTTGACCTCCCAACAGCCTGAGCTTTGGGCAGCTCCATCAGAGTCGGAATCCCGGTTCCTGGCTGGGCAGCCCTGCGGGGTCTCTTCACCTCTCTGAGCCCATTGATTGGTGGGGATAAAAGTCACTTGGCCTCAGATGTCTCTAGAGATGTTCGATCGTGTACAAGACACCGGTTGTGTGCTCTTGAGGGGCGAGGCACTGCTCTGTGCCACGTCACCTTAGCTCCGCAGCGATCGGACGAGCTTGATGCTGTTGTGAGCTCCGTCTTGTCGGATGCACACTGAGGACTCAAAGCACCCTCACCAGGGTTTTCTCGGCCGCTATTTGTATGGAAGCAGGTCGCCAGGTCTTTCTTCTGCAGGCCAGGAATTGCCGACCCTTGGGTTAGCAAATCGGGCCTCTTCACTGTCTGCACCATCAGGGCACCTGAACTTCTCCCGGAAAGGAAGCTGAAGGCATCCAGCTACAGGCTGGCTGGAGCCCCACACCCACTACCTTGTCCTCTTCCTGAGCACACACACGCCTGGCAGGCAGAGAAGACTTAACGCTCACCAGCCAGCGCTGCCAGCTCTTAAT
>NW_022111312.1:780981-781983 GCF_000313985.2 Echinops telfairi
TTGAGTCCCAGGTCACAGATGAGGCCGCGGAGGGTCAGGGGCGCTAAGTGCAGGCCTTTGAGCGGTTCTGCTCAGTCCAGTCCTCGTGGCTGATGACGTACAGCCAGGACAGACGAGAATTTACAAACCGCAACTTCTGGAACATGAGCCAGCATGGGGGAAATGGCAGGTGGACGCTGAGCTGGAGACAGAATGTGACGACAACGTGGGAACCCACAGCAGCCTGCTCAAAGCTGGCGGTGGGTCAAGGTGCTGAAACACCCACGGAGCTGGAACTGTAATGCTCTGACAGCTTGGGAACCCAAGGTGCCCTGTTCAAACATGGCGGCAGGCAGTGCCCCTTGGGACTGGCGTGGCTCCCCACAGTCCTGACAACAATCAATCTCGCGCTCAGGACACTTCCTCTGTGCCCCCCTCTTCAGGGCTTCGACCCGTCATTGTGCCTGTCCTGGCTCTTGTCCCAGGCACTCAGATTTTGCAAATTCTGGCCCATTCTGGTTTCACGTCAGTGGAGCCTAACTGAACTGGTTCAGACATGTCCAGAGCCTTCTTAAATGATGCAACTGAGGCCACCAAGAGGCAGGGCAGCTTCCGACTCGTCCTACTGCTTCCAAAGCCCTTATGCTTCACCCTCTCTTACAAGAGACCACCCTCCAGCTCCCTTGACCCGTTCCATACTTGAACACCTACTGTGTGCCCTGCCCTGTGATGGGAGGTGGAGACTCGGGAACTCATTCAAACCAAGGTCTTCCTCCTGAGGAAGATTCGCAGTCCTTTGTGGGGAAGAGAGGTCAAAAAGGTCATGTTATTAAAACTCACAGGACTCCTTTCCTTACCTAGCAAAGTCACGCATGCTCATTCGAGACAGCATGAGACTAGAGAGACGAGGAGATGGACATCGCAAAGGCCTTATTTCTGAACCACGGAGCAGTCCCAGCTCTGAAAACAGGCATCTCTCCAGCTCCATTTATTTCCTGAACACCTACTGTGTGCCCTGCTCTG
>NW_022111312.1:782633-796964 GCF_000313985.2 Echinops telfairi
CCGAGACCCCTCTGCAAGGGGATCTCCAGTGGCCTACTAATGGGCTTTGGGTCTCCACTCCGCACTCCCCCCATCATTCACTATCAAAACAGGTTCTTTTGTCTAAGAAATGTTCACAGCTGTTTTCCTCGACAGCAAAGTCACATAAGGTCCTCATAGAACTCCCACCACCCAACACCACAGAACCCCCAAACCACACTCACTGCTACCGAGTCCATTCCCCCTCCTGCCAACCCTCTAGGACAGCGCAGAGCTGCTCCTGTGGGCTTCCCAGGCTTCAACTCTTGACGGGAGTAGAAAGCCTCATCTTTGTTCCAAAGAGCAGCTGGAGGTTTTGAACTACCAACCTTCTGATTAGTAGCCCGACACAAAACCCCCTGTGCCACCAGCTGCTCACCCAACATCAGCCTCAGTTAAGCATCACTGCTGTGCCATCTTCGCTTTCCTATGCTCTTCCCTCCATTACAGGACATCTCCTTTTGGTGGCAAAGACCCTTCTCCAGGGAGCCTCAATTTTCCAAACCAAAGAAAGTGTTGGAAAGTGCTCAGGCATTGAGGTAGACCAGAGGACTTCGGGATACCAGTCAGTCAGACATGGCTGTCTGTCACAGCGGCTTCCCCAGAGGAGAGGTCATAGAATCTGCAAGACTGGTGGACCTTGACCAAAGGGAAGGATGGGAAACCATGATAGGAAAAGGAAATTGCATTCTGTGAGCAAGGAAATGCAGACAGCACTGGAATGGTCCAGACATGGCCAGGGAGAAAATGCCCACTCCCTGGGTCTCCACGACGCTGAGAGCAATTATCAGGCTACCAAGGTAGATGGCTCTGACTGACGTGGTTAACAGCCCCCTTGGGAGGGCTTTGGAGCCCATGTTCAGCTGCCCGAGCCTTAATGGATGGAGAGCTGAAATCACCCTGCAGCCTTCTCTGGGGTCCAACTTAAGGTCTGAGCCCAGGTCCTGGCTGCCTCCAAAATTGCTCTCTCTTCGGGGCTCTACTCCCTGGTCCACAAACTGGCACACAAACGAGGGCCCCTCCAGAAAATTACCTTTAGGAAAGAGAAGCAAAACTTTACCACAAGGAAGATGGAAGGCCGCGAGAGGAAAGAAATCAAGGAAAGAGCCTTCGGGGGAGGGACTCATTCTGCAGGCTGCAGGCATCTGAGCTTGAGACAGATCGCCCAGCGGGGTGACTGTGCTGTGTCAGCAGGACTTGGATGGCTGGGGGGACTGGCTGATGGATCTTGTGGGCCTGGCGATTCATCTGCTCTCAAGTGGCCTGTGAGCAGGCCTCTGTTTTACAAACTGACCATCTCTTCTCTGACAGCTTCGACAGCTGCAGCCGGGTGGGAAGCTGGGGCCCTGGGGAAAATGATCCCAGGGGACTGGCCATAACCACTGATGAGCTCAGTGCGGGTTGAAAGTCCATTGCTGAAGCTCATGCCGATGGGTGAGTGGGGAAGGAGTCAATGCTCACCTACGACTGTGTGGACTGTGTTCGGTTTTCGTGCCCTGAGCCACCTTGGATCCCACTACCTGTATTTAGAGACCAGGTTCGGCCAAGACCCGTGGATTCCAGGCAGTCTTGTGTCGGGCTTTCTGCCCAGAGGAAGGGCTTGGTACCATCGGCTCAACAAGTCCACAGGACCTGGGGGTCACTTCGTCCTGCATCCCTTTCAGCTTAGTCTCCAGCCTGTTCTTCAGGCCAGTGGGTCACACACTCAACATCTCCCCAGGGCATTATTGAAGGACTGTGTGTCTTTATCTCCCTCTTGTTGACAGATAAGGAAATGGAGGGCCATTTGTTCATTTCAAGCTCCGGTGCTCAGCCTGAGCCCTAGCCGGGTAGGTAGGAGAGGTTGTTGTTGGCGATAGCGGCTTCACCTCGTGGCAGTCTTACGTACACTACAATGAAAGTTGGCCAGCTCCTGCTTTATCTTCAGAAGCCCTGGTGGCACAGGGGGTTATATGTTGACTGTGAACCACAAGGTCAGCAGTTCAAAATTACCAGGCACTCCTTGAGAGAAAGATGAGGCTTTCTACTTCCATCCGAAGTTAGTCTTGAAATCCACAGGGGCAGTTCTACCCTGTCCTATGGGGCCACTTATTGTGTTTATCATTTTATTGGGGGCTCATACAGCTCTTATCACAATCCATCCATCATCCATTGTGTCAAGCACAGTTGTACCTACGCTGCCATCGTCATTCTCAAAACATTTTCTTTCTACTGAGCCCTTGGTTTCAGCTCATTTCCCCCTCCCCCCACCCTCGCTCATGAAACCTTGACAATTTATCACTTGTTTTTCATGTCTTCTACCGGGCAGTGGGTTTTTTGAGTTTGCATTGTCTCCATTGACCAGCAACGTTGGTATGTTTGGGTTGATAGTTGTGGCTGTTTGTAGCCGTCTATCTCATTGAGGCTCGGACATTTGTATCCATCTATCTCATTGAGGCTCACTCACCCTCTCTCCACTTTACCAAACAACTGTCTCTTTACGAGTGAGGACATTTCCAAAGTAAGTCTTGCCACCCTCGCTTTTAAGGAAACTTCTGATTTGTGCGTCCTTACGGCAGGCCATGCCATCATGGGTATTCTTTGCCAACATCGGACCCCGCGGCGTTCATTCTCCTCCTGCCTTCCCTCCTCCCTGTCCGGCTTTTGCTGGCACGAAACACTTGATCGTGACTTGGGGCAGGCGCACCTGGTCACCAAAGTGACATCTTTGCTTCTGGCACACTTTCAAGGGGTCTTTTGTCACACATTTTACCAACGCAGTGTGCTCCTCTTGGTTTCTTGGCCGCAGCTTCCATGGATGTGGATTATTGATCCGTGTGCAATGAAATCGTAGGCAGCTTTAACGCCTTCTTCACGGATCAGGGTGATTTTATTGGTCCATTGGCCAGGAATTCATGGTGATTGGTTGTGTGTGTGTGTGTGTTCCATACTGAAAGCTGTAGTTTTTGACCTTCATTAGGAAGTCGTCGTCATTTCCAGCAAGCAAGGTTGTGTCACCTACACTCGGCAGATGGCTTGTGAGTCTTCCGATCCTGATACCACACTTTGCTTCATAAAGCCTGGCCTCAAAGGAGTCAGTGTTGCAGAGGCCAGGTTTTGAGGCAGGTGGCAGTCAACCCTCCCTTCTTCCACTCAGGGCCCTTTCCTCTAGCATCGTTCCCCTGGGCTAGCCAAGGAGGGAGAGGCCTTCTACCAAGCCAGGACTCAGTGTGGCGCATGGGAACAGGCAGGCATGCCTGCACTTGCATTTGATCTGAGACCTTCACAGATAGGTCGATTCAGGACAGTCACTTAGTCTCCCCAAGGATCAGTGTAATCGTTAGTGCCCCCTTTGGGCACAAGACAAAATCCCAGGTGGAATCAGCCTAATGCCAAAGAGGAGAATGCATTGGGCCTTGCCATCCATCTGCAGAATGGGCTCTGTTGGGCCATGTGTTCAAATGGATGCAGAAGGGCCCTCTCTCTGGGGCACGCATCTCTTTGTGTCTGGCTTGGCTTCTTTCTGCTCCCACTTGGGCTGAGCTTGGTGCCAGCTGTGGCTGGGGGTAGCTCTGAGTGTGAAGATGCCAACAGCCTCGCCCAGCAAAAGCAGATGTATTGTTCTAAGCTTCGACCTATAAGCCAAGGAAGGAATGGGTTCCGTGCCCTTGGCTGGGCCAATCACTCTAGCTGGTGGGTGGGTAATATGATTGGCTCTGCCAAGGTCAGCCTCTCCTAGGTTGTCAGGAGGTGCTCAGTACATGGCGTTTCTCTCTCTCTCTCTCTCATGACCTCCTTCTTTCTATCCATCCCTCCTTCCTTCTCTTCTTCTCCCCCTGCACCTCCTACAACACAGCTCCAGACACTGCTGATGAACTCTGAGCTAACATTTATGGGAAACACCCACCAACATGGCCTATGGCCCATGAGATATATCTCTCTCTCCCTTCCACTCTCCCTCCCTCCCTCCCCAGACTCAGAGGGGAGCAGCATCCTGTTCCAGACCAAGAGGTTGGGATTCCATCTGTGACAGGTGGGGCAAACATCATTGAACAAGCATGTGGTAGGGTCTTCTCCCAAGCTGTCACCAGTTGATGTGCCTGTCCAGGGGAGGTGATGCTTCTTACCTGACAGAGTCCTGGTGGAGAAGTAGTTAAGGGCTCAGCTGCTGCCTGGAAGATCACCAGCTCAAGCCCACCAACTGCTCTGTGGGAGGAAAACGAGGCAGACTGTTCTCATACGATTTGCAACCTAGGAAGCCCGCAGGGGGTAGTTCTGCCCTGTCCGATAGGGTCACTATGCGTCGGATTTGACTGGATGGCAGTGAGTTGAGAATCATACCATGTTTTAAGAACACAGAGGAGAAGATTGTATACTCTGTCAGATCCCATCTCTCTCTGTTACAGTGTACCACAAAGTACAGGATTATGTTGACGATGTTAAAAAAGGAAGTGTGTGCTTCATAACGGGAGGGTTGTTTTCAGGGGGTGGGAGCATTGTCCAGAGGTTAGCTGCAGCTCTGGCCGACATAGAGGCTCCTCCTCCTCCTCCTCTGTTGGCCTCCAGTGCCCACAGCCCTCCACACTGGACTCAATTGCCTTTATTTATTAGGCCAGGTTCTGCCAAGAGATGTAAACGTCAGCCTCTCTTGTGTCTGGTTTCCTGTGCAGAGGGAGCAATCAGTACCACGAGGCCAACAGTCCTTAGGACCCTGGGGGAAGCTCCGTTCTATAACTTTCAGCTCTGTCCCAAGCCACGTCTGACTTTTGCCCTCTCCCCAAAGCCAAATACATCGGCTGCTATCTGGATGACACCCAGAACCGGGCTCTGCGAGGCATGTCCTTTTTCGACTACAAAAAGATGACCGTGTTCCGTTGCCAGGACAACTGTGCTGAACGGTAGGCCCCTGCGCCCCAACTCTGTTCCTCACTGGCCCTCCTTTCTCGGGCTGCTGCCTGGCCTGGCCTCTCCTTGTCCATGAAACCGTGTGTTGGAGGGCGTGGCCACTTGGAGAGGGTGGTGCAAGAGCGGGTGGGTGTGCGCACGCGTGCGTACCAGTAAGTGGTGGCAGCTGGTTTATGAGATGATGCCTAGGCATCATTGTGTAGCTGTGGGTGTTGCCAGGGATGGTTGTGTTAATGAGATGAAGGTCAGGACCTCTTTGAATAATGGTATCTGAGGACTGGAGCGGCTATGAGTTGGCATCGACTTAATGGCATTGAATGAGCGAGTAGGCACTGGAGACTGTGGAGATGTGTGCAGGTACGACT
Organism: Echinops telfairi; assembly: GCF_000313985.2. Lineage (NCBI taxonomy): Eukaryota > Metazoa > Chordata > Mammalia > Afrosoricida > Tenrecidae > Echinops > Echinops telfairi. The sequence goes on from NW_022111312.1 coordinate 787,901, forward strand.
GTACGGGTGAGGTGTGTAAGAATGAGACGGGAGCGGGGGTATTGAGGGCATGTGTTGTTTTCCTCCCAGGAAGAAAGACTCTGCCTGTCCAGACAGTGTTCTGTAGACGATGTTCTTCATAGAACACCACTGGGGGGTGGGGGAGAGGAAGTGGACTTCCCTCGAGGGAGACGAAGCTCCAAAAGACAGATGACCAGGGTCAGGGCCCTCAGGCTAGGCCCCGGGCAGCAGCAAGGCCAGGATGGCTGCCTGGGGACCGCCAGCCCCTCTTGGAAGAAAATTGGCAGCCCAACATCAACAAGCCCAAAGGACCTCCTGTCATTCTTGCAGCTCTGTCTCAAGGCTTCCCCCCACCTTGAAGCATGGGCCCCCTCCTTCCCCCTGGGTCCCGTGATCCTGTGGCAGCTTGTGAAGAGACTTCAAACCTCCAACCAGTCAACTCTGAAGGTCACAAACTCTTCCCGCCTCAGCTGCCTCTTCCAGGAGGGAGCACTCCCGCGCCGCCGGGAGCTGGAGACCTCCGCTCCTCACATTGGGCTGCTTATTGAGTGTCTGACTGGGCTGCTTGTTGAGTGTCTGGAGACATGGCAGCTGGCTTCCCCCAGAGTGAGGGCTCCAAGAGGGAGGGCAAGGAGGAGGCCACAACGGCTGTCTGACCTCACTTGGGAAGCCATCTGCCATGTCTTCTACCCACTAAGAAATGAGTCATTCAACTCAGCCTACCCTCCAGGGGAGATGAATGCAGCTCGACCCCTTAAAGGAAGGTGTATCAAAGAGCTCACGGGCACTGTTGGCCCCTCGGCAGCCTTGCTCTTCCCCTGCCCGAGAAGCCAATGGTTTCTAGCTGGGTGTCCCCCGCCTCTGTGCTCTTGTCACTCCAACATCACTCTTTCAGCCTCTCACTTCGGAGTGCGACACACTGACTGGGCCCTGTTCTTGTGACGCTGTGCTTCCGTCAGTGGGCCCTCTTACAGGTGGGGGCGCCGGGAACACAGGGCTAGAACAGAGGCAGGAAGGAGAAGGGCACCTGCCTCCGGCCCCACATCTTGGGATCTGGGCTTCAGACAGGACGATGGGCCCTGTCAGTTAACACTGCCTCCATCCCGTGAGCGAAGGGGCTGGAAGAGGCCAGGTGCTGTGCTGATGGCCAGGTGAGGGAGACCCACATCCCGCCTGGCCTGTCTCCAGCCCCCACCACGCAGGCCCAGCGAGGCAGCGGCTGACTGTTCCCACCGGTGCCGCCTGAAGAGGCCAATGGCCTCAGGAGCCCTCCAGGTCCCCTTCCAGAGAATTCCTCAGAGGCAGCGAGGGCAGGCGAGGGGCCCAGAGAGGTTGCTTTCGCCCTCCACAGCCCGCTCCCCTCAGAACAGGCAGTGCCCTTCTGTCTGTTTACAGAATGGGTCCACAAAGTCCTTTTTAGGGAAAGATTCCATGATGGAGAGGGAGAGGAAAAAAAAAAGCTTTAAAAAAAAACCTGCGGTGCCTGGGTGGCTTTTTTTTGTTTGTTTTTTGGTGGGATTTCTACTTGGATGGATCTGTGACCTGGATTATCCCATCTTCCAAAAGGATAAGCCAGTGCCCCGTCTGGTCCCCAAGTTCTCCATCCCCACCTCCCCACCCCCACCCCTTCTCCTCAACTCGTCTCAAGAGACTTAGAAGCGTCTCTCAGGGGAAGGGGGGATGTTTCTTGAGCTACAAGTCGGGTCCCTCCCTGATGCCCATGTCGCCAGCCAGGGTGAGGGCAGGACCAGGGGGCCTTGGGAGTGCGCATGTGCGTGCAGATAAGTGCAGCCCGGCTGGCAGTGTATACAGGCGGGTGGTGTGTGCATTGGATGGTCATGGTGTCGGAGAGGAGGTCTACCTGGTATCAGGCATGGTGGATGGGGTGGGGGGGATGGCTGAAGGCAGGTGGGTGGTCTCACCTGAATAGGGGCTCTTTACCCTGGGCATCCTGATACCTTTACTGGTCTCCCTGATCCTGCCCACCCCTGATGCCCTCTCTAACCCCTCTGGGGTCTCCTTACCCAGCTCAGGACCCTTGTTTCTTGTCATATCGCTGTCTGCTAAAGCTCCTTGGGTTTCCCTGGCTGCCTGGTTCCCCTCAAAGCCCCTCCCCACCCAAATCCCCCTCCCAGGGTTTTCTGTCCCTCTCCTGGGGTCCTCCTGCCAAATCTCCAGGTTGGGCGCCTAGAACCCTCCCTCCAGGCTCCAGCTTCAACATGGGCCAGCCTCCTTGTCCTTGAGGCTCCCCCGCGGGTGGCCAGCTGGACTGACAGCAGCCCCTCGTCCTAGGGGCTACCTGTATGCCGGGCTGGAGTTCGGCGCCGAGTGCTACTGCGGCCACAAGATCCAGGCGGCCAACGTGAGCGAGGCTGAGTGCGACATGGAGTGCAAGGGCGAGCGGAGCAACGTGTGTGGCGGCGTCAACCGCCTCTCCATCTACCGGCTGCAGCTGGCCCAGGAGTCGGCGCGCAGGTGTACGTGAGTCGGCCACGCCCCCTGTGGCTCCTCCCAGGGTGGGCGCCTCCCCTCTCTGTGCACCCTGTGGTGGTCTGCCCTGGCTCCCCAGCACCCCAATCCCTAGAATGGCCCAGCAGGGCCGCCCCAGCCCTGTGCCAGCCCCTTTGAACCTCTCCACGCCCCTCTTCTCCCCCTCCCCTCCTTGAGTGCCCCGCGCTGGCCGCACCCCTTCACTTGCCCTCATCTCCCGCTTCCCCAAGCAAGCCTGACCTTGGCTTGTGCTGTCTGATTGCTGACCGCCTCCGGGTATGCGACAATGACAGGACTGGAGCAAGCAGGCTCGCCCCAAACAGCCCGTAGGAAGTACTGAGCCAGTCTCAGCAGTGGCCCTTCAGCACCGTTAGGACCTCTGACCAGGCCTGGGGGTGCTTTAGTAAAGCGCTTGGCTGCTAACGAATGTCAAGGTTGAGGGGAGTGGGGGGATTTCAGACCTATTCCGGGGCTCTGTGGAAGAAAGACCTGGTGATCCACGCTCACCCACAAAGACTGCGGTCTAGAAAATTCTCCAGGGCAGATCTAAGCAATTGCACTGTGTGATGGGCATCTTCTCCCCAGCACCTCACAGCCACATAAGCAGGCTCCTGGGCCTGTACCCATCTTACAGATGAGGCACCTGAGGCTTGTTGCCACCAAGCCGGTAAGCAGCAGGACTCCTTTAGGTCTCCCAGGGAGAGAAGTCCCCCCTGGCCTGTCAGTACCTTTGGCCCCAGTCTCACTGGACAAACTGTCACTGTCAGGTTTCCAAACTGGGGGAGGGGAGAAGGTGGCAAGGCAGAGAGAGCAGGCTTCCCTGAGAAGGGCAATGTTCCAGTCCTGAGCAGGAAGCTAAACAACACTCTACCCATCTCAGCTCAGACCACACCTCCGAATGGCTCTCCCTACAAACCCCAGTGGTGGCGTGGTTGTGAGTTGAACTGTGATCCGCGAGGTCGGCAGTTCAAAACCACCAGCCACCCTGCAGGAGAAAGGCAGGGCTTTCTACCCGCTTCAACAATCACAGTCTCAGAAACCCACAGGGGGTCGCTATGAGTGGACATTGACTTCACAGCAGGGAGCTTTTGAAAGGGGTGGCTTGTACTGGAGAGAATGCTGTGGGCTCTGATCACAAGGTCAGCAGGTCGCAAACAGCAGGTGTTCCCCGAGAGAAAGATGAGGTTTTCTGCTCCCCATAAAGAGTTACAACCTCCTATAGGGGGTTTACCCTGTCCTATAGGGCCGCCATGAGTCAGAATCAACTCAATGGCAGTGGGATTTGTTTTTGTGGGGTTGGGGCTAGGGAAACGGCATTACTTATGAAGAATTAGATGTTTCTTCCACATGTTCTATCGGGCAGCTGGGATTAAGTTGTCTCAGAGCCAATTCCTCGGACCACCTCGATCTCGCCAATTCTGGAGGTGCCCAGGCCTTGGTATGTAGAGACTGGAGACTGAGAACCACCCCCAAAGCCCCAACTGGTGGAGCAGGGTGGGGCAGCCTCGTCCAACTCTTGGCTCCTCCTGCTGATCCCTCACCACGATTCCTCCTTGGGATCTGGCTCGTTGAGGAAGAGGCATGAGAATGCTGGCAAGGTCAAGGAAAGTTCTGTGGCTGAGGAAGAATCTCAAGCAGGACCCAGTGGCTCCAGGGTTGAGGAGAGAACCTTCTTTGATTGACCTGATTCCTTGGCTATGGGGAGCTGCGCTTCAGAGCACACACCCGCTGCTCTGTGTGTCTCGCTGTGTGACCTCGGGCACCATGCTTGTCTCCTCTGGCCTTTCCCTTCGGAGCGCCTCCTGCGGAGGATGGAGCTCTGGCTAATGGTCCCTTTTCCCTGTGGTTCTCCAGATGGAAGCGCCATCTTCCGAGGCTGCTTCCGCAGGCCCAGCAACCTCTCCCTGGCCTTGCCCGTGACGGCCGCCATGCTGAACCTGTCTGTGGACAAGTGTGTGGACTTCTGTACTGAGAAGGTGAGCTCGGGGCCTGCACACTGAAGCCAGGGGGTGGGGGTGGGAGATGTATGCTCATTCAGAGGGAGGGGTGGTCTAGAGGACCCAGGTGCTTGGCCAGAGACCAGGGGTGAAGGCTGGTGATTTGTGCAGATGGAGAGGCAGGTAGATCCAAGAGGCTGAAGCTGTCTCTTCCCCAAGGAAGTAGCTTCTCATCATGAGAGATGGAGGTATCATTTGGGCTGGGCCTAGACCCAAGAGTGAAAGATCTCCAGGTACAAGAGGTAAAGACAACGCCCCACCTTGAGGCAAAGTAAGTTCCCAGTCACTCAAGGTATGCAAGCAGAGGCAGGGCAGGAACGGCATCCGAGCTTGAGGCATTGGATAGCGGTTGGGTTAGAATCCGGGTAACAACGACAACCCAAAAACCAAACTCCCTGCCATCGAATGGATTCCGACTCACGGCGACCCTGTAGAACAAGAGAGAGCTGCCCCTGAAGGTTTCTGAGACTGTCACTCTTTATGGGGGTAGAGTCCTATCTGTCTCCCACAGAGCGGCTGGTGGTTTCAAAGGACTGACCGTGCAGAATCAGGGGTGAGGAACCCCTTTCCTGCCAAAGAGCCATTTGGATATTGACGACATCATTCTCAGGCCTCACTGATCAAACATTTAATTAACTCACCCCGAGTGTGATGGCTCAGAGCCCTGGTGGTGTAGTGGGCAAGTTAGCAGTTTGAACCCACCAGCCGCTCCTTGGGAGAAAGAAGAGGCTTTCTGTAATTTGAAAATGATGATGGCAACATAGGTACAAATGTGCTCGACACAATGGATGGATGGATTGTGGTGAGCTGTACCAGCCCCCAATAAAATGATTAAAAAGAAAGTTACAGTCTCAAACAAAACAAATAAAAAAAGAGGTATCGTCTCAGAAACCCACAGGGGCAGTTCTACCCTGTCCACTAGGGGCGCTATGAGTCCACATGGACTCGTTTGTCGGTTTGCTGTGCTGTATGGAGCATTCAGGAACGTCATGGGTCGCGGGCATCTCATGAGATTTCAGGAAGCTTGGTTTGGCCCTCCCTTCTGGACAAGCATCCCCCTGGAAAGACATTTTCCAGTCCCTGTGAGTCCTGGAGGAACCTACAAGTCGGCTAGAGTTCCTCCTTGGCAAGAACCAGCAAGGTCAGGGGCAAACCCACATCATGAAGGGTCAGACTGTACAGGGGACCGGAGAGAAAGGGGAGTGTGGGTGAATTGAAAGGCTCCACCCCATCCCTCCCTCTTCCTGTTTCCTCTGATCTCCTTTGGGTCCACAGGAGAGAGCTCTGGAGAGTGGGGAGCCTTCTGCAAGCGAGGCTATACAGAGCTTTTTATGCAGACTCAAAGACAAAGCCTTTCTGGTTTCGAGTTGGGGGAGGGCAAGCCAGATCCCCCCCTCCATGTTTGGAGCCCGAGATTGTCTGGGGAGTTAGTGGACCTCCGCCTTTCCCTCCCGCCCCTAGGAGTACCCACTGGCGGCTCTGGCGGGCACTGCCTGCCACTGCGGCTTCCCCACCACGCGCTTTCCCCTGCACGAGCGGGAGGATGAGCAGCTCTGTGCGCAGAAGTGCAGCGCGGAGGAGTTCGAGAGCTGCGGCACGCCCAGCTATTTCATCGTGTACCAGACACAGGTGCAAGGTGAGTCGGCTCTCCCAGCAACCCCGGGCTGGCCGTTTCTTACAGCCTGTCTGCTAGGCTGGTGGACTGGAGCACCTTGGAGACCTGGCTGGGCAGCTGGGGGAGGTTGGTGGGTCTGAGACCCTCCCCATCTCTGCCCACTCACTGAGGACCCCACTGGGAGCACTCTCTCCATAGCGGAGGCTGCAACCTGGCATCTGGGCCGGGAGTGGGAGGCCTGCATTCCCTTTAGTTCCAACTGTGTTAGGACCAGGTTGTCTATCGAAACAAAGCCTGGGACACTCCCTCTATGTTTTTAAAAAGAGTGTTATGCCAAGAAGTCTTTTGATATCAAGACGGCAGTCCAACTCAAGGTCTTAAGTTCATAGGTCAGAGCCCTCTTCAGAGTCACGTGGCTGCAGGCCAGCGATGCAGAGGGGTGAAGCTGGAAGCAGGGAGACCATAGGCTGGTGGATACAGAGTCGGGTGGATCCACGGTCAGTGGGGGCAAGGCAAGATGCTGACAGCTCCTGGGTTGGCTCCCTGAGTCAGGCAGCCCACATGGGGCCACTCCTGGGGGCTGGACTTGGCTACCCAGCAAGCAGGTAGTCCAAGGGGCCAAGAGAAGAGTGCCCAGTGTCCCTCTCTCTTATACAAAAGGCCACAGCCCCAAGGAGGTGTCATCGGGCTACCTCTTGATTGACAGGTTGGCCCCTGCCCCTCCATAAGTCCAAGCTGACATACAATCTAACTACCACATCGTGGGGGACCTGGGCGAGTTATCTCCCATCCGGGTGTCACCCTCCACCTGTGAAATGAAGCTGTAGGTGAGCCGTGGCAACTCGAGGACTCTGTCTGTCCCACTGACATGCTATTGGGACAGCACCCCTTAATCTTCTCTCCTGTTTCTCGAAGCTGCTCGATTTCACTGGCGTTGAGAAGGACGCTGCTGATGGGGACAGTGGTGAGATTGGGGACGACACTTTGTGCCACTTGGGGACTGGGCCAGGCCTGGCTTCAAGTTCCTCCCTCACTCCTGTTTGAAAGCCCAGGGCTTTCCTGCCAGGCCAGAACAGTCATGCCCATTTTGCAGATAGGAAAGTCGAGGCTCAGAACTGTTAAGGGACCTGCCCAAGCTCGTGCTGCTGACTTGCTTTCTAGATGAAAACCCTTCTCCTGACCAAAGCATCCAGGGGCCGGGCCAGGGTGAGCCCCTCGCTGAGATGCTCAGCCCAGGGGATGACCCCTCAACTCTGACTCTACTGCCCAAAGTGCTGTGTAACAGATCAGCGCCAGGCCCCGCCCCCCATGCCCCACCCCCATCTCATTTAATCACACCGAGTCTATGGCAAGCCTCTGACCCAGGCTGCAGGCATCCCGGTTTTAAAAGATGAAAAAGCCGGCACTCTGAAGCAGTAGCAGACGGGCCACGCTCAAGGAAGGCTGTTTGCTCCAGTTCTCTTACGCCGGAGCCCCTGTTGACCGCTGCTCCAAAGACCCCCACCAGACCCGTGAAAGCCAGCAAAGTACCATTCACCCAGACTGCCTTCTCCTCCCCTCCTAGGCTGCCGTGCACGGCTGCGCAGGGTGCACACTGCACACGCACAGCCCATATGAGGAAAGCGGGGCTTGAGCGCCAGCCCCAGCTCTGCCCGCCACCCCGTGCACCTGCCTGGAGAAGGAATGCTTCTCTCCACTCCCCTCTCCCCACCCCCCTTTCACAAAGGTGCCCTAAGAGGTAGTGGTGGCCCCCCCCTGATGGAAAGGCAGGTATCTAAGAGCCCAGTGGGGAGAGTGGCACAGTGGTTAAAATGCTTGCCTTCAAACCAGTTCAGCGGTTCGAACCCTGCTAGCCACTGCTCAGGACAAAGATCCCGGCAGTCTGCCTGGGTAACGATGTTTAGCCGTGGGAAGTGCATGGGTGAGGCTCTCCTCTCTGGGAGGACAGTGGGGCGGAGTGAGTGCAGCGGACAGAACAGGCTTGGCAGCCGTGTTCCTACGCTCTGTGTCGAGGAGACCCGGGCGTTTGTAGTCTGGGGGGGACACGCTGGTCACTCGACACAGACCAGTGTAGCTTCCGCCTGCGGGAAGAGACATCGGCAGATTAATTATCCCATGACTCCGAGGGGCTCTGCTGTGGGCAGAGCAGATGCTCGGGCCATTTGAACAGCAGATAAAGAGCCCCTAATTGATGTGTTGGCTTGTTCCCAGTGTCCTACCCCCAGGCCATCGCTGCTTGTGTGGTTTCCCACGCCATGCTTTCGGTCCCTGTGCCCTGAGGGGAAACTGGAGTTTGGGCTCACAGCTGCCCAGTCTGCCATTGACTGAGTATTCGCTAGGTCTGCAAGGAGCTCAGGTGGCATTGTGGGTGAGGTCAGCAGTTCAAACCCACCAGTCGCTCCGAGGGAGAAAGATGAGGCTTTCTACTCCCATAAAGAATTACAGTCTCAGAACCCCGCAGGGGAAGTTCTACCCTGCCCCATAGGGTCGCTAGGAGGCTGAATGGACTTGGAGGTGCTGAGTTTGATTTGGATTAACTTGGTGTGTGCCCCTTTAGTAATTAGCACCCATAGGATCTGGTGCAAGACTCAGCACCCACTGAGGGTCTGGTGCCACCTAAGCCCTTTACCTGAATTAACTCACTTAGCCCTGGCTACAGTCTGATGATATGCTGAGGGGCTCTCTCACTCACTGCCACCTGCCCACACAACATACCATCCAGCTACCCAACCATCCATCCATCCATTCATTCATCCAACCATCTGTCCATTCATCCAGCTACCCAACCATCCATCCATCCATTCATTCATCCAACCATCCATCCATCCATCCATCCATCTGTCCATTCATCCATCTATCCATCCATCCAACCATCTGCTCATCCAACCATCCATTCATCCATCCATCCATCCATCCATCCATCCATCCATCCATCCATCCATCCATCCATCCATCCATCCAT
>NW_022111312.1:797288-798038 GCF_000313985.2 Echinops telfairi
TGTGCTGGTATGGAAAGTTCCAAGGGGCCAACAAAGAGCCCTAGGGCCAAGTTTGCTGACTGAGCACTGATTGCACAAATAATTACTTGAATCAAAATGGTAATGAGAGATATGAAGGGTGTGGTTCACTAGTGCGAGGGAACCTAACCACCATCCAGCGGGTCAGAGCAGGAAGGGAGGGCTGGTGCTCTGAGAGCTGAATAGGAAGGAGCTGGTACACATACCAGCCAGAGGAAGGCAGGAGGCAGTGGTGGCTGAGGGAGCAGCCTGTGTGAAGGTGTCTAGTCTGAAGGAACAGCACAGAGAACATGAAGGGAGCCCAGCTGGCTGGTAGGTCTGGGTGGGTGGGGAGAGTGGGCCTGGGCCTGGAAGCATGCGAGAATCGGGCCGCAGGGCTTGAAGGCCAAGGGTGACGAGTGTGGGAGTCTCTGTAGGTTTTCAGCTGGAGGTGAGGGTGCAGGTGATAGGAGACAAGAGACAACTGAGATTGGAGAGAAGCCCGCATGCTCACTGTGCTTGGTTGAATCCTGAATATACGGGTTCAGTGGTAGACTCAGCACATCATGGGTCGCCATCTCCCCCACCACCACCACCACTACTACCCCCACAGTCTGTCAGTGAGCTGCTGTGTTGCTGTGACGCTGAGCAGGCTCCAGCGGAAGAAAGGCCTGGTGATCTACTTTGGGGAGCTAGCCAACGAAAGCCCCATGGACCACCAGGGTCTCACCCACAGTGGACTGTGTGGATGGC
>NW_022111312.1:798436-799779 GCF_000313985.2 Echinops telfairi
GGCAGCTACTACTTTGACGGCTCCCTCTACAACAAAGGTGAGACCAAGAGGGGGCGGGGGAAGCATGGGCAGGGGGCCACCTGGCCCGGGGAAGGGTATGGAGAGCCCCCCTTCCTGAGCACCTACTACATGCCACGTAGCTCACCCAGGCTCATTGCAGAAGCCTGATAGGTGCTTGAGACCTTCCCACTACCCACATCTCTGAAATGTTCCTTAAGCATCGTGTCCCGGACACCGCACCTGCATCAGCTCATCCATAGACCTTGATCAAGCCCCTGGCCTGTGCCTAGCTCCTCCCCTCCATGAAGGTCACCCCAAACATTCCTTGAGCACCTGCTGTGTGCTGGGTACTTCTCCCAGGATATTTATTCTGAGGCGGTAGCTGTGATAGGCAATCGCTCTGCTCAGTTCCAGATAGCTCTGAAGCCCCTCCTATTCCTGAGCTGTCCCATCAACACTTCATACTCTGATACCTACGGACATAGACGTGCAAACCCCTCAGCACAGAGCGTGGCACATCACAAGTGCACAACAGATGACGTTGTGCTTGTCCGGTGCCAGGGGGTCAGGTCCGACCCCTGGCGACCGTGTGCACCACGGGCTGAAACACCCACCGCCTGATCCTGCACCAGCCTCACAGGGGTTCCCATGCCCGACCCGCTGTGGCAACCACTGTGTCCATCCATCTTGTCAAGGGTCTTCCTCTTTGTCGCTGCCCCTCCACTTGACCAAGCAGGATGCCCTTCTCCAGGGACTGGTCTCTCCTGACGACATGTCAAAAGCACATGAGATGCAGTCTCGCCACCCCTGCCTCTCAGGAGCATTCTGGTCTTACTTCTTCCCAAGACAGATTCGATTGTTCTTTTGGCCGTCTGTGGTACTTTCAGTATCCTTCCCCAGCGCCGTCTTTCAAATGCACTGCTTCTCCCGTCTTCCTTATCCAGTGTCCAACTTTCACATGCACACGAGGCCATTGAATACCGTGGCTTTTTTGGTCGGGTGCACCTTAATTCTCAAAGTAATCTCTTTGCTTTTCAGCACTTTAAAGAGGTTCTTGGGAAGCAGATCTACATCTCTGTATATATCTTTGATCTCTGGATGGCGGCTGCCAGGCACTAATAATGATAGCTTAAGCAAAAAGGAAAACTTCATCAATGTGTTGAAAAAGCTGGGATTCCACAGTAGTCACCCTGGGCCCCTACCCCTTCGCCAACCCCAGCCTCTTCCTATTTACCGAGTGGCGTAGTGGGTTGCGCACTGGACTACTAACCACAAGGTCAGCCGTTCGAAACCGCCAGCCACTCGGAGGGAGAAAGATGAGACTATCTACTCCCATACAGAGT
>NW_022111312.1:800216-801480 GCF_000313985.2 Echinops telfairi
AGGAGGATGGGGGTGCAGTAGGGCATGACTCAAGGCACACATGGATTTTTTTTTTCAATTGCACTTTGGGGGCACACTTACAGAAGAGGCCAGTTTTCTGTCCCACGAAGTCAATGCGCTCTGTGCTGGGGCATTGATTGCAATGTCCTCCCTCGGCTCCCCCTTTCCATCGTCCGTCGGTCCTGGCCCAGTCTGTCTCTGGCTGTGGTGGCTGGGCGGGTGCTGCCCATGCCTTGCCACCAGAGGGTCTGGATGAAAGAGTTCATTCCTGCCTGGTGGGTGGCTCACTTTATAGGCCAGGCTGCTCTTTGGCTCAGGAGAAAGACGGGGCTCTCTACTCCCATAGAGAGTTACAGTCTGGACAAACCACAGGGTCAGTTCTTCCCTGTCCTATAGGGTCACTAGGAGTTGGTCAGCACGGCTCCATGACCGTGAATGAGTTCTTTGGCCACAGGTAGGTCTCTGAGGGCAAGTTCAGCTTGAAGGGCGGGTAGATTTTCTGTCTTAAACAAGTGGATGAGGATGGTACCCTAACATTGGGAGATTTCAAAGCCCACACCTTCCCGCCAGACAGGGAAGGATCCCTGGGGTCTATTCCTTGGGGACTGGGAGTTGGGGGTGTGAACCTGCCCGGAGCACAGTATCAAGGAAACTTCAGCAAAGGGTTCTGATGGTTAGGGGCATTGAGGCTATAGAAGGAGCAGCCTGGGCCATGGGTCTTTGTGTCCGCAAACCAGCCAAGGCTGTGTGGCCTTGGACCCCTTTGAGCACAAATAAGAGAGAATCGTGTGCACCCCGTTAGGTTGTTGGAAAGTTCGGCGAGTTGAAACATGGCTCAGACATGCCTCCCCTGCATCCTCCTTTACCTCCTCTGATGCCAACCTTTCCTCCCACGGGACTCTGCATCTCTGCTGGGTTCTCTAATTCCTTCCACTGGTGACACAGACCTCACATACAGTACTCACCGTTGTGGGGGTTTATGAGGGTCCCTGGTGGCATAGTGGTTACCCATTAGGCCACCACCTGCACGGTCAGCAGTTTGAAGCCACCAGCTGCTCCTTGGGAGAACATCAGGCTTTCTACTCTCGTAACAGAGTCTCAGAAACCCACAGGGGCAGGTCTACCCTGTCCTCCGGTCTCACTGTGAGTCAGAATTAACTTAAAGGCAGAGAATTTGGTTTTGAGTTTTATTAGGGAAGGTAACAGGTCACCACTAGTCAGGAGCAGTAGATGGAAAGGACACAGTCACAGTGGATGGGAAGGA
>NW_022111312.1:807684-808709 GCF_000313985.2 Echinops telfairi
CCTGGTCTCGGCCTCTGGCACGCCAGACAGGAACCTGCTCTTCCAGAAGTCCCGGGCTTTCTCTCTCTGCTGCTGCTTCAAAGATGGCTCAGCCTGATCCCCACGGGGGTTGGTCATGAAAACTGACCAATCCCCTCAGTCAGTGCCGCTTGGCGGGACTAACAGAGCCGGGTAGAAGCACCGTATTAAATTCCACTCCATCACAGCGGCACATGCTCAGCATGGAGTCACTATTACTCAGTCATTGCCGACTCACAGCGACAGGGCAGCACTGCCCCTGTGGGTTTCTGAGCCTGTAACTCTTCACAGCACCAGCAAGCCTCGTCTTTCTCCCATGAAGCGGCTGGTGGGTTCGAACAGAAAGTGTGCAGTAAGCACAGGCTCTGAGGATGAAGGCCGGGGGCCAGGCACAAGTGGGTGTGGAAGGAGAGGCATCCCTGACCTGAGCTCCAGGAGAGCCGGGGGTCGTGGAGGACCCGCTGTGGGCGGGAGACAGAGCTGGGGAGAAGGAGCCCTAAGGACGATGCCACGTTAGGAGTTCGAGTTAGCAAGGTGATGGACCAGGGTGTCTGCCCAGGAAACCCCAGCTTCTCAAAGGTGAACAGACTTCTCATGCTGGTTGAAGCTGCCTTTCTTGATCACCCGTGATGCCGAGGGCTTTACACGCGTCCACGAGCATTGTCACCAGCCCCTAAGGGCTGAGCCCCTCAGCTCCCCTGCCTTCGCGGAGCTCGTTAGGAGGAGCTGGGACACGTTCTAGACTATTTCTGGCCTTGTCCTGGGCCCCCGAGCTGAAGAGAGCAGGTATGAGAAGCCCCCACTGTTGGCCCACATTTCTACACCGCCCTGGCTGCCGCACCAACTCTACTCCTGGGACCGCAGAACCACGAAGTATATCCCACGTGTGGATTCCAATCAGCCCTCCCACCATCACATCTTCAGAAGGATTCTGGGATTCCCTTCTCCCTCCGGAACAAAGGGTGTCCATCTGGGAGTGATGCTGGGTGAAGGGGCAGAGGAGGACG
>NW_022111312.1:809373-810493 GCF_000313985.2 Echinops telfairi
TGTTTCTAACTCAGTGGGGCAGCCTCCAGGTGGGGGGGTGGCCGGGGCCGGGGCACAGGGTTAGGCGTGAGCTGATCCACTGCCACCTCCTGCTGATCTGTTTAAGCCCTTCAGCATTTCTGGAGAGCTGGGGGCAGGTCCTTTCCTCGCGTGGGCCCCAGCTTGCTGATCAAGGGCCAAGTCCAAAGAGGGGGTGGCTGGTGGGTGAGTGATTGAGTGGGTAGATGAATGGGGGGTGGGGCTGGAGAGGGAGAAGAGAGGGGATGAATGGATGGGTGAGGGAATGGACAACACTCAAGGGCCCCTCCACTCTCAGGATGAGGGCCTCTGCCGCTCCTGGCCCATGCCTTTCCTTCCCCCTGTACCTGGTGAGGCTGGCAGTGCACAAAGCCTGTCTTTCTCTGCATCTGGGCCCATTTACCTTGGGTCCCTCTCTGTCTTCTTGATTTTCTCTTTCTTCTGTTCATCTTTGTCTGTCTCTATCTGCCATGTCTGTCTTTATTTCTCTCCTCTCTCTCTCTCTCTCTCTCTGTTTGTGTGTGTCTGTCTGTCTGTCTCCCCTCGCCACCTTTGTCTCCAGCTCCCTCTTTTAGATCTGGGTCTCTTTTCCTCTCCTCTCTTCTCAACACCTTCTCTCCAGCCTTCTGGGTCTCTCTCTCTCTCCATCTCTCCCTACCCACTCCCTCTTCCTCTTGGCTTCATCTTCCCTATCCTCGCCTCCCCTGACCTTGGGGACCCCACAGCCCGGAGCCCAGGCTCAGGCTCTATAGCCCTAGGAGGAGGGGCAGGCTGCAGGCCCGGGCCACATCACCCGGCGTCCTCCAAGCTGCTGGGACCCCACAGGCAGATGCTGCCTGGGACTGAGAAGGCAACGTCACCATGTCCTCTGAGTGTCCGAGTGTCTGTCACATTTCTGAGTGTCACAAATCCTCCAGACAAACCCCATGGCCCGTGGGGACCACGAGCCTCCGGTATGTACACATCCTGGCATAGACCAGAGCCTAAAGGAGTGTGGGGTCTCCACCACACACACACACACACACACACACACACACACACACACACACACATCTTTTATGCAGTTTCCCTAACTGCAAAAATGCATGACGGACTTACTGCC
>NW_022111312.1:811340-817235 GCF_000313985.2 Echinops telfairi
GCTGTGCTCAGGGAACATGGGTCCTGGAAGGAAAGGTGTAGGTGGGCGTCAGACCACTGTCCCTGTCACAAAGAGCTCCAGCAATGGTGTACTTACTGAGCTGTAGATGTAAAACTGTACCTGGAGCTCCCATGTGGGCGCTCTTTCTCTTAGAGAACTCTCTCTAACCCCTAAGCCCTCGTTGTCCCATCATGCTCAGCTTCCCATGGACCTCAAAGGCTGTGGGGTTTCCTCACCGGCATGAGCCAGACCTTGGCTGACCCCAGTCAGCAGGCTCGGCAAGGCTCGGGATGAGACCTGCCGCAGGGACTCTTAGTCCACCTGTGGTTCCGTGGCTGCGTGGCCCTGGGAGCGGGCTGTGTCTCTCTGTAGCCCTGCTGAGAGCCTGAACATACAGGGGGTGCAAAGCCTTAGAGATCTCTGTGAGGAGAAGAGAGGGAAGAAAGGAAACACAGGCTTACTGAGGCAGCTGGCCCCGGAGCCCTGGATATCAGCCAGGCCTTTCCTGTGCCTCACTGGCTTCTCACCACAGGGGAGGGAGAAGCTGCTGGGCCCCGTGTCACACACAGGAAACTTGAGGATCCGCAGAGGTGATGTGTGTTCCATAGTCACTCGCTGAGTAAAAACCACAGCCCCCAAAGGCCAACCGCAATGACGTGTCTCCTAAGCCTCCATTTGACTGCTTGTGGGCCTTAGCTCTCATGAGAGGGCGGGGAGGAGGCGGGGACGGCGAGAGAGTGCTGTCTCAGGAGCCTGGAGCATCAGCGTTTGGACCTGGGCTCAACCGCTCCTTTGATCTCTCCCTGGGGGGGAGGGGGTCATCCGACCTTCCTGTGCCTTGCTCCTGGTGGTGTAGAGGGTCACACGTTGGACTGCTAACCGCAGGGTCAGCAATCCAAGACCACCAGGCTCTCCAGAGGAGGAAGATGAGGCTGCCCACTCCCGTCAAGACTGACCGTCTTGAAAGCCCACAGGGACCTCTCCTCTGTCCCCTAGGGCCACTGTGAGCCAGAATCGACTGGATGGCAGGGAGTGTTTTTGGAGTTCCCTCACTTTAAAGGCCCCCCCACCCCAAACCGGCACAATTCTCTTGGGTCTCAGTCTCCCCACTCGCTCTTGACTCTCCCTCAGCTGTCCCTCCCGTGTGTCCCATTTCTTCGGACACAGGACCTTTGTCCCTGCTGTCCCCTCCACCTGACCCTCCCTGGCTTCTCTCCCTTCAGGCCTTAGATTCAGCATTGTTTCCCCGCTACCACCCCCTAGCGCCCCTGCCCCCATGAGACCATTCCAGCCCAACCAGCTTGGTGACCTTGGCCACGTTGGCTCCACGCTCAACTCCTGCACGGCCCACCCTGCGCGTGGTGACAAAAGAAACATCCAGACCATTGAGCAGACACGCAGGCCGCTTCTTCAGGCCTTGGTGTGGAGCTGGTACGCTGTCCAGCTCTGCCCTCATCCCATTGGCTAAGGCAAATTTGTGGCCAAGCCCAACGTAGGCAGGGCGAGCAGGACACCCTCCGGCACATCCTGGTCGCCCGAGCTCCAGGCATGAATGTGCCTCTTGGGCAGCACTGGCTGAGACTTGGCATTTCTCAGAGACCCAGGGGGCTGCAGCCAACCATCTTACCCCCAGCTCTAAGCCTGCTGCTGGGCAGGTAGTAGGTGCTCAGGAAATAGGTGAAAGAACGCACTCATGCATGAGGCTTCTGAGGAGGGGGTGGTTTGGGTTCTCGTCTCCCCCCAGCTCACCTGCCCTGTCCCCTGGCCCCGGGCTGGTGGGAAGGCTTTAAAGGTGAGCGTGACCACTGGCGCAGCGGGCGGACCATCTGCATCAAGACTCACGAGAGTGGCCAGAAGGAGATCGAGGCCTTCGATGCTGCCATCCTCCTCATCCGGAACCCCTACAAGGCCCTCATGGCAGAGTTCAACCGGAAGTACGGAGGCCACGTGGGCTTCGCTGCCCACGCCCACTGGAAGGGCAAAGGTACTGCTGGGAAGGGGTGGGCGGGGTCTGGGGGCGCGACTGCTCGTGGGAGGAGTCTAGGAGGACCTGAGTCGTCAGATACTTCATCCTTGACCTACTCTGCCCGTGAACACTCTTCGGGTGAGGCGGCTCTGCCTTGGAGAGAACCTGAAAGCCAGCTCACTGCTGTCCAGCCCACTCCGAATTACACCCGTGGGCCCCCTGTCCAGCCACCCGCCCGCACCCACCTCTGTCCCCTCCAAGCGAGCAGTTAGGGTAGGAGGTGACATTGCATGGTGACATTTATGCACTGGTCCCCATGCCCCCGGGTTATTTATGCATGGAAAACCATTGAAAGCGAGCTTTAGGCAGAGCCCAGGCTGAGAGGCAGGAACCTGCCCGCCCAGGGAGCAAGAATCCACCTGCCAAGGACCCAAGCCTTCATCTCACGTCCTCTGGACACAGTATTGGGAGAGGCCAGGCCCTGGAGAGGGACAGCATGCTCGGTGCAGTAGCAGGACAGTGAATGGAGAGGCCCTCTCGGAGCCGGAGTGACTCCGTGGCTCTCACATGAGAACGATTGGGAGGACGGCCCAGCACCGGGCACGTTTGGGTCTATCGCACGTTGAGTCCCTTCAGTTGGAACTGACCGGAGGGCACCTAAGAACGACGGTCTGTGCCCTTTCTAAGGTGACCAGACGTCCCGCTTTTGAACAATTTGTCCCGTGTTCCGTGGCGTTTTTAAAAATTCCCATTTTTTGAAAAGAATGCAGGACAAGCTAGGGTATATGGTTTTCGGCTGCCAGGTGGCTAGTTTGCCAGGATAGGAGTTTTATCAATGGTGTCCCGCTTTACCAATGTTAAAATGTTAGGACCCCACTGCTGCGCACTGCTCCTGGGGTCGTGGTCCAGTGGCTTCAGAAAAGGCTGTGCCGTCAACGTTCTCGGGAGCAAGACTTTGGGTTTTCTACTCCCACAGAGTTACCGTCTCTGAAGCCCACGGGGGCAGTTCCTCCCTGTCCTACAGGGTCGCCCCGAGTCAGAATTGACCGGACGGCAGTGGGTCTGTTTGTTGTTTGTCAATGTTCGAATGGCACCCTAGGCTAAGGGACCACAGAGGGTCCCAGCCACCACCCAGGCTGCCACTCCCTTTGCCACCACCTGCCAAGGCAGAGCCCCTTGCTTCACAAGATGCCCCTCAGCGTATCCTCAGCACCTTCTAACCTGAGGATCTCATCTGAGAGACTTCCAACTCAGAGGATGTACCCTGGTACAGACAGCAACTGGAAATACAGGGAATCCAGGGCAGATGAGCCCTACAGGACCAGTGGTGTGAGTGGCGATACTGGGAGGGTAGAGGGAGAATGGGTAGGAAAGACGGAACCGATTACAAGGAACTATATGTGACCTCCTCCCTGGGGGACGGACAACAGAAAAGTGGGTGAAGGGAGACGTCGGACAGGGCAAGAAATGACAAAATAATAATTTATAAATTATCAAGAGCTCATAATGGAGGGGGGAGCGGGGAGGGAGGGAAAAATATGAGGACCTAATGCTGGGGGCTTAAGTGGAGAGGAAATGTTTTGAGAATGATGAGGGCAATGAATGTACAAATGTGCTTTACACAATTGATGTATGCATGGATTGTGATTAGAGTTGTATGAGCCCCTAATAAAATGACTTAAAAAAAAAGAGAGAGAGACTTCAAACTCACCAGGAGGGCCCAGCATGCCCTTGGGCCCTCTAGCTGTTCAGTGTGCCCACTCCCAATGGCCTTGTCCCCCACCACTCACCCCACGGACAGCTGGGCTGAGGTATCTGCAAACGCGATCCTCTGCCACCCCCGTTTGGTTCCAGACCATGAATTTTACTATCTCCCTGGAGCGGTTCCAAAACAAAGTTTTATGTGACATTATACAAGGTGAGCCATCCTGGACCAGCTTAATGAAACAAAAGCCGATTTCCATTATCCCGTGGGGATGGAAGGACAGTGACTTGATCAATGAGGCCCTGGCTCCTCCCACCGATAGAAGACAGAGGCGGAGACTGGAGGCCTGGGGCTGTCCCTGGAATGGGACTGGGTGTTTCCGGTGTAGCCTGGAGAGGAGCAAGCAGGGACAGGCAACCCCCTAGGAACAGCCTGGAAATGGAAGCACAGCGATTTGTGTCCAGGTCCCGATGAGGGGATATGTCACCAAGAATAATCACAACAGTCACTGGCACTTCGCGAGCGCCTCCATGGCTTAGTGGTTATGCGTTGGGCTGCTACCCACAAGGTCAGCAGTTCAAAACCCCTGGCCGATCTGAGGGAGAAAAATGAGGCATTCTACTATAAATCTAGTTTCACCAGAGAAGTTGGACTATGTGAAGAAAAGTGTGGCTTCAGGATTGGATGAAGACTTATTAAACCACCTGCTGGATGCAGATGACACACCTTGCTTGCTGAAAGCGGGGAGAAATTGAAGCACTTGCTGATGAAGATCCAGGATCGCGGCCTTCAGTGTGGATGACAACTCACACCTGGACCCAGAGGCAGCATCATGATAAATGGGGGGAAAGATTGACGTTATCATGGATTTTGTCTTATCTGTGTCCACAGCCAATGCTGCATGGAAACATCAGTCAAGAGATCAAAAGATGTCTTGCATTCGGTAAACCTGCTGTGCAAGACCTCTTAAGAGTACTGAAGAGCAAGGATGGTATTTTGAGGGATAGGGTGCACCTGCCCCAAGCCAGGGTATTCTCCAGTGCATCTCCTGCATGTGAAAGCTGGACCCTGAATAAGGAAGACCGAGAACAGAGGCCGTTGAGTGGTGGTGCTGGAGAACACTGCGAGTACCATGGGGTGCTCAAAGGACACCCCAATCTGTCTTGGAAGAAGTAAGGCCAGAATGCTCCTTAGAGGCAAGGATGACAAGGCTTCATCTTACAGACTTTGGACATGTTGTCAGGAGAGACCAGTCCCTGGAGGACATCGTATTTGGTCAAGCGGAGGGGCAGTGACGAAGAGGAAGGCCCTGAATGAGATGGATGGACACAGCGGCTGCCACCATGGGCTCAGGCATGGGAACCATAGTGAGATGGCAGGGAACCGTGGGTCCGAGCTGGCTGGATGGCATCTAACAGCAACAACTCTGGTAAAGAGTTACAGTCTCAGAAACCCACAGAGACCGTTGTGCCCTGTCGCATAGGGTCAACCGATGGCAGTGAGTTTAGGTTTGGTTTGGTCGACAACAGGGACAATGGGGTGATTCTCCCAGACCCTCCAGGCTCCTTGGGAGCTTGGAAAGAAAGAAGGTACAGCAGCTGACACACAGTAGGAGCTCCTGTGCCCCATTCCACTTCTCAACCCAGCACCTGGAGCCCCAGGGAGCTGGCACCCAGTGAAGGCACCTTGTCATTGCCATCCAAGACCACGGGCACTTCACAGGGGCCCCACCACCACGGGGCCCCACCACCACCCTCTAGACGCCACGAGGTGACTTCTCGGAGTGAGGGGGTGCTTCTGGAAGAAGAAAGCCACCCACCCACGCGTTGGCTCTAACTCCGGATCACTCCATACTTCAAGCTTTGCGCATTCTTACAGGATGGGCCCACCATAAGAGTGTGTTCATGTGAAGGATGAAAAATACCCCGCTCACCGGCATCAGTGTTTGCCCGGCAGCCATGGCAGCCCTCAGGGGGTGGGGGTGAGGGGCTGAAGAAGCTGTACAAGAGCACAGATTGTGCGCCTGCTGTGTGATCCTGGTCAAGCCACTGGACCTCTCTGTACCTCTGTTTCTGCTTCTGTCAGAGGGGAGGGGGGGGCAATGGGGAGAGACGAATCACCCACAGGGTTGTCGGGAGGACTCAGTGGAGTGGACAGGGGTCTCAGGAGTGGCCTTGGTGTGTAAAGTCCTGAGCAGCGTCATAGTTAATCCTATCCCCACCCC
>NW_022111312.1:817423-818847 GCF_000313985.2 Echinops telfairi
GTGTGGCAGAGTGTGGTATACGCCGGATACATGCGCCAAAGAAAGGGGTGGGCTCTCAAAGGAGCAGATTATGCTATTGATACTGTGACCGATGCAATATAATCGTTACATTGCTGCCATTTAGGAACACGCGCGCCCTCATGGGATAATTAATATGCAGTGATGACTGTAACTAATGGTAGCCATCCCTGCTCCATCTGACCTGGGTCTTTCCAACCCCTCCTCCCTCGGGTCCCTCTTTGCTCTGACCCTACTCCTCCCTCTGACCCCCTTCCACCTTCTGACCCCCTTCTACCCTCTGACCCCTCCTCCCTCCCTCTGACCCTCTCTTCCCTCTGACCCCCTTCCACCCTCTGACCCCCTTCCAC
Source organism: Echinops telfairi (assembly GCF_000313985.2). Lineage (NCBI taxonomy): Eukaryota > Metazoa > Chordata > Mammalia > Afrosoricida > Tenrecidae > Echinops > Echinops telfairi. Next base: position 817,792 of record NW_022111312.1, read on the forward strand.
CCTCTGACCCCCTTCCACCCTCTGACCCTATTCCTCCCTCTGACCCCCTCCTCCCTCTGACTCTTTCCTCCCCCCTCTGACCCCCTTCCGCCCTCTGACCCCTCCCTCCCTCTGACCCCTTTCTCCCTGCTCCCCCTCCCCTCCAGAGTGGCCGGAGTTCGTGAGGAACTATGCGCCGTGGTGGGCCACCCACGCGCTGGACTGGCTGAAGTTCGGCAAGAAGGTGCTGGTGGTGCACTTCGAGGACCTGAAGCAGGACCTCTTCGTGCAGCTGAGCCGCATGGTTCGCCTGCTGGGCGTGGCGGCGCGCGAGGACCGGCTGCTGTGCGTGGAGAGCCAGAAGGACGGCAACTTCAAGCGCTCGGGGCTGCGCAAGCTGGAGTACGACCCCTACACGGCCGACATGCAGGCGGCCATCTCCACCTACATCAAGACGGTGGACGCCGCCCTGCGGGGCCGCAACCTCACGGGCCTGCCCGGGGACTACTTCCCCAGGTGACGGGGCCGGTCATGCCAGACCCAGCCGAGCCAGGACTCCGGTCCCTCGGCCACCCGCCCCACCCCTCTGCGCGCTCTCTGGCTGGGGACACCCCTTTGGCTGCCGTTTGCCACCTATGCGTTTCCTGCATGACCAAGGAGGCTCAGAATCGAGACTGCCCAGGCACTGCCCACGCCCCCACCCTGCCAGGAGATGCCCGGTTTGGAGGACTCCGACCACGCGCCCCACTGCTCACCCCCCTTGCATCACTTCTAGGAGGGGCGACTTCTCAGTGTCAGGGGGAAGGCTGGGGGTCCGCAGCAGGTTTGGGGGACCCTGACCACAGAACTAATGGGTCGTTGTAAAAGGAAAGAAAGTGGTCTTCCATCCGGGGCTCATCTTGGGTGGCAACGCCTTCTCTTCCTGACCCAGCTGGGCAGCAGAACGCACCTGCATTGACCATGTGTCTTTTGGAAGAAGGTGCTGGAAAGTATCCCCGTGGCCCTACGGAGGTCCCTGGCATTCTGGGTAGGGGGCAAGGAGGCACCAGTGCTCACCGTTGGACACGCAGTCACTGC
>NW_022111312.1:819747-823404 GCF_000313985.2 Echinops telfairi
TCCCTGGTCCCCTCCTCGGTGGGAGCTGGGCTGTCCCTCGCGGCCCAGCCGGGGGCTCTGAATGTATTTTGTACTGCATCTCTTCCCCAGCACCAGCCCACCCCCCCACACACCCTACCCCCCACCCTAGCTTAATTTCTAGTCTTTCTTTATCGAAGCATTAGAGGGCTGGGCACATCGGAGGACAGTCCTCTCGGAGAGACTCTTGGTCCAAGACCTGGGCCAGTTCTTTGGCTGGGGGTAACCTCCGGCCCCAGGCCTCTGTCTGAAGATTCCTCAGGTCAACACCATCATTAAATTCCAGTATTGTTGATAACTCCACCGTGTGGCAGAGTGTGGTATACGCCGGATACATGCACACATGGTGGGGAGGGGGGATAGAAGCACAGAGAAGGAATGTCCTGGGGGTGCAATCGTCTCCATTTCTATGTAGCCCCAGTAGCTCCAGTGTCGCAACCTGAATAGACAGACTTGTCCCTGTGAGTGGCATCATCTTTGGCGTCCCACTGGCTCGCTGCCGATGGGAGACTCTATTCCCCAGGTGATGGGATGACTGTCCCCATGCTTTAACGGGTCTGGGCGAGCCCCTGTGTGTGCAGTTGGGTCCGTGGGAAGAAATGGCCAGTATCAGCCGTGTGTCTTGCATGGAACTGTCTCTTTGGAGACCCCGCCTTCTGCATAAACCTTGTGCCCTCTGCAACTGTGGGGCTGTGGGCGGGGAGAGGTGGGGCGGGAGAGGGGGAAAGATCAGTGTGGTGGGGGTGTCTCTGCACCAGTATGGGCAAGGGCCTTCTAGGGTGTGTTTGTCCATGCCAGTGGGTCTCAACCTTCCTAATGCCACGACCTTTCATACAGTTCCTCACGTGGTGGTGACCCCCCAACCATAACATTATTTTCGCTGCTACTTCATCGCTGTCATTTTGCTACTGTTATGAATCGGGAGACCCCGAAAGGGTCGTTCGATCCACAAAGGGATCGAGACCCACAGGTTGAGAACCATTAGTCTATGTGTACGTGTGTGAGCCCTGTTAGCATAGTGGTTATGTGTGGGGCTGCTAACCATAAGGTCAGCAGTTCGAAACCACCAGCAGCTACTCGACAGAAAGATGGGGCTTTCTATCCCCATAGAGAGTTACAGTCTTGGAAATCCCAGGGGTGTTCTACCCTGCTACAGGCTTGCTGTAAGTTAGAATCAACTTGATGGCAGTGAGATTTGTGTTCATGCTTGTGTGAGGGTGGTGTGGGTGCACACAGAGGGAGGAAGGATGGTAGACAGTGAGGGGGGATGGGGACAGGGAAGGGACCCTGCCCCTCAGTGGATGGGACTGGGGATCAGTCTCCAGACCTGCCAGGACCCCTGAAGAGAGACTCTGTGCCTCTGTTCCCCAACACTGGGCCCTTTATGGGGAGATGCTGAGCCTCCTGGACAGAAAGGGGGACATGGTTTATGCACTACCATGTGGATAGTAGGGGGGGGGGGCAGGCAGAGCTTGTAGGGCAGGGGGATGAAGGGGAAGGCTTGTGGGCTGGGAGGCTGAGTGTGTTCGCACTGGTCCAGGTAGGGAAGAAGAAGGAAGTGTTCACAGAGGGGTGAGCAGGAGGTGGTCTGGGTGAGGACATGGCTTCTCTGGGGGTGCCGGCTGACATTCAGAAACCATTCTGTGATGGTTGACCAAGCTCTGATCTGGGCCCCAAGCCCAACTCTGAACCCAGTGGCTAACCAAGACCTGAGCCTGGTCAGACTGAGCTCTAATTTTAGAGCCCCAAATAGGGTCTCACAGATGGATCCCTGAGTCTAAAACTCACCCCAAGTTTATAGACTAAACCCCAATCTCCGGCTACTGTCCAAGCCCTCAATGTACCACGTTAGGGGAAGAATGCCAATTGCCCCAGATGGAATAGTGAGTCTCCCAGGTTCTGATCCCAGGCCCTGACCCTGGGCCAGACGAGGCCAGCTGGAGTTCTGACCCTCTCCAACAGGGCCCATAGACTAAGCACCCTAACCCATCCTCAACTCCATGTTGCTAGTGTATGCTGACTGCTCCCTCATCTCTCCCTGAACCGGATCCCAGTCTTGGGCCTGGATCAATCCCAAACTTGATCATTTTGAACCCTGACTTTGCCCTTGCTGGAGCCTCATCAACTTCAGACTGAGCCTCGACTCTGGTTCCAGCAGGAACCCTTAGCCCACATGCCAGGTGTTTCCACGTCTTTTGAGTGTTAGCGCATTGGCCTCAGCTGATGGAAATGATGGAGGCCATGACCCTTCTAGCCCCGTGTTCACGGGCTTCCCCTCTTCAGCCCAAGGCCACACCCTGGTCCTCACTCTTCCACTCCATTCCTCAGTCGGGACCACTGAGAGCACTTTTGACCCAATATGGAGGCTGAGACATACTGTGTGGCAGCCTGCTCTTTGCCTGGCCCATTCCTATTTGTCACACTGTGGTGTAGTGGTGACGCATTGGCCTGTGTGGTAATTACAGAATCTGGTGTCAACTTGAGAGTATTAAGAGTGAAGGGGTGGAGCCTAGCCTGTCAATCAGGTCTTGGTTTGATGATCTCATTTGGAGATGCTACAGAAATAAATAGCTTCGCTGGAGGCGGGACACACAGACTCACTCTGCTTCCACATTCCTGTTGATAAGCCAGATTGAGCTACACTAATGGAGCCAGAGCCCTGGAGCTGGAGGAGCCACGTGGAGACCCCTGCCAGTGTTGAGACACTTCCACCATCACTGGATCCACAAGACTTTCCACCCACTGGCCTATGATCTTCTTGCATTCTGCATCATTGCATGTGTTGCGTGGGTCTAAAAGGAATTTGCAAACTGGTATCGGACATATGGGCTAATATCAGACTTATGGACTTGATCTGGACTGGGCTAAGATGTTTTCTTAATGTACAATTGCTCTTTGATATAAGACTCTCTTACACACATATGAGTCTGCCTGGATTAATTCTCTAGTCAACCCAGACTAACGCAGGCTGCTAACCGCAGGTCCACAGTTTGAAACTACCAGCCGCTCCCCATGAGAAAGACGAGGCTTTCTACTCCTGGCAAGATTCACAGTCTCAGAAACCCACAGGGGGTGGTTCCACACTGCCCTGTTTGGTCACAATGAGTTGGAATGGACCCAGTGGCAGCGGGTTTGTGAGTTTGAGACCCGCCACCTTGAATTAAAGAGCTAGGGGCGCTCAAGGTAGCAGGGGTTCACGTACCCGATGAGTGGTAGGCCACCTGGTGAGATGGAGGTGCAGAAACGGCATGCCAGACTCTGCTTAGTGTTCTGGGGATGAAAGCCAGAACACGGCAGACAGAACTCATGTCCCTACAGAGCTTACGTTTGACCCAATCCTGTGCTCTGGGGCATCCAAAGGAGGCGGTGTTGGTGAGCTAAAGAGGGTCGTTCAGGGCCAGCCCCGTGAGGTGTGTAAAGATGGCTCAAGTCACTGAACAGGAGGACGCTGAGGGTCAGGGAGGTGCAGGAGTCACACAGAGAGTTAGTACAGAGACAGGATCAATGCCCTCGTCTCCTCGCTAGGCCACTAGACCCCAAAGTCCCACTCCATGGCCAGTGACAGAGTCCTTGCACCTGAATGGGGGAGGGAAACTCTGGATCCCTGTGGTGGGGGGGGGGATGGTGGTGGTGGCGGGG
>NW_022111312.1:823575-829154 GCF_000313985.2 Echinops telfairi
TTCCATGCTAGAGGCTCTGGCAAGCAGAGCCCAGTGGGCACTACTGGAGGGGGCAGAGGGAATGCTGAGGGTGGGGGGATGTGCACCCGCACAGCCCCTCCTCCAGTGACTCAGCCCCCAGTAAATCCCCTTCTCTCTCTCCCTGCCCTCCGCCCCATTGCCCCATCCACCCGCTTCTCTGGGTGCTGCCTCCCGCTCTCAGCTTTGTGGAGTCTCATTAGACTTCTCCACGGCGTCTCTCTCTGCCTTTGTCTCCCCGACTCCATCCCAGTGGGCACGGGGCCCTCCATCCCTCTCATCCTGGCTGAGCTCCCGGCCTCTCTTCCCTCCATCCCTCTCATCCTGGCTGAGCTCCCGGCCTCTCTTCCTCTGTAGATTTCTCTCTCCCTCCTCCCGGCCCTGTTGTCCTCTGCCTCCTCCTCCCCGTGCTCCCAGAGAGTGGGAACCACCCAGCAGGAGGCAGGCAGAGTGAAACAAATGCTACCCAGGCAGGTTACCAAGGAAGTGGTCTCCTTAGCAACGGAATCTACAGGCACACGCTCCACTGCCCCGTCCCTCGGTTATTACAGTCAGAAGAGAGAGACAGGGTGGGGGGTGGGCAAGAAGTCTGGAGGACATTGCTGCTGGTCCTCCTGAGAGGTGGCCGTGCTCAGGGACCAGCTCATCCATGCACTTGGACACTTGGGGGACACTTCAACATGGGAACGCTGGGCAGCAGTGGGGTGAGAGAGCACTGGGCCCAAGGTCTGACCTGGACCCAAAGCAGCTCTCTGGAATGTGATGCTCGGACTGAACTGGAGAATGGAGGTGCAGAAGCAGACAGAGGGAAGTCAGTGTCCCCACGAGTCACAGGGCAGCCCCTCCTTGCTCCCTACCAGTGGGCAGCGAAGAGGTGGGTGGGCAGGAAAGCACAGAGCGCATCCGGTGGCACTGGAATTCGAACCTGGGCCGGGAGGGACAGCAGAAGGTAGAATATGGACAGAGAAATGATGGAGACACACACACAAGAGAGAGAGAGAGAGCTTTAAATATTTCATCTCGTACACTTCCCCATGGGAAAAACAAAAATATGTTCACCGTTAGAGCAGCGGAAAAGCTGGAGTGAGGAGGCAAACACTCTCTCTTTTTCTCTCTCTCTCTCTCAATCTCACCACGTAGGAGAGCTTCTGCAGCTATAAATAACCATCCCCAAAGAGAACACCTGCCAGGATGCATCCTGTTCCCTGCGAGGGGAATGGGGTCCCTCTCTGGGCTGGGAGTTAAAGGGGGCGAGAGGGGTCTCAAGGTAACTCGGAAGGCCAGCTTGGCTGTTTCCCAGAAGCGAGAAGCCAGCGGGACGAGGAGCGCTGTAAATCTGAACGAGGGTAATCTCCATCCCCGCAAAAGCAGCTTGTTTATTTATCGCATTCACGCATTTATGGTTTCCCCTCAAATTTACAGTCTGCAATCTGCCGGCGGGCAGCAGGGAGAAGCGTGGGAATGAGCCCACGCCGCCGGCAGCACAGAGGCGCGATTGAACACACATCCTGCATCCCACCGCCCAGGCGCCCCTGCTGCCTTCAGTCTGATCTCAAACACACACACACACACACACACACACACACACACACACACCCCACACTCACTGCCATCTAGTCCATTCTGATCCAACAGCAGCCTTACAGGACAAAGTAGAAGTGCCCCCGGGGGTTTCCAAGACTTAAATCGTTTGTGGGAGTCGAAAGCCTCCTTCTTCCACCGACATGCGGCTGGTGACTTTGAACTGCTGACTTTGCAGTCAGCAGCTTAACTTGTAACCACTACACCACCAGGGCATCTCAAACAAGGCAGGGGGCTTATGTGGCCTGGCCCACTCGGCTTCCTCGGAGTTCTGCCAGCGAACTGGACTGAGCCTTCCCTGTGAGGTGTACTGTGGGATGGAGTCGCCGGTTCCGCACAGAGAGAAGGAGAGAAAGTAGGACTCGGTGGGATGAGATTTCTGTCTTCTCAGCTCATGCATACCAGTCACTAGCTAAAAGGCAGCCAGTTGGAACTCACCAGGTACACCTTGGAAGAAAGGCCTGGTGATCTGCTTCTGAAAGATCAGAGCCCTGAAAACCCTGTGGGACCATTGAATGCTGGACACATGGGCTCACCCTGAGTTAGGACGGACTCTGACAGCTAACAAACTGGAGAAGGGGGCTGGGGAGGGGGCGGGCTACAAAGGAAAGAGCAGAAAGGCCAAAGTCTCTCCAAAGACCTGTACAGACCAGGTCAGCAGTTCAAAACCACCAGCTGCTTCTTGGGAGAAAGATGAGGCTTTCTAGTCCTGTAAAGAGTTACAGTCTCAGAAACTCACAGGGGTGGGTCTCCCTTATCCTGTCGGGTCTCTGTGCATGGGAATTGAATGAATGAAAGGGAGTTTGAGAGAATGTAACCTTTCTCTTACTGCCTCCATCACCATCCAACCTATAAAAGTTGACAGATTCCTAAAAGCAAGTACTTTCTACAAGAAGCCACAAAGAACATGTGTATCAGTACCTTTGAATAGCTAGTGGCACAGTGGGTTATCCATTAGACTACTAACCACACGGTAAGCAGTTCAAACCCACCAGTCGCTCCTCAGAAGAAGGATGAGGGTCTCTATCTTGGTAAAGATGGACAGCCTCAGTAACCCACAGGGGCAGTTCTACTCTGTCCTATAGGGTCACTGTCAAGTGGAATGGACTTAAAGGCAGTGTGTTTGGGGTTTAAATGTTGAATACCCGCAGGGTCTACTCATTAGCAACGGGCAGAACTAGAGGCTAGTTCTGGACTAGGAGCTTCCATCCACGACATGGCTGAATGAGAGCCAGAACCTATGGGGATGAACGCCTGAAACCTGCCGCTCAGAGAAGTGAGGTCATTCGCCCGAGTTCACACAGCTGGGAAGAGATGAAACTGGACCTTATGCTCAGCCCGCCTGGCATCAGTCAGTATGTTCAACCACCACCCGGCACCCTAGGGAATGCAATGTGTCCCCAGCCAAGAAGGAAGGGCCTGGTCTAACTAGGCAAGAGGGAGGCCTGGGTGGGGCTGGCATTCAACCAGGAGGAAAGGCTTTGGCAGAAAGTGGGGAGGGAAGGAAACAAATGCTAGCCAAGGGTGAGCCTTTCTGGAGCTGAGGAACCCCCCCCCCCAGGGAGAGGTGAGAGCAGAGACAAGGCCACCCCCAAGACGAAAGGCTGGGGAACCAAGGGGCTCACAAGCCTCTGAGTTTCCAGCTGCCCGGTTGGCTGGTGGGTTCCCATGGCAACCACAAAGCCATCGTCTTATTCTGCAGCTCAATGGCTCCCTGGAAATTCTTTTTCTCTGGCTTCTACTGCCACTGCCCGCAGTCTGGCGGTGGGGGGGTGGGGATGGGGGGGTGAGTGGGCAGCCCTGTCCCCAGGAGAGATGTGCTAGGGAAGAAAAAATGGCTCAGGCTCTTTCATCATGACAACAAAGAAGGGAAGGTTGAGTAGGAGTAAGAAAAGGGAGAGAGAGAGATAGGTCCAAGTACCAGACTGGGCAGGGTGCACACCAGGAAGCTTCTCCCACCAGCTTCAAATCCATACAGCCATGTACACAGCCTTTGGCTTATCATTTCAAGGACCCTTTAGATCCCTTGGGACCAAAATTAGGAAATTCAGAATCATCTCATCAAGTGGTTTTGGAGTCAGGGAAGTGGAACTTTATCCGTCCATGTCCCTCAGTTCCCTCCAAACCTGGAACCAAACCCATCACAGGGTCAACTTTCAGCAGAGCTATAGAGAGACCTATCAAGATCAACTCTCAGTAGAACAATCGACAGGAATCCACTTGAGGGCAGCATGTTGGGTTTGTGTGTTAGTCTGGATAGACTAGAGAAACACATTCATAGAGACACTCATATGTGCTTAAGAAAGAGCTGAATATACAAGAGCAATTGACTCTTGAGAAAACATCCCAGCCCAGTCCAGATCAAGTCTATGAGTCCCATATTAGCCCATATGCCCAATATCAATCTATAAATTCCTCTTCAGACTCACACAACACATGCAATAGCACTGAATGCAGGAAGATCACCAGCCAGTGGGTGGAAAGTCTTGTGGATCCAGTGGCAGTGGAAGCATCTCAGTGCTGGCAGGAGTCTCTCCACGTGGCTCCTTCAGTTCCAGGGCTCTAGCGTAACTCCATGTATCTTATCCGCTGGAAGGCATAGCAGGGAGTGAGTGAGTGAGTGAGTGAGTGTCCCGCCTCCAGTGAGATATTTATTTCTTCAGCGCCTCCAAATGAGGTCATCAAGCTGCGACCTGATTGACAGGCTGAACTCCACCCCTTCACTCTTAAGTCTCAAATTTACAACAGGTGATGTAACTACTACAGTGTGGTTTGGAGCTCATAACACCAGGGAAGAATACTTGCTTCGGGAGGAGATGACAAAGGCAGCCTTTGTCCAAAAGTGGAGTTCAGAAGGCAGGTGTGGCCACGGGGAAAGGACAAGGGAACAGGGAGGGCAGGGAGGAAGTGGGAAGGGGTGCTGTTACACTGGCTAAGGTGGCCGCCAACATCACAAAACAAAACATGTATTCCTTCTAGAAGGGAAATGGATTTGCTCAGGCAAGATGGCAAGCGAGGCAGGCAGGCTACCCAGACCCTCGGCATACAACAAAGACATAAGAAACCACATGAAACAGAGACAAGATAATCCCGGAGTCCGGAGGTTCCAAGGATAGGCTAGAGAAGTGGATTGAACACTGACCAAGAGAAGAGGCTGAACAAAAGCAGCAAGAGAGGAGACAAATGGGGTGGATTGTCAGCTGGCCTGACCCAGCATGGTCATCTGGAAGCTTTGCCCACAGCACTCCATCCAGACAGTGCTGAAAGCAGAGGGGCAGCCAAGAAAGAAGAAGAAGGCTTTCAACAAGACGGATTGGCACAGGAGCTGCATCGATGGGCTTGAGCAAGAACAGCTGCAAGGAAGGTGCAGGACCCGACAGTGTTTCGTTCTGTTGTGCTCAGGGTTGCTATGGGTTGGAACGGACTCCATGGCACCTAACATGAGCAAGAACGATGGATAGATGCATGGACAGACATCCAGATTGATCAGGTGTAGGAGGGAGACTATACACATAGGTCTGGCAGAATTTGTAGATGATCATTTACCTTGGCTGAACATACAACCATGAATGTGGTCAGGGGAATCATGTACACTTCTCAGCATAACCAAAGATCTTGAGGAATGAGTCCCTGAACCTGGAAGCTCAGGACCATAGTCTCAAGGGACAAGTCCAATTGGTCCAGCCATTCTACGTCCTAAGTTCAACCAGTCTACGTGCTCCTTGGGTGAGCAGCAACAGGTGTGTTAAAAGCTCATGAATTGTCATCTACGGTACAACCGCATACACATTGTGATAGGTGGGTTTATTGTGCCAACTTGGTCAATAGGAACATGTGGGATTAATCAGGTTGCAGTTTGATTGGAGGGCAACGAGATAAATGGTTCTTCAAGACCCGCCCCTCTCTCTCTTGCTCTCTGGTGATCGGACAAGTGTGTGGCTATTTTAGCTAGTTCTCTGCCTCAACTTGTGAGCTATACT
>NW_022111312.1:830030-833814 GCF_000313985.2 Echinops telfairi
GAAATAGGGCTAGTTTTCCAGGCCCGTGGTTGCAAGCATAGAAATATGGCCAAATACACTCATCCAACACCTCAGTTTACCACCCACTGGACTAATGGACCACATGAATATCAGTCTCCCTGAGCCTGAGACCAGAAGAACTAGATGGTGCCCGGCTACCCCTACCAAGTGCTCTGGAAAGGATCACATCAGAAGGTGCTAGAAGAAAAGTGTAGAACATGATTAAGCTACGAACACTGCACACCAAGGGGGACATAGTAATCTCTAAACTAGCTCTAAGGTATATGCCCCAGAAGACTCCTGCCCTGCTCACAGCAGTGTCACCACCTGCAGAGTATGTGGGGCATCTCTCATGAGGCCCACTGAGAAGAAGAAAGGGAACCTCCACATGGCATAGCCAGTCTGTGGAAATGCCACCTTTCAGTCCCTGAGTGGTACACATCATTGACACAGTCAGCTGCTAACAGGAGGGTTGGAGGTTCAGATCCATCAAGAGATGCCTGGCAATCTACGTCATGAAAATCTAGCCATCAAAAACTGTGTAGAGCACACGTGTGTAGAGTTCTACTCCGACACACATGGGGTCATCATGAACTGGGTTCAACTCAATGGCAACCGGCTTTGGTTCATCTTGTTTTTTTTGTAAGGCTTCATATATTCACCTACTCAAATCCCAACACCTATCTTTGGGGTAGATCTGGATTTGAGAAATAGAAGGCATGTTGTCTATCTTTGCTTAGGATGCCCTGCATGCTGAACCGGAGGCAAGGATTTGCACTCTTTTGGTCATCCCAGGGACCAAGGTGAATAGAACAGGAAGAAGAAAGCCAGGGTAAGGTACATTATCAAGGTCACAGTCGATGTCTTGGGGGATTGGATTCCATTAGTCCTTACTGAAAAGGTATAGACTGCCTCCAGGACCATTCTCTGGAAGGAAGTAGGGCACTGATTGATTGCTCTTCACCCTACTGGTCCAGAATCACGCCCAGAGCGGCTGACTCCCCTTGCTTGGGTCCAAGTAAGATGCAGCCAGAGTTCATAGCACCGGAGAAGCCCAAGGTCAAAAGGTGGGGAGTAAGGCTCATGATGGATGCACTCCAGGAAATAGGAAACAGAAACCCACCCAGAAGTGCCTGAACCAGCCACAGCTGGAATAAAAGGTGAGCTGACAGGTGTGAGGCAGAGACCCAGGTGAGATGTCACAACCCATGGACATGCAAGGCCTACCACTTTCCAAGACTCAACGCTCCTCTCCACCAGTTGGAAATGCTCTGAATATCAGATTTCTCCTTGCTCAAGAAGGATTAGTAGCACCCGAACCCTAGGGGCTTACTGGGTTACATGCCAGGCTGCTGGCCTCAACGCACTATGAACCCACCAGCAGCATCTCCAGAGGCAGGTGAGGCTTCCCATCACTTCATAGGCATGTGAAAGTTGGGCATTGAATGAAGATGACTGAGGAAAACTCCATGCATCTGAGTGCTGGCATTGGTGAAGAATAGTAACAGTCCCATGGATGGCCAAACGAACAAACAAATCTGTCTTGGAAGAATTACCGCCAGAATGCTCCTTAGAAGTGAGAATGGCAAGACTTCATCTCACCTACTTTGGCCAGGTTATCAGAAAAGGTCAACCCCTGGAAAAGGGCATCATGCTTGGTAAAGGAGAAGGGCAGCGAAGGAGAAGGCTTTCAACGAGATGGGTTGGCATAGTGGCTGCAGCCATGGGCTGACACACAGCAACGATGGTCAGAAGCAATCACTTCATCTCTGCGCAGCAGCCCCGAGAGCAGAGACGTTTCTCTTGGCCATGAAGCCTGATCCACCGGACGCACTTGTGTGACGTGATGTACGCCGGGCACCAAATGGATAGCAGGTAGCTCCGAGAGCTGATCTTTCCACCTATCTTTTAAATGAGACCAAAGCGAAGGAAACAACTTTGTGAAACTCATTGTGATGATCCTCGATGAGACCTGGGGGGTCCCAAGAACAAGTCCTAGCAAAACAGTAGCTTCCAAGGGCATCGACCGGGCCAATTCAGTTCAAGACCAAGGTCAGCTCCGAAGGTCATGGTGACTGTTTGGGGGGAACCCCAAAGAAATACTAGTCTTGTCTTGATGGCTTTTTCTTGCAAGATACGGGATGATCACCATGGCTTAGGAGGAAGACATTTCTAGAAAACGGAATACTGAATTGGAGGGAGAAAGGCCAGAAAAGTAGCACAAGAGAATTTTTTCCCCCCTTCACAGCCTGTTCATACTTTGACAGTAGCAAGGGCCGACCTACGAAGATTTCATTGAAAAAACATAGCCCGGCCACCCTACATTCCTGATCTCGCTGTTCAGGCTTCTTTTTGCTCCCCCATGCAAAGAACGTTGGAAAGAAATACAAGATGAGTTCTTCTAGGGTGCCCAACCTGATGTTTGGATGTGGTGTGTGGCAGCTACACAATCATCTACTGTCAACTCGAGGTGGAGTCTAGCCTGTCAATCAGTTCGCAGCTTGATGACCTCCTGTAGAGGCACGACTGAGATAAATAACTCACTAGAAGCCAGGCACACTCTCTGCTTCATCTTCCTCTTGACAAGACAGATGGAGCTACGCTGATGGACCCAGAGCCCTGGAGCTGGAGGAGCCACGTGGAGACCCACGCCAGTGTGGAAATGCTTCCACCGCCATTGGATCCACAAGACTTCCCACCCACTGGCCTGTGATGTTCCTGCATTCAGCATCATTGCATGTGTTGCGTGAGTCTGAAGAGGAATTTATAGGCTGGTATCAGACATAGGGGCTCATATCGGACTTATGCACTTGATCTGGACTGGGCTGGGATGTTTTCTCAATATACGGTTGTTCTTTATAGAAGACTCTTATACACGCATGAGTCTCCCTGGGTTTGTTTCTCTAGTCTACCCAGACTAACACATGGTGGCAGTGGAAGAGTGCAGAACCCTTTCGGGGAAGGACTCGAGAGATGGGAACACCACCTTCAGAGGTGGGTAGGCCATGACGGGGGAGATGCGGAGGAACAACGGCTCCATGTGTTGATATGTTTGCATCATAAAGGTTTTGATGGTTTTGTGGTGATACTTTGGGGCTCACCTTCATCTAAGAGCTCTTGTCCTTGGGAGTCAACTCAACTCGGTCGCATGGTAGCCCCGTGTGATGGAGTGGAACTGGTCTGTGGGGTTTTGCGGGCTGTACTCTTAACGGAAGCAAGCCATCAGGCCTGCATTCCTTGGTGCCTCTGGGTGAGTTCGAACTGCCAACCTCTCAGCTGCTGATCATTCAACCCTTTTATTCCTATGGGGGGGGAGGGGTGGTAGCGTCTTTTTATTATTCATCCATTTGCAAATGCCAGCACGTCAAACCAACCAACTAAATAAACAAGCCTACTGCCCTCGGGTCAATTCAAACCCATGCTGGCATCCTGTGCTACCGAGGAGAAATGGCTTTGCAGGGTTTCCTCAGCTTCCGTCTTTGTAAAAGTTGACAGCCAGGCCTTTCTTCTGTGGGGCCCAGGGGTGGCCTTGAACAAGCCAACTGGTTAGCTATTGCTGTTGTTGGGTGCTGTTGACTCCTGAAGCCAGGACAATAGTTTGGGCCACCCCAGTAGTGAAACCGTACTCAAACTTCCCTAGTCTGTGCGTGCTGTCTGTCCTTTGATGCTGATGGGTGCGCACGGGCTACAGATGACAACTGGCCTCTTCAATACATTCGTTGACCACTCACTCCTTCTCTCCCTCCTTGACCGTTGACCAGCTCACCTACTCCAGGCAGCCTTG
>NW_022111312.1:833914-839314 GCF_000313985.2 Echinops telfairi
TCTCTCTCTCTCTCTCTCTCTCTCTCTCTCCTACTCCAGGCAGCCTTGCGCTCTCTCTCTCTCTCTGTCTCACTCTGTGGGGACTTCCATTGGGACCACACACCCCACTGAAAGGCCTCAGACCCAGGCTTCTCTGGGCAGGGTTTCTTCAACAACTTCTCTTTCACCCCAAAGCCATTCACTCCACCCTCCCTGATCACAGAATCGAGCTTGGCTTCAGAAAGACTCACCAGCTGCCTGCGCTGTCGAACCAGAAGGTTCTAAGTGAGGGGTGCCCTTAAGGATTCGGTGCATCTTTGAGACAAGAAAACTAGGGGCATGCTTGCATGTCGGACTTGGATCATGCCCACCAAGGGAAGCAAGGTCTGGGAGGAGAACGGCACCGGGGGCTTCCAACTGACTTTCCCTGGGTGCTGAGAATGGTTGAAGCTATTAAAGTGGGGGGCGGGGTTTGAACCTGCCCAGGGGTACCCTGGAGGAAAATCCTGTCAATCTTCTTTGCTAACAACAACATCCCAGAAAGCTCTCCTGAGCAGTTCTACTCTGTAACACACAGTGATAAAGGACTTGACAGGCATGGGTTTGGTCTCTTAGTTTATTTCCCATGTGATCAAAGCTACGCCCCATGAAGCTGACGCCATGGTGTGTCCTTTAGCTGCAAGCTGACACTCCGAATGAACAGAGGCCACGGGGCTTTGTCCGGAAGCGGACAGAAGCCTGACCTCGGGAAATCACACCCGCTTCCTCGCCTCCATTGACCTTCCTGGAAAGTTGACCATCTGATCCTTCCTCGGTCTGCTCTCCAGAGATCCTTTAATTAATCAACACGCCTTCAACACGAGCGGGTGTTGGAGAGCAATGTTTAAGTGCTAATTATTGTTATCATAGGCTGCTTTCCACCTCATTGCATGCATGGATTAGGTAATTGTTCGCTAATTCTTAAACAGAAGCCAAGGGCCCCCCTCAGATGTGGAAACAGAGTCTTTCCCCAGCCACTGACCTAATTCCTTAGCGGGCAGGTGGGGGGCTGTTGAAGCTGGGAGGGCTGGGCTTTTCTCCTTCCTGGATTCAAGTCCAGCTGTTTCCTGGCTTTGAGCGTTGGTTTCCCAGCCTAGAAAGTGAGACAAATTCATGAGGCGTGTCTGGCCGGTCGAAGATATTTCCTGAGACCGCTCTCAGTGGTAGGGTTTCCTCCACCAGAGACTTGTGGTTGTGTTTTTCTTTTTGAGCTACTTGGATGCATATGTTATAGGCAATAAAATGTACCAGTGGCGGGCATGTGGTTTGAGGCATTTCGACAAATGCATTCAGCTCCATGACCACATTGGATACCATGATAGAGACCAGGGGTGGGGAACCTTTATGCTGCCCAGAGCCATTTGGGGACATCCTGTCAAACATTTAACTAACGGCATGGCTGGAGCTGCTTCTCTTCAGTGAGGCGTGAGATGTCAGTTGGTGTCGATGATTTCTGGAACAGGATCTCCCCACCCCTCCCGTCCCCTCCCCTAGACCATGACCATGTCCTGTAGAAAGTGATTCCATGGCCTTTCCATTGCTCCCCTCCCCTCCATGACCCTGGCAATCTCCAATCTGCAGTCAGCCGCGATAGCATTTGTCTTTTCTAGAATTTCACCTATGTGGCATCACGCAACAGGTCTTGCTTCTTTCCCTGAATGTCATGCTGTAGAGATATACAGTTCAGTACATTTAGTTCAGAGATTTAGGGTTCAGTGTGCACGGCCAAACACAACCCAGCCGTGTGAGAGAACATTCCAATCCTAGTAGAATGAACTGCCAGGTCTCATGGCCTGGACTCCAGGAAGGCTGAAGAGAACCAACGATCCCACTTGTTAACACCATCGAAACCTGCCGAGGCTGGGAGTTCCCGGTGGGTACAAAGTCAGTCCCGACGAATACTGACCCCATGCCTCTAGAGTCGAACCACGTGCCGTGAAAGGTGGGAGGGACCTGACTGTAAAACGTGCCTCTAGGTGGATTTGAACAGCCGACCTCTGAAGGTTAGTAGCCAAGTGCTTAATCCGTGGTGCCACCCACGGAAACCTTTGGGGAGCTATGTGTGATTGCTGTCTCTGTTTCGTAGATGGGGGCCTGGGAGCCAAGTCCAACAACTGGGGATGGCGTCAGGACGATGACCCCCAGCATTCTTACTGCAGACCACTTCCTTTTATGGATTGAATCCCACTTCCTTTTATGGATTGAATCCCCCCCAAAAAATATGGACCATAGACCCTAACCCATATCCCATTGCCGTTGAATGGATTCCAACTCATAGCCACCCTACAGCACAGAGTCCCCAAGGCTGTCATCCTTAAAGCAAGAGACTTGTGACATCTCTCTTGCACGGGGCAGTTGGTGGCCTCAGAACATCACTTTTTCCATTCTGGCAGCCCAGCATTTAACCCATGCACGCCCACGATGCCTCTCCTGACCCACATAGAAGGGTGCTTTACTCTTACGGCAGCGAGTGTAGCACGTGCCTTCGTTCTATCTCTCCTGACGTATACAATCAACAACAACACTAGAGCTCACTGCCATCAAGTCAATGCCAACTCAGAGCAACCCCACAGGACAGGGTAGAACTGCTCCTGGGAGATTCCAAGACTGGGAAGCACTTCATGGGAGTAGGCAGCCTTGCCTTTCTCCCCCCCACACCAACTGGTAATTTCAAGCTCCCCACCTCATGGGTAGCAGCCTAGTGGGTAATGACTATGCCACCCCGGCCCCTCCCCTGAGATACGGGAGAGAGTAAACGAGCACGTGAGCACACAGAGCCGGAGGATGAGAGAGGCCACGCCACAGGAAGATCGCCCAGGAACCAAGGAGCAAGGGCTTTCTCCAGAGCCAGGGAAAGAAAGCCTTCCCCAGAGTCGGCACCCTGAATGCAGACGTCCAGCCTCCTGAAGTGTCCGAAAATAAGTTTCCGTGAGTTCAAGCCACCCATCTAGGGCATTCCTGCCATGCAGAGCTAGATAAGGAGGCAGCTCCCTTGATGAGATGGCACCCTGCACAGAGCTAGATGAAGCCAGCCATGTGCCTCCCCTGCTTGGGCTATCTGACCCGAACACATCATAGGGCCCGCTGGGCCTCTCTGTCCGTGGTCCTGAAATGTCATTTACGCTGTAACTTCATTGCTTCTATTGGGAAGCTAAAAACTTCAGCCCAGCCCTCAAGAGAATTCTAATTCAGGTGGATAAAGAGGGAAAGAAGGTGTGGACGCCTTCCCTCCCAACACTAAGGAAACACAGATGCCTGAAGACAGACAGTCCCATTAAAAGACTGAACGATTGAAGATGAACCTTGGCTTGGACAAGACGTTCAATTGGCAGCAGCTCCCAGGAAAGCAAATCGTATGGCAGCATGGGCAGAAAACCACATAGCTGGAGAAGAGTGAGGAATGTGCGCTTGGTGGCACAGCGCCACGTGGATGGCCGCACAAGAAACAAGTCCCGGAAGGCAAGTGGGTCAACCAAGCAGCTAGTGGGGGTGGGAGTGGGGTGGGTCAGTCTAAGCTGGCTTTGCAAACATGTTCAGTGTTTTCCTTTTGGACCCTAGGGTAATGTATGGGTCATGGAACAAATAGAATGCTGTAGCATTCTATTTCTGTGTATGATTCCATGGGCGTTTTTATAATCCTCCTGTGTCTCTGAGCTACAAGCCAGCGTCTGGAATCCCAGACCTGGCTCCACAGATGAGACGTCAAGCTTCCGCCTCCTCCAATGCCACGTTACAGAACATGTGTCCTCAGCAGACGTTTCCTTGCCAGCAAAAGCCCCCAGCACCAGGTGGTAGGCTACTGCCTTCAGAAGGTAATGTATCTAGACCGAGGCAGGATCCAGGGTGCATGCCAGGGTCCCAGAAACTGCCTGTCAAGAAGGGTTCAGCCAAGAGACCACATATGACTCCCCAGTCCCAGGCAGGGGGCATAGAGGAAGCCACCGTTTCCTGGAGCATTAGGAGTTTCACAAGAACATGAGACTAAGAGGGGACTTCAGGAAAAGAGATGCTACTTTTATAGGAGAAGAAGCTCAAATAGCATAGAGTGACAGTATTGAACTTTTCCCAAGCCACTTGCTGGAGTTGGAAACCCCCCAAAAGGGAACACGCTTGTCATTCCTCAAGCTCAAAGAACTTCAAAGACATGTAAGCCTCGACTTGCAATATTGAAGGATTCTGTAGACACGCTATTGAATGAGGCAGGAACCTTTGAGAGAAGATAGAAGGAATACACAAGTCACTGCACCAAAAAGAGTTGGTTGATGTGCAACAATTTCAGGAGGTAGCATACGATCCAGGACGGAAGGTAGAGATCCAAGATGCACTTTAGGCATTGGGTGAAAAAAACAAGGCTCGTGCCCAGACCCGACGAGATACACATTGAAAAGTTCCAACAAACAGTTGCTCACTCATCTATGCCAAGAAAATTGGAAGACAGCTACCTGGCCAACTAACTGAGAGGATTCATATGTGTGCCGATTCCAATGAAAGGTGATCCAACAGAATGAGACAATTCAGGAACCCTATCATTTCTATCGCACACAAGGAAACTTTTGCTGAAGGTAATTCTAAAGGGATTGCAGCCGTTCAGGGAGAGAAAGCTGCCTATTCAAGCCAGACTCAGACGAGGACGTGAGGGACATCACTGCTGATGTCAGATAGATGTTGGCTGAAAGCCGGGACCATCGGAACTATGCACGCTTGTGTTCCCTTGCCTGTGCAAAGGCACTCAAGTGTGTGGATCATAACAAACCGTGGTTAGCATTTTGAAGAACTGGAATTCCAGACCACTTCCTGGTGTTTGCGATAGAACCTGAGCATCCACCCAGAGGCAGTCATTCAAACAGAACGAAGGGTTCGGGCATGGTTTCGAATCAGGGGAGGTGTGTGTCAGTGTTGTATTCTTTCACCATACTCACCCAGTCTGTATGCTGAGCACATAATCCAAGAAGCTCGGACTACATGATCCATCGGGGTTGGAGAAACATTCCTTACTAACCTGATATGCAGATGACACCCCTTGCTTGCTGACAGTGAGGAGGACTTGAAGGACGCATTGATGAACGTCAAAGACTGCACTCGGAGGCGATGCTTCGACATCGAGGACAAAAGCCTCGCCACTGCACCAATAAGCAGCATCATGATAAAGGGAGAAAAGATCGAAGTTGTCCAGGATTTCATTTTATTTGGAGACAGGCGATCCATATGGAAGCAGCCGTCAAGAAATCAAGCATGACAATGAGCCAATTTCCGTGAGGTAAATCTGCTGCCCAAGACCTCTTTTTTTAAAAAATCATTTTATTAGGGGCTCATACAACTCCCATCACAATCCATACGCACATCAACTGTGTAAAGCGCATTTGTGCATTCATTGCCCTCGTC
>NW_022111312.1:843245-848851 GCF_000313985.2 Echinops telfairi
TTGGACTTATGGACTTGATCCGGACTGGGCTGGGATATTTTCTCAATATTTGATTGCCCTTGATATAAACCTCTTTCTTAAACACATATGAGTCTCCCCAAATGTGATTCTCTAGTCTGCTCAGACTACAACAGGGGGTTCAATGAATTCTGATGGGCCTTGCCAACTCAGGTTGTTCGGACCCAAAGTCAGTAAGCCGAACCACTTGCCGTAAGGCACATGACAATGGCAGCGTTCTATAGAGGAACACGTCTTGTTCTCCAAGAATGTCTCGACGCCTCTTCCAGTGAGGTAAGAGAAGTCACTGTAACTTTTGGAGAGACAGCAGATCATCAGGAGGGTTGCTGACCCCAGAGGTGGGCCATAAATGATCAAGCATCACAAACAGAAACACCTGACATGACTAAGCGATGGACCCAACTTCCCTTTGTCCTTGATCCTTGTTTCTTCTGCTGCTTTCAGAACAGGTGCACCTCCTCTTGAGTGATCCACGCTTGCTTAAGAGTCTGATAAGCGTGTTTATGACTGATGTAAGCCAGCATTATCATTGATAGCTAAATACATGAGAAGGATGTTTCGAGATATGAATGACAAGAATGCTCCTTGAAAAGAATCCTTGTCTATAGGAAGTCTGTGATGAAAGGTAGATGAACCTGGGACACCGAACCTTCCTCTATAAATCCCTCCCCCTACGTTTTGAACTTTGGAGCACTTAGTACTTGCGCTAGGCTGGGGGCGGGGGGTGGGGGGGTGTCCTAGAAAAACAAAACATGTGGTGCTTATGATGTGTGTGTTATGTAGACAAAGATGTATGTCAAGAAATAGCTCACAACGTTGTAGAAGTGGGTAAGTTCCGTCCAGGTCAAGTCTGGATCAGATGTCAAGCTGGAGCGTCTCCTGACTGGTGTTGCTGAGCGAGGCCCGTATGGAAGAAGCACACCAGCCTATGCAACCACGAGATGTCGAAGGGATCAGGTATAAGGCATCATCAGAACAAAAAATCTGACCATAGTGAATGGTGTGGGGAGCGTGGAGTGGAGATCCAAAGCCCATGAGTAGGCCACTGGAGATCCCCTTGCAGAGGGGTCTCAGGGAGGAGATGAGCCAGTCAGGGTGCGATGTAACGATGAAAAATACAACTTTCCTCTAGTTCCTAAATGTTTCCTCCCTGCTCCCACTACCATGACTCGAATTCTACCTTGAAACTCTGGCTAGACCAGAGGATGTACACTGGTACAGATAGGAACTGGAAATACAGGGAATCCAGGGCGGATAAGCCCTACAGGACCAGTGGTGTGAGTGGCGAAACAGGGAGGGTAAAGGGAGAATGGGTAGGAAAGAGGGAACCGATTACAAGGAACTATATGTGACCTCCTCCCTGGGGGACAGACAACAGAAAAGTGGGTGAAGGGAGACGTCGGACAGGGCAAGATATGACAAAATAACAATTTATAAACTATCAAGGGCTCATGAGGGAGGGGGGAGCGGGGAGGGAGGGGAAAAATGAGGACCTAATGTCGGGGGCTTAAGTGGAGAGGAAATGTTTTGAGAATGATGAGGGCAATGAATGTACAAACACGCTTTATACAATTGATGTGTGTATGGATTGTGATAAGAGTTGTATGAGCTCCTAATAAAATAAAATAAAGAATCAAGACAAAGCAAGATGACCACGTGCTGGTGGATGCAAAGTCAAATGAATCCAGCGTTGGCAGTCTGCTGATGGGTCCTCGAATCCCCAGGCAATATGGCAGGAAGTCAACAAAGCAGATGCAGGATCCAGATAGAGCAGAAACTGATGAGTGTTCCCACACAGCCTGCCTAGAAAGGAGCAACCCGTGCCCCTGAAAAGTCTTTCTCCCAATTGCATCAAGGCTGTCATCTGAGCAAGAGGGCTGCCCTCCACCACAATGCTGGCTGCTCACAGAGTATGTTATGTCAGTTGTGCGATTGATTATGTTGTATTAGACCACATCATGGGGGATTCCTGCCTAACTACTGCGAACCTTAGCCCAGCCAAGTTGACACAAAACCTGACTATCACAGCATGTCAAGCGTTGCCCCACCTTCGGCAGGGACTTCTGTGTTTTCATTCGCTTCTGTCACAGTGGGCAGTGGACCCGACGCTTGGCAGATACCAACAGGTGGGGAAGGAGAGAAGTGAAAAAGCAAGGACGAAATAATACTCTGGATACAACAGCCCCAATGCTCGACTTAGCCCCAAAGAAAGTAGGGCCTTGTACGAGGTGCTCTGGTGGAGTGGGGCCTAAGAAGACAGAGATCTGCAAGTTCTCAGAGCCCATTATTTCTCCAACTCCTCGATGGTGTGCAGTCCCCTAAACCAAGCCCCATCTTAATCCAATTAAAACAGACTGGCTTATGCTTATCAGCTCTTTATGGGGTTTGTTAAAAGGGTGCAAATTACCCAGAGGCTTCTACGTCCCCTGAACCAAAATCATTGGTGATAAAAAAAACAAACAACTCTTATGTTCAATCCAATTAAACACAGCTGCAGGAACTTGAGTGTGGTGGAGCAGGACAGAAGGGAGCGAGGAGAGGAGGAACACGCTTCTGCTGGGGAAGAAAGGATTCCCAGCCTCCTCAACTAGCCTGACTCCTCTCGAGCATGCTTGCGGGCTGGGAAGATGGGGGGAAGGAGGGGAGATTCACCGCAGGCCAGATGGTGGGCCTGTTGTGGCTAGCTGCCGTTGAGTTGACTCTTGCCTTATAGTGACTTCATGCACAATGGAACAAAATCCTGTACCATCCCCACGACTGCTTGCAGATTGGAATCGTGTGTGCAGCAGAGTTTTCATTGGCTGGTTCTCAGAAGACCACAAGGTCTTACTTCCGAGTCTGTCTTTGTCTGGAAGTTCCATGGAAACCCGTTCAGCATCACTGCTACGCGCAATGACAGATGGATGGCGGCTACCCGTGAAGTGCATGGGCAGTTGATGACCTTGTTTTCGATTGAGGAGTCTTCCTTCTAACTGCCTCAAGGCTGTGATCTGATCAAGGCATCTGCCCTCCAGCCCAACAGCTGGCTGCTCACAGAGTTGATTGTGTTAAGTTAGAGCCCATCATGGGGTGGATTAGGTTGTATCAGATCCCATCCTGGGAAATGACTGCCAAACTCCTGAGTGACCGAGATTGAAGGTGAGACTTCGACTATCGAACCACCTCTGCCTCAGTGGGCTGTCAAGTAGGTTCTGACCCGAAGCCCTGCCCAGTCCCGGTCCGTCCTCACTGTGCCAATCTCTCTCTTCCTCTTTTCCACCGATCCTCTACTCTAGCATGCATGCTGTCCTTCTTCAGGGACGAGTCCCTCCTGAAGCCAAGTCCAATGTATGTAAGATGTCGTCAGGACCTCTAAGGAGCGTTCTGGCGGTGCTTCTTCCAAGACTGATTCGGTAACTCTTCCGGGAGTCTGTGATGGATAGTCAAGATCTTTCACCAGTGCCAGGATTCAAACGCATCCATTCTTCTTTGAGCCCCCTTTGTCACTGTCAAGTCCACGAGGTGGCTAAAAGTACCATGGCTTGGGTAAGGTACACCATGATCTTCACCTTGACATCTTTGATCTTTGATGCCATCAAGGGGTCTTTGCACTCGATGTCCCCAATGCAATGCATTGTTTGATTTCTTGACTGCTGCTTCCGTGGGCGTTGATTGTAGATTCAAGTGAAATGAGATCCTTCACAACTGCAACCATGATGCTGCTTATGGGTCCTGTTGTAACGATTTTGTTTTCATTATGTTATGGCATCATGCAGGCGTCCTCAAACTATGGCCTGCGGGCCACATGCGGCCAGCCGAGGACATTTATCCGGCCCGCCGGGTGTTTTTGCCCTGTTTGTTTTTTTACTTCAAAATAAGACATGTGCAGTGTGCATAGGAATTTGTTCAGTTGTTTGTTTTTAACTATAGTCCAGCCTTCCAACGGGTCTGAGGGACAGTGAACTGGCCCCCTGTTTTAAAAGTTTGAGGACCCCTGACTCTGTTCCCTGGCCTTCATCAGTAAGTGCTTCAGGGTCTCTTCGCTTTCAACAAGCAAGGTAGTGCCATCTGTGTTTTGCAGGCTGTTAATAAGCCTTGCTCTCATCCTGATGCTGTGTTCTTCGACACGAAGAGCTTCTCCAATGGTTTTCTCCAAGGACACAGTGGGATAAATATGGTCAAAGGAGAGAATCCTGAACACACCTGTCTTGATGTTAAACCAGGCAGCATCCCCACTTGGTCTACGTACAGGTTCCACTGGAGCACAATGGCTTGATCTGGAATTCATCCAATTCTTCCCTTCTTCAGGAATTCCCATTCTTCAAAATGTCATCTATAGTCCGTTAGGATCCACACAGTCGAATGCCTTTGCATAGTCAGTAAAACACAAGTAAACATCTTCCTGATGGTCTCTGTTTCCAGCCAAGATCCATTTGACAGCCCCGATGTTTTTCCTAATTCCACATCCGCTTCTGTACCTGGCCTGACTGTGTACTGTGGGGACCATTTTAGAAACGTCAGCAAAATTTCACACGTGGGATATGAATGATATTGTCCTATCATTTTTACATTCGGTTGGATCACCTTCCTTTGGAATCAGCACAAATAGGAACCCTTCCCAGTTGGTTGGCCAGATAGCTATCTTCCGAGTTTCTTGGCGTAAACAAGCGAACACCATCTGTCTGAGGAAACATTTCAATTGGTGTTTCATCAATTTATGGGGTACAGAGCCTTGTTTTTCACCAATACCTTCAGTGCAGCTTAGACTTCTCCTTCAACACGATGAGTCCTTGAGTGTACACTACCTCCTGAAATGGTTGAGCATTGACCCACTTTTCTTGGCACAGTTACCCTAAGAGTCCCTCCTCTCTTACCTGATGCTCTCTCCATCGTTTAATAACTTACTTCCACTATTGGAAGCTGAGGCTGGAATTTTTTCTTCTTCTTTTTAAAAATCTTCCTATTGTTGATTTCTAATGTTATCATGTTGTGATCTGAAGATCCTTTATAATACCTTGTTCTTTTAGAATGAATGAGGCTTGTTGTAGGGCCTAATACACGGTCTATTTGAATGATGTACCATGTGCCCTGGAAAAAATACCTAATGCCTGGTTGTTGGGTGGAACACTGTGTCTACACCCAGGAGGCAAAGTTTGTTGGCTGTGTTGTTTAGTTCTCCTGTGTCATTGTTGAATTTCTTTCTATCCCGCATGGAAAGTGGTGTATCAAAGTCTCCTATTACTACCGTAGAGTTGTCTATTTTTCTCTTTTATTCTGTAAGGTTTGATGAATATATTATGAAGGTCTTTCATTAGAGGGATTTTTTTTCTCTTAAGTTGCTTCAGCTTGAGGAAAGCCAAGGTGGTTCTCCTGTCTTGGATTCCAACTCCAGGTCGTTGCATATGTCATTATAATGCTTTCCTTTGTCTCCTGGAACGCCCCTTCGAACAGCTCTATTCCACTCATTCATTCGATCGTTTGGGGCATGTGTTTTAGTGGCTCCACATTCCGTGGCAAGTTTCAGAGACTCTTCTGACCTCCTCGCGAGGCTCTTCTTTTTTCTTAAATGACTCTCTTCGCGTTTGACTTCTTTGGTGTCAACCCCCAGC
>NW_022111312.1:850058-852184 GCF_000313985.2 Echinops telfairi
TCTCTCTCTCTCTCTCTCTCTCTCTCTCTCTCTCTCTCTTCTTCAAAAAAACTATGACACCAAGGAGGGGTCATCAGGGCTGTGGCACAATTGAGAAGTTGGGCTCCACCCCTAGCTTTACCCAGAGTGTCCAGTTGACATAATTCCTAACTGTCATACTTGTAGCAGGGCAGGGATATAGAGCAAGACCTTCGACGAGAAGGGCTACAATCATGGGCTCAATCATAAGAACAATGGTGAGGCTGGCGCAGGACCGTTTCTTTCTGTTTCACACAGGGTCGCTATGAGTCAGAACCAAGCTGAAGGCACCGATCGGCACGTCCTTCACAGCAACATTTGAACTTGTGTTTGGCAAAGCCATTGGACACCAGAGCCCAGCTCAGCTGACACAGGATATTAACCCTCACACCAAGTTTATGCAGAGACCCAGTGGCTTAAAGCCAGCTAGTCTCCTGCTTCCCAATCTAGCCTCCTTTTTTAAAGACTTGTGTGCTGCTGCCTCCTCTTCATTCTGCAGATGAGGAAACTGACACACAGAGTGTAGACGCCACTTGGCCAGGGTCACGTAGTTGGGTGGCTGAGTACACTAGACCTGGCCTCCGGTCTCAGCAGGGCCCATTTCTTGGTTGTGTTACTTGGCCACATGGCTGAAGCGGTCTGGGCAACTGGTTCCTCCTTTCCAAATATGGGACACCCCACGGTGTCCCCACTGAACATCAGGGTGCAGCTAGGTCAGATAGGTGTGCACCTTGTGAACCCAAAAGCATAGTCATAGAGACCCGCCGTGGGCAGCAGCATGCACGGAGCCTTTGCAGAGCTGCTTCCACTTTTGTTCCCGTCATCGCCGTTTCCAAAGGCCTGGGAGTAGGCTTTCATTCCTGGCAACCCTCTTAGACCTGGGCCCACAGAGCTCAGGTTGGGCGAGCAGGCGCCCAGGATTCCAGGCAGTGCTAATGCCATTACAGATGCATCCAGATCCTCCGGAGATTGCTTGAAGCTCCAGCCCTTCCAGGGAACATTCCGACTCAGTCCCCAGCCCAGCCCAAGGTCCTCAGAAATCTAGTGAGCCAGTCCACGGGAGTAAGTGGGAATGGAATTATAATGGGACCAAAGGGGTGGACTGCACAATGTGATGACAGCAAGCCCAAGCCCACCCAAGGGGCAGCTCTTGGAAGTGCGCAGCCAAAGGGCTCTGAGGTCAAAGCGGGCATCAACCCCAGCTCTGTTTTCTCTGCACGGCTCTCACAGCCTGCCCACCTTGGGTAGAGGGGACTTGGTCTCTCTGAGCCTCTGCGCCCTCATCTGTGAAATATGAAATCTTGCTGACCCTGAAGAATCCCGGGTGACCATCTGTATTAGTCTTGGTGGACTAGAGGAACAAATTCATAGAGACTCATATGTGTATAAGAAAGAGCTTGATATCAAAGAGCATTGTATATTCAGAAAACATCCCAGCCCAGTCCAGATCAACCCCATAAGTCCGATATTAGCCCATATGTCCGATACCAGTCTTTAAGTTCCTCTTCAGACTCATGAAACATATGAAATGACTCCAAATTCTGAAGGATCATAGGTCAGTGGGTGGAAAGTCTTGTGGATCCAATGGCAGTACGTGGTTCCCCCAGCTCCAGGGCTCTGGCTCCATCAGCATCACTCCATTTGTCTTGTAAACAGGAAGACAAAGCAGAGAGGATGTCTGGCCTCCAGGGAGCTATTTGGCCTCCAAATGAGGTCCTCAAACTGCGACCTGATTGGCAGGTTAGACTCCACCCCTCCCTCAAGGTGATAGTAGATTATGTAACTGCCACACAATCTTTGATGTCGACGCCATACTCAGCTGCTATTGAGTTGTCCCTAGACTTCTGGTGGCCCTGGGTGTGACCAAGTAAAACTGCTTTCAGGTGGCAATCTTTACAGGGAACCGTTTGCCCGAGTTTGGTTCCTCAAAATCCATGAGATGGTGTGTTCGTCTGGGTACATTGGGGAAACAAATCCTCAGAAACGCATATGTATAAGAGAGAGTTTTATATAAAGGGTAAGTTTATTATAAAGGGTAAGTGCACATCAAGAAAACATCCCAACCCAGTGCTGCCCAAGCCCACAAGTCCAACATTAACCCATATGTC
>NW_022111312.1:852547-857395 GCF_000313985.2 Echinops telfairi
CACAATAAACTTTAACTATCGCAGATGGGTTTGAACTGCCAACCTCTGTCTGGATCAGCAAATGAGCACACACAGTTATACCACCCAGACTGTAACAATCTCAAAAACGAACCTCATGACTTCCACGTGCTAATGTTTCAAGCAGTAGAAAGAGCCCACAAATCGCGGCAACGGGTGGCTCTTTCAGAAAGCGGGACGCGACTCATCTTGTTTGCTCTTTCTAGTGCATGAGCCTTGTCCCGCTGGCCCAGGATCCTGTCTCCAGGGCAGGAGAACCCAAAAGAAAACAGAAAAACCCTCACTGCCATAGAGTCAATTTCAACTCATAGAGACCCGATAGGACAGAGTAGACCTGCCCCCGTGGGCTTCAGAGATTGTAACTCTTTACCGATTGTGTCAGGCTGTTTTGATTAGAGAAACAAATCCAGTGACACTCATATATGGGTAAGAGAGAGCTTTATAACTAGAAGTAATTGTGTATCAGGAAAGCATCCCAGCCCAGTCCAACTTAAGTCCCTCTTCAGACTCACAAAGCCACATGCATTGATGCAGAATGCAGGCAGATCACAGGCCAGTGGGTGGAAAGTCCCGTGGATCCAGTGAAAGTGGACGCATCTCCAGGGCTCTGACAGCAACCAGGATCCACCAGCAGGAAGGTGAAAGCACAGAGAGGGGAGGTTCCCAGGACCCTCTTTATGAAAAGGCCACACCCACAGAGTCACCCTCAGGCTCTGATTGGCAGGCTAGCTAGGCTCCACCTCTACGCTTTCCTATAGCTTCAGGTTGACGTGAAATTATCTAGCTGCCACACGGGTGTAGAAAGCCTCACCTTTCTCCAACAGATTGGCTCATGGTTTCGAACTGCTGACCTTCCAGTCTGCAGCCCAATGCGTGTAACCCACAGCGCCACCAGGGAGAACAGGGAATTGTCCAATGAGAGGGTGAGTGGAATCGTATTTTGCTTCGGGTATGCAAAAGAGGACTATGCAGCAAGGCGATCGACTTAAACTCATACCACTGTCTTAAGCGAGGGGGACGGTCCATGTCATACGTCCATCTGGCTAGTTATGGCGCTGGGTTATTTGGTAAAGCTCTCCTAAAGTAGTGGAGCCATTTGCCATTGTCACGGTCAGGCTGTGTTCCAGCAGGCTTTCTATGACTGAGCGTTAGGAATTGGATGCCAGACCTATCTTTTGAGGTACTTGTGGGTACGTGAGGTTTCTGAATTGGGGTAACCTCGCTTCTTTGCTTCCCACACTAAAGGAATTCACGCGACAGGAGCACTTTTGTCATCCAAGTGAGTTCTTAGGGAAGAAAGGGAAGTTTCAGGCACGACTGTCTCAAAAAGGGACACGCTGTTTCTGGGAAGTGTGCTGGACCACGCAGATTTGCAAATGGGTGCAAAAAGCCACGTGGAAAGAATACAGGAACAGGGAGAGCTGGAATCCCAGAGGCCAAGAGGGCTTACAGTCTGAGAGACCCCCACCCTCCACCTGCATCTGAACAGGAGCAGAGTCAAAGAGGGACTGGTCTCAGGCCAAGAGAGCCTGCTGGGCTGCTTGCCTGGCTCTTATCCTCTCCCACCCCCACCCCCACTGGCTGGGGGAGGCGTGGTGGAGGCCATTGGCCGATCTTACTGGCTGAGTCTAGGCCCACCTGTGTGATGTCATGTGGCTGGGCCTAGTCTGGAAGCCCAGGTGGACCTCCCCTGGGCTCAGAGGCTTGTGTCTGAGCATTGCTGTTAGGATCTCTCCCATCGGTGTCTAATGAGTGTGCCTGATCTCTTTCCAACCCTGGTACTGGGGCCCTGTGCAGGCACTGGGGAGATAAACCCCATTGTCCCTGATCTAGTGCACTAATAGGTATACTCCCACCGACAGGCTAGAACAGTGGTTCTTCACCTTTTCCTAATGCGACCCTTGAATACAGTTCTCACTCGGTGGTGACCATCCCCCTTGCACCCCCAGCCTCCACCAACCATAAAATTACTTTTGTTGCTACTTCATCACTGTCATTTTGCTACTGTTATGAATTGGGTGATGCTTGTGAAAGGGTCGTTCGACCCCCAGAAGGGGTCGCGACCCACAGGCTGAGAACCGCTGACCTGGTGGTTAGCAGGCCAGCGTGTTGCCTCTTGGTTCCCCCAGGGACTCCTGGATCAGGTATAAAACTCACAGTCATGAAGTCCATTCAGACTCACAGCCACCCTGTGGGTTCCTGAGGCGGGAACTCTTGTCTTTCTCTTGTGGGATGACTGGTGGTTTCAAACCCTTGCCCTTGAAGTCAGCAGCCCGGCTCGTAACCCCTACACCATCAGGGCTCCTAGATCAGCTGTAGGCAGAGGAAGGAGCAGTTTCTTCACATCTCCAAACCAGAGCAGGCACTGCACGTGCAAGGCCAATCCATATTTCAGGCAGATTTGTGTCGCTCGCAGAAGTGCTGGCTGGGTCAGCAAGGGAGGCTGGGGGCAGCAGGCTGAGGGGTGGGCGGGCAGCAGAAATAAAGAAGCGAACGCCGTCTTGTAACACGAATGGAACCTAAATGAATAAGTAATATAAAATGAAACACTTAGCAACCGCAAGAGGGCCTGACGTGGCAAACCAATAATGTTTCCCCGGCAGTGTGGTAAACGCTCCGCAGGAGTTATTTTGCGGAGTCCTCTTGTCAGCAAGCTTCTGATGACCAGAAACCGGGCAAGCTAGTTTCCATATGTGAGCAAAGGCATCCCGGTCGCCGCAGTAACCCTCCCGATCTTACAGATGGGGAAACTGAGGCCCGGGCAGCTGGAGAGGGTTAGAAACGAGACCTGCCTGTGTTCGAAGTTTATCCAGCAGCCGCTGCCCACCACTGGCCCCCTCCCCACACCCCACCCCTTTCCTGAGCTGCCAATAATGCCTTACAGCCAAGGGGCTCTTGAGAATGAGTCAAAGGCGGAGCCTCAGGGTAGCGAGCTCCAGTAAGCCACACAGGTGGGCTTCCCAGGACTGAACACCCCCAGAAGCTACACTTCCCCCTGAAGCTAGTCTGGCAAGAACCCATCCAAGGATTCCACTAAGAGTTTTAAGATTGAGCAAGCTGCTTCCATAGGTGTCGCTACATCTGAAGGCCCCTGGTATGCCCTCGACTGCTGAGAGGTTCAAAGCCGCCCCCGCCGTGCAGCGGAAGAAAAGACCTGGCCACTTGCTTGTTGGAGACAGTTCTGCTCTGCAGCCCGTGGGGTGACCCTGAGTCAGAATCGACTCTCAGGCACCTAGCAGCGACCTCAGTGGCACCTCCATCCCCGGGGACCCAGTGAGCAAGATGAGGTTTCCAACAGGGTGGCGCACGCACTGCCATTGAGTCGGTTCTGACTCGCTGTGACCCTGCAGGCCGGCGGGTTCTGAGACTATCGCTGCTTACAGGAATAGCAAGCCTTATCTTGCTCCCCGAGAGCGGCTGGTGGTTTCAAGCAGCCCCATACGTTACCACGACGCCACCAGGGCTCCCAGCGGGTGGCAGGCCTGAGGACTCCAGACTCCAAAGCCAAAAACCAAACCCACTGCCACTGAGTCAATCGCAACCCGCAGCGAGGCGACACGGGGTGTCCGAGGCCGGGTCGAGCTGAGGCTGTAAATCTTCAGGGGAGCAGACAACCTCATCTCCCTCCCACAGATTGGGCTGGTGGGTTTGAACTCCTGACCTTGCGGTTAGCAGCCCGCAGGTCGGGCGTGAAGTGGGAGCCTCCTGCTTCCCGGGCTCCAGCAGGACGCATCGACGCCCAGCCAAGACCCGAGCCTTCCCTCCCTCTTCAGTCCCAAGAGCCTCTAGGACGCATAACAGGAAGCATCCCTCTCCCCTCTGCCTAATTCCTCTCTCCCGGATTGGAATTAGGTAACTCGGGAAGCAGCACACGTAACGAATGTGTTTATAACCCCCCAAATAAGACGCAGGCGAGAGTTCGAATCCCAGCTCTGCCATGCACCAATGTGAGTGTGCTTTTGTTGGATTAACGTGTTATTCACGGTGACTTTGACATGATGTGGAGTGTTTTCAGTTGCTGTCTAGCACTGTGCCTGGTGCGTCCGTCGCAGGTGCTCAATAAACGCGGGTGGAAGGGGAGCTGTGTGGTTCTGGGGAAATCGCTCCATCGCTGAGCTTACACTTCATCGTCTGGAACCTTAAGGCGATTTCACCACTCAGCCTGCTCCGATGGATTTGGACTTGCCTCTGGCGGCTGCTCAGCCTGTCTTCCATCCCTCCACCGGTCCATTCTTTCTCATGAGGCAGTGGGCCGATGTGGTGGGCTGGGCAGGCCAAGTGCTTACAACCCACCAGAGACCACCAGCTGCAGCCAAGAGTCTCCCCTGTGCTCCCCCACTCCCTTTGTATCGGTCCATCCTCAACAACATCAACATCTGGAAAAAAAAACCAGGAACGCATCCAGCCATCCAGATGCTTGCTCTGAGGATGCCAAACATCTGCATGGGAGAGCCAAGGAAGAGGATCATCCTGCCCTGCCCCTCCCAGTGCAAGGCATCTGGGGTCCAGAGAGAGCCGCTGGGACACAGGGCGCGCTCAGGTCCCTGGGTGTAGCCCCGCACAGCGCCTGGGCTGGGCTGAGTGCCCATTCCCAATGGACAAACACAGGAAGTATTCCATCAAACAAACCTCTCACAGAAGCCTGGTCCGGAAAAGCAGTACAAAACAGCAAGGAGGGGTGCGGGGGGGAGGCATCTGGTTCCTTTATTCTCAGACGCAGTAAAGCCAAGAGAAAAGGAAAAACCCAAGGGAGGCAGAAGGGCTTCGTGGAAACTTCCTTTGTCCGGGGGTGGGGTGGGGGTGGCTCCTGGAAGCTTCTGGCAAAGAAGC
>NW_022111312.1:857961-870852 GCF_000313985.2 Echinops telfairi
TCTTCCAGGCTGTGGGTGCTCAGGAGTCGGGCCCTGGGCCTTTCTTCCCAGGAGCCTCTGGGAGGGGTCAAGCCATCAACCTCTGGGCTAGCAGTTGAGTTCTGAACCATTCACCCCACCCAGGAGACTCCCATCTCTTGACCCAGGGACCCGGTCAGGGCATCTGATAGGCAGTGCCTGGGGTGAGAAGTGTCCAGGACGGGGCTCTCAGTGGAAGTGGCCTTGACCTTGAGACCTTGCGCGGGGGAGGGATCGACCGTGCTAACAGCAGGGACAGGGTGGTGGGACAGCACACTCTAAGACCTGATGTGGGGACCAAGGAGGGGAGGTTGTGTTGTTTGTTGGTTTGTGTTGTGTTGTTTTGGGAGAGAGACAGACAGGGACCCCACCCACCTACCTACCCGCCCTGGCTGGAGGGCAGAGTGATATAAGGCTGGTGGAGGAGGCAGTGGGCTCCGTGAGGGTCTCCAGGAGACTAGACTATGGGGACCAGCTTGGAGACAGGGGACCAGTGGGGCGGCAGATGCACACCCAGATGAACCAAGGTGGTATGAGTCACTTCACGCTCGTCCCTGGAGACAAACAGTGATCCCACGTCTGTCCGAGTAAAGCTTAGGGTCCTGAGGGGTTGAGTAGCTTGCCCAAGGTCACAGAGCCCAACCCTAACCCTAAGGGATATGGAAACTCTCTTCGTAGCAAGTTATGTGTTGGGCTGCTGACCCCAAGGCCAGCAGTTCAAAACCACCAGTTGCTCCACGGCAGAAAGACGAGGCTCTCTACTCCCATACAGAGTGACTGTCTCAGAAACCCACAAGAGCAGTTCCACTCCGTCCCTTTGGGACACTGTGAGTCAGGGTTCATTCAGTGGCCATGAAGGTTGCTGGCGGGGCTGGGATCTGAGCTCATGCCTTCCACCTCCTGAGTCTGTGTGATCCTGTGTGGTAACCAGGGTGGAGCTGGGGTGACCCTGGGGAGAACTCAGGCTTTTCTGAGGTACTGGTGAGTGTCCCATTAGGCTGCAAGCCTCATATTTGGCCGTTTGAAACCTACAAGCAGCTCCTCGGGAGAAAGACCAGGTTTTCTACTCCTGTAAACTGTTTAGTCTCGGAAAGCCCCAAGAGGGCGCTATGAGTCAGTGTTGACCGTATGGCGGTGAGCGTGGGGTTTTGGTCTCTTTAGACAGACCCTACTGGAACCCTTCTTCCCCACGGGTTGCTCTATCCATCCACAGGGAACCCTCCAGCCTTGCTTCTCTTCCGCAGCCACCTGCTGGGGCGCCGACGGAGCCAAACGCTTTTTCCTGCAGACACGACGGATCGTGTTCTCAAAAACATCGCGTGAAGCAGCCTTGACCACAGTCAGGCACCTTCGTCTTCTGTGCACGGATGGCTTTCTGGTTTCCATTTTTGTTTCTTTGACACATGTGAAGACACCCCTAGGTCAAGTTGGAGAACGCCTGCCCCCATCCCAGCCAGGCTCACTCTGGTGGGGGAACATTGATGCCCCCAGCACAGCGTGTCTCTGCCCTGCAGCGAGTTGTGCCAAGGTCTCCTGCCTCTCTGCTGGCCAGGAGTTTGCTCAAAACACCCCAGAGGTCACCAGCTCCTAGGCAGGGGTCCTTCCGGCCAGAATTGTGCCAACACCCTTGAAGCCCAACTGAGGGGTGATGAGGGTGATTTGCTGAATAGCCGGTCTCTAGCATGAAGGTGTTTTCAAAGTGGCTCCTCTGAGCATGTCTTACACACATCACACCTCACCTCGGGAGACTTTGGACATGGGGTCAGGAGACACCCGTCCCTGCAGAAGGACATCGTGCTGGGTAAAGTGGAGGGGCAGCAAAGACGAGGAGGCCCCTGAGGAGATGGACTGGCACGGTGGCTGCAACCATGGGTTCAGGCACAAGGACAATTGGGAGCATGGCAGTGTTTCCTTCTATTGTGCAAGGGAGGAACCCACATGGGGGGACCTCACAGCACCTCCCAGGCGGTCAGTCAGGTAGCTGAAGTCAAGCTGGTTTGCAGGTGAGGCCCTGGTTTTCTCATCTGTGAAATGGGACGGTGGAAGGTGGAAGCACTTCGTGGAAAGCCCCCTTGGGATCTCTTCCCACCCCAGGATGCTCGGGGCCCATCCAGACACTGTCTCCTTCCTCATGAAGGAAGAAGCTAGGCTTCAGACATCCTCTTTGCCACCTCCCCAACAATGGTCCCTGGAGGAAGACAGGGCCTGGGCTTTTGTCCCCTCGGCTCCTCACACAGTGCTCTCTGCCACCGAGAAAACAAACAGGCTGAGGCTCAGCCCCAGCTCTCAGCCACATGCTGTGTGACACAGTCAAATGGGGTCTCTCTGAGCCCCGTTTCCTCATCTGTCCACGGTAAGGATTCGATGAGGTCACGACACGACAGTGCTCAGCAGGGTTTTGAGTGTTTGCAACAGCTACTTTTGTGGTTAAAGCCAACCCTGGTGGCACAGCAGTTAAGCACGTGACAGCTAAGCAGGTAGAAGGCCAGGCGTCTGAGCCCATTGGTTGATCTGTAGGGGAAAGAGGTGGAGATGTGGCCATCTGCTCCCGTAAAGACGGACAGGCTCTGAACCCCCCGGGGCTATTATTTGCTGTGCTTCAGGGCTGCTGTGAATTAGAGTGGACCCCCCTCCCCACCGCCCTGCAGTGGGAGGGGTCTTTTAGCTTCATCGGGGTTGACCCTACAGGGCCACTCTCTTTCTCGGGCTCAATAGGCTGTGCACTGGTTACGCGCCAGGTTCATAACCACAAGGTTCATGGTTCAAACTCAGCCAAGCAGTGCCGAGGCAGAAAGGCCTGGTGATCTGATGACCTAAGGTCACAGAACCTCTGCTGTGTCCCCTGGCGTCACTCAGGGGGTGATTCAAGACACCCCCACTGCTGAACCACACGGGTGCTGGTGCTGTGAAGACTTGGACCACGTGTCCTAATGACACAGGCCTCCCCTCCTCCCACACCAGCTCTCTCTGTGCCACTCCCCACCCCCCACCCCCACCTGCCCATCAGCCAGGTCTGCGGACCAGTAGCTGGACTGCCATGCCTGGATACGGTGGCACCTCCTGGCCACAGAAGCACCTACATCTCCCAGGGCAGAACCCAGCTGGGGGGGGGGGGGATAGCAGTTGGTCCCTAAGCTCAGAGCTCTAACACTAGAGCCACCTGTGCAGAAACCCCCACCCCGTGCCCCAACCACTATCATCAATGGCAGTATGAATCAGCCTCTACTCTTTACAGGTTAATGCAATCTATGTATTATTTATTTATCAGGCTGTAGTATTTGCTCAGAAGGCTCCCCTGAGAAATATAAGTGTGCACTGGGAAGCACATCTGAATAATATTTACAATTAATTTCCATCAATAAAGACCAGCACCGAGGCCTCCGGGCAGCTGGAACTGGCCCTGGGTCCGTTTCCCACCAACTGCTCCCCTGAGGACGTTTGGGGAGTATTTTTGTTTTTGTTTTTTCCTGTTGCTCTCAAACCTTCCAATTCCCTTCAGCGTTGCCTTTGCTCCCTCAGTCCCGGCCCCATCATTGCAGGCTCCCCTTTGGCCCGTCCTACCCAGAGCAGCCAGCTCTGCGTGCATCCCCTGACTTCGGCCTGGCCTTGTATTCCTTCCAGCCCTCTTGGCCCAGGCTCACCCCCCTCCCTGGGCTGCAGCCCGCATGGCCAGCATCCCTTAGAATCACTCTGTTTCCTCCCTCTGCCTGGGCTGCTCACTCGAGTAGCATCCTTCTTTCCTGCTCTCTGCCCCAAATGGGTACCCATCATCCTGCAGCTCCCTGGTGCCTCAAGGACTTTGTCATTGGCCTTTGGGCATGGCAGGGGTCCCGGGGTTATTTTTCTTCTGGGATAGGGATCCTTGGGTCACTAGTTGTGCCTCCTACTGGACAATGAAAGGGTTCACGAGAACTCTTGGTGTATGTCTTGCTTATCATTGACCGCAGTGACCACCAGAGGACACGGGAAAGGGTGGGGATTGAACACATTTTGGTGGAATTGACGAGTGAGTGAGTGAGTGAGTCAGTGAGTGAGTGAGTGAGTGGATCTATAGACGGTCATATAGATGGCTGGGATTCTGGAGTGAATTTGTAAATAAAGGGCGTGGATGAATGAATGGATGAGTGGGTGGATGGGTGAACAGATGGTGGAGAGATAGACAGGAGAACGTGTGGGTGAGTGGGTGGATGTTGGAGTAAACGAGTGGGTGGATGGGTGAGTGGATAGAATTAGGTCCTGGCTCCCTCCTGCTGGCCCAAGGCACTGAGCCCCAGGGAGGAGCACCATCCTGGGAGAGAGGTGGGGTGCTCAGGGGGTGCAGATAGTTAACACTCATGGGCTGCTGGGCAAAAGGCTGGAGCCTCGATTAGGGAAGAGGCAGAAAAGCCTGGCAATCAGCCTCCACCCAAAGCTCCCTGGGGCTCCCTCGGGAGGCCTCGGGAGTCGGTGTGGACTCCACGGGGGTGTGTTTGGGGACATCCGGGAAGCCCAAGTCACTGGCGCCTCAGAACTGGAATAAGCAACCTGCCACTGGGCACCTCTCTGGTCCTATCCACAGGCTTGGGGACAGGGCTGGCGGAAGTCCCCACACCAGGTTGGCAATCCCCTTGGTCTCAAAGATTCCTTACAGCGGTCTCGGAAGCCCCAGCTTGGGACCAAGCCGGAACAGCCTCCTGGTCAGCTTAGCGACCCAACGTGGGAAAGAACAGTTTGTCTCTTAACGAGGTGTGATTCCAAACAGGCTGGGGCCCGGAGGCCCTGCCCAGCAATGTGCAGACAGGACATCTGGTCCCCGTGTCTTCTGGGAGACATGGCGTAACAGCGAAAGGGCTTGGGAGAGACAGACACCCTGGGGCCGGTGGGCCTGGGCCTTGGGCCAGCCCCACTCCCTCAGCTTGCCCTGAAGGAGGGGAGGATGGACGTGGCGGGGATGGACAGCTGGGTGTCCAAGGAGCTGGAGGGCCAAATGCCTCTTCTTTACCATTTGGGGTCATTTGGGAAAGCTTTCGGCCAAGCTGACTTAACCGCCATTAGGACGATGTCATCCATCTGCTTAAAATGAAAACACACACAAAAATACCTCACGGCCACTGAGCTGATTCGAACTCACGAGGACCCCGAAGGGCAGAGTGGAACGGCCCCCGTGCGTTTCTGAGACTGTGCCTCTTGGCGGGAGTAGAGAGCCTCGTCTGTCTCCAGCAGTGCAGCTGGTGGTTTCAAACTGCGGACCTTGCGGTGAGCAGCACAGCATAGGATACACCTCCTACGCCACCAGGGCTCCTCACGCATCTGCCAAGGAGCCCATAGTCCTGGTTCTAACCTCAAGGGGACCGGGGTTCTTTCCGACTCCGTGGCTTCCGTGGACCCCACTGGGTGCTCTGGTGAACACTTCTCAACTGCTCAGAACCTCATGTCTGCCGCATGTGTGAACGGGCGGGGCGTTCCTGCGTGGTGCCCAGGGTTAGACACCTGACAGGGTGGTGGTTCGAATCTACTCAGGAGTGTCTTGGGGGACAAGTCTTGAAAACTGACAGAGCAGCGCCCCCCCCCCACAGGGGTCCCGTGGGGCCCCATGAGTCAGAATCAGTTGGAGGGCAACCATCACCACCCCCTGCCCCACCCCCACGACCCCCACGACCCCCACCATCACCACCACCCCCACCACCACCAAGGTACTTTGTCCCCAAGCCAGGTGCGCCGCCGTGCTGAATGAACAAGCCAACACACGGGAAGTGCTCGGTACAGAAAGTGCGAGATGCACGTGGCGATCACGGGAGTCCTCGAGTCAGGATCAAGAGGAAGGAAGAAGGCCCCGGGCGCAGCGGGCTGCCTTCAGCTTCTCCCTCTCAATGGCGACCGGGGTTGCCGAGTCTCGGCCCTCCTCTGCGCCTCGGGTCCCTCCTTTGCTCGTGACCTGGTGACACTCTCGACCCTAAGAAGACGCTGGTGTCGGATGAGGGCAGGCATGGGTGGGGGCTGCACACAGGGGTGGGGGGGGGCGAGGGGTAACCCACAGTGCCGATGGCACCCCCCTGGGCAGGATCTTGGGAATGCAGCTCCGGGACTCAGCTCCAGGGGTCTGATCCAGCAACCAAGCCCTAGGGCCACACTCCTCCCAGGGAGACCCTCCCAAGTTGCTCAGAATAAAACAGAGTGTGTGTGTGTGGGGTACCTCCTCAAGTTCTACCCCCACCACCCACTCTGAGTTATTTCATTCTGAGCAGCTCCAGGATGGTGGGGCGGGCTGGGGAGAGGCAGGAGATAGGGACCTCGGCCACCAGGAAGAAAACCCTCTGAAAACTCTGGGCCATAATCCCCCGCCTGGGAACCCCCTGCCCAAACCACTGTTGCCCTGGGAAGTTCG
The DNA here is from genome assembly GCF_000313985.2 of Echinops telfairi. Classification (NCBI taxonomy): domain Eukaryota; kingdom Metazoa; phylum Chordata; class Mammalia; order Afrosoricida; family Tenrecidae; genus Echinops; species Echinops telfairi. Next base: position 864,344 of record NW_022111312.1, read on the forward strand.
GGGGGGGGGGCAAGGGCGGGGCTGGCGAGGCGGCTGCTTCAGGGTACATCCTTTTAAGAGCCATCCCCCCTCCGTCTTGCCCTTGCAAAAGCCCATGAGACCCGGTCCCCAGCTTCTTCCCACCAGCTCCTACGTGGGTACTGCGTGTCCATGGGCTGATCAGGCACCCCCCTTTTCCCAGGTAGCCTGTGCGTTTCCACGGAGACCTTCCAAACACTACGCTGGAACCCAGAGGGAGGCTGAAGTGGTGGGATTTTTCTAGCTGATTATGAATGTGAATACGGGTGGGGGTGAGGGGAGAGTGTGTGGGACCCTCGATCAGATGGGTGGACACAGCTGCTGCGACCCTGGGGTCAAACATAACAAAGACTATCAGGGGGCGCAGGCCTCCTGACACAGTGTTACGATCTGTGGTCCATGGGGCTCAATCGAGGCCTGACACAGTGTTGCGATCTGTGGTCCATGAGGCTTGCTCCGATGAGTCTAACCGGCTCCATAGCACCTCGCAACCACAGGAGGGAGTGGCTTGGTGGTACCAAGCTGCTAACGCACTCGGCTGTGGGCTGAAAGATGGGCCGTTCAAGTCCACCCCAAAGCACTTTGTAAGTCAGGTCTGGTGAGCTGTTTGCAAAGCTGGGCCCCTGGCAGCCCTGCTCTGTTTCAGGCACAGGGATCGACTGGACAGCTCATGGGATCTGCTGCGTGGGAGCGAGAGAGAGCTCTCACCTTGTGTTTTTCCAAACCCCCTCTGCTGCCGCCCCCAAGCCTGGGCCTCGTGTCATGCCTGGGGAACGCATGGTTATAAGAACCGGGCTGCTGTCTGAGCCCCATGCCAGGTCCGGATGGTGGTGCTGGGAATGTGTCCTTTGCTCTTTGGTTTGGTCAAGCCTTGGGGTCCCGGGGAGCAGGGGTCCATGGCTGGGGACAATATGGCACGCTCTGTCCACCATCTCACGGGAAGAAGGAGGTTCCCAGGCCCGGATGTCCCGCTCACAACACTCCAAGGACAGTGGGCGCTGGTGGGAGCTGAAGAGGTTCTTGCCTTGGTCCCCAGAAGGCAAAGATGCACCTCTGGGCCTTCCTGGGTCGGCAGCGTCCCCGGAGGGCGTCCTACGTGGAGGCTCAAAGCATGCTGGTCTCCCGCTCGTTGGTGGAGCACCTCTCGTTCAAGGAGGACATCTTGGTGAAGCTCCGGTGGCTGGGGTAGGAGGAGTGGCCTGTGTCCTCGCTCAGCGCATTGACCAGGCGGGAGAAGAGGGTCACCTTGAACTTCTTGAAGTCCTGGCCCATGAACACGTACAGAATGGGGTTCATGCAGCTGTTGGCGATGGCGATGGCGGTGGCCAGGGGCAGCCCCAGGCTGAAGACGGAGCCAGGCACGGCCGCGTGGTGGAGCTCCAGGAGATAGAGCGTATGGTAGGGGCACCAGCAGAGGAAGAAGGTGACAATGATGGTGACAATGATCTTGAAGGGCTTCTTGGTCTTGGCCAGGCGGTTACGCCGCAGTTTGCAGACGATGGTGAGGTAGCAGGCGGTGATGACGAGGACGGGCACCAGGAAGCCACAGAGGAAGCGGGTGACGGTGACCACGGTGTGCCAGGTATACCCCACAGGGTCCAGTTGGCCGTGGGCAAGCCGCAGGGAAGGGTTGGCTCCGGACAGGCTAAAGTTGTTAAAGCAGGAGATTTTCCCATGCTGATTGGCCGTGTCCCGGAAGACCAGGGACGGGGAGCTCAAGAAGAAAGCCGAGACCCAGATGACCACGCAGGTCGCGTAGGCCAGCCTGACGCCCCGGTGGTTCTGAGACCAGACAGGGAGCAGCACGGAGATGCAGCGGTCGAAGCTGATGACCGTCAGCAGGAAGACGCTGGTGTACATGTTGTGGATGAGCAGGAAGCTGCTGATCTTGCACATGGCCGTGCCAAACACCCAGTGGTAGTCCAGGGCGGTGTAGGCAATGTGCAGCGGCAGGAAGACGTTGAACAGGAAGTCGGCCACGGCCAGGTTCAGGAACCAGACGGTGTTCACAGTCTTCTTCATCTTGAAGATGGTGATGACGATGACCAGGCCATTGCCCACAATTCCCAGGAAACAAATGGTGCTGTACACAGCCACCAGGAAGATCCTGGCCACCCTGGCTTCCAGGAGGGGCGATACCTCCTCCAAGATCACAGTGGAGCTGAAGTCCTCCTCGTCGTAGATGGCGAGCGAAGCGTTGTAGTCCTCGTCCTCCATTCTCTGCGGGGGAAGACAGGGTCTCGTTAGGGGAACCAGGTCTCCGACCCTGCAGCCCCCGTGCCCTCCCACCTCCCCGCCCATCGATCTGCCAAAGAAGGCCTCCCTCCAATCAGAGGGTTCTGCTGGGTGACACCACGGATCCAGCAGATGCCTTCACCGTTGGGTGCCGTTGATGGCTGTCATCGTGGGTCCATGAGACAGAGTGGAACTGCCCCAGGAGGTGGCCTGGGCTGGCATCGTGACAGAAACAGATCCCTGGGAGTTTCCTCCCAAGGAGCAACTGGGCAGCCTCAAGGGGCCACGTTGTGGGTCAGCAGCTGAGCTGCTTATGTGTTATCCAGTCAAGGGCATCAGGGAAATCTTCTGGGAGGATATTTCAGAGGTGCCGGCGGAGGGTGGGGTGGGGTGGGGGTCCCAGACAATGTACTGGAATACAGACAGAGATGGGCATGGTAATTGAAGGACACATGGCTTGCATTAATAACAAGAATGGGTGGCCTGGAGCTGTGCTCAGAACCTCAGCTAGATCCCCTCACTTTTGCCCCCAGGGAGGGGGTACAAGAAAGCTCAGGGAGATGAAAACCCTTGCCTGAGGCCTTTGGTCAGATGTAGGAGGGCTAGAATTTGAACATGGACCTTACAGAATCCTGGCTCTTGACCACTACCCAGTACTACCTTGTGTTCGCTCTCTGCCCTGGGGCCGGAGTGGGGATGTGCCTAGGGGCCACTGGGCTCCCCGAATTCTCTCTAGGTGGCTGATATTTTGGAAGTGGCTCGCCAGGCCTTTCTCCCAAGGCACTTCTGGGTAGCCGGGAACCAGGGACCTTTCGGTGAACTGTCCTAGGATCCCAGAGGAGGGACTTGTTCCCAGCCTGGGAGTCCAGGAAGGCTTGCTGGGGGAGGCAGTGTCTTCGATGAATACGGGTAGACAAGGTGGATGAAGGAAAGAGGCATGTGGGACAGTGTCTGGCAGTGGGCCAGCATCTGAATGGGAGAGGAAGAGTGGACTGGGGCCCCAGCACATGGCCCAAACATCCCCAGGGCCGCACTGGACTCGGGTGGCGTCCTGTCTGGCTGCCCCCACAGGGTTCTGAGCAGCCCGGGGGCAAAGGTCACAGCCTGTCCTCTTTGAGCCACGGCCAAGCAGGCGACACTCGCTTCCTCTGAGCAGTCGGCTCATCCACACCCAGCCTTCATCCTACTGGGAAGGGCGTCCATCAGTGAGCCCCCTGTGGAGGCAGCCATTGTGCACGACGGCCCTACTCCCCCACCCAGGCCGTCAGCAATCATTGGAAGTGGGGGTTCAAGGCCCAGGTCTCTGTTCCAACCCCACACACGTCCCCGCTTCCACAGCCCAGGCAGGACAGCAGATGGGTCAGCACACAGGCTTTGGAGTCTGGCCAGGCTGTCTACATGCAACCCCAGGTTGGGTTGGCCATGAACTCCTTTCGAACCAGCTGCCCTCTGCACACCTCCACTGCCTGGTCCACACAAGGGGTTGGATAACAATAGTTTCGACTTCATGGGATGGCTTTGAGGGTTCAGCAGACTGCTGCGTATACAGTACTTGGCTCAGGGTCTGTCGGGATCTGAGAGCCAAGTCCAAACTCCACAAACCAAACTCACTGCCATCGAGTTGATGCTGACTCAGCGACCCTAGAGGACAAGGTAGAAATGCCCCTGTGGGTTTCTGAGACGGTCACTCTTTATGAGAGTAGAAAGGCCCCCGTCTTTCTCCCCCAGAGCAGTTTCGAACTGCTAACCTCACTCTAGGTTAAAAGCAGACAGGAGAGTGGGGGACACAGAGCCCTGCCCCAAGCTAGTCTCTTCCCCTCTCAAATGTCATCTTCAGGTTGGGAGAGTCACCCACAATGACAAAAGCCGTGACACTTCGGTTATTCATATTCTTTAAACCTCCACAAACAGGAGGCTTATCAAAATCAGTGTGTATAAATGAAAGGCTACGTCAGAAAGTATAGCTGCCATGGCTCCAGATGCTCCCCACACAGCTTGTTCCAAAGAAAACATGTTTAACCATGATTCTGCGACCAGCGGCTGGCTGTAGACAGGGTCTTTCATCTATGTCTCCTTAGGGGACCTTAAAAAAAGAGGTCCAATCTAAGCAGTCGTTTCCGAGGGGTTTGGCTGGGCCAGTTGCCTTCAAAGCCCAGAGGTGGGCTCAGAAGATGCTGATGACTGCTCCTGGAACTTCGAAGAAGCTAACTTCCAGATGTCCTCAAAGACGCCACGGTGACCATTGGGCAGCTCAGAAAACTGAAACCACCATGGGAGAAAAAAGACCACGAAAGGTGGTGTCCACGGTCCCCTCCACCTCACCCCCCACGCCCACCCCCACTCATTCTTCAAGGGCTACAAGGGCTGCCCTACAAGAATTCCACTGGGAAACCCTGACCCCATCCACCCTACAGCTTGCTGCGACCTTGCTCCTGCAGACTTGAGTGTGCTCCCAGGCTCAAAGACCACGACGTGAGTCCCTCCGGGATGCCCCCACTGCCTGTTGATGTGGTGTCAATCCAAGAGCTCAGAATTCTTCTGGGAAGGATTAGAGCCATGGAGACACTGCCGTCAGAACGGGGTGGACTAACGTAGAGGATGTGTCCAAGACCACTGCTTCCGGTTTTGATCTTTTTTTGGATAAAGGCTTCTAGGATTTTGTAGCGATACTTTTTTGACTTACCCTCAAATGTGCCTATCGGACAGCCGGGGGTGAGGGCAGCTGGGCGCCAAAGGCAGGGGGCAGGAATTGAACCCAACTCTCCCGAGTTGAACAGTGAACCTTCTGCCACAGAACGAGTGGGACCAGAGGACCTTCCCGCTCAGAACCAGCAACAGCAATGCTCCGCTTGGGGTACATTGGAAACACATGCTCACAGATCAGCAAGCGGGTTTTGCAAGAAGACAGCTGAATGTTAAGGACTCATATTGAACCAATTAAGAGGGTCCTGTGGGGGAGGGGGTGGGCAGTGGAGTAGGAAGTGGGGATGAAAGGAAATGAGTACAATGGAGTAAGAGAATCGGACAAGTAGGGGCGGGGCCTCCCAGAGGCCAACAATGGGAAGGAGGAGGGTGTCGTTTTCTCAACTCACGCCTCTTGTGAGGCACAGAGAAACCCCAAACTGCACACAACTGCAAAGACCTGCCTGGGGTTCACGCCTGGTGTCGCCCAGCCTGGTGACCTGACAAGGTCCCCCTGGGCAGGCTCAGGGCCAGACAAGCAGGACCGGGTCCTGTCTGGGGTCTCCAGGGACTCCCCCTAGCAACTTGGACAAGCCCACTGCAGCGGACATAACCCCTGCTGGGGGACAGGATGGTCACCAGGCGGAAGAGGCTACGACGGATGGCTGTGGCCTGCCCGCACCCCCTCCCGTGTGGACCCTCGCTGGGGACAGAGTGGGGCTGAAGGCCACATCCGGTCCCTGTAGCCACTGAGAACAAACACCTCAGGCAGATGCCGTGAGCCCACTTGTTGCTAAAGGGATCCGTGCAGGAAGCTTCAGAACGTTGACGGGAAACTTCCAAGCTTTGATGATTCCATTTGTACATGACCTTGTTTAAGCCCACTCATACACAGCGTCCCTGGGATGCTATAACGGCCCAGCAGCTCCTTGGGAGAAAGACCAGGCTTTCTGCTCCTGTGAAGGGTTATGTCCTATAGGCTGGCCATGAGCTTTTTTTGGTTTTTGGACAGGGTCAATGCGAGGCGGCACTAAGCAGCCCTGAGAGAGACTCGGTTACTAGCCCAAAGGTTGGTGGCTCGGACCTACCCGAAGCACCTTGGGGAACAAGCTCTGACAACCTGCTCCCCAAAAGCAACCCCTCTGGAGGACCACCCCCCTCCTGGTGTACAGTTCTACTCTGCACACGTGGGGTCACCATGAATCCAGAGTGTTTTCAGGGCCACTAGAAATACCACCCCATCCCAGGCACTGTCCCACTTAGACGAGGAAACCGAGGCACCGAGAAGGTGGACAGCGTGCCCATGGTCACACCAAGAGTTCAGGGAGCCAGGTAAGTCCAGTGAGATCTTCAGGATAGATGACAATGCTCGGGGATGGGGCAAGTGGGCCCGATAGAGAGCCAAGGCCGCACGCTTTCTTGTACTCTGCCTCCCCTCTGCAGAACATTCCGGATCCTGGGAACCTCAGAGAGCCCCCATGGGACAATCTGGCTGTGTGTTTTACAGGTTGGGCAAGAGAAGGTTCCAGATCCTCAGGGGGTTGGGGCCAGACTGGAAACACCAGGATCCCATG
>NW_022111312.1:871769-886413 GCF_000313985.2 Echinops telfairi
TCTGACAGCTGTCCCGCCAGCACAGCCTTCTAGAACCTTCTCCTGGGCGGCAGGGCCCAGGGCCCAGTGCAAGGGCCTTATCAGGGTCTGTGGGCGTGAGCGAGTCTTCCCGCGTCCTGCAAATGGTCCGTTTGGTTTGGCTCCTGTCCTCTCCCCCCTGCCCCCCCGCAGCCCAGCTGGGGCCTCTGCTCAGCTCTCTCTGCTTCCTAGAGAATTGAGGAGCTGGGGGATGCCTCTGGTTTTATAGCTGGGGAAATTGAGGCCCAGAGAGAAGGTGTGACGCTCTCTAACAAGGCCCCAAGCGGCTTGTATCCACAGGACCTCAAACTGTACCTGCCACCTCACCGCCTGCCCGGATTCCCTTGGAACAGATGTACAAATGGAGGCTGGGGGTAGGGGTGGGGGGGCGTAAAATGACTGGCCCAGGCTCCGATCTCCTTTGAACCAAGGACTCTCTGACCTCCAGATGCTGCTCAAGGTCGCAGCCTCTGCCAGCAGCTGAAGCGCACTGGGTTTTGCAAATAAATGTCCCTCCGCAGGCAGTGTGCTCACCTCCCCAGGACCAGCCGGTGACTGCAACCCTGAGGTCTTGTGCAGCCGACTGCCTCGGTCTCCCCATTCCCTGGATCCACCCTGGGGGAGAAGGGGGCTCTGGGCCCCTCACAGATGGTTCTGAGGAAATCTCTGGGGTTCCAGGAGCCTGAGGACTTCAAACCACACAGCAGGAACAGATGTTCCAGCCGCCAGCCTGGCCAGCGGCCCCGGACAGAATTAGCTCTGGGTCGGGAGGAGAGAATTTCCTCTCTGCTCCAACACCCACCCACGCAGGACGCACACTGAGTCACTGCCCAGGGGCCAGGAGGCGCTGGCTGCCTGTCAGGCGGCCTCGTTTTCTTAGAGAATTGGGCTTGTGGGAGCTTCAGGGGCCCTGGTGGTACAGTGCTTAAGGTGCTCTGCCTTGACCGCAAAGACCAGTGAGCGATCGGAACCCACTAAGACAGAGGTTCTCAACCTTCCTCATGCTGCAACCCTTGACTACGGTTCCTCATGGGGTGGTGACCCCCAACCATAAAATTATTTTCGTTGCTACTTCCTCACTGTCATTTTGCTACTGTGATGAAGCGTCGTGTCAATATCTGATAGGCAGGATGTATTTTCAGCATTACAAATTGAACATCATTACAGCACTGTGATTTGGCACGAAAACAATAGGTAATTATATATTGCGAAACACTTATTTCTAATGACAAATCCATGACATTTTGTCTTGAAGCATGGTGTAGCATGGGTAGCATGGTGTAGCATGGTGTAGCACAGTCTTCAGGCCGGGTACTCATGGGTGGGTGTATCTGCATGTGGGTGGACCCGCCTGGAGACGGATAGAGGAGCGGTGTCTCGGTTCCTGAGACCATCAGAAATATGTGTTTTCCGATGGTCTTAGGTGACCCCTGTGAAAGGGTCATTTGACCCCCCAAAGAGGTCGCGACCCACAAGTTGAGAACCGCTGCACTCAGGACTCCCCAAGAGATGTCTGTGGCGGTCTGCTCCGTCAGGGTGAGCCCTGCTGGCAGTTCTCTGTCCTGCTCCTGGGTCACTGGGCCTTGCCGTCAGCCCCAGGGCAGTGGGCCTGCTTTGGCTTGGTTGGAGTTCAGGTCTCTGCTGGGTTGGTGACAGCAAGGGGCTTATCCCCTGAACCTGGCTGGCCCACTTGCTCAGCAACCGGGAGGTCCCCGGGCCCAGAAGCCCTCCAGCCGCTGCACAGAGCAGGGAAGCAGGGAATCCGATGAAAACCATCCTCAAACTCGCTGCCTCCCCGCGGATGCCACCTGGTAACACCCCGTGGGTGACAAACACTCCCTGGGGTTTTCTTGGCTCGGATAGAGAGCTACAGAAGTGGCGGGTGGCCAGGCTTTCTGCTGCAAAGCTGCTGGTGGGCTCAGAGTACAACTAGAGGGTAGTTGCTGACTGCAGACCATGCACTATGCAGAGAGAGAGGGAAGCAAGGAGACCCTTAGATAGCCCCTCCTCTGCCTGACGTCCCCGCAGTTAGAGCGAGTGAGAGACCGTGTATCTTGGAGGCTTTTCCTTAACCCAAGACATTCTGTGTTAAGGGCCACTCCCTTCCCCGCCCCTCTGCACCCGACAGGTACAGGCTCCTCTAATTGGTTTGATCAATGCAAGGTGACAGCAGCCGCAAGGCACTGCAAGGCAGGCCAGGGCAGGGCAGGGGGAGATTAGGCGAGGGCAATCCACGAGTGAGTGGCAGCCACCCTCACTCTAGGCCCTCCTTGCCCATTCCCTCCTGTGACCCCTTCAGCCAGGGCTGGAAAGGGTGCCTCGCCCTTAGTGCAGCCTCCAGGCAACACTGTCCACCCCTTCGTAGGTCTGCCCTGGATGAGGCTAACATCAATTGCACGGGCTGCGTGCTTCCGGCTGGAAACAAACAAAAAAACGTCGTCTACAGTCCATCCTGACTCCTGTGTTCCATCGGGTTTTCCGGTGGCTGGTTTAGGGGGTTATTGGACAGCCAAGCCTCTCTTCCGCGGCACCTTTGGGTGCATTCAAACCTCCAAGTTTCTGGTAAGCCACGGATCGTTTTGACCCTTTGCACCAGCACGGGGCTCCTTCCTGCTGAGGACCCTGACCGGAACCCCGAATCTCAGTGCCTCATCCTCCCGCAGCCCCACGTCCACCAACCCATCCTTGTCCACTGTGTCTCCTGAACAGTTCCCAAACCCGTTCCCTGTCTCTGCCCGCCTGCATGACAGCAGGAGGCTCTGGTTTCATCGACGATTGCGTTTTCCACCTAGAGGCCAGAAAGACAAACGCCTCCTGACTTGGAACCCCCTTCGAATCCAGAGCAGCAAGGTGCTGAGCGCCCTGAGCATGGAGCTGCTTCTGAGCCGCAGTCCCAGCCCCCAAACCTGACTGGCAGCAGCAGGTGCCAGGGGCTCAGGTAGAGGGTAGATGCCCCCTTGCATATCCAGTCCCCAGCTGAGCGGCCATCAGCCCTTGCATCCATCACCTCAAACCTAGCAGGCATTTCCAACCACAAAGGATCTCCAGCAAGAATCTCAATGGGCATCTCTCCTGCCTATCCCAAAGACCAAGTCTAACCACCCACCACAGCCCAGTGCGCAAACAGGGTACACACCCCCTCCCCCAGCCACCCAGACTGCAGACCCGTCAGGCTGATGGCCTGGACATGTCCCCGTAAACACTACCCCGGCCCGAGGGTGGCTTATAAACAACCCCTCCTTTGCTTATATCCCACTGTGCTGGGAATCCTAGCACTCACAGTTAGTCAATCCCTGGAGTCCGCCTGGAGTCGTCTCGAGCTGTGTACACAGTGGATCTGGAAGGCGGCACATGGGGTTTACGTGGGCTGCTCAGGATGTGGTCTGAGCATGCAGCCAGGGGTGGTCAGCCTTCTCCCCACGCCAGAGCCAACTCATCGCACGGAGAGGTCTAGCTCATTGCGTGGGCTCAGATCCGAGACTCGGAGGGTCTGCAGGATGCCCAGTTGTGTTCCCAGGGCCTGCCTCCCAAATCCAGGCCAGCACACCCCACCTTCAACCCTGGGGTCAGCCCACCTTGGATACCACCCCAGGAGCACTGATTTTCAGCCCTGGTACTATAGGATTCTAGGAGACAGCAGCCAGGGTAACTCTCCCAACTGCTTCTAGAAAGAAGAGCAAGGAAGTGGGGTGTCCAGCTCCATCCCTAAGCTCTGCTCCCTCTTTTGGTTACTGGGTCAGATGAGGGAGGAGACACCACACACACACATCATCATCATCATCATCATCATCATCATCATCATCATCATCATCAGGCCCTCCTTTCATATCAGAGCGCCAGCCTGGGGGCATGAGGGGTGGTGAGCCCGGTTAGCAAGGGACTTCAAGGCCTAGAGTGCTGAGGTTAAATATTAACCTCAACCATCTTCCCAATGACTCTCTATTCCACACCTAAGGCACTCTGGTGGCACAGTGGGTGAAGCATCAGGCTACTCCCCGAGGGTGAGCTGTTCGAAACCATCAGTGGCTCTGTGGGGAAAAGGCGAGGCTTCCCCAAACCTGGGGGACCCACCGCACAGTGCTGCTCTGTCCTGCTGAGTCACTAACTGTCCGAGTTGATGGTGGTGGGCTTGGGGTTTGGGCTCTTTTGTTAATGGTTGGTGTGTGAGTCAAACCGAGGGACTAATTGTCCACGCCTTTGTCAATCGAGGAGGCGGTGATCCGCTGCCTCGTTTGGGTGTGTCATCCTTTCCCCACTTGGGGAAGCCTACTTTGTTGAAGGCCATTAAGACTCCGCCTTGAAACGGCTGAGATATCCTGACCCAGGAGTCAGTATCTGCTGTTTGCCTCTGCGGGTTGACATTGAGACTACGAAAAAGAACAAAGACGTATGCAAGCTCTGGGAAAACAGAATGTTTAATTTTTATCAGACAATCCTTGACTTGGCAGAATATAGAGTTGCTGATATATTGTGAGACTAGACTCATTGTAACTCCGGGTTCTTTCTGCATGTATAAAAGGAAGATGTAGAATAAACTTGGGGCTTCAGTATTCACCCTTGCCCTCCCAATACTTTCTGTCTCTCTTTTTTTCCCTGAATCCTCACTCCTCCTTTCAGGGCCGTTCGACTCTTCGGCAGGCTCTGACACTACTTACAATGGAGTCCGTTAATAGTAACTCCAAGAACAAGACTAAACTCACAGCCGGCCGGTCCAATTCTGACTCAGAGCGACCCTACAGCGCAGGGCAGAACCGCCCCTGTGGGGTTCTGAGACGGTTAACTCTACAGGAGCAGAAAGCCTCAACTATCTCCCTCGAAAGGGCTGGCTGTTTTGAACTGCTGATCTCGTGGTTAGCAGCACCACGCAGAACCACTACGTCACCAGAGCTCCTAGTTCACAGGCAAATGCCCCGGGAACCCTGTTGTGGCTAGGTGCCGTCGGGTCGGTTCTGACTCTGCGTGACCCGATGGACAACCAAACGCAACACCACCGGGTCCCGTGCCATCCTTCACCTGAGCCATGGTGGCAGCCAAGGCGTCCACCCACCTGGTCGAGGGCCTGGCGCTTGGTCGCTGCCCCTCCCCTTGACCGAGCATGATGTCTTTCTCCCCCTTTGCCTTGCCATCCTTGCGTCTGGGGAGCACTCTGGTTGGAGTCCACCCCATGGTACTTGGGACAGAACGGCCTGAGGATCTCGATCCACTATGCTTTCAGCCAAGAGACCCTGAGGGGCAGTTGTGTTTTGTAACTGATGGCGGGGGGAGGGCAGGGGTGTGTGCCATGAGTTGGAATCAACTCACAGAATTAACTGTGCTGGTCTATGTGTATCAACCCCTTTCTTAGAACACAATCCAGACATCATGCAATTCAAGCCTACAGCCATATCCAGTGTGCAATCGCCACTGCAGTCAGTTTTAGGACAATTTCTTCTTTCTTGTACTCCTTGTGACTAGCTCCCCATGCCACCACTATCCTCCCACCCCACCCCTTCCTCTGCCGTACCCCTCAGAAACCTTGCATCCAGTTATTGTCTCTGTACATTCACCCAGCTGGTTTTTTTCTTTCTAGTCTGGGCGCCAGGATCACTTCATTGCGTCCTCCTCCGGATCCCATGGAATAAAGACCATGGTGGCGGCTGTTTTAGAGCGGGAAGCAGCTCGGGGCCAGCGCGGTGAAGAATCTTGCTTGCCCAAGGTCGTGTGCCTAATGAGGGTCCATCGGGGACTGGAAGCCAGTTTAAGAAGCTAGCGCTCTTTCTTTTAGGCCTCTCAGGCTTCACTTTGTAATTGCCCTTAGATAAATCCCTGACCCAGAAGGGAACGGGGGTCAAAAGGAGCACAGATAGCACTGTGGGTTACATGGTAGACTGCTAACCACAAAGTCGGCAGTTCAAACCCACCCACTGTTCTGCAAGCGAAAGAGGAGGCTGGCTGCTCCTGAGATGATTCAGTCTCCGTAGCCCTAGACTCACTGCCATCGAGTTGATGCTGACTCATAGCGACCCCCTATGGGTTTCTGAGACTGTAACTGTGGACAGGAATTGTGATAGGTAGGTCTATTGTGCCAACCTGGCTAATAGGAACATGTGGGATTAATGAGGTGGCAGTTTGATTGGAGGGCAAAGAGATAAATGGCTCGGGCAAGCCCTGCTTGTATCTCTCTTGCTCTCTGGTGACTGGACCAGTGTGCAGTCACCGTAGCTAGTTTCCACCTCAACTTGTGAGCTGCACTACCTGTGGGACACCCAACCCATGGATCGTGTCACTAGAGTTTGAGGTTCCTTCCAGACTTGCTTCGCCACACTGCTGGTGTATACATCGCTTGAGCTGGGGGCTGTCTGATCCTGTCATCTGGCTGACTGTTGGTGACCCACCCTGCTGTTTGCTGCCTGTGGCCGGAGTGCCTGCATTGTTCTATGGAAGACTCAGCCGTCTGCTTCCTTGACCTTGGACCCAGCAGCTCTCATGAGTTGAAGGGCTTCCAATATATTAACTGTTCCACGGAAGTGAGTTGAACTGAGCCCTCTGTACTGCTGTGTGGACTAATTAGCTGTTATATTCCTTCATGCTGTATATATCTATGTATATATCTATATCTATAGATAGCTAGATAACTAGATAGATATAAAATCACAAGTGTCCTGGTTTTGTTTCTCTAGAGAACCCTGTCTAACAAGAATAGAAAGCCCAATATTTCTCCCTCAGAGCTGCTGGTGGTTTTGAACTGCCAACCATGCAGATCACAGCCCAATGGGTAACCACTACACCATGAGGATTCCTCCAATCACCCGACACAGGGTGGATCTTAAGTCAGAATCAACTCAGTAGCAATGACTTGGGTTTGGGGGCGGGCTCTCGGCTACCCCAGCTGTAAAACAGAGGTTGGACCTGATAATACGTGAGCCTGAACCTGTGACCCAGAATCTGAGAACTGCAAGAGGTTCCAAAAAAGCCCATCTTCCAGACGCTGGGTTTCCCACAAGGAGGTTTTATCATTGCCATTTTGCCGCGGGCTCAGATATGGCTCAAAGAGGCATATCCACTTGCTCAGGGTCAAACAGCACGAGCTGAGCTGACCTGAGTTTCCTATTGACTGGCCCACTGCACAAGCTTATACATAGAGAGGTCATCCATTCAACTATGGCATTTTGAGACTATGTAACCTGTGGGTGCACTGCAGTGTTAACCAGAATGGGGGGAAATAATCCTACTAGAAACGTAATCTCCCTTCGAAAACCAAGGTCACATGCATGCAGCCTCGCAAGCAAATCCCTCAGTTGGCTGAGTTGTAAACAGTGCCCCACGCCAAGATGGCGACCAAGATGGCGGCCAAGAAGGCGATCAAGATGGCGGCCAAGGGCTGACTGTGTGTCTCCCTCCCCTGGCAATAATCCAGTCTCCCGAACCAGGCTCCTGGAAGGGCTTCCTGTGGCTTCTCTGAGTCTCCTATATCAGGGCTTTGGACCCAAAATCTTTCCTATTATAACGTTCTTGAGTTTCGTCCAGTTGGGCTGCATCTGTCATAACTGAGCCAGTTTGAGCCGGTTTGAAGCCCTGTGGAGACCACACAGCCTGGGGTGAGGATGAAAGAAAATCACTCAGCAAAATGGGCAGCACTCTGGGGGGTCTCAGGCCATGCCAACTCTACCCTCCTACCCCCCATCCAAATAACCAGTGGCCATGAAGTCAATTTCGCCCTGTGTTGGTCCCATGGGTGTCAGAGTCAGACGGCTCCCTGGGGGTTCGATGGCTGAATCTTAAAAGTTGACCACCAGGCCTCTCTTCCGAGCTCCCTCTGAATGTGTTCGAACCACCACCCTCCAGTTGGCAGACTAGCATGCTGACGACCCACGTGCATCACCAGGGAGGGACTCCTGAGGCTCAGAGCAGTTGAACCTCTATAAGTCAGCGTAGAATTGCCCTTGTGGGCTTCTGAGACTGGAAATCTTTAAGCGAGTAGAAAGCTTTCTTTATCTCCCATGGAGTGGCTGGTGGTTTCGAACTGCTGGCCTCGCAGGTAGTAGCTCAACCCATAACCACCACACCACCTGGCTCCTGATGATAGGATTGAGATAATGCATTCCACAGCTGTGAACCTGAGAAGTTCCCACGGCCCCTCGGGCTGAGTGTACTGTCGTGGGGTCTCGGAGATGGAGACAGGGCACAGGCTGCCTCAGAAACAGGGTCAGTGGTCTGGGAAGACTGCGTGGTCCAGAGACTCCAGGAAGCCACAATGTCGAGCCCCTGAGCCCCTCCCAGCCCTTCCTCACGGCCCATCCACTCATCTTCCAGGCCATCTGGCCAGGGGCTCTGCTGTTCACTCCCGCCCCCTTGTTCTGGAACTGTCTGCCTCTCCCGTTCCCTTCCATGGCTTCTGTCCCAGGAGAAGCTGTACTCGGCGTGGGCCCGGGATCCAGGAGTGTGTCTTGGCACCTCTGCCTGGAGAGATGTGGAAGCAGAGGCCCTGGGAGAGGCCAGGGAGGGTGGGGCTGGACCCTTCCGGGCAGGCTGACTCAAAGCAGGGCAGCTTCCAACTCAAATGGCCTTGATGTTGAGCTAAGGAAAGTTCAGATGGCCTTGGATTCCTGCCTGCGGTTCTCTGGCCCTCCCTACTTCCAAGACAGATTCCTTAAGCACCTATGAGGTGCCAGGCTCCCATCTGGGCATGGAAGCCAGAGCGGTGAATCAAACACATTCTCTGCTGAACCTCGAGGGTCGGCATCCTCCTGGGGAGAGAGGGTGATGGGCACCAAACAGAGGGTCGCACACGGGCATAACCAAGAGTCAGAAGCCTGGCTCTGGTACTTATCATCTCTACGGCCATGGGCAAGCCCCCTCTCTGTGCCTCGCCTTCCTCCTCCATAGCACGGGGCTGATAGGAGATCCGACCTCACAGCGTGGTTCGGAAGATTAACTCTGATTGTGCTTGGGACTGGTTCTCAGGAGACGCCAGTCCCTGGAGAAGGCCATCATGGTGAGGACGGAGCGGGGCCAGGCGGTGTCTTGGCATTTTGTGCTGTTGTGGTGAGTGGGAACGGACTTGGCAACACCAATCAACGAGGACGATGCAGACAATGTTCCCCTTACTGGTCCCTAGGGTTTCCGAAGCTGTCAATCTGTATGGGAGCAGAAGCCTCGTCTTTCTCCCGGTGTTGAACTGCCGATCCCGTGGTTAGTGGCCCAGCCTGTAACCCACGAGACCATGAGGGCTCACTGTGGTCTATTAAAAGAGCCCCGCTCACCCAGTGGCAACATGCTCACCTGCCAAGTTTAGATCCACCAGCCACCCGGTGGGAGAAAGATCCAACAGTCTGCCCCCATCAAGATGGACAGCCTTAGCAACCCACAGAGGCAGTTGCATGCTGTCCCGTGGAGTCACTGTGGGCCAGCCACCACCCCTCAGCCATGAGTTTGGTTGAGTTTGGTGCCGGTTCATCCGAATGCTGGGAGACGTAGATGGTGGGGAGGAAGAGAAGCCATATAATGTTGTTAGGTGCCATCGAGGCAATTCCAACTCCCAGTGACCCCCAGGGAAACACTGGCCAGTCCTGCACCATGCTCACCATTCTTCTTATGTCTGAGCCCATTGTTGCAGCCGCTGTGTCCACCCACCTTGTCTCGGGTCTTCCTCTTTCTCGCTGCCTCTCTACCAAGGATGATGTCCTTCTCCGGGGACTGGTCTCTCCTGGCAATATGTCCAAAGTACATGAGATGCCGTCTCCCCATGCCTCTAAGGAGCACTCTGGCTTTGCTCCTTCTGAGACCTGTTTGTCTGTTCGTTTGGCAGCCCGTGGTACTTTCGATGTCCTTTGCCAACACCATGGTTCAAATGCACTGGTTCTTCTTCAGTTTTCCTTATCCAAGGCTCAACGTGCATATGGGGAGACGGACAACGCCATGGCTTTGTTCAGACGCAAAAGCTACATCCTTCCTTTTGATCAGATTCACCCCAGGCGTCATTTGGTCTCTCCACTGCTGCTGTCCATTAGCTTTGACTGTGGATCCAAGCCAGCCCAGATCCTCGACAACTCCAGTTTGTTCTCTGTGCGTCATGATGTTACCTATCGGTCCAGTTGGCCACCATGGTAGGGCGAGTTCTCCACCCCCTGAGCTCAGCCTGGCAGTGCAGAACACCCACGGGGCGTGGGATGGAAGGCTGTGCCCAGGGCAGCCCACGGAGAGCTTACATGGCGCGCACACATTCCAGGGCAAGTGAGCGTGTGTGGCTGATTGGTGACAAGCTGTGTGTAGAGCCGAGCTGTGTTCCAGGGGGCTTCACGGCTGTGGTCTTTTGGAAACAGATCGCCATGCCTGCCTTCTCTTTTCAGAAGCTCTGGGTGGGTTTGAACTCTCAGATAGTCGCTAGTCCCGTGCTTAGCCGTTTGCGCCACCAGGGGATGGAATTACAGGTGCCTGAGTAACGTGGCACAGGGTTGATAGCTGTGAGCCTGGGCTTGGGAATCCTACAGCTCTGGGTTTGCAGTCCAGCCACCCCCACCCCCCACCGGCCATGCATTTAACTGCGTGACCCTGAGTAAGGTACCAACCTCTCTGGACCAGTCTCCTCACCTGTAAAGGACAGGCTGTTCATTCACATGTTCACGTGCCAGGAGATGGTTGCTCTTACAAGCATGCACCCGTTAGCGTCCATTTGCACAATGTCTGGCAGCGTATATGTCCATGTGCCGGGGCACCTGGTGGTCTGAGTGCCGGGCTGCCAGGTGGGAGCCCACTCCTGCCCAGTGGAAGCCCAGGTCCTAACTCTCAAACCCGGTGCCCCTTGGATCCCAAGACTCAGAAGGTCGAAACACCAAACCAAACTCACTGCCATCAAGGTGATGCCGTTTCACAGTGACCCTATAGGACAGGGGAGAATGGTCCCTGTGGGTTTCCGAGACGGTAACTCTTTACAGGAGTGGAAAGCCTCGTCTTTCTCCCAAGGAGCAGCTGGTGGTTTTGAACTGCTGCCCTTGTGATTGACAGCCCAGCATGTAACCACGACAACACCGGGGCGCCTTTCCCCATCTTTTCCCCTGTAGGGCACCAACGGAAAGGTATGCACTCCGCTGTCCCAGTCCTGGTCTGATGCCCTCAGCCCCCTTGGTCCGCACTGTCCCTGGGAAGGTTATCAAAGGCAGGGCCCACCCACGCACTCACTAGAAGCACCCACAGCAGGAGCTGTCCAGGCCCTGCCTGCATAGCAGCCCCCAGCCAGTGCGCCCGGGAGCCCGTGCCCCTGGGACTCAGATGTTGACACAGTTTCAGGGGTATTCGGCGACGCAAACTTGAAGCCGTATTGCTACTTAGAACCCTATCATGTTTTCTTTGTTTTTCCCAAGATCTCCGCCAGAGACTCTGTAGTCAACTGGAAATATGACCATCAATGATAGCCCCGGTAAGCATTCGATAGCGAACTACAAGGTGGGTGGTTCAAACCCACCAGCCGCTCCTTGGGTGAAAGAGGAGGCTGTAGACACTGATAAAGGTTTGCAGCCACCCCCTACATGGGGCTTACTGGGTGCTGTAGTGCAGGCTCTGGGCCTTGACTCTTGGGGGTCCTACAGCCCCGGGTCCCTTCTCCAAGTGTCTCCCTCTCCTTCCAGCCCACAGACACCCAGAGAGAGGACATGCAGAGCCATGACAAGAGAATGAGGGTGGCTGTGACCGGCATAGTCCAGGCTGGCCACCTGCCCTTCCTTATGTCCCCATAGCCTCGCAAGGCCCAAGGGGATGCGGATTGTTCTACCTTACTAACAGGTGTTGAAACTGAGCTAACCAGGTTGGAATCACCAGCAGGTGAGGGACCTGGGCTTGACCAGAGGCCATAGGGTGCCCAAGCCCTTGCTCTAACCAACCCCAGCCACACTCCATGCAGTGGTGGCAAGCAGGCTGCAGCCTGTGGCTGCCCGCCAGCAGGTCCTGTCAGCCAGGCTTCCCAGGTAAGCCCAGTCTCATCATGGGTTCCCACGCTGAGAGCAGCCCTCGGCTGAGAGGAACAGCGCATGACAGACTGGGTGGGGCAACGGTATGAACCCCCACTTATGATCCGATGCCTCTCCTTGGAACCGGCCTGAATTTTTATTCCCTTTTTACAGATGAGGCGCCTGAGGCAAGACACAGTGAGACGGCTCACCCAGGATCTCACGGCCACAAAGGGGGAAGGGGGTGGTGGTGGACTTGAACCCAGGCTGTGGTGACTGCAGGGCCCACGCTTTCAACCAGCCTTCAGAGCTGCCTTTGATGCCTTAGGACTTGTCCCACCGGGGATTCTTTTGGGTCCACGTGTTCTTGTCCCACCGTGTGCAGACGGCTGGCAGGTGAGCAGCATTTTGCACACCCCACACACCTCCTCTAAGACCCTTCAGTGGCCCCAGACCCACCCATCTCTGAACAGCACAGGCTCCTGGGATAGCTGGGGCAGCGGTGGGAGGTGGGGCAGGCTGGAAGAGCCATCCAGCTAATACAGCGGTTCTCAACCTGTGGGTCGCGATCCCTTTGGGGGGGCAAACGACCCTTTCACGGGGGACCACCCGATTCAGAACAGTAGCAAAATGACAGTGATGAAGTAGCAATGACACTAATGTTATGGTTGGGGGGTCACCACCACACAAGGGGCTGTATTAAATGGTCACGGCATGAGGAAGGTTGAGAACCACTGAGCTAATGGGACCCTTAAGAGATCCCAGAGGCCTGCACCAGCTTTGTCACCCCTGCCCGGGCTGCCTGCCTTAGCCACAGGGGTCAGCAGGCCGGGCAGATAGATTCCGCCCCTTTGGAATTCGCTGGCTCCAGCCCAGGCTACAGAAGAATGAGCTGACCCCACTGTCAGCAACGGGGGCACGGAACACAAGAGCCCACCCTGTTCCCAGGCGCTAGGGAGGAGGCCCCGGCTGCCCTCCCACGGCACCCATCACCTCGCTGCCACCTCTCCCGTGCTCAGGAGGGGCCTGGCTGGCAGAATTATCCATTACCCGATGTCCGCAGAAGCATGCTGGTTGAAGAGGAAAGGGGAGTCCCAAGAGCCTGAAAACCAGGGAGACTTCAGGATCAAAGGGTCTGCCCTCTCTGCGACAGAAACGAAGAGTGACTCCATGCCATGAGCGTTTCTGTCTCAGTGGGCTGCACACTGCCAACCACAGCCCAGCCCACCACCTGCTAAGTAACATGGGTGGTGGGCTCAGCCTCCTGGCCCATGAAAACAGGTTGATGGAAGGGTTTGTGCGAACACATATGGGGGGTATACAGGTTTGGTTGACACTGAGACCAGTCATCTCAGCTTGCCTGGGACTAAGGGCTTTCCTGGCATGTGGGGCTTGCCGGGCAGAGCAGGATAGGTTGATCACCTACATATATAAAGAGCATGCTTCAAGCAAACAAGCGCTGTGTGTTTGCGTTTCAAGGGAGCTGCTTCTGCCATCAGAGGGGATGGCGTTTGAATTCTACCTCTGCCCCCGGTAGCTCTGCTGTGGCTCCTTTTGTTCTCTACTTTTCTTTCCTTCCCCCGCCCCCTCTTCTCGTTTCACACGGATCCAAGGCATTTGATCAATTCCCACAAGATCACCAGTGTGGTTTAGCATCAGGGTCGCTTCCTCTAACTAAGGGCCTCCCGTCTGTGTGCCAAGCAAATGATCAGAGAAGCCGGATTACACGGAAGAGAATGCAGCCTCGGGATTGGAGGAAGGCTTCTTAATAACCAGTGGTATGCAGATGGCACGTCTTGGCTTGCTAAATGTGAGGAGGGCTGGGAGCACTTGCTGAGGAAGATCAAGGATTGCAGCCATCAGTGTGGATTACGACTCAAGGTCAAGAAGACCAAAATCCTCACAACTGGCCCCACAGGTCACATCGTAAACGGAGAGAGAAACCAAACATCCTACACTGAGCACACCAGAGAGGCAAGGAGAGGCTTATATGTGTATTAAAAGTCAACTCCCTGTTGTTGAGGACTGGGGCCGATCAGAGGGGTGATTTGGAGTTGTGTGATGGTCGCAAGGTTTAGGGGGAATCGACTCCAGCCGCTTTGCCTTATGAGATGCAGTGTGCATTGGGTCAATCTGCTGCTCAAGGCCTCTTGGAGCGTTGAAGAACCAGGATGTCGCTTGGAGGCCTAAAGTTTGCCTGCCCCAAACCATGGTGTTTTCCATGCCTCCAATGCCGGGGAAGGCTGGACACAAAACAAGGAAGAATGAAGGAGAACCGAAGCATTTCCATGGACCAATGGAAGAACAAGCAAGTCTGTATTGGAAGAGCTACAGCCGGAATGGAATGCTCCTTTGAAGTGAGGATGTAGGCGGGGCAAACAATGTGGAGGAGAAAACAACAGGACCAACGGTTCGGTTCGGGGGGCACATGGGAAAGGGGGAGGTGGGGGAAAGAAGTGGGTGTTAACAAACTCAGGGACAAGGGACAACAAGTGATCCAAAATCAATGACAAGGAGGGCATTGGATGCCTGCTAGGGCTTGATCAAGGGCAATGTAACCAAGAGGAATTACTGAAACCCAAATGAAGGGCGAGCATGATAGTGAGACAAGAGAAAAGTAAAAGGAAATAGAGGAAGGAACTAGGAGGCAAAAGACATTTATAGAGGTCTAAATACAGGTATGTACATATGTAAATATATTTATA
>NW_022111312.1:887897-889234 GCF_000313985.2 Echinops telfairi
GATGGCAACATAAGTACACATGTGCTTGACACAATGGATGGATGGATTGTGATAAGAGTTGTATGTATTGATTTTAAATCAATAAAATGATTTAAAAAGAAGTGGGGATGACGGGACTCTATCTCAAATAACTTAGGACATCTTATCAGGAAGGCCCGGTCCTTGGGGAGGAACTGCATGCAGTCAGGGGCTGAAGGACAGAGAGGAAGACCCTGCACAAGATGGACGGACACAATGGCTGCAACCACATGCCCCAGGCATAAGAGCCATTGAGGACGGAACAGGCCCAGGCGGTGGTTCATTCAGCTGCACGTCGGGTCATGAAGAGTCAGGACTGACCGGAGGACACACAACAATGCAGATCACAGTGCCAGGCCCGAGGGTGCCACGGGGAGCAAGGGGGACAAAAGTTCTCACCGCAACAGAGCTTGTCTCCCAGGCCAGCCACCCCTGCCCTGCACCCCAGAAAGAGGCTCCGCTCGCCTCCCCAACGCCCAAAGATCACAAGAAGTGGAAATAAATCCTCCACCTTTTCCAACCTCTCGCTCCCCTTCCTTCAACCCCGAACAAACAGAGCTTTAGAACAAACGCATCAAGTCATTAGAAAAGGCTTCCTTTTTTTTTACTCTCTCTCTTTTATTAAAACTGAACTGGAGTGACCTGTCCTATCTCACCCTCAGGAGTCACAGGGGCCACGCCAGCCGCCTCCGTCCCTGGGCAGTGGCCACTTCCTCCCTTCCACAAGAGTTGAGCTTCCTCTGCATCTCTCTTAACCCCTGGCCTGCTGGCCTCCATCCGGCCGGAGAGCCACGGCCCTGAGGCAGGGGCTGGGGTACCACAGCATGTGTTGGCTGGCTGGTGACATCCTAACTCCTCTGCCTGGGGTCCGCTCTAGAACAGGCGCGGGGCATCTTTTCCTGCCAAGGGCCATTTGGCTATTCATCACCTCGGCTCAGACAAACAGGATCCACTTAAAAATCTGCCCGCTGTATTTTGGCCGAACGGTTCATCGCTCACCCTTAATGTGACGCGTCAGTCTTAATGTGACGAGTCAGCCTTAATGTGACGAGTCAGCCTTAATGTGACGGCTGGAACTGCTTCTCTTTGAGTGCGGTGTGGTGAGGTTGAGCGGGTCTTGATGGTTTCAGAACAAGGTGCAGACCAGACTGTATAAAAGCTCCTGGGCGGAAGGGAGACTATGGCAGAACAAGCTTTGAAGTCATCAGAGATGCCAGACTTCAGGGTCGGCTGGAGACTAGGGCAACCCCAGAGACTGTGGTCCTGAGACACCCTTCCAGTCCTGGAACTGAACACTGCCCCCCAACCCCTCCAGGGCC
>NW_022111312.1:890843-891663 GCF_000313985.2 Echinops telfairi
TTCTCAGCAGGAGACCCTGTCTGTCATTAGCAGGGCTTCTGCAGGGGGCCAAGCATCTCTCAGAGGCAGCGCTGGGCAATAGGGTGAGGAAGCAAACGTGCACCTGCGGGTCAACCCCCTTGTCACCTGCCGACAGTAGCTCTGGGCTCTGGGTTTCCAAAGCAGGTGCTCCCAGGCCCCACCCCTCACCCCTGCCTCCCAGCACAGGTGCCCGTGTTGCCCTTAACCCCTTGCAGCCTGACTCACACTGGGAGCTCACTCGGGACCTGACTTGGGGGCCCTGGGCCGGAGCAGCCCCGGACGTGCCTCTGGTGAGAAGCACCCTTCTCCTGTTTCGCAATGACTGGGGCCACGTTCCTGGGTTGGGGAGCAGGCCCTCCCCTCCGTGAGCTGGTCCCAGCCCTCCTGGCCCCTCAGGGTAACTTTCCACCCGCTGCTCATGGCGAATCAATCCTGGCAGGCGACAGGGGGCGGCCCCTCTCCAGGGCAGGAGTCCTCGTGCCTTCTCTGTAGCCTCACATCTGGCCCGCGCACCTCCCCGAGGCCCCGGGCGGCAGTGGACAGAGGGGCCTTTGTCTCCTTCTGCCTGCTTCCTGGCCCTCCTGCCAAGGACATGGCCCGGGACGTCACAGCGGGGGCTGCTTTCCAAGGTCCCTGCAGCCTGGAGCCAACGACAGAGAACCTGATGTGGCCTCGCTGTGCCCGGAGAGGCCTCACTCTCTATCCCCCCGGGGGGCTTCCCAGCTCTCAATCTACCCCCCAGAAGCCCTGTGGCCATCCCTCCTTCACCGCGGAGGGGGCAAGTGGCTTGACAAGGCTC
>NW_022111312.1:891763-893139 GCF_000313985.2 Echinops telfairi
GCGAACCTGGTTACGAGTTGGCCAGCAGTTTACCACCAGCAGCCTCTCTGCAAGGGAAAGATGAGGCTTTCTACTCCTGTGAAGATGGATCGTCTCAGAAATTCACTGTCCTCTGGGGGGCACTAGGAGCCAGGATCGACTGGATGGCAGTGAGCTGAGTCTGTCTGTCTGTCTGTCTGTCTATCTGCCTGTGCGCTTTGCATGATAAAGCGAACACACAACACCTGTACAGAGAGTCCCTCAGAGCAGTCCCCTGTAGGAGCCCAGAAGAGCAGCGTGGCCCTTCACCCACTTTCCCCCTTACAAAAATCGCATAAGGCATAAGGGGTGGGGGCGGGGGGTACGAATAGAAACAGGGAACCCCGGCACTAGGACAAAGGGTGTTGATGCCCAGGGGCTTGCCACTCACGTCGCAGAACAAAACCAAATAAAATGCACCCGTTGTTTCATGGAAAGCACATTTGTTCTGTGGACTCTCAGCTGAACCATTATAAATTTTGTTAAAAGAGAGACGGGGTGGGGGAGTGCAGGGGCCTAGTTCTCCCTGGGAACATAAAGTACAAGCCTGAGAAGAAGGTGAACAGGAAGTGTGGGTGTGGTTGGAAACAGGAGCCAAGACTGAAGAGGGAAATGAGAGGGCACCTGCCGAAAGGTGGTCCTGGGTGGGCCTCCCCAGGGCTCTCAGCCTCCTAGTGAAGGAAAGGGAACCAGCTTTGGGGGTCAGGAGACCTCGGGAACAAATAAAGCCAGCTCAGGGGAATGACAAGCTTCCCAGTGCAGTGAGCAGACGGGGGCTTTCCGGGAGTCCACAGAGAAGACAACGGGCCAACGTCTCCCATCATCCAAGCACCCATGACCCTGGGTTTCTAGGCTGTTCCCAGGGAGACATCGAAATTGCTCTGAGAATGATAACCTTCTAACGTAAACACTTGCTGCTGGAGATCAAGGATCGCAGCCTCGTATGGATCACAACTCAGTGTGAAGAAGAGGCGACTCCTCACCATTGGACCAATAGGTGATATCCTCATCAGTGGAGCAGAGACCGGAGCTGTCTAGAATTCCATCTTGCTGGGATCCGCAATCAAAGCTCATGGAAGCGCAATCACGAGATTAAACGACGCATTGCACTGGGCGAATCTGCTGCCACGAGACCTCTTTAACATACTGAAGCACAAGGAGTCCCTTGGAGGACGAAGGTGGGCCTGACCCAAGCCCTGGTCTTTTCCATCGCCTCCTACGCATGTGGGAGTCGGACATTGAATAAGAACGATCAAAGAGGAATCGCTGTATTTACATTGTGCTGCTGGGGAAGACTATTAAGTGGACCACGGACTACCAAAAGAACAAACAAAAATCCCTTGGAAGACGTACGGCCA
>NW_022111312.1:894874-895986 GCF_000313985.2 Echinops telfairi
AAATCTCAAACTCACAGCCATGGGGTCGATGCCAACTCACAGTGACCCTGCAGGATGGGGGAGAGCTGCCCCTGTGGGCTCCTGAGGCGGTCACTCGCGACGGGAGTAGTAAGCCCATCCTCCTCCCATGAGCACTTGGTGGGTTTGAGTTGCAGGCCAACATGTCACCCACTCGGCCACCAGGTCCCAACTCACAGTCAACCCAGAGCGGGGTGTCGGGGATGGGGTGCCATTCACCCGTTGCCTTTCTCTGTTGCCCCTTTGGACTTTCACCCGGAAGTGTGGGGGTGGCAAAGACACCCCCCAAAGCTCCCCCAGCTAAGCGTAGGCTCCTATCCTCCAAGGCCATGGCCCACCTGCTGAGGCCATGCCCACCCCCCTCAGCTCCCATCACCTCCCTGCTCCTTTCCCCATCACGCCCCCCTCGCCCCCTGACAGTCTTTCTGCTGGACTCCATGGATCCCTGGCTTCCCACAAGGAGGGAAACGGAAAAGGAGCAACTGGGAGCTGCTGGAGACGGGGGACCTGGGTTCCACCCTCCACGCTGCTCCGAAGCGGCACTGTGCACCTCCCACAAGCCTTTTCCGGGGAGACCGAGAGCTGGGCAGGGCCATCTGTCCAACAAGGGAGCCAGGGGACGTGCAGAGAAGAGACCAGACACTGGCCTCATCCTCCAGCCCAGGGCCCCAGTTTCCTCCTCTGAAATGGCAATGGGAAGGTGGAAATAAGTCTACTTTTATAGGAGACAATATAGAGTCAAATGAAGAGAGGTTGAAAACTTGGCCAGGAGTCCCTCCCTAAGAGGAACACGGCGAAGAAGCCCGAGAGACAAGAGGATTTCAAGAAGTTCCTAGGAAAACGACCGGGTCTTTTAATTCCCCTCCATTCAGCTAAGAGGATTTCCTCGGCTGTAGTGAATTCAGGGAAAAGGGGGAATCTTATAGCTGCCATCATTTGAGGAAGAAAGGTCAGAACCAGAGACAAGGAGGAAGCGTGAACAGAAACTAGGAAACTTGTTCTAGAGATCCAATGTCATCAACAAAGTTAAATCTTTCCTATACAGAACGGTGACTTTAAAATTTGTTCTCAAAAAAAAGAATTAAGTAAAAATT
>NW_022111312.1:897135-898659 GCF_000313985.2 Echinops telfairi
AAATGTTTTGAGAATGATGAGGGCAATGAATGTACAAATGTGCTTTACACCGTTGATGTGTGTAGGGATTGGGATGAGAGTTATGTGAGCCCCTAATAAAATGATTAAAAAAAAAAAAAGAAGAAAGGCCTGGCTCTCTGTTCCTATTAAGGTTCCAGCCAAGAAAACTCTACAGAGCTGTGATTCTACTCTGTGCCCAACGGGGGTACCGTGAATTAGAATCGACTTGACTCTAACAGGCTTGGGGTGGGGAGTAATGGGGGGAGGGCTGTGTTGTTTATTGGTTGTTTGTGCCCACTCACAGATTCAGGGGAGCAAACAGGAACAGGGGTCCCCAGCGTGGTGAGCTTCCCGGATGTTGTGGTTGATGAAGGCTATGTGGGCACCAGCGCTGGCTCTGCCACGGAATCAGTTGGGTAACCCTGGGCTGATTGCCTGCCCGCTCTGTGCCCCTCTGGCAGGTATCCCCCTCAAAGCTGACTGTCCAGGAACTGGCTCACGTTTCTCAGACAGGAGGCTCAGGCACAGAAAAATGAGCTCACCCTGCAGCCGCGAACGCTTCCTGGGGGCCGCTGTCTTTGTCGTTAGAAACACAGGAGATTGCTCAGGTGGCCAACACATACATGGAGAGCTGTCGGAACCCCAAAACCTGAGGGGCTGAGCCAGGCGCCCCAGGCCAGCAGGGGGACAGACAGCAAGGTCAGCTAACATCCCATAGTCCACCAAGACAAGGTTTCGCATCCTACTTTGGTGAGTGCCAACAGGGGTCTATAAAAGCTTCAAATGGCCATCTTGGGGGCAACCATTGGTCTCTCCCGTCCAGAATAAAGAGGAATGAAGACAAATCAAAGACAGCAGGGAACAATCCACCCAAAGGGCTAAAGGGTCTTGTGACCCACAGCCCCCACTAGCCTGAGGCCAGGAGAACCCAAGGGTAACACCCCCTACCCACCCCAGGCTCACAAGCCTGTGAAATTTCAATGCCCTACGAGGTCTGGGGACGAGGCCCGGGTTCCCCATCCATCTAAGCATGACAAATCTGTGAGTTTAAAACAAAACACAGGGGGGCGGAGGGGGGGTGGCAAAAATCAAGATGCCAGAGGAAGTGCATGCTCAGAGTAGGAAGATCAAAGAGTCTGGGGAAAGCCATGTCCTGCGTCCACTGACACTCTCCCCCCAGCCCCGCCAACACACACACACACACACACACACACACACACACATGTACACACGCACACACCACCCATCTTGACAGCCTCCCCAAGGCCGAGCGGCAAGGCACCCGGGTGGG
Source organism: Echinops telfairi (assembly GCF_000313985.2). Taxonomy (NCBI): domain Eukaryota; kingdom Metazoa; phylum Chordata; class Mammalia; order Afrosoricida; family Tenrecidae; genus Echinops; species Echinops telfairi. The sequence continues at coordinate 898,427 of NW_022111312.1, forward strand.
GGCCTTTTCTGAGGCCAGGTTTCTGAGACAATTCCCCGCGGTCACAACAAGGATGCTTCAGAGGACCAGCTCCACCTGCGTTTGCTGTGCCTCCCGCAGCCTGCAGCCGTGTGTTCTAGCTCTTGTCCCATTTAACACCCCGCATTCAGAAGGGTCAGCGGAGGCCTGGAGAGGCCGGCATGTGGCAGAGGGCAGCAGCTAAGTGCTCAGCTCAGCCCTCACCTCCCCCCCCC
>NW_022111312.1:899866-902183 GCF_000313985.2 Echinops telfairi
CAGGTCCCGCAGGGGAAAATGCAGTGATCATCGTTAATGGTGCCTTCACCTTACTGTGCGTTCAAGGAGTGCTCACGGCATAGGAGGTCCCGCACAGGAGGCAGTGCCACCCTGTCCTATCGGGTCGCTGTGAGTCGGAATCCGCCCGATGCCAGGGAATGGACTTTGGAGGATGTTGGACACCTTCGAAGCACCTTTGAGCCTCACAGGACTGCCTCACAGAATCACGCACACCATTTCACAGAAGAGGAAACCACGGCAGCCCAGCGACGAAGTCAAGGAGTTTGAGGCCAGCAGTCAGATTCCAGAAGCCTCTGCGCGCCATGAGACCCTGCCTCTCCAGTCGCACCTTGGTGAATCGCGTGTCTCCCCACACCACCCAAGCAGTGCCAGCCTGCCCTCTGCCAGGATCCTCTCCGAGGCCCACGCAAGGAAGGAAGAAATGGCTGTGTGAAGAGAGGGTTTTACCGGTTCAGCAGAGGGCCACTGGGACCCCAGGCGCCTTCGCCACGGCCCCCCGACGAGCTGGAATGACCACTTCTGTCTCCAGGCTCCGCCAGGGAGCGACTGCCTGATGGGTAAGCCGGGTAGCCAGGGGATGTGTCAAAATTACAACACTCGCCTGCTCGCCTCCTAGCCTTGAGCTCTGCTGACGCGTGGCTATCCTAGAGAAAAGAAAGTCAGCCCAATTCCCTCGGTTACGTTTGAGGAAAGGGGGCCCCCACTGGAGATGTGGGGAAGTTGGAACGACAAACTTCCCCTATGGAGTTGACTCACTCACTTCCTGGCCTGGCGTCCTTTGCAGCAGAGAAGGCGGGGGCTCACGGGCCTCCATGAAGAACCCGTCTCCGCAGTATCCCAAGGTCCACCATCATGGACACTCCCTGCTCCCCGACCCCCCCACTCCTGCCCAGCAAAGACTGGGCACAGCAAGCTTCCATCAGTGGCAAACTCACCAGGGTGAGTGAGTCCGTTGTGTGGGTTTCCAAGCAGACACCTGGTTGGTTTCAACCAGTCTTATGGGACTGGTACGGTTTGGGTCAGTTCAAGGAAGGTGACGGGGTAACCTTATCCCAAAGGCCCACCCAGGTGGGGGGGGAGGTTCCTATGGAAACCACACAGAGTACCTGCACCCTGTAGAAGAGGGCTGGGTGGCAAGCTGGGCAAGCGAAGCCTGAGGCACCAGGCAATTTCCTCCCTGTGAGCTGGGTGGCCACAAGGTGAGCCTCAGTTTTCCCACCGGTCACGAAGTTTTTAAGAGGTGTCAAACGGTCTACATGGCTTTGTAGTGGGTGGGTACCCTGGCAACCCCGTGGCACAACAGAGTGAAACACAGCCCGGCCCTGCGCCTCCTCAGGACAGTTCTTATGTCCGAGCCCATCGATGCAGCCAACGTCCATCCATCCGGTCGAAGGACTTCCTCTTCTTCTACTGACCCTGCACTTGACCAAGCGGATGTCCCTCTCCAAGAACTGGTCTCTCCTGTCCACATGTCCAACATGCTGGAGATGAAGTCTCGCGCCCTCCTCGCCTCTAAGGAGCACTTGGCGGTACTTCTTCCAAGACAGATTGGTCTGCTCTTTCGGCAACCCGTAGTATGGTCCCTATCCTTCACGGGCACCACCATCCAAAGGCCTCCATCATTCCATCGTCTTCCTGATTCAGAGTCCAACTGTCGCACGCGCATAAGCGGTGATGGGAAAGGTCATGACTTGGACCAGGTGCACCGCAGTCCTCAAAGTCGCCTCTGGCTTCCCGGTACTTTAAAAGAAGTCGTCAGGCGCTGGGAGACACGAAGGCTAGCCAGGCTTTCAGTTCATAGCTCTACTCGTTTTTCCATAACCGGGAATGCTGGCCTCCCCATGGTGGCCCCGGGGGCAGGGGGGGCGGGCGTGTCGGGGTAGGACAAGACCTGGGAGGTGGAGTAGAGGGACCAATAAAGGGATGAAATCCAATTTTGGAAAGCGGTTCCTGATGGCCCCAATGCACTCCATCTATTCCAAATGCCCAGAAGCCTAAGACCCAAGACTTTATGAAGCGTTTGCTAAGTGCCAGGCACACGGTGTGAGGCCTGGACCTGGATTATGGCATTTCATCTCTTTTGTTTGTTTGTTTTAACACCTATCACAACGCATTCAGCACCTATAACCACCTATCTCGGTCCTTCTTCCAGGCACGGTGCAGCTGCTGCGCTGACTCATCTCCACACCACTCATGACTGAGCCTGTCAGCATCCTGAACTGCCACGTGAGGAAACTGAGGTTAGAAAGATCTGGATCACACAGCCGGCTAGGGAGACTCGGGACTCGAATCCACG
>NW_022111312.1:903631-909591 GCF_000313985.2 Echinops telfairi
AAAATGATTTTTTTTAAAAGAAAGAAAAACACACAAAGCCCCTTTACTAGACAGGGACCGCTTGCCCTAGAGGTAAGGCTGGCAATTCAAGACCTCCCTCCACCCAGTCCCTGCCTGCTGTGTTCTCAGGCCAAGGCAGGAAACGGAAGGGAGAGCTTGAAGGGAGACCAGCCGCACCCCCTGGCATGGTCCATACTGGCATTCATTAGCCTTTCACAGGGCCCGGGGTGCCAGGCCCCAGCATTCATTCCTCCAGCGGCCCGGGGGCCAGCACCCTCATGCTGAGCCTGCAATGTGTTTTTCCGCCCCAACTCTGGGCCGCATGTGACCGCACTCAAACCACATGGCGCCGCTATAAGGAAAATCCCCTGACAGCCCCTGCATCCCTTTACAGCGGAGGAAACGGAGGCATGGAGCCCCTGAGCAACTTGCCCCAGGTCTCCCAGCCAACAGGTGGCAGAAAGTGGGCTTTCAACTAGGTCTGTGAGGTGGTGGGTTCCGGCTTCTACCCACCAGGCAGTCATTTGTCTCCCTACTCAAGGGAGACCCATTTTCGTCCTGACCCAGATGCCTGACGGGGAGAGGAACCCTGCAGACCAAGCCTGTCGCCAAAGAGACTGAAATGCGCCCCCATTTCCTGAAAGCCGGCTCCTGGTGCCAGTCAGCCCCACCTCCCTCGGCCCTGGGGCACCAGGGAAGGCTGTCATGTCTAGCTCAGCTCAGTCTTCCCTGCTCCAGCAAAGCCCCCAAACACCTTCCTAAATGAACTGCCTACAGCTGTCAGCAGCAAACCCCTGGGGGTGGCGGATGCAGAGAGCTCTCTCTTCCTGAAGCCGGTTGATGGACCAGACAACCCAAGAGATAAAGCCACAAGCCAACATGCTGAGTTATAGCTCCGGGTTGTCTGGAATCTAATTTCAAGTTTCAGTTGTTGAAATGTTCAAGTGTAAGCCCTGTCTGGAGCGGGTGGAGCCTGAGTTGGGGCGGAGGAGGGTGGATAACAGGATGCTGCGCCGGGCGGAAATGGAATGAAATGGACCACCCAGTACATGAGGTGTGGCTCCTAAGGCCTTGCAGAGGTTCCAGGGCCCCTCCTGTCACCCCCTGCTTCCTGCCCACCACACCAGACAGCCCTCACTTGTCAAACCTCCCAATCCATACTCGGGGCTGCTCTCTCTGCCTGAAATCGCTATGGCAGGCAACAGAGTCACAGGTTCTGGGGGACTTTGTGGGTGTGATTAAGAGCCTAGGGATGGATCGGGAGTGACTGGGGATGATCTGGGTGGGTCCCACATAAACCACACCGATCCTCATAAGTCAAAGAGGGAGGCCAGAGGGTGGGAGTTGGAGCTTCCAGGGGAGAAAGATTCAACCGCTCTTCCTGGCTTGGACGGGGATTTCGAAGGGGGCCAGGAATGTGGGTGGTCCTTAGGAGGTGGAAAAGGGCAAGGAAACAGTTTCTTCTCTAGGGTCGTTCCTGCCACCCCACCCCATCCCCCAGAAGGCATGTGATCCTGCCAGCAACTTGATTTTACCCAGGGAAACCCACACGGGCCTTCTTACTTCCAGCACGCTAAGACAAGAAGCCTGAGCTGCTTAAACCACTGCAGTCACCGCTGGAGTCCCCGAGGGATGCCAACGGTTAACAAGCTCGGCAGCTACATGAAGGGCCGGAAGTTCAAGTCCACTCTGGGGCAGCTGGGAAGAAGGCCTGTGGTCAATGCCTCCAAAGGCCTCTCACTGAGAACCCCGTGGGGCTCAGCCTGTATGCTGACTCTCAGAGGGTTGACACTGGTCAGAGTCAGTCGGCTCAACAGCGGCTGGGTAGTTGCCGGTGACGTCTGTGCCGACTGTTAAGAGTAGGAACAGGACCCGGGGACACTGGTGGTAGGGGCCCCGGCTTCCCTGTCTCTAACGCTCAGGAATCAATCGTTTCTGACAGCCCCGGTGGCATCGTAGTGATGCCTTGGGCTGCCATCTGGGAGATCAGCAGTTCGAAACCATCAGCTGCTTCTCAGGAGACAGACGGGGCTCTCTGCTCCCGTACACAGTGACACTCCCAGACACCCACAGGGGCTGATCTACCCTGTCCTGTAGGGTCGCTGTGAGTCAGGGTTGACTCGATAACAGGGAGTTTGTTTGGGGTATTTTGGGACAATGTGGTCTCTCTCCTGTCCACATAAATTCGAAACAGTGAGGGGTGGGGAGGTGGACTATGAATAGCCCTCCTGCTCTCGTCACTCCCCAAGGTCATTTTCTGGGCACCTTACTAGACTCCCAGGGGCCCTGTGGGCACTTTCCAAACAACCCTGAGGCAAGGGGACATGGGGGGGCGGGGCTCACAAAGGTCAGTGACGTGCCTGAGCTCACGCAGATGGTAGGTATCAGATCAGCTCTGCCTGCCTTACCCCACGACATTTCACCCACTCCCCACCAGATCCCGCCCCCGCCCCAGTCTCCCTGACTCCTTCCACCCAGAAGCCAAAGAGGGCATGCACATCCCTTCCGTGCACCCCTCCGCCCCAGGCATGTGCCTGATTGCACAAGAGCTACCCTCAGGGATCAGAGGCGCTCAGTCTCTGCCCCTCAAAAGCAGAACCGATTCTGAGGTTCTGCCTGCCCTGGTAGCCCACCTCCCCTGCTGAATCAGCTGGCTGGATCTTCCAGCATTGCCCAAGTGTGTCACTGGTGTGGTGAAGAGAGACCCAAGCAGCCACCTGCCGGCACAGCATGGACCTCCTCCGCGGGCCAGGCAGGAAGCCAGGACACGGGCCAGAATGAGTGTTCTCAGCCAGGAAACCCAAGGCCTCAGGTCACCTGTGCCCATGCCAGCCCAGTTGGCCAAAGGTGAATTGGGGAGCCCACACCACCGACAGTGAATAAAATAGCCATGCCTTGACTGAGCTGACCATACGCTATCCTCACCAGGAGGTGGAAGCGGTCAGGCGTTGGGCTCCAAACCACCAGCCGCAACCCAGGAGACAGACAGGGCTTTCTACTCCTGTAAAGAGTGACAGCCGTGAACACTCGTCAGAGCAGGTCTACCCTGTCCTGCAGGGTCACGGTGAGCCAGCGTCACTCACTGGCAGTGCGTGCGCTAGTCTCCGTGCTTTAGGATCTCTAGACATATGCATCTCCATGGCTCCAGTTGCCATCAAGTCAGCGGCAGCTGACTCACGGCGACCCCTGACATGATCCAGGACATACCATGTGTATGCCAGGGTAGCCTCGGGCTCCACAGGGTTTTTAATGGGTGGGTTTTTTGGTTTTGGTTTTTGAAGGAGATGGCCAGGCCTTTCTTCCACGGTGAGCCACTCAATGGACTTGATCTTCCAACCTCTCAGGTAGCAACTGAGCATGTTCTTATATACATCAATCATTTAATCCCAGCCCTGGCGGCCTTACGGGTTAGGAGCTAACCACCACCGGAGGGAAGTTTAACCCTCTCTTATCCTCCCGTATTGCAGGCTGTGAACCAGATCCCGTCTATCTGTAGGTCTCCCGCTGGCGCAGCTGTTGCTCCTCAGTGTGTTTATTCATCCAGGCTTGTCCCCAAACCCACAAGGCACTCTGACCAACACATCTGTGTCCTCAAACGCCATCCTTTGTCCGATGCATGGCCAGTAGTCACGCTGGGCTTTCCCGGGTGAGGACAATCACCTCGCAATGACTTGTGGCCTTCCATTGCTCAACTCTTGGGGAGTTCAGCTCAAGGAAAATCCCTACACACACACACACACACACACACACACACACACACACACACACTCCTATGCGCCATGGGACCCTTAGACAGGAATAAGACAAACTGAGTTCAAATCCAAGCTCTGTGGTTTACTTACCCTGTGTGGTCTCAGGTAAGTCCCTTTACCCTTCTAAGCCTCAGTTTCCTCATCTGTAAGATGGTGGAGGGAGAGTCCTGATGTCTTCCTACCTACGCTCATCGAGGGATTCAATGAGACAAGAGCTAAGACACACGGAACCTCGGGCTCCATCAATGTTGCGTTCAATAAAGGCATACCTCTTGGTTGCTTTTCCCGAGAGAGGGCAGGAATGGCGGCTGCCTTGGTGGGGGACCTGGAACCTGGGAACCTGCTCAGGGTATTAGCTAATCTGATCGTGAATGTGGTGATGGAGTACCCACAGTGGAGATGACCTTGTGGACTAGAGCCCACGGGTGGTACAAATGGGGAAGGGCTTGCCTGTTAACTGAAAGGCGGATTTGAGTTCACTTCCTAGGTGAAAGATAGGCCTGGCCACCCCCTTGTGGAAAGCCAGCCATGGAGCACACCCTGGACAAATGGACAAATGTGCTTGACACGATGGAAGTATGTGTGGATTGTGATCAGAGCTGTGAGGTCCCCCACTCAACTGATTTAAAAAAGAAAAGAAGATGATGATGGAAAATGTGCCAATGTGCCTCACACAAATGGATGGATGGAAGGAGCATGATTAGAGCTGTTAAGAGCCCCAATCAAATGATTTTTTAAAAGAAGGCAAGCAGACACTGGCATACCATAGCCCTCCTCAGAGAGCACGGGGCTGCCGGAAGATGGAGCAACTGCTACTGATCCTCTTGAGGAGGAAAACATGCTCATGGGTCCACCATCACCATGCTAATGAGATGATACGCTAATAAGATTAGCCCGTGACCATTCAGGCTTAGCATTACATGATGGCAAGGGCTCTCGAAGCCATCCCAACTAGCTGCCCACGAAAACCCATGCTCTCCTCCCTCGGTCCATAGCTCTGGGACTTCATTCCCAGGCTCCCTTGCAGTTAGACTGGTCACATGACTAGCTCTGAACAGTGGACCACGAGCAGAAGCGGTGTGTATGTCACCTCCACGCCAAGGCAGTTAGGAAGCAAAAGACAACAAAGGCACAAGAAGCCAAGTGGTGTCAATAATCTAGAGCTCTGACTTCAGGGGCAAGGACGGGGAAGTGCCAGCTCCACGCCTTCTCTCTTCCATCTTCGACTAGCTGGATGCAGACCTTGGCAATGGTCAAGGGGAGAGGAGGCCCACAGGCTGGGTCATGGACTCACAGCAGGGAGAACGACTACCCTCGATCTAGCAATATCTGCCTTGGAGTTGGGCATCTGGGTTTTGATTTGAGCTTGATTTTGTTTCGGGACTGAATTTTGGTTGGTTCGTTGGTTGGTTTTGAGCAATGCATTGCACATGTCTGGAGCGGGGCATCAACAAAGAGAAACGCCCTCAACTCGATGGATTGACCCAGTAGCTGCAACTAGGGGCTCAAGCACAGGAACCATTGGGAGGATGGCACAGGACCGGGCATTCTGTGGCGCCTGGGGTTGCTATGGGTCGGAGCCAATGCGATGGCCCCAACAGAGACAACTCCTATCTGGGTCTATTTGTTACTGCAACTCAGCTTATCCTAACTAATACAACATCCAGTCTCTTTATTTGCACATGAGATGATTATGGTCCAAGAACTAGGGCACTTTGCCTTTAAAAAAAAAAATCATGTAACAAGTTCGGTGATGGTCTGAAAAGTTGTCCTCTTCCCTCTGTGGAACAGATGCCGAACTCCAAGGCAGATATTCCTAGACCGAGGGTAATCATTCTCCCTGCAGCGAGACCGTGACCCAGCCTGTGGGCCTACCATCCCCTTGACCTTGACCAACTGCCCTACAGCACCATAGGCCCACCCGAGAGGCAATGAGAATGAGCAAGGTTCTGTGAGCAGAGGAACCTTCTGCTTCCCTAGGGTACCACCTCTCGAAGGGGGATTCAAAGCACATGTCTCCAGAGGTTTTGCATTTCAGTAAAAGGCCCCTGGCTTGTCACCTGTTCAAAGCCACCACACTGGATGACCCTGAAGCCGATCTAGCTTGCTGTGGCATTACAAGATGGAGTTTCATTTCTTCCCCACTGTGGTAGTTACATAATCGGATGTCAACTTGAGACTATTGAGAGGGAAGGGGTGGAGTTTAGC
>NW_022111312.1:910980-912049 GCF_000313985.2 Echinops telfairi
AAGTGGATTGAATACTGCCCCAGAGAATCAGCTGAATCCTAGTGTCTGGAGAGGAGGCAGGCAGGTGATTGGCCAGCCAGTCTGACTGGACCTCACCATCCTGAACTTGGGCAAGCACTGTTGGAGAGAGTTGCCCGTGGCGTCCTCCCTTGTCCCCCACACTTTCCTGGTGGCCATAAGGATGGCTAATCCCCAGCCCCCAGGATGAAGTCCTGCCCCTGTGCAGACCCTCCTGTGCCTGAGGTTGAAACCACATCCTTGCGGAGTGGGCACGGGTGCACCACCCAGAGTGGAGACCAGGGGACTCCTCGGAGCTACGGAACATGCAGCTCTGGGTCTCTAGTCATCACTGGAGGGACTAGAACGCTCCATCTCCAGCTCCCCAGCCCGCGGGGACCTACAAGCAGATGTGGGGATAGGCATGCATGTCTATCCTCAGGTGGGTGTGGATGGGAGCGCAGTACCCACAGACACACACATACGCATGTGACAAAGAATATTCATACATGGCTATTCACCTTTGCTGTAAATATATCCACTCATGTGGTGGTATAAACAGGGATCAAAGTTATGACATCACCAGGCACCTTAGGGAGTGCATTGCTGGGCCTGAGAGGTAAGGACCACAGCTCCAGGGCACACCAAGTTCCAGTGGCATAAAACAGTCCACCCAGAACAGCTGGTGCTTTTGAACAGCTGACCTTGCTGTTCGCAGGCCAACAAGTAACCACTATGCCAGCAGGGCTCCTAAAGAATCCTGAGTGGCTATTCAGATGAGGAAACTGAGGTCCACAGATAAGGAGTAACGGGCTCCAGGTCCCTCAGCTGACAGGTGGCAGACCAGCTTCAAAAACGGCCCATACAATTCTATGCCAATAACCACTGTCTGGAGGTGCAGTATCAGGACTCAAACTCCTAATCTGTACAACAGGTAGGTTATGTCGCATATATAGTCAACACGATATATATATATGGTAGACACCCCACACAGATCCTCTTCTACAAGAAAGATACAAGAGGCCGCGTGATGTCACTAAGCTGGAACCCTGGCTTCAGGGGAAAGGACAGT
>NW_022111312.1:912149-918496 GCF_000313985.2 Echinops telfairi
GAACCCTGGCTTCAGGGGAAAGGACAGTGAAGTGGATTGAATACTGCCCCAGAGAATCAGCTGAATCCTAGTGTCTGGAGAGGAGGCACGTGGGTGATTGGCCAGCCAGTCTGACTGGACCTCACCATCCTGAACTTGGGCAAGCACTATATATATATATTGCTCTCGTAATAATGGTGAGATTCCAGAAACTCCTATCAATAAAGCAGGCTTGTGAACTGACAAATATGCACCCCCGGAGAATGAGAACTTTGATACAACTCTCTCATTCTCCGAGCCCCTCTGACGGGGACTCTTTTGCAAGGGACGTAGGAGGCAGAGGGAAGGATGCCCCAGGTCTGGCCTCCAGGAGCCTCATTCTCGCAGGAGAGACCGGCAAGGGCAGCGGCGTGGACGATCCTGCAAGTCAGGCACCAGTAAAGGCCAGCACTCAGGACCTTGACTCAGTCTGAGAGCTGAGAAACTTCCCACATGAACTCCAGCCAGAGGTGTGGCGTGGTCAAAGTCAACATGATCTCGTCCCTGAAGTTCAAGTTCACCAGGAGCCCTGGTGACACCATCGTTACTCGTTGGGCTGCCATCCGCAAGGTCAGCAGTTCGGAACCACCAGCAGCTCCTCGAGAGAAAGCCTGGGCTTTCTACTCTACACAGTTATAGCCTCAGACACCCACAGGGCCAGTTGGGCTCTGTCCCGTAAGGTCACTATGAGTCGGCATCGAGTCGAGAGCAGTGAGTTTGGGTTTGGCTTTGGGCTTGTTAGTAAAGTCAAAGCCTGGTCCCGAGAGGTTCAGAGAAAGCCCCGTTATGCCAAGCGCTATCAGACCTGCGGGCTTCTCAGGGTCTGCTGCCCGACCACTTGAGCTTCTTCTCAGCTTGACGTGACAGCTGGACAAGATACCAGCCCAACCGCCCAGCCCTGCCCAATAGCTGGGTCAACCCGCCAGGTTCAGATCTCAACTACCAAAGACGTGAGGGCAAGAGAAATCGGGAGACCTCAGGGAGATGGGTCATGAAAAGGGAAGCGGGGGCTGGGCCTCTTCATCGAAAGGTAAAACCCAGGGCCTGACCACTTCCTCCCTGGGACGCGGGACCTGGTCTCCCGGAGCTGGGCAGGTCTGCATGACCACCGCCTAGCAGTGCGTTGATTGTCATTGTGCCTGTTGTGAGGTGCCCTCAAGTCAGTTCCGACCCAGAGAGACCCCATGCACAACAGAACAAAGCACTGTCCGGTCCTCTACCGACCGGCACAGTGTCTGGGGTCTTAAAGGCTTGCATTCAAACAGGCAGCCATCTAAGCGAGGCATCAACTACGTCCACACTGGAGGAAGCACACCAGCCGGTGGGGTCCAAAGATGAGACTCCAGATCCAAATATGATGAAGGGAAGATATCAGAGCTTAGAGTGTGAACCCCCAACTGGTAGACGGCTATGGAGGGCAGTGGGAGCCCAAAATCCATCTGCAGAGGCTCTAGTCAGATGAAACCCCTGGTAAGAACCCTCTGGGCACAGACGGGGTGGGGTGGGGGTGGGGGTTCGCCAACAGCTCTGCTCCCAGACAGAGATGACGGTCAACTCGATGTTGGTGGGTGGAGCGATGGTATAACAGGCTATCTGGTCAGATAACCTCCCTCTTGACCCAACATGAATTTGCTCTAAATTTAAATACCTCTCACTTGTTCCACAACAGAAATTTCCTCTCTGGCTTTTTAAAAATATTGCTGGTGGTTTTTTCTTTCTTTCTTACTATTGATTTTTATCTTATTATTTGTTTTGTTTCGTTAGAGTTTTTATGGTGTCTGTGCTGTTGATGAAGCACAGGAGTAGCTCCACAGAGGCGATAGTTTAACCGTGATGGGGGAGGAAAGGGGGGAATTGGGAAAATAATGAATGTGGGAGTCAGGAGGGAGTACTGGAACTGATTCTCATGATGTATATACAATTCTTTCTCTAAGCAACTTAACTATAGAAGCGTATGGTATATGAATTTTATATCAATAAAACGATCTTTTAAAAAACAACTATTCCCTGTCGTGCGCCATCTCATCATTGTTGTCGTAAGAGGTATTATTTGCTTGTACTTTTCTCCAAAGCTGGTCTTGGCGACTCATTCATTTTCAACGTCCTCGTCTAAAAGTAGAGTGCCCTGGTGGCACAGTGGGCAATACGTTAGGCTACTCACCACAAGGTCAGTAGTTTGAACCCACCAGTCGTACCTGCAGGTGGAAAGTGAGGCTTTCTACCCTGTAAAGAGTTACGGACTTAGAAACCCACAGGGGGAGTTCTGCTCTGTCCTGTCAGATGGCTGTGAGTCAGAAGACTGGGTAGCCAGTGAGTTTGGTTTTTTGAGTCTGAACGTGGATGTTTTTCGAGTCTGAAAGTCTCAACCGATGTTCACTGGCAACTGGATGGGGCTTTCATATGCAGGGAGCTCTTTAAGATCAAGAGGAAAAAGAGAAACATGACCATCGGGAAAATGGCAAACGAACTTGGGGAAAAACACCTCACGGCCATTGAGTCAGTTCTGAGACCCCTAGGACAGAGTGGAACTGCCTCTGCGGTTTCCGAGAGCGGGACTCTTTATAGGATCAGAAGGTCTCCTCTGTCTCCGAAGGCGTGACTGGCGGGTTGGAACGACTCACCTTGCGGTGAGCAGCACAGCACAGAAGAAGAGGTGAGCCATCAGTTCAGAAAGGCTGACCAGGCCTATTAACAACAACGGCAACAGAGTACGTCTTGAAGCAACCAGGTAGGTGTCCGTCTGATCGCTCTCATCGGGGAGACGTTAAGAACTGGGAGACCCCTCTGTCGGTGAAGACTGGGGAGTGTTAGAGGGACTGATATAAATGCCAAGGAAGGTCAAGTTGGCACAACTTCCCAGGGGACAATGTGACCAAAAGGCTTTAAAAGCAGGCTGACCTTTGACCCAAAAGGTAGCTATTGATGATCTATTGGGGTATTTGTCGCAACAATGTGTATAATCATGGGCAGGGAAACCCCAAAAACCTAGAAGCCAACACACGGAGAGTGGTTCCATGAACCCCACGATATCCTGGCCCTGTGTCTATAAAAAGTATGTGGCGGGCCTAAAGGTGAGGTAGCAGGGTGTCCGCCACACCAACAGCGGAGGACAAAGCAGGCTACCAAACGGGAGGTGGGAAAGCTGACGTCGGATGGAGAGGCAGACGGACAGACCGACAGACAAGCGGATGAGAGGAGCAGAGAGGGAGACAAAGGTAGGAGGATGGGTGAGGGCCCAGAGAAGAGTCCCTGCGTGGCCCAAACATTAAGCACTTGACTAACAGCAAACCAACCAGAGGCACCTGGCCAGACAGGCCTGGTGAACTGCCTTGAACACCGGACCGTGTGCAGCACAGGCAGTTAGTTCTTCCTGCGCCCCTGGGGTCCCCGTGAGGGAGTGAGAACCAACCTCACAGCCAGGGACCATGACGAAGAGTGGGAGTGGGGAGAGGGTGAGGGATACAGAATGTCCCCTGCCACTGAGGGACCCCGACTCCCAGAGCCCCTTTGGGACAGAGTAGAACTGCTCCTTAGGTCTCCGAGACTCAAAGTGCTGCCATGAGCAGGCCGCCTCCTCATCTTTCTCCAGCAGAGCGGCTGGTGGGTTTGAACTGTTGCCATGAGCAGCCCAAAGGCCTAGCCCCCAGCTCCCCCAGAGACCCTGACAGACTCACAGGGGCCTGGCACCTAGTAGGCAGGTAGCAAGAACCACAGGTGAATGAATGAGTGAGGGTATGGACTAGAGACACGAAGGGGTCCCCGTCGGGCCAAGAGCTCCTCTCTGACCTCCAGGGCTGGGAGGAAGTCCAGTTAGGCGCTCACAGAGATTGATGCGGGCTGTGCAGCCCCTCCGTCCAGTTTCGGCCCCACCTCTAACCTAACCATCTCTGCAGCCCTGAGCCAGGTATGCCCCGTGCCTCCCCCGCTGCCCCAGCCTCCTGTTTGCCCCACCTGTATGATGAGGAGATGCGGAGTGGATAGTACCTACCTCACGGGGTTGCTTCCAGCCTCTGGGCAAACGCTGACCTCACTGCTCAGAAGACCACTGAACTATTTGCATTTTGACCACAAATTAAAAGCGACCGATTCAAACTTTCCTCCTGACTCCTACGGTCCTCCCTGGTCCGGAGGCGAAATCACAGAGCTAAACAAGGTACCTTTCAGAGGCAGCAGTCGGACTATCGGGGCTCCCAGGGGTGCTGTGGCTCACCCAGTTCCGGCCAGCCGCCTACATTCATTCATTCACCCACAGCCCCTTCTGAGCTCGCGGAGCGCGGCTCCGGAACAGTTCACCAAGAGGTCCCGCCGGGCTCTGTCCCGAGCTCCGAACTTTCCCGAGCCTTCCTGCCAGGGCGGCTGCCCTGAACAGACGGGGCAGAGCCCAGCCAGAGCCACAGCTGGGGGGAGGAGCAGGAAACTGGGCTCACCGAGGGCGGGGGCCGCCAGCTGCGTGGGGTGGGGGCCGCCAAGAGAGGCTGCCCCTGCCAGCAAGCCAGCCAGCCAGCGGGCGGTTTGGGGAAGGGGGGAGCCACCGAGGGCAACCCGCCCCTTCTGGCAGCGGGAGCTGTGCCCTTCAGGCAGGCAGCAAGGCTATGGGAGCACAGGGCGCCCTAGGAGACGCATTTCTACTCCTGCCAGGGCCAGCCTCTGGCCCTGCAGCCGGGAAGGGACCCCAGGCTGGCACACAGGCTCTCCCACCCACTGGGACCCCTCCTCCTCCCCTGCCTCAGCTTGAAAGTCCCCTCCCAGAGGGGCTTCCCTGGTCCTCACGAGGGCTCCTCTGGGCTCCCCCTAATTGCTGTGGGTTTGCCCCCCATCCCCACCCCACGGCACTATCTGGGCATTGTCTGGTCTGCTTACCACTTGTCCTCTGACAGCGTTCGTGTCTCGGCGTGCAGCAATGGCTGGTTTTTCAGAAGCCAGGTCTTGCTTGGGAAGTGCCTCTGAGTGGGTATGGTCTAACCTCCAGGTTAGCTGTTAGCAAGTTAACCCTTCGCCCCACCCGGAGGAGGGGGTGGGGGGTGTCCCTTCCTCCGTTCTAAGAACTCCTAAGGACGCGCCTGATCCAGCCCCCAGCTTGAAGTAAGTACCCACTCAGGCTGGTGGTACTCACACATGAGTCACCTTTCAATTTCACGGTTGACGAGGTCCCCTTTGTCGATGCCACCTGGTCTGGAGAATCGAAAAGTGTGCCCTGTGCTGCGGGGCCTGTCGCTCACCCCATTTCCCAGATGAGAATGGTGGGGTCCTCAGCGGTGATGCCGTCTAGCTAAGGGACCCTGGCTGGGGCTGACAGAGCTGTACTTTAGGTCTGTCTGAGTCTAAAGCCAAGGCTGCCAAAAATAGCCTTGTAGAAAGCACAGGAGACAGAGGGGAGGGGGGCAAGAGGAGAGTGGGGGGAGGAGGGGAGGGGGCTGATCCTGTCTGAGCCCTGCACACTCTGATGATTGGAGGAGCACGTCTTGGACCCTCATCCCCACCCCTCCCTGCTCCCCTCACATGAGCCTCAACCCTTAACTCCGTGAGGTTTACACTTCAAAACCATCTTGTCTAACTCGTTCATTCCACAGATAATACCTTGGGGCACAGAGAGGTTAAGTCACTTGGCTAAGGCCACAGAGCTGCACAGAGCAAATCCAGCCTATCTGACTCCTGAACCCCTTTCCTCTCCCCTCCCCCAGGCTTCCCTAGGGGACTCAGAGAACACTGCACTGAGAGGACCCTCACGGTACAGACGAGGCCTGGGGCCCAGAGAAGGCAAGCAGCCTGTCTAAAGCCACACAGAAGTTAATAGCTTAACAAAGCAGACGACATTGCCACAGGGTGATGAGAGTCCTGTACAGCATCCTCTGACAGCTAGTTATTCATAGAGACGGGGCTCTCTGAGGACCCCTGGTGGTGTAGCGGTTCCTCGGGCTGCGAACCCGCAAAGTCACAGGTTCAAAACCACCAGTCGCTCCACCTGAGAAAGATGAGGCTTTCTACTCCTGGAGAGAGTGACAGGCTTGGAAACCCATAGCAGCAGTGTGGCCCTGCCCTACAGGGCCGCTGGGAGTCAGTATGGACTGGATGGCAATGAGTTTGGGAGGTTTTCTAAAAGAGCCCTGTGGTGCAATGCTTAAATACTCACCTTCAACCCGAAAGGTCTGTGGTTCAAATCTACCCAGCTGTTCTGTGGAAGAGAAGACCAGGTTGTGGCCAGCCAATCAGAAACCACAGGTCTTTGGCCACCATCGTGAACTTGGCTTTTTCTGCCTTGGAACATTGGCAGTTAGATTTTATGTCAACTTACCCTTGTGTGGGGGAGGAAGAGGAGGCTTTCTACTCCC
>NW_022111312.1:919169-923271 GCF_000313985.2 Echinops telfairi
AGTTCACAGTCTAACGATGCTCCTGAAAGGTGTGGGCGGTTTATCACAGAGGCCCCTCCTCTCTCTGCTCCATTGCCTTCCTGCTTGCTGGGACTCGGGGGCACACACACACACACACACACACACACACACACACACACAGGGCTAGAGCTGTCATCATTGTCAC
Source organism: Echinops telfairi (assembly GCF_000313985.2). Lineage (NCBI taxonomy): Eukaryota > Metazoa > Chordata > Mammalia > Afrosoricida > Tenrecidae > Echinops > Echinops telfairi. Next base: position 919,336 of record NW_022111312.1, read on the forward strand.
TCTTCAGGTCGAGAACGGAACTCACCTCCCAGTGAGAGTAATCAACCACTTAAGATCAAAGAGGCAGCACTGACCCAAGGACCCAGTTTCGAGGGTTAGAAAAAAGGGGGGCTCGGAAGCAGGAAACCCCAGGAGGAAGTGGGTTCCGCGATGGCGCATCAAGGGGCTGGCAAGGGCAGGGTGAGTCACAAGGAGTCCGAATGGCTGAACGTCAAAGGACGACCTGCTCTATGAACCTTCACCGTATTCCGACAAACACCCCCCCACCCCACCCCACCGTTTGCTTTATTTATTTATTTTAGTGCTCCGAAAACCCCGAACGTGGCCCAAGAATGGAAAAGGAATCCTTCAAAGCCCCGGGAAACGGCCGAAGGGGAACCAACGGAGGGGGGAAGTGAGAAGCCGGGTGTTTGGAACCGAGGAGGAAGTGGTGGGAGGCAGCTGGCAGGTCAGCCAATTCTGTCTTCCCCATGAGCATCCGGCCCCCAGCACTTCCCAGGCTGGACACGGTAACCAGGGTTGAGGTGGTGAGCAGTGGGGTGAGGAGTGAGGCGAAGCCCCAGCTCTGAGGCCAGGGGAGGGGGCTTTCCTGGTGGGGGTGGTAGATGAGGAGCCCAGGACTCCTCATGAGCCTGGAGCTCTCCCCCGGCCCCTCCACACGGTTTTCCACTCTGGGGAGCAGCAGGGCCACCCTGAACACCGAGAGCGGATAGTTGCCGCCGTTTCTCCAGGACAAGGATGGGAAGACTTGGGAGCCTATGACTGTTCCCAGCTACCCAGTGAGGCCAGGTTGCACGTAGCTGGGTTCTAGGGGGACCCATGTTGCACAGGATCGAACAGAGATCCAGAAAGGGTGACCAATTATCCAAGCCAAACAGCAAGTCCTGAGCACCCAATGTTCCCGCTCCCAGAGTATCCCACCCCCACCCCCCAAAAGCACCCCAGTCCCTAGCCACCTCCTCCCATCCTGAGCCTTTCCCTTGCAGCCAAAAAACGTCTGCTTGAGTCCCCACTCCTCCCCCCCACTGCCCCACGCCGGTAGGAGACCTGGTGGCTTAGTGTGTTAGAAGCTGGGCTGCTAACCAAAAGGCCAGCAGTTCAAAACCACCGGTTGCTCCACTGGAGAAAGATGAGGCTTTCTACTCCTATAAAGAGTTAACAGTCTTGGAAACCCACAGGGGCAGTCCTACCCTGTCCCATAGGGAGTGAGTATGGTTTCTGGAGCCACCCAGGGACCTCCTGGTCATCTTTCAAACCCAGTTCCGTTGCCTTCTCCTCTGGTCAGCACTCCAGGGCTCCCCCTGCGCTTCCCATCTACCCAGAGAAGTTGATCATGGGGGCGTCTTCTTGCCCAAGACATCCATCCTTTCCTGAACTCCACTGTCACCTCCTTCGACCCTGCCCACACCTGTATCCTCATCCAGGTCCTAACATCGGACGTGCAATGACAACAAGTGCCAGATCCCACACCCACACCTCCCTCTCCGGTGATGGAATCAACCAGCAAGATCCCTGGGTGGGACCGCTGGGCAACTAACAGAGAAGCTGGTGTCCCGGGTCCACTCAAGGCATCCCCCGAGAAAAGTCTGTGCTGGACTTCCCTTCAATGACTCAACACCCACTACCACCGAGTCGATTCCGCCTTATAACGTCCCTACAGGGCAGGGTAGAACTGACCCTGTGGGTTTCCAACACTCTACATCTTTATGGATATAGAAAATCATGGCTTTTTCCCTTGGAGAGGCTGGTGGTTTCGAACTGCTGACCTTTCAGTGAGCAGCCCAAGGAGCAACCACTCCACCACCAGGGGGGGCAGTTCTCTGTGACACACAGGGGGTTGGCGTGTCGTAAATCAGCTCCCCAGGGATGAGATGTTGAGGTTACTTCTAGGGAGCAGACCACACGCCGAGCCTGCTCTGCTGGGCAGCCTGGCCTAGCAGTCAAGAGCCTAGCCTTCGGAGTCAGAAAGACCTGGGGTCCAAACAGGTGAGGAAGCTGGACAGAGAGAGGGCCCAGCCCCTGGGGGACACAGAACCAGGATGCTTCCTGAACCCGGTGCATTGAATTTCCTATTGTGGGGCTGCCGAAGCTTCTGACTTGCAACTGATCTACAGACTGGGACAGAATGGGACTGAACTTCTTCTTCAACTGTGGCAGCCGTTATCCCTTGACATCCATCGCTGTCCATACACATAAGCACGTCACGTTTCTTTACTCGAGAGAACTCAACCTGACAGACCTCAGGGCAACATAAACTCCATAACAAGGGGTCTGTTCAGCCATAGGAGGGGCCGAGAAGAGTCACCCACGCAGACCGGGCTGCCTGGACCCCACCAGGCCCGAATCTGAGTGCAGCTCAAACCAGCAGGCCCATCGGTTGGGCGCTGGAGGAGGTGCAGACCGATGGTTTTGATATAATTTCAAACGCGCCAAAAAGTGCGCCCAAAGAACTCACTTCCAGTGTAGCCCGTGTTCTAGGCGTCTGTCCGTGTCCTTTCTCTCTACCCACACCCCCACCCCACTTCCCAACCCAGCCATCTCTCTTACTCTCCCTGGCTGTTTTCCATGGAGAGAAGGCCTAAAGGGGGAACCCTACCCCAGCACCCCAGCTACAGACTCTCTCTCTCTCTCACACACACACACACCGTCACACACACACCAACCACTCCCATTTCACATATGGGAAAGCTGAGGCCAAAGAGGTTGCCTGAAGCTGCAGTTCTGGCTCAGCCCTCTGGAGTCCACAAACCTGTCCGGGTCCAGGTCCGGATCCGTGCCCTACAAGGATGTTTGACCTTACCCATGAGCCGCAGCCCCAAGAGGGTGGAAAGGGCAAACTTCCGGTTCCCCAGCATCAGGGATCCGTCTGCTTTCAAAGACCTGAACCCACATGTTCCTGGCCGCAGGGCCTCCTTCCAATTCTGCTCTAAGGACGGATCTGTTTCCGTACGTTTGTGGGGAGGCCAGCTGCACCTTTCTATGTGGGTCATAGGAACTCTTGATTTAAAAACATGGGGGCAGCACGAGGAGTTTGTCATGGCAACGGGGACATCGTTCCTGTTTTCATTTGAAGAGTGTGTGGCTGGCTCCTCGCTTTGGAAGCAAAGGGTTGTTTTTCCTACCAGAGCCTCTGACTCAGAAGCAGACAGAGTGCTCGGCCTCTGCTCAGAGATCAAGCGAAGGGGCCCAGGCCCTGGTGACCAGGCTTCTCCCTTGGACTCCCAGGTGCCCCGAGCATTTCTGGTCACCACCAGAGCCTCCCTCCCTGGGCCCTTTGACAGCCTCACCTGGGTCTGCCTCTCGGAAGCCACCCTGTCCCAAAGTGCCCCAGCTGGGACAGCGAGGTCAGCTCAGGCGGTAAACCACTGCCCCAGCGTGTACTTCATCCTTTAGCCCTAAGACCCTCCCTCCCCCCAGGACCACCCTGTGATCAACTGAATTGGGCTCCCCGAAAATATGTGTTGGGGTCCTGACCCCAGTATCTGCAATGTCATCTATGTAGACATCCACTTACTGCCATTGGTTCGTTCGGATTCATAGCAAACCGACAGGACAGACTAGTGTTGCCCCGTGGGTTTCCACGATTGGTCATCTTTCCCAAACAGACCAAACTCACCGCCATGGAGTTGAATCCACCTGCAAGCGATGCTGTGCGGCAGGGTGAAGCTGCCCCATTGGCGTGTCCGAGACTAACTGTGGGTGGGAGTAAAAAGCCCCCTCTTCCTCCTGTGGAGCCGCTGGGGCTCAGACTGCTGACCTCCCGATGCCCCAGGGCTCCTCTCTTCAGACCTAGGATCATCTCCATGTTCATGAGGCTGTATCCATGTAGGGGGTGTTTTATTTTGTAAAAAAATCATTTTACTGGGGGCTCATACAACTCTTATCACAATCCATCCATCTATCCATTGTGTCAAGCACATTTGAACATTTGTTGCC
>NW_022111312.1:924048-925210 GCF_000313985.2 Echinops telfairi
AATAAATGTCTGTTTCCTAAAACCACCCCCTTGTGGTATATCTGTTACAGCAGCACTAGAGAACTAAGACATATCCTGAGACCCAGTAGTAAAGGGCAAGTAGGGGCCCCTCTCAGGAGTGTGTTCTAATTGTGGGGCTCCTATCAGATAGAGATGGAATATTACTACCACAACTGATGGGAGAGCTTCAAGACACCAACTGGGGGAACCTGTGACCATGGTGTGGATGCAATTTTTAAAATTTTAATTTCTTATGTTTCAAAAGAAATCAACAGGCCAACTGGATGGACATAATTTACAAGGATAACGTTCCACCTCCTGCTTCAGTGAGCAGTGACAAGGGTCTTAAAAGTTCATAAGCAGCCATCTAAGGTACAACTATGTGTCTCAGAAACATTTAACTCAGTGCACTAAAAGACCAGGCAGACATCAGCCTCTGTGACCCTGAGACCAGAAGAACCAGATGGTGCCCGGCCACCACTGCCAACTGTTCTGAAAAGGGTCAAATTAGAATGTCTTTGGCAAAATGAGAAATTGGTGGAATACCCAAGACCTTTCGGTCACCTTTCAGGTCTGTAACTGAACTCACACCTGTGTCAGAAAAGCCAAGCACTTAAGATCAAAGAGGCAGCATTTACCGAAGGACAAAGTACAGACACCTGGGAAGGAAGATGGGATGGAAGCCGGGAAGAAGTGGAATAGGAGGTGGTCTGTTGAGGAGATTGCAATGGATGAGTTGAAACAAAATGGACTGAATGTAAAACAGATGATCTGCTCTGTAGCCCATCACACAATTCACACACACAAAGCTAAAGAGAGAGCGCAGGAGATTGACTAACTACACACCCTACTCTAACTCTGTATCATTCGTCTAAGGACGACAACTCATTCCCAAAGGGGATTATAGCTCCAGGCATCAAACTCAATGCCACCGAGTCAATTCCGACTCACAGTGGCCTCAAAGGAAAACACAAAAAATCATATCATTGTGAATGAGGGGGAGTGCAGAGTGGGGACCCAAAGCCGATCTGTAGGCAACTGGACATCCCCTTACAGAAGGGTCGCAGGGAGGAGACGAGCCCATCGGGGTACAGTATAGCAACGATGAAACATATAACTTTCCTCTAGTTCTTAAATGCTTCCTCCCCCCACTATCATGATC
>NW_022111312.1:926320-932339 GCF_000313985.2 Echinops telfairi
TCACTGGTCATCACACTTCCCCAGCGACGTACTGTCCATCAGAGGAGACCACCGCATGAGGAGAAGACATGATGTGTGCCGACCAATACCCCCACCTAGTTTCAATAGTCTTCTTGTTCCTGTCCCAGATCAGCTCCCATTTGTCAATTCTATTTGTCAATTCTATTTGTCAATTCTATTTGTCAATTCTATTTCTTGTTCAGGAAGCAAGGAGGCGACAGCGCTCCTCCTGGCGCTGTGGGCCTCACGTGAAAGCTGACTCCGCCTTCGCCAAAAGCCTGTGTGGGAAGGTTTGGGCTCAGCTTCAGCGGCTGGCAGAGCTCCGGCTTTTCCGGCCCCGTGGCCTTTCTGATTGCCAGGGCCTTTCTTCCACCGCACCTTGGGATGAGTTCAATCCCCCACCTTTGGATGAGTTCAATCCCCCAACTGTTCCGCTAGGAATCGAGGTCCCCCGGGGCTCTCTGGACTGCTTGAAGGCAGTCATTTGAGTGTACACACTTTTTCTTTCTCCCAGTCCGTTACACAACTGCAGGTCCACTTTCCAGGAAGCCCTTAGCAAGTGGTTGGGCCCCAGTGGGTGTGATGGTGAAGCAGGCAGTGCCCAGAGGTCTCATGGCTTCTACAAAGGATCTGTGGCCCGTGAGAGGCCCACAATCACAGGGGCCCAAGTGTCTGAGGACGCCGCTTATGTCAAAATCCACATCCCCTGCCTTTTTCCCGGGCTGGCCGCTTCTGGGAGAGTCTCCACCCCAAGGTGCATACATACTTTCTCTCAGGGAAGCAGCTGGCTGGCTTCTGGCCTAAGCCACTTCCGCTTGCCTTGTGTGTGAAGCTGGGGAGGGAGCAGGGAAGTGGAAGACAAGGAGTCAACTAGAATTCAGGAAAAAGAAAAACTGTAAATTCTCAGTCCAAGACAGATGTCTTCCTGTCTCGGAGGAGGCAGGAGAAGTCAGTTGCCTTTCTTCCTTGGCTTCATGGAAGTCTGACTGTGCTGTGCTGTGCTGTGCTGTGCTGTGCTGTGCTGTGCTGTGCTGTGCTGTGCTGTGGTGCAGAATGGCAGGGGAGTGAGGCATCGTGACAGGGTACGGAATGGAGTGGAGCCCAGGTGGAGTGGAAGCGGAGGTGGGGAGTGGTGTGGGGTGGTCTGAGGTGGTTTGATGTGGGGTAAATATTCATGGATCTCCAGATCTGTAGGGTTTAGTAACCTTTCTCCTTGGCCAAGCGCCATGCCTACATATCCGCATTGGCTTCCATTATTTGAGGTGGCATGTAGCAGGTATACAGTTGTTCCCAAAGCCTCCACCTTAATAAGAAAATACAAATAGTCAAATTAAAAAATGGGGCACAAGACATGAACAGACAACTTGCTAACTGTGATGTCCAGATGTCCAGCTAAATGCTCACATTCATTAACAATAAACCAAAACCAAATTCATTGCCATCGAATCAATGCTGACTCATAACAACGCTACAAGGGAAATACGCCTTTAAAAGACAATAAGACACCACCTCAACCCAAGACATTCCACAAACATAAACAATAGTAATAAATGCTGAAGAGCATGTGGAAAGGTCGGAACACTCATACACTGCTGGTGGGACTGTAGAATTTCTCAACCACTATGGAAAACAGGATGGTGCGACCTTAAACAAAGGCGAATACAAATACCTAATCATCATTCAATCTCTCTACTTGTATCCATCCGAATGCAATAAAGACCAAAACACGACCAGACATATGAACAGCGATGCTTATTGCAGCAATCCCGATGACAGCAGAAAGATGGAAACAATTAGGGGGGAAAACTGCAACGATAAAGGCATTGAGTTTATGTCAGTGGTGGTGAATAATTTGGAAAAAGGTACCAATAATGGTTGTACAACACAAAGAGTATAATCAATCATACCGAATTATACAAGTAGAAGTTGTGGAATTGGAGAATGTCTTCTTGTGTGTATTTTTGCCACAATTGGAATAAAAATAATTATGCGAATAACAATGCGTACAAGGAGGAAGAATTTGTTCTAGAATTGAATATGGTGATGATTGTACAGCTCTTCTTGATATGACTGAATTATCAAATTGTATGACAGTTGGATAAAGTGCTAATAAACGTGTTTATAAGAAAAGGAATGGATCAGCAAACCCTGAGAGAGTCATCTAATAGAATAGTGTGCATCCTTGAGAAAGAATGGCTAGTCTGTCCATCACCTTAAGACAGGGGCAAAATTTAAAAAAATTAAAAAAAAAAAAAAAGACACGGGCAAAATTAGAGACTATTTTGCTTACCGAAGTTCTTCAATCTCATAAAGATAGCTATTTTATGACACCACTATTAGCAAGGAAAATAAAGAAAAGAAGTATGGTTTTCCTACCAAAGGATGTAAGATTTGAAAGACTATGATGAGGCTAAGGTTGGGAGATGGGGAAGGGGAGGCGAGGGGAGGGGAGGGGAGGCAAGAGACAGAAAACTAAGGAGGGATGGATGATGGGGGGGCAAAAACAAAGAACTGCATGGGGGGCAGGGGGATGTTAAGGGGATACTGTTATTGATTTGATTTGGGGAGATGGGTTGTGCAACTAGCAAGACTGTTCTCTGCAGGTGTCACATTGCACAAACAAAGGGGGAGATATGAAAAATGTATAAATACCATCCAGCAAATAAGCCCGTGGGGAGGAAGCACCCCAGCCTGCGTGATCACCAGGTGTCTATGGGATCAGGTATCAGGTGTCAAAAGATCCCAAACAAACAACTATTTAGATGCAAGCGAAGGGGGTGGACATGAAGACCCAAAGCCCACCTGTAGACAATTGCACATCCCCCCACAGAAGGGTTATAAGGAAGGGATGATTCAACCAGGGTGCAGTATAGCACTGATGAATCACAAATCATTCCTTTATCTCCTGAAGCCACTACCATGACCCAGTTCTACCTAACAAATCCAGCTAGACTGGACAACATACATCGGTATAGATAAGAGCTCTCGACACATGGAGTCCAGGACAGATAGCCCCCTCAGGAAGACTAGTGGGAGTAGCAATATCATGAAGGTAGTGGGATAGTTGGGAGGGGGAAGGGGGAGAAAGGGGAAACTCATCACAACGTTGGATATATAGGCCCTCCCCCAAAGGGAACAAATAACAGAAATGTGGGTGCAAGGGGACAATGGACAGTGTAAGATACAAAATTACAACAACAGTATTTAATTGATCAAGGATTCACAAGGGTGGGAGGGGAAAAAAAGGAACTGATACCAAGGGCTCAAGTAGAAAATGTTTTGGAAATGATGATGGCAACCTATGTACAAATATGCTCGATACAGTTGATGGATGGTACGTTGTAAGAGCTGTAAGAGCCTCCAATAAAATGATGTAAAATATATATCAATAAAACCCCAAGAAATCATAATAATAAATGCAGTGTGTGTGTTTTGTTTTGTTTTTTTAAGAGACAGATGGGTCACAGCCTTAAATCCTCCCCCCCACCCCACCCCCAGACTCCGTACCTGGCGGATCTAAGCATCGGTTTGAGTGGCTACAAAAGAGGAAAAGTTCAACGGAAGGGGCGTGGGTTCTTCCGTGACATCCAAGTTCATGTCAAGCAAACAAAGATGAAACCAGAGCAAGGCCTGGGGGGCCAGTTCAACGCTGTCCCCTAAGATCACTTGAGTTGAAATGCCCCAGACAACATCTAACCCCAGCAACTTAGAGCGCCCCGTGAAGAGGGAAATTCATCCATGGGGGCGTAGAAAAGTGGAGACGGAGCGGGCCCAGAGATGAGCCGGCCTCTCTAAGTGGTCTCTACGGAGGGAGATCGCTGATATTGTGGGTGAGCTTATTTGGGGTTTTCTTCTTGATGGGTTTCTTGCCCCACTCCGACCCCCTTCTCAGTAATTCGTAATGAGTATTACATAACAGCAGAGAATTCACCCCTGTTTAGTGCAATGGCTGGAACCCCAGCCTGGAGACACCAAACTGGCCCAGTCCCTCTGAGTGAGTTCAGGCTGACCTCAAGCCTCCGGGTCAAGCCGGGGCTCCCAGCATCCCTAGCTCTCTGCAGGTGCTGGTGGAGCACGCTGGCTCAGTCCCCGAGAGAAGATGCGGTCAGAAGTGTTGCAAAGTTCTGGGAAGGGGGACAAACAGCTGCTCATGAGGTGACACGGGCTGGGGGGAGGCAAGTAAGGACAAGACGTGACGGGGGCGGCATCTAGTCTGGCCGTCGGAGGCAGGGGGCGGTGTCTCTGTGTTGTTCTTCGTTGGCTGGAGGACCTGCCTCCAGCCCCTACCTTTCTCCAGGTCTCAGTTTCCCTATCGACCTGCCTCGTTCTCACCAAGGAGCCCTGGTGGTGTTGTCGGTGACCGCCAAGTCAGCAGTTCAAAACCACCGGCCGCTCCGAGGGAGAAAGAGGATGCTGTCTACTCCCATCGAGACTGACCGTCTCGGGCACCCACAAGGCAGTTCTAGGCTGCCCCACAGGGCGACCGTGAGTCGGAATCGACTGGATGGCTCCAGGTGAGTCCTGAGCATCCTGGTGGGTTTGCTTTCTCTGGCCTTACATCTGCTGCCTTCGGTTCATGGAAGAGTTTGACGCCCTTTATCCTGACTGCCCCGCCGGGTCCCAATCCCCTCCGAAGCTCAAGGCCCCTCCTGTCTCCAAAGGCAACATCTAAGTTGGCCCAGGGCCCTGCGGAACCCACCGGATTGGAGGAGAACGTTGAAGAGCGCTGGCCCAGGGAACAGAGGCATTGCTCACCTTCTGCACCTGGACCTGCTGGAAGGTGAGGCTGGGTCTTGACAAGGTGGCAGACACTGGCGACACGGCCGTTAAACAGACACTCCTGCAGGAGTGACAGGAGCTCCCGATCGCCGAGCTGGTGGCACGAGTGAGAAACGCACAGGCATCCTTTCGCTATAAGCCCTGCTCCCGTTGACCCTGTTAGACACCTCATGGTGGTATGCACACTGGCACAGCTGAGAAAACATAGGGTTCGAGATGCGGACACGTTGTCCGAGGTAAGAAGCAAAGCCAGGGTTCAGACCAACCCGGGTCAGTTGGGCGTGAGAGCTTCCTGTGACTCGTCAATGGTTTTGAACTTTAGAGTCTAGACAGAGCAGAAGGATTGAATTGGGTCATGGATTGAATTGGGTCCCCCACACACACACACACACACACAAAATATGTGCCAATTTGTCTAGGTCATAGCTCCCAGTATTGTGTGGTTGTCTCCCATTGTGTGATAGGATATAATTATCCTCCACTTAACATCCTAACCTCTCTATGTTAAAGGTGCCATGGTGGCATGGTGGATTCCATATTGGGCTGCTAACAGCACGGTCAACAGTTCAAAACAGAAAGGTCAGTGGTTTGAAACCACCAGCCGCTCCTCGAGAGAAAGAGGAGGCTTTCTGCCCTCATCAAGATTTCCTCTTATAAACCCATGGGGGTGGGGGTGGGGGTCAGTTCTCCCCTGTCCTGTAGGGTCACTGTGAATCAGAGATAACTGGATAGCGATGAGCATGAGAGATATGTTGACAGAGCAGGATCCGTGTGGACTGTGTCTTGAGTCACAGCCTTACTACGAGAGGGTGTGACTCAAGTCTCACCTTGGCTCCACTTCCACCCTACTCAAATAGCTCCCCCCCCTCATTCTCACACCCTTACTCAATTCGATTCACACCCTTGCTCGGTTCACACCTTGGATCTTCCAGGCGTGCTGGGCTCTCAGTGCCTCCCAAAGGAGATCCCAAGGCCAATCACCAGGGGAGCCTGTTAAGATGCAAGTTCCCACCCAGTAGGTCTGGGCTGGAGCTCCCGAGTCTCCCGGGACTGCTGGGCTGACCACCATACCATCAAGTTGGTCCTCAAAGGAACCACACCCACCCCGAGACTTCTCCCCCACTGCTCTCCCCGACTCTGACAATCCCAAGTGTCCCCCTCAGGGTGATGGCATCCTGTTGGGAGAGAACAACATGCAATAAAACAGCCCCCCCTCCCCCCACCGGGCTCCCAAACCCAG
>NW_022111312.1:932748-934937 GCF_000313985.2 Echinops telfairi
CCCTGATATTCACCGGGGCCAACGAGGCAGCAAACCAAGTGAGAAAGAGCCAGTCCGTCCATGACACCGTGGCAGCGACCGTGGGCTCAGACGTAGCAACCACGGGGATGATGTGGCAGGATCCGGCCCTGCTGCGTTCTGCTGTCCGTTGGGTCTGAGTCTGAATTGACTGGGCGGCACCTACTAGCAACAACATGTCCAAAGTACGAGTTGGCTAGGTTGGGCATGATGTCGGGTGGAACCAGTGCCCGGAGAAGGACATCGTGCTAGGTAAAGCAGAGGGGCAGCGATGACGAGGAAGAGCCCCCACTGGCTGGATCGACACTGTGGCTGCCACTTAAGAACAGTGGTGAGGTGGCACAGGACCGGGCAGTGGTCCACTCTGTTGTTACAGGGGCACGATGCGTCGGAACCGGACCAACAGCACCTCACAAAAAGAGTCATGGATCTGGGGGTTCCAATGCTTGCACAGACAGGGTCACCCGGATGGATGGACTGGGCAGGTATGGAGTACAGGGAATGGAGGGCACTGGGCAACGTGGAGATTCGGTGCCCTCCGACCTCAGGGTGGGGTGGCCGTTCGTTCCAACGCCCCACTTTGCCAAGCAGAAAGTCCAGCGCTTCCTTGAGGTGTTGGAGAAAAAGTGGACTCTTCCTGTAAGAAACCGCTTGCTTTGTAGAAGCTGGTGGAAATCGAGTCAAACTCCACGCCACTCAACAGCTCACGTCTGAGAGCCTCACGTAGGGAGTATCATCTGCAGCCTTGGCAGTGGAGTCGTCAGGAATGGCCAGGACATTTTAAAAATGATCCCCAGTTATTTTAAGCCTCAACCCATCAGATTCTCGGGCCTGTATCAGATGAGAGAATGAAAGAGAAATAAGGGAAGGGGGGAGTATGCAGATAATCCGAGTGTCCTACGTTTTGCCAACCACACAACCCCTTGTGTTAGTTTCTTAAATACAACATGCATCTTATATATGTGGCCAGGTTATTTGTGAGGGGGGTGGAAATCACGCATGTATATAGGTATGTTTGCGTGTGTGTAGTGTGCGTATGTGTGTGTACATATAGATGCACATAGAAGCATGAGACTACTGAGAGGGAGAAAGCTGCAGCTATCTCTGCTCATAAAGGTGGCCGCCTTGCAACACATGTACAAACGTGCTTGACACCATGGATGGATGGATTATGATAAGAATTGTATGATCCCCAATAAAATGATTTTTTTTTAAAGCGGACACATTGGACACCCTAAGAGGTCATTCTATCCTGCTCCATGGAGTCGCAATGAGTCAGAAGAGACTCAACGCCATGGAGTTTGGGATCAGTAACAGCCAGGGATGGCATGTTTCTCTCCAGAGAGGAGTGACAGGAGATGGGTGAGGACTCTTCCAGGACCAGGCTTGGCATTGGCAGGCCGGCATGTCTGCCTTCATGTCATTGGCCAGATCAAGTCACATGGCCAAACCCAACCCCACTCAGGCAGGGAAGCCCGGCTCAAGCCCTTCGAGTCCGGGCACTGCTGTTCTGGCAGCCCTGCTAGGAGAAGGCCAGTGTGTTCTTCTGGGGAGACGAGAGAAACAAATTCACAGACACTCATATGTGTGTAAGAGAGAACTTGATATCAAAGAGTCATTGTACATTGAGAAAACAGCTCAGCCCAGTCCAGATCAAGTCCGTAAGTCCGATATTAGCCCATATATCCAATGCCAGTCTATAAGTTCCTCTTCAGACTCACACAACCCATGCGATGATGCCAAATGCAGGAAAATACAGCCAGTGGGTGGAAAGTCTTGTGGATCCAGTGGCAGGGGAAGCATCTCAGCGCTGGCGTGGGTCTCCACGTGGCTCCTCCAGCTCCAGGTCTCTGGCTCCATCCGTGTAGCTCCCTGTGGCTTGTCATCAGGAACGTCTCAGAGAGACAAGCAGAGTGTATCAGTCCTCCAGCGAGTTATTGATCTCCTTTGCGCCTCCAAACGAGGTCATCAAGCTGCGACCTGATGGACAGGCTCAACTCCACCCCTTCGCAAGTTGACAGGAGATGATGTCACTGCCACAGCCAGGGACACCATTTGCCTGTGTTCTTTCCTCTCATCCTCATAACAAGCCTATGATGTGGGTGCTCCTATGATCCTCACTCTATGCATGAGGAAACTGAGGCTCAGAAAGTGACCTCCCTAAAGGCACG
>NW_022111312.1:936102-937314 GCF_000313985.2 Echinops telfairi
CTATTTCTTATGTTATATGTCTATCTATATAGATATATCATTATTAGCATTCCGGTTTTGTTTCTCTAGCGAACCCTGTCTAGCACATTTGCTCAGCATACAGATTGAATAAGTATGGTCAGAGGGTCCAACCCTGGCACACACCTTTCCTGATTTCAAACCCCGCAGTAGGCCTGTTCTGTTCACGCAACTGCCTCCTGGTCCACGTGCAGGTTCTGCGATGAGTATGATGAGGGTTTCAAGGACTCCCATTCTTCTCGAGGCTCCCCATAGTTTGTGATGAAAAACGGAGTGGTCCCCGTAAAATGTATAATCAGGAGGCCGTGTGTCCCCTCTGAACCTCAGTTTCTTTATCTTTAAAATGTGGGTGCATTCTCTATAAAGTTTAGGGCGTAAGGTCACCTCAAAATAACACGGCTCTGGGAGAAAGGCCTCCTAGTGTCCCCAAGCAGGCACTGGATTCAGAGTCTGGATGCCATTCTCTCTGGGAGCCTCTGAGGGGGTCACGTCTCCACTCTGAACCTCAGTATCTTCATTGGTGAAGTACAAGGGTTGCAATGCAGTTTTCAAAGAACCCTTCTTCCACCCAAAGATCGTGACTCGTCAATCCATATTCTACGGCTCCAGCAGGAGAACAGGAGCCTTGGGTGGCGAAGTGGGTTACACATCGGGCTGCTAACCACAAAGTCCACAGTTCGAAGCCACCCGCTGCTCTGTAAGCCAAAGATGAGGCTCTCTACTCCTGTGAAGATTTGCAGCTTTGCAAACCCACAGGGAAAGTTCCACTCTGTCCTAGAGGGTTGCTATCTGTTGAGATCCAATCAATGGCAGTCAGTTTGGCTTGAGCCTGAGAACACCCCTGACTGCAGCAATGAACACCCCTTATTCTGGAATACCAGTCTCCTCCTTGCAGGAAGCTCATGCTGTCACCTCCTGGAAAAAGCAGGAAGTCACTCACTTCCTTCCGGGTGAGCATCAAGGTGTGTGGGGACCCCTACTGGGAGCTGTTCTCCAAGAATCCCCAGAGTCACTAAATTAATCTTCCCCATCATGCTCTTAATCTCTGAAAGTTTAATGGCACAACCACAAGCTGCCTAAAGAACACAGCCGAACCTTCACCAATAAATCACACACTCCCGGCCATGCTCTGAATAAATGATAGCAGCTCAGAACAGCAGGCAGGCTGGCTGGCAGTGAGGTTTCACATGCCGC
>NW_022111312.1:940227-942345 GCF_000313985.2 Echinops telfairi
ACCTCACATTCCAGGGAGGCACGGGCACAAGGCCTGCCTCTGTGCTTTCTACACCTGGAAAATGTGAACTCCAGCAGGTCTGGAGCCTGAGGCACCCCTTCATGGCTTCTCCATTGCCAACCAACGCACAGCACTGACATTTACAGCGGAAAAGGTGACACACGGGCATGAGTTTTCAACACTGTTAAGACACTGAATCCTTTCTTCAAGCACACCCAAGAGCCCAAGATACAGAAGCGAAGACCCGGGAGCAGATCTGGAGAAAGCAGGGATGAAAAGCCCACTCTCTGCCTACCTAGCGGCCCCTTGCCTCCCGGAAAAGCCCCAGAGCCCTGCCAAAGGGGCCCACTTTGCAAACTACTGCTCTAGTCATTCTGGAAAGCAGAGCAACAGAAGGGAGGCACTAGGTGGGGAGGCCCCTGGCCAGGAGCGCTGCTGAGGGCCAGCTCAACTCCATGGAACCAAACTCACAGCCTCTGAGTCAATTCTGATTCACAGTGACCCTAAAGGACTGGATAGAACTGCCGCTGTGGGTTTCCAAGACTGCAACTCTTGATGGGAATAGAAAGCTTCATCGTTCTCCCTCAGAGCTGGCTGGTGGCTTCAAACCGCTGATGTTGAGGTTAGTGATTCAACGTGTAACCCACTATACCACAAGGGCTCCCATGAGGGCCCAATTGGGCCAAGCCAATTGGTTGTGTGGATTCACCCAACACCAGTAAATACTGGTTGATTTTTTAATTTGATTTATTGATTGGTTGATTAATGCTATATGGTGGGTTAATGATTATTCGGTCGATTAGTTGGCTTGTGAATTGGTTGTATCATTTATTAGTTGCTCCTTGATTGGTTGATTAGTTCATTGATTAGCTGGTTGGCTACCAGTTAGTTGATAGTTAGTTGTTTTAGTTAACTAAAGGGCTAGTTGTTTGGTGAATCTATTGACTGATTTCAAAGCTGGATGGTTGGCTAGTTGGTTTATTGAATGGCTACTTAATTGGTTAGTTGAATCAATGAAAAGATGAGTGAGTGACTTCATAGTTTCATAGGGCAGTGCTCTAAAAACTCCAAACTCACGGCCATCGAGTCGATGCCAACTCACAACAACCTGATAGGACAGGGTAGAACTGCCCCAGTGGGTTTCCAAGACTAACTCTGTACAGGAGTAGAAAGCCTCATCTTTCTCTCCTGAAGCAGCTGGTGGTTTTGAACTGCCAACCTTGCGGTTACCAACCCAACTTGTAACCACTATGCCATCGAGGCTCCCTGGTTAGTGCTATAGAGTGGGAAAATGAAGGAAGAGGCATCAAGTAGATGGCGTGAGACAAGGATGGAGAAGAGAAGTTCATTCGGGGATGTCCGTAAACATGGAAACAACATATGTAGCCAAGTTGTTGCCAGGGTCTCTGGGTTGACTTCTTGGCTTGGGATTTGAACACATGAGCTAATGGATTTTAGTGTGCTGTGTAAACTGTAAAGTCTGATATGTATGTCAGAGATGTGCTCTCACCACCTCCAGGCTTCTGGTGCCTCCAGGGTTCTGGCGCCTCCTATTTTCCCTCCTTCCACTCTCTCCAAAACAACTCTGTTCTTTGACCATTTAGCCACCCTAGGTCTTAGTCTGGGTTCTCAACAGAGGCAAAACCAGTGAAGATTGCATATGTGTCCTTAACGATCACACCGGTAATTATCACAGGGTTATCCCTGACAAATGATGGCACTCTGTGTTTGAATAGACGTATAGATTGAGATATGGACCATTAATGGGTGTTAGTCCAGGTTGACTAGAGAAACAAATCCAGAGACACTCATCTATGTGTAAGAGAGAACTTTATATCAAAGAGTAATTGTATCTTTCTTATATTTCATTTTTTTTTCTTCTTTTTTTTTAAAACATTTTATTAGGGGCTCATACAACTGTTATCCCAATCCATACACACATCAATTGTGTAAAGCGTATGGTGACCTCTGTGAAAGGGTTGTTCGACCCCCAAAGGGATCACGATCCACAGGTTGAGAGCCGCTGATCTTGATGAAGACAGACTATGAAGGAAGACCTGGTGTTCTGCTTCTGAAAATTAACCAGTGGAAATCTTCTGGATCCCAACGGAACATGGT
>NW_022111312.1:943481-945464 GCF_000313985.2 Echinops telfairi
TCCATCTGGCTTGTCAACAGCAATGTGAAGCAGAGAGGGTGTGTGTCCTGCCTCCAGGGAGGAAGACAGGAGTTCCCAGAATCCTCAGGAGAAGACCATGCCCACACAGAGGCATTATTGGCTATGACTTGATTGACAAGCTAGACCCCCACCCCTTCACCCAAGTTGACAGGAGATTATGTAACTGCCACAATGGGGGTATGTCAATCATCCCATAGTAAATGGGTGCAGCAGCACATTGACCGCTAAAAGGACAAACCGATCTGTCTTGGAAGAGGTCAGGCCAGACTGCTCCTTAGAGTAAGGTGACCAGACGTCTCGCTTTTGGCGGAACAGTCCCAATTTTTGGCGTTTTAAAAAAGTCCTGATTTTTGGAAAGAATGCCGTCTATTTGGTCCATATAGACCAAATTTTAAATCAAGAACACACCCCCCACCACCACCACCACCACCCCCCCGTCAATGGTGTCCCGCTTTGATCTGGTCACCTTACCTTAGAGGCAATGATGTCAAGACTTTGTCTTACATACTTTGGACGTTTGTCAGGAGAGACCAGTCTGTGGAGAAGGACATCATGTTTGGTAAAGTAGAGGGAAGGCGAAAAAGAGGAAGACCCTCCACAAGATGGATCGGCAGTGGCTGCCACAGTGGGCTCAGGCACAGGAACAATGGTGAGACTGGCGCAGGAGTGGGCAGCGTCTCGTTCTGTGATGCACAGGGTCGCTCTGGGTCCATGGCACCCCACGACAGCAGCGCAAGCAAACGGGATTGAAGTTTGGAGGAAACACGAAGGGGTTTTGAATCATTTGTAGGATTAAAAAAAAATCCTACTGTCTTTTCATTCCATTCTTCTGGAAGTGTTTTGAAACCCCCTCATCGTTCCAGGACCCTGTCTCCATGGCCATGAGCAGTGTTTACTCTGACCTACAGGTAACAGAAGATGGCATGGTAGTTAACGCTGCTAACAGAAAGGTCAGCAAGTAGAGCCCCCAGCCACTCTTTGGGAGAAGGATGTGACAGTCCGCTCCTGTGAGGGTCACAGCCTTGAACCCCTGTAGGCTGGTTCTTCTCTGTCCCAGAGCGTCTCTGTGGGTCAACACTAACTCAGTTGCAGTGGGGTTTGAAGGTACTGTGTCTTCCACTTAACCTTCCCAGTAACCTTAGGTATTAACCTCCAGAACATTTGCATCACCCCACAAAGAAACCCCTTACTCAGCAGCAGCCCCTCCCCAAGGCCCCCTCCCCACATCACCTAGCAACCACTAATCTCCTCTGTGCTTCTCTAGATTGATCTATTGTGAACATTTCAGATGCATAATTCATGCAGTAAGTGACCTTTGGGGTGCCTGTGCACATTCCCAAGAAAGGCCAGGGCAGGAAATGTGTGGAGATTTAACAGAGCAAATTAATCTCCCATTCAACAATTAATACACATTTTGTTTCATCCCATCCCATTATTTCCAAGTGTCTTTAGTTTTTTCAGCTTCCTCCTTTCCTCCAGCCAGGGAGAACCCAGGGTTTGCACCTTGGATGGATGACTTCTCATGAGCTTTGAAGACCCCAGTCACCACTGACTGAAGTAAGATGTACAACATTGTCTTCGTGAACTATGTTATATGAATTGACCTTGGTGCCCCCCAAGCGCATGGTCCTGAGCCGCCAGGCCCAGCAACTCATTGCTTCAAAATGTTTGGTTATAGCTAATACGTTTTCATAAATCTGTCTTTTGTATGCTCCATCACATCCCTGGATATATTTGCAGCCAAAGTAAATATACATATACAAATGTCTTCTGTGAAATCTATATATATAGCCGTGGGTATATCCCATGCTCCCTCTCCCATCTGTTCAGCCTGCGTGTCTATGCCAGGATCTTCTCAGAGATCCCCCTGTTGCAGGATCATGTGTGACTTAGTTCGTTTATTGTGCCAACCTAGCCAATAAACACATGTGGGGTTAATTGAAGGGCAGAGAGATAAATGGC
>NW_022111312.1:950851-952346 GCF_000313985.2 Echinops telfairi
TTCTTCCATGCGAGTGTCTGTTAAAAGGGTACAAAAGGCTGTTTACAGAGCAGGCCACAATCAAGTATTTAAAAATTGTACATAAGAAACTGTACATAAATGAAAAAATAAATTAGGCAATTTACAAGAAATGTTTTATAGTTTACATTAGGTTATAACTTAGCTTACTATGAATACAGTTTCTAGCACATCATACATTTTTTACATCAAATTCAGTGTTAGGAAAATTCAGACATGACAAAGTTCAGTCTTGACAAAAAAAGCAATGCAACTGAAGTCAAAGTGGTTGCTAAATAAGTCAAATAAACATCAAACTGAAAGTTCTACAGTTTAGGACATATTAGCCTCATCCCAGGTATGATCTGATTAATAATTGGGTCAGATTAGGAAAACCACCATTCAAAATTACAAGTTAAACCGTGGGCATTTCACTGGGGTTCAAGTAAGAGCACACCAATGTCTTTAAGCACGCACCACCACTGACGTCCTAATCCCATCAACGACAGCTGGCACACAGAGCAGGACATTCATGTTTAGGGCTCCCAAGTTATCTTTAGAAATCTAAACACTGTCAATTGAAAGTGGCCCATCTCAACGTGACTCCGTAAGCACAGTGACTGCTGTCAGACAGAGCACGCAGATGAAATGCGGAGACACTAAATAAAGCTACGAACTACACACACTAGGTAGACACTCTACAAATGAAGTAGAAACAACGGAAATGTTTTCTTTGAAAGCTCACTGGTTCATTAACTGCAGTATGTGAGAAGTGTTTCTAAGCAACAATAACGGAACATCCTAGAATCGGGCTTTAGTTGCATATTTAAAACTTTAATTCTAATTTCATGATCTTGAAGAATGTTTTTCTCATTAGTTCTTTTCAGCACAAAATGAGTAGTATTTCCAGCAAAACCAAGACTTACAATAAAATCTAGAAGAAAATCTCTCCCCAGAAACATGATTTCATTAGTTAGCACTGGTGTGGTAAAAACCCAGAAGCAGCCCACTGTAAGTGTTTTCATGAACCAGCTCAGGGCACCAAGCAGGGAGTCTTCAATGGGAAGCATGGCTCTGTACTCTAGGGTAATGAACTTCACTGTGGCTGTGCTTTAAATGTTGCCGGCACTAGCAACAAATAATTCTAGGGCAGTCTCTCATCCTCAGTGCTCTGCAACCAGAACTGGCATGAAGAAAAGGGATATGAACAATACCCAATTATTTGACTTCCACAAACACCTATGAATTTAGTGGAATGTGTTTTTTGTATAATTAAAAGGTTGTTATCATAATGCCCATATAATCATAGGGTCAGACAAAAAAGTTCAGACACCTTCATAGACTAGTTATAAAGCACACCAACAAAAAACCCTCATATTACTCAAGCTTTACCCACTTGATGGTGACATGAGAATTGGTTTATTGTGTGTGCAAAATCTAGTATTAACAAACTCAAGTAAAAATTGTGGGCCAATTATAAGAACAATACATACAAGGG
>NW_022111312.1:953591-955101 GCF_000313985.2 Echinops telfairi
GGCAGTGATTTGATTGATCACTTTCATCTCTGGGGACCGAAGTCAAGAGAGGAGTTGTCCAGAAGCAGTGGTGGTAGTAATTTGGGAAGCGGTCTGTATCTGAGAGAAGGTTCTAGAAGAGGAATGCTTCCTCACTAGATCTGAGTGGGAGTTTAACCATGTGCTCAAATGGAAAAACGTCACGAAGCCTTGCACCTAAAAATGTGTCTCTTTCGATCACACCTTTGACTAAAATGCTATCGATGCATGAACAGCACCATTCTTTAAAAAACGACAACTCTGAGCTATGAAGCCGCAGCCTCGCCAGAGCCAAAGGCAGGGTGCACTGGGCCGGGCTGAGCAGCTGGAGCTGCCAGTGCAGGAGAAACCCTCGCTCCCACCAGTGAGTTGTGATTAAGAATTTTCTTCCTGGCCTCCGAGTGTTTTACTGACTCATCCATCAAGCTGCCAGGGCAGCCACTGAGGCAAGGAGCCGCAGAAAGCTAACAGCTCACACCCGAACAGCCTGAATAATTCAACACCCGCCACAGCCTCCGGACAACGGGAGCATGAAGCTAATTTTTTAATGTATTTCCTGGGCTCAGCTGTTGACTTCCAAGGTCCTGGAGGATCTGAGAGTAGGCGTGGGACCGATGGGAACCAAGAGGGGGCAGACCGAGCCATAGAGGGTAGGGTGTCCCACGCTGATGCCTGGAGCAGGGTAAGGGGTGGAGGGATGATCTGGGGATAAGAGAAAGAGCAGACACTGGAGCCACAAGAGCCAGGATCTAGGTCAAGCCAGTGGCCTTAAGCAAGTCATGTCACTTCTTTGGCTCTCAGTTGCAAACGCTTCAAGATGTGTGTGGCGGTATGATCCTTACATGTGCTTACTCGGTGCCAGGTCCCCTTTAAATCATTCCTATTTCTACTTATCTCTACACACACACACATTTGTAGTTGCTGTTTGCCATGCCATCGAGTTGGTTCCAACCCAGAGCAACCCTCTGGACAGCTGAACAAGACACTGCTGGGTCCTGTACCAGCCTCACAATGGTGCTTCAGTGGGAGCCCAGCGTTGCAGCCACTGTGTCCATCCATCTTGGCGAGGGTCTTCCTCCTTTTCGTTGTCCCTCCACTTCACCAAGCACGATGTCCTCCTCCAGGGACTGGTCCCGCCTGACAACACGCCCAAAGTATGTGAGATGAAGGCTCGCCACCCTTGCCTCGAAGGAACATTCGGACCGTACTTTCTTCTGAGACAGATTGATTGGTTCTTTGGGCCGTCCACGGTTCTTCAATAGTCGTCACCAGCAGCGTCGTGCAAAGGCCTCAATTCTCCTTGGGTCTTCCTTATCTAATATCCAACTTTCACACGCATAGGAGGCAATTATATACAGTGAACCCTCACCACTTCGCGCTTCGACTTCCGCGGCTTCACTCTATCGCGGTTTTTGCGTAACGGCGCATGCTCTGTCATTACCGCCACTGATTGGCTCATATTGTACACGCTTCTGTCTGCATCGCTACGTAT
>NW_022111312.1:957639-959582 GCF_000313985.2 Echinops telfairi
CTTAGTGTTTCACCCCAGTATAGTGAGGTCAGATCGGGCACAATTCCTGAACTGTGTCTCCAGTGTTGTCCCCTGTAGCGCTATGGGTCAGTGAGGGATGTCATGTCTTGTGGTGGGGCCAGCCCTTTGGTCCTCTCTGTGCATTGACTGCTCTGAGCAGGAATATCGTCCTCGGGGCTTGGTGGGCCTGGATGTGTTCCACTCTTTCGGGAGCAAGTCTGCAAAGGCATTCTCTCCTCGCTGCAATGTGATCAAAGGACAAGATGCTCATGGAGCTGCTGAATCAGCCAACAGCTCCACTAACAATCCTCCAAAGGCCAGATGGGATTGGCCAACTAGTGTCAGGACATGTCATTGCTGCAGTCGCGGCTCTTTTACCACAAGGGAAGGAGCCCCAATGCTGACACACTCAGCAGTTCGAAACCACCAGCCAACTCCATGGGAGGAAGATGAGGCTTTCTACTCCAATTAACAGTTTCAGTCTGGGAAACTCACAGGGGAAGTTCTGTCCTGTCCTATAGGCTCTCTATGAGTCAGAAACGGCTCAATCATTTTTGTTTTCTTTAAAGAACAGATTTTTTTAAAGTTTTAATTAAATAATGAGACTGCAACAGAGCTGTGGAAAAAGTAAAACAGGAGGATGTAATCAAAGATAATGTGAGATATTTATAGTTTTTATTGTATGGTAGGTGAGGGCTGATATTTCAGAGGGTCAGCTTTGTTTAAACTACTCATCAAATCCCCCCCTACTTTACCCTTCACCTTCCCCTTTTAGCAGCAATCAGTAGACTAGTCCATTGCTTTATCTCCCCTCATCCCTTTCCACCTGAGCAAACTTCAGCATCTGTTCATTTAGGTATGAAAATCTTTATCTTGTTGGGTTTTTTTTCCTCTTATCACAGTGGTTTCATATAATATGTTTCTCTTCTGTGATTGGCTCACTTCACTCCGCAGCATGTTCTCCAGGTCCATCCGTGCCTAACATGTTCACGGTGTCGTTTAATATCGCCAAGAATATTCTTTCTTGTTCATTGTTGTCAAATGAAATGACTAATTGAGTTAATATTGCCCTGCACTTATAATATTTATTTATAAAGATTATGTGCTGACTCAGCAACCCTCTAGGACAGGGTAGAACTGCCCCCAGGGAGTTCCGGAGACTGTAAATGTTAACGGGAGTCGAAAGCCCAGGATTTCTCCCAAGGATGTTTAGTTGGCCTAATAAAGAATGAGACACTCACTCACAGCCATCGAGCCTATTCAGACTCATCACAACCCTCTACGACAGAGTACACCTTCCCCTGTGGGTTTCTGAGACTGTAAATCTTGATGAAGTAGAAAGCCTCATCTTTTCCCCTCAGAGCAGCTGGTGGGTTCGAACTGCTGACCGTGTGATGGGCAGCTCAAATCATAGCTCACTACACCACCAGAGCCCCAAAGAATGAGGCTTGACGTACAGGGAAGTGTGAGTGTATTTGGTGTCCTAGGGCTACGGCGACAGATACAGTCAAATCTACAAAAACTAGAGCCTGTGTAAGGCCGACACCTGTCAGAGAAGGAAGACCCACGGGTTTTCCACGAATAAAGAACAATAGGAAAGTGGGGGTAAGGCGGAAAACTTACTTACCAGATCCAGAAAACGAAGCAGTCACCCTGAGCTCCAGCTCTCACCGTGTCGTTGTACCACACATTGGGTGGCTTACGAGAACAGGAGTGAAGCATTTCACGCTTCCAGAGACCATCAAACCAGCGTCCCAGTCAGTCGTTTCCTTCAGAAGACTCTGGAAGAGAGTTCCGTTAGAGCTTTCCCAACTGTTTGGTAGCGCTAGGCATCCAACACACGGTGTCCTCCCTCTATCTTCCTGTGGCCTTGTCTATGGACAGCAGGAAACACTGCAGGCTGAGCCCATACCGGGAGCTGGACATGAGGCCAGAGTCTTCCC
>NW_022111312.1:960282-961499 GCF_000313985.2 Echinops telfairi
GTCCTGGTCCTATCCTCCCTCCCAAGTGGATGCGAGGAACAACCCCATCTCTCCTGTTTTGTGAGCAGAGCATTGGGGGACAGAGAGGTCTTGGCAGGAACCGCCAAAGGCTCCTTATTGAAAAACATCCACGACTGTCTGTCCTTTCCTACCATTGCTGTGTGTGTGTGTGTGTGTGTGTGTGTGTATGTGTGTGTGTACCCATAGAGCCCTGGTGGTATACTGGCTATGTGTCAGGACGCTGACCTCAAGGTGAGTAGTTCAAAACCACAAGTTGTACTACGGGAAAAAGATAAGACTTTCTGCTCCCGTGAAGAGTTACAGTCTCAGAAACTTGCAAGGGCAGTTCTACCCTGCCCTATAGTGTCACTATGAGTCAGAATTTACTCAATAGCACTGAGATACATACCCATGCATATACAAGTGCCTGCACATGTATGTCATTAGGGGGAAACTAGCAACTCGATTCCCAGTGAATTTCAAGGACCAGATAGATGTAGTTTCTGACCTTGACAAGGGCAGGAGGAATGGAATCCCAGAAATGGTAACTCTAACAGCAGCATCAATCCTCGGAGCAGCATGGCAATGCTTGGTAGAGAGTCAGCATAAACAGGAAGGCCTTTAAGGAGATGGATGGATACAGGAGCTGCAGCAATAGATTCACGCACACCTACTGTGACAACGGTTTGGGAAAGGCAAGATTCTGTTGTGGGGCACTCTGAAGTTGGCGCCTGTTTGAAGGTGCCTAGCAACCGTAGGCGCTTGAGTCACCAAACAAAGCTGGGTTCAAATCCCAGAGCCTCCACTTACTGGCTGTGAGCCCCGAGGCCATTGATTCTGTATTTCTGAGCTTGAACTTCTTCAGTGATAAATAGAAATATTCGCCCCTACTTTTTTGAGTACTGCATGGAGGGGGATGGAATAAGATCCTTTTAGGAGATAAGCTCTGTGAAAGCAGACGCTGAAGCTGTCTCATCCTGGTTACGACATAGCTAGATAATGGCTGCATTCATTATCTGGCGCATGAGTGCGTGTGCAAATAGATGATAAGCTGGAGGAAAGGGACACTTGTTGTGTAGTCACGGAGAGCTTAGCAACACCATCATATGGACAAACGTGGAACTTCAAAATCATAATTGGTCTCACTGAGTTCTCTAGGTAAGGAGCTCTCCAGGCAGACTGGGGATGATACCACCCGTTTTTGTGTTTGCTACTTA
>NW_022111312.1:962279-964332 GCF_000313985.2 Echinops telfairi
ATTTTTTTTAAGAGAACTGTATAGGCAAAAACAAAGCTAGGTTGGACTGAAAGAGAGAGCAACTGTACAAATTCAGAAGAGGCCTTTGAACCCCACCACTTCTATTCTCCTAAAGATTTACAATATCTCGGAAACCCACAAGAGCAGTTGCACTCTATCCTGTAGGGGCGCTATGAGTCGGAACTGACTCAATGGTAGTGCATGTTCATACTTCTTCAAGAAGAAAGCAGGCTGAGCGAGCGGCTCATCTGAAAACACAAGCTACCCTTCATGGGGACGGAGCCATTCAGGTCATAGAGATTAAATACATAAATAGCCAGATTATTTGTAGTTTAGCAGACAGAGCTTGTCCGGCTATGTATCCATTCTTGACTCAAAAATTTTCTATCAAAGGAATTGATTTTTTAAACATTGTTTCTTTAATTATGAAAGAAAATCTTGAAGCTGTACATGGGGGCATTTTTTAGGAAGGGCTGGCCATTCTGCATTCTCTTCTGCTGAAGACATGAACAGCTCTGGAGAGGTCCCACAAGGCAGTGATGTTCAATCTGGGTCCTACACTCCTCTGATCACAGTGTCGGTCAGGGATGGAGACATGCAAGTCCATCACAGCCAATGAGATGCCAAGAAGGTTTGCCACGTCTCTACAGTGGGGCCAGGTTCTTCTCCTACCTGGCCTCCAGCAGAGGGCTGGGAGTTGCCACCAAGATTATTCAAGCACAGAGGAGGAATAAAAGGAAGAGAAGAGTTCCCTGTCAGGATAGCATGAGTTGAGTCTTAAAGAGTTTGAAAGGCAGATGAGGTGGTAATTCGAGAAAAGCGGGGCTGCAGGAAAAGGGAACAACATGACCAGGGGCTGAAAGACTTTGGAGCTCATGGGCTGCTTTGGGAGAATAGATCCTCCTGGCAAACGGAAAGAGAGCATGTCGGGGACTGGTAGATGGGACAAGAAGCAAACTGAGGCTCAATCATTTGTAAATCTTGCAGATGAGTTTGGACCTTCTCCTGTGGGTCCTGGGAAGGGGCAAGATTGGGTCTGGTTTGGAGAAAGTCCACTCAGACAACTTCATGGTGGAATGGCTGGGAAAGTCTTGCTAAATCTAGTTCCATAATAGCGTTATTCCAGAACACAGATAGTAAGAGCCCAAATGCTGTGGGTGAGACATCAAGGAAAGTTACGAGGCCTCGAATCTCTTGTACATTGAGGTCCTCAGTGACCCCATCACAGCGTCTGAGGTTGGGTTCTATTGAGAACCAAAACCAGTGAAGCTTATTGTTGTGAAGTGCCGTGAAGTCAGTTCGGACTCAAAGCAACCTCACCTACAACACATCGAACCCCCGCTCATTCCTGAAACACCCGCACAATTGTTTCTATGTTTGACTCCATGGTTATAGCCATGGGATCCATCTCCTTGAGGCTCCTCTTTTTCTCCTTACTTTCCCAAGACCATGTCCAAAGTATGTGAGAAGATGACTCCCCACCATTAGTCTAAGGTAGATTCTGGCTGTGCGCCTCTCAAGACAAATTTGTTCATTCTTCTGGAAGTCCATTCGATCTGCCTCCCTAAGACCATAGTAATCCAAATGCATCAATTCTTCTCTGCTGCTCTTTATTCATGGTCCAGCTGTCACATGGCTATGAGGTGACTGAACATATCACTGCATGGGTCAGGCACACCCTCGTCCGCAAAGTGACACTGGCACTTCAAAGAGAGACTTGGCAGTCATGCAATGTGTCATTTGGCTTTTTGACTGGCTTTCCATGGGCATTGATTGTGGATCCAAGGAAAACAAAATCCTTGACATCACTCTTTCCTCCTTTTGTTGTGAAAGTGTTTGGGGCAGTTACATAATCTACTGTCAACTTGAGGAAGGGGTGGAGTCTAGCCTGTCAATCAAGTCGCAGCTTGGTGACCTCATTTGGAGGCTCTATGGAGATAAATAGATAACTGGAGGCCAGGCACACTCTCTCTGCGGGACTGCTATGCCAGAGCCCTGGAGCAGGAGGAGCCACATGGAGTCCCATGCCAGTGCTAAGATGCTTCCACCGCCA
>NW_022111312.1:965770-970663 GCF_000313985.2 Echinops telfairi
AATGCTCAGGATTCCGTTCTGAGATCAGGACAACCCTTGGCTGTTCCCCCAGACACGCCTCTCTTGGGTCTTGAGCCTCTCAGCTAAGCAGCCTCTCCTTGGTGTCTGCCCAGCTCTGGCAATGTGGCAAAGTTCTTTTAGTGCTTTTGATGAGTGCCCCAAAGACATTCTGCTCCACTGTAAGCCTCCATCAAAGGTGCTCAGTTCTATCTCTGTGGGTCAGCAAACCTCTCTCCCCTTAGGAAGTGTCTGAAGGCACAAACTAGCCTTCTTCCTGGAAAACACCAAGCTTTCTCACATTGTGGGCCAGAAGCCCACTGCCACCTTGTGCTCTTGGTTCTGTTTCTACCATCCCTCTGCTGTTCCTCGGTGTCACAGCTTCCTGTCTCCTGGATCAAAGAGACTCCGTGCGCAGGTATCTCAGGGTCCAAATGACATGCTCCACTCCTGTGTTTCTCTTGATGGTGTTGAAATCCCCATTCCTGCCTCCTAGATGGCTCATTATAAACCCAGCTGGATGGCTACATTGAGCCGGATGGCTAAACTGACCAATCCCTGTTAGAGTTCCATCCACTGCTTGCCTGGCCACAACCGAATCATTTGGTGGGCGTTCCAAAGCCTACGACTAGAAGAGCCCTATCAACAAATGCACTGGGTAGATTTGGAGGTTAGAAAGCAGAGAAGAAAGGTCATCCAAGGCAAGAAACAGCCTGGTTGGAATCTTCATCCACCACTGATGGGAATGTAAGATGGTACAACCACTGTGCAGAACAGTTGGACTGGTCTCCAAAGGGTTGAACGTTGTTGCCAGCCATGGTGTCATTAGGTGTGGTTCTGACACGTGGAAAGAAAATGCCACCTGTCCTGCACCATCCTCACCATCACTGCTCTGCTGGAGCCTATTGGCGCAGCCACTGTGTGCATCCATCTCATCGAGGGTCTTCTTTTTCACTGACCAATTATGCTGTCCTTCTCCAGGAACTGGTCCTTCCTGATAACATGTCCAAACGAAGCTAGACCAAGTCCTTCCATCCTTGAGTCTCAGGCTCATTCTGATTAGACTCACCTGTCCTCCCAGGCAGCTGTTGGTTCTCCTGACCGTGTATGATATAATCAGCATTCTTTGCCAACCCCCTTATTCACATGCTTCGATTCTTCTTTCATTGTCCAGCTTCCACTTGCATATGAAGAGAATGAAAATGTCATGGCTTGGGTCAGGCGCACCTCAGTCCTCAAGATGACGTCTCTGCTTTGCAAGATTCTAAAGAGGTCTTTTGTAGCTGACTTGTCCAAGGTTAATGCATCATTTCATCTGTTGACTGCTACTCCCGTGGGCATTTATTGTGGATCCAAGTAAAACGAAATCCTTGACAACTTCAATATTTCCTCAACTTATCGTGAGGTCACTTATTAGATCTGTAGACAGGCACCAACCGCTTGTTCTATGCAGAGACCTATTGCCTTTCTACAATGTGTGGGACGTGTCCATGATCTTCCTTGTGCATTGTGTCTCATCCTCCGTAGAGGGATGAAAGCCCCCTGAAGCCAGAGGGATTCGCCTGTTTAATTCACAAGGCGATTTCCAGGGGGCCTGGAGAAGTGTCTCTCAGTCATGATGTCAGGAGCCAGGTCCCAGGTCCTTCCATCTTCTATGGATGTTTCCTGCATCATTCACTATGTTACCCATGTTGTTTTGGGGAGCTGTCCAGTCAGCACCAACTCGCAGGGACCCTATGTACACCAGAAGGAAGCCCTGTGCCATCTTCACAAGTGTTATGCTTGAGCCTGTTATTTCAGCTTTGTGCCAATCCAGAGACTTGTGGGTTGTATTCTCTGACTCAGCATGAAGTGTTTTGACAGGAACTAGTCCCTCCTAATAACATGTCCAAAGTATGTGAGACAAAGTGCAGGATTCTGGCAGCGCTTCCTTTTACAACATTGCAACTCAAGGCTTCAATTATTTTTTTCGGTTCCTTCCGCTTGAGAAATGCTGAGGCACATGTCATTATCATTCCTCGATGTGGCTTCTTGAGCTGCCCTTTCCATTTTTCTGTTCGTTGTTTCTTCCCATTGCTTTTACTTCTCTAGATTCCAGAGCAACTTTCAGAGTCTCTTCTGACAACCACTTTGGTCTTGTGTGTCTTTCCTGCCCAGTAAATGACCTTTTGTTTTGTTCATGCTGATGTTCTTGATGTCACCTCACAATTCATCTTGTCTTCCGTCATTAATGTTCAATGCATGAAATCTGTTCTTGAGAAGGTCTCGAAATTCAACTGGGATAGACTCAAGGTTGTAATTTGGCTCTCCTGGGCTTGTTTTAATTTTCCTATGCTTCAACCTGAACTTGCATATGAACAACTGATGGTTTATATGATGGTTGTAAATTGA
Source organism: Echinops telfairi (assembly GCF_000313985.2). Lineage (NCBI taxonomy): Eukaryota > Metazoa > Chordata > Mammalia > Afrosoricida > Tenrecidae > Echinops > Echinops telfairi. The sequence goes on from NW_022111312.1 coordinate 968,159, forward strand.
TATTTACAACTGACCCTTAGCCTTCTTCTGGCTGATGATACTGAGCTTCTCCATCATCTCTGTGATAGGTAGGTTTATTGTGCCAACCAGGCCAATAGGAACATGTGGGATTAATAAGGTCACAGTTTGATTGGAGGGCAAAGAGATAAATGGCTCAGCAAGGCCTGCCTCTCTCTCTCTTGCTCTCTGGTGATCGGACCAGCATGAGACTGGTTTAGCTAGTTCTCTGCCTCAACTTGTGAGCTACGCTACCTGTGGGACAGCCAACCAAGGGATCATGTCACTGGAGCTTTAGGTTCCTTCAAGACCTGCTTTACCTCGCTGCTGGTGTGTACATCGCTTGAGCTTGAGGCTGTCAGATCCTATCATCTTGCATTGCTTGAGTTCTAAATCCCATTAGGTCTGCTTCACTAAGCTCCTGAGCTGCTGACGGTTGGTGACCAGCCCTGCTGTTTGCTGCCTGTGGCCAGACTTACTGCATTGCCTTAGGGAAGACTCAGCTGTCTGCTTCCTTAACCTTGGACCCAGCAGCCCTCAAGAGTTGAAGGACTTCCAGTATATTAACTGTTCCACAGAAGTGAATTGAACTGAGCCCTCTGTACTGCTGTGTGGACTAATTAAGCTGTAATATGCCTTTGTTTTTTATATATATATATATAAAATCATAAGTGTCCTGATTTTGTTTCTCTAGAGAACACTGTCTAACACAATTTCTTTGCACAGATGTAGTCAATTTGATTCCTATGTATTCCTTTTGAGTTTGTGTGAGTCACCATTTACATTGTTGAAAAGGGCATTTTCAGTGAGTCATTGGTCTTGCAAAATTCTATCATTCCATCCCCAGCTTTGTTTCTATTGCCAACACTATATGTTCTAACTAGTGATCATTCCTTTGTTGATAGCTTTCACCTTCCAATCACCAGTAATTTTCAGTGCATCTTGATTACATGTTGATCAATACCAGACTGCAGAAATAGACAGAATTCTCCAATATCTTCATCTTTGACTTTAGTGGTTGGTGCATAAATTTGAAGAGTAGTCATATTACCCGATCTTCTTTGTAGGTATATATATATATATATAATTGGGGGCTCTTACAGCTCTTATAACATTCCATCAATTGTATCAAGCATATTTGTACATATGTTGCCATTATCATTTTCTAAACATTTACTTTCTATTTGAACCCTTGATATCAGCTCCTCTTTTTTTCCCTCCCTCCTCAACCTCCTCCCCCCTATGGCCCCTTGGTAAATTATAAATTATTATTATTTTCATATCTTACACCAACCACTCTCTCCCTTCACCCACGTTTCTGTTGTTCATCCCCCTGGGGTGGGGTGGGGATTATGCACCAATCATTGCAATTGGTTCCCCCATCCTCCCCTCTTCCCCCTACCTACCCTCTACTCCCATATCTGTTCCTGAGGGGTTTATCTGATCTAGAGTCAGTGTGTCATGAGCTCTTATCTATACCAGTGTACTTGCTCTGGTTTAGCCAGAACTGAAAGGCAGGACTGGGGTCATGATGGTGGGGGGGTGAGGAGGGCTCAAGAAAACAGAGGAATATTGTGTGTTTCATCAGTGCCATACTGCTCCCTGATTGATTCACCCCTCCTTGTGACCCTTCTGTGAAGGGATGTCCTATTGTCTAAGATGGATTTGGGATCTCGGCTCTGACCCCCTCACTCTCAATAATATGCTTGTTCTTTTTATTTTGTGTTCGGTCTTCTGGTGCCTGTTACCTGATCCCATTGACACCTCATGATTGCACAAGCTGGTGTGCTTCTTCCATGTGGGCTTATTGCTTCTCTGCTAGATAGCCGCTTGTTTAACTTCAAGTATTTAAGACCCCAGACACTATATTTTTTGATAACCAGGCATGATCAGCTTTCTTTACCACATTTGCTTATGCACCCATTTTGTCTTCAGCGATCATGTTGGGAGGGTGAGCGTCACAGAGTGCCAGGTTGTTAGAACAAAGTGTTCTTGCGTTGAGGGAGGGCTTGAGCAGAGGCCCAAAGTCCATCCACTTCCTCAATGTATTGCCATATAAATATATGTACATAGGCCAATACCTCTATTTTTATGAATTAATATATTTACATAAGTGCACACCTATGTTTATGCTATTCACAGCTTTGCTTCCAATACCTTCCCTCTGTTTCCTTTCACCATCCTCCTGCCCCACCATCACACTCGCCGCCCTTCTGCCTCTTGGTAATTCCTCTCAGCAAGATTGCTGTTGCTCCAACAGCACTGGGATCTCTACATCCTCCTCGTTGTTGATTTTAATTCCCTAGTTGTTCCCCTATGTAGGTATATATATATTTTTTAAACTCAAATTCATCTTTAAAAAACTCAAATTCACTGCCATCAAGTCAGTTCAGGGTAGAACTGCCACTGTGGGTTTCTAGGACTGTCACTCCACAGCAATAGAAAGTCTCATTTTTCTATCTGTAGACATATGGATATCATTTAATCACTGATAACCCTGGATTTCAG
>NW_022111312.1:971049-973006 GCF_000313985.2 Echinops telfairi
GGACTCCACGTTGAGGAGGCAGCTCTCCCCCTGTCATATTTTGGGGAGCTCATCTTCCAGTATGATGTCAGACAATGTTCCACTGGGATTCATAAGAGGTTCATCAACAAATTTTATGGTCCACTTCTTCCTAGTCCATCTTCATCTGGAAACTCCAATGGAACTGGTTCATCTGGTATGATTCTGTTGGTATTTAAAATATTAATGGACACATGAAGCATGCTCGTGTGTGTGTGTGTGTGTGTGTGTGTGTGTGTGTGTGTGTAGTATATCTCAAGGAAATGGCCCACTGGGTCCTAGAGGGTCAGACATAAGGTGGGAGGCTTCTCCTAGCTCATGTAGCTGTAATAAGAGATGAACCCAAGACTGGCAGGCCAGCAAACAGGCTGCTAACTGCAGAGGTTCACAGATCCAAAGTCAACAGGTAAGATGGCAGAGTGGTTGCTGGTTCACAGACTGAAGGGGCTAACGACACCCAGGATCAGTGGAGAACATGGCAGGTTGCTGGATCAAGACCGAAGAACTAGAGAACAAATGATGATAAGGCAGAGGCAGGATCCAGAGCCGAGAAAAGCGAGAGAACTTTGCCAGAAAGTCCACATATCCTGGAAGGAGGGAACAACCCCAAGGAAATCCCCATTCAATGGCTGCTCAAAGCAAATATCATCACGGAAGTGATGACAGCGTATTAGAGCTCACCATGGTGATGGTGACATCATATGAGAGCTCATCATGGTGAACTGCATCCTAGCTGCCCAACCGCTGAGAATCATCATGGCCCAGCCAAGCTGGCACATGACCATAGCCATCACAACATGGAACTGCGTTGGGGTCTTAGTTTAGGTTCTTCAAGAAGCAGACCCTGAGACAAGGACTTGGGTGCAAGTCACTTATTTGGAACTGGCCCCAGGGAGTGCTGGCCAGGAGATGAGGCAGAGAAGGGAAGAGAGGCCAACACAGAGGGCACTTGGGGGCAGGTGTCTATCATGGACAACATGGATCCCATCTTGTTGGGGAACCTCTGGGAGAGTGTGTGGAGTTGCTCAGAGTTGACTGGCCTGAGAGGCAAGGATGCTGCAGTATGTCTCCACCAACGACCATCCCTTCCTGGCTAACTCCCCCGAATCCCAGCCAGCCTCGCTGCAGGCTGAGCTCATCTCCATAGCTGGAGGACTCTCCTCAGGCAGGAAGACTCAGGTTCTCTACAAAGCTATGGTTCTAGTCAGGGTCCGAGGGTGCTAGAGGGATGGATGTAGGTGGAGCACCAGGCTCACTTGCTACGAGATGCAGGAGTGCTTCTTGACAGGGGATGCTCAGTAAATATTTCTTTTTCTCTTCCTTCCTTCCTTTCAGTTCACCTCTTGTGAAGGAGGCAATAGGCCAAGTGTCTCCGTGGATCTTGCTTCAGCCTCACTCATATACTGAGGAGTGTCTTACTGTCCTGTTTTCCAGATCAGAAATAGGTTTCGATAGGCTAAGGTAGGCAATGGACGGAAGAATCGGAGTTCAAACTCAGGTGTCACATCACCAAATCCTACCCTATTCCAATTGTGCCTCCCTCGAACCCATTGGCTGTGGTGTGTCTGGAAAGGAAGGCCCTAACCGTCCGGGCTCTGGTTCCTATGTGCCTCTCAGCTGGTGGTGGCAGGTAAGCTCCTGCCCATCCCCTTGCCCTGCAGGAGTCATCTGTGCCAGGGGCTTTTTGCTTGTAGCAATAATTAGCTGCTAGACGGTGCTAAATGAAGAACAGCTGCAGGTGTGAATTATTTAAAGGTGGCAGCATGACTCAAGGTGGGCCTGGTGGCATTGTGGGTTACTTGATGGGCTGCTAACAGCAAGGTCAGCAATTTGAAAACCACCAGCCTAATGGCTCCGAGGGAGAAAGATGAGACTTTCAACTCCCATAAAAAGTTAGTCTCAGCATCCCCTACAGAAGGGTCTGGGGAGGAGACGAGCC
>NW_022111312.1:973595-985963 GCF_000313985.2 Echinops telfairi
TTTTTTTTAAGTTAGTCTTGGAAACCCACAGGGGTGGTTCCACCCTTCCCTCTTGAGTCCACCACGAGTCAGAATTGACTTGATGGCAGCGAGGTGGGGTTTTTTTAGCATCTATCAGAGCAGCCCAACATTCAAGCGCTTGGCTGGCTACTAACTGGAAAGTTGGCGGTTCAAACCTATCCAATGGCTCTGGGCGCCAGAAAGGCCTGCGTATCTGCTCCAGTATAGATGACAGCCTAGAGAGCTGTAGGGGGCTGTTCTGCTCCTCGTATGGGACCACTAGAAGTCAGAATGGACGTGACGCCCCCCAACAACATGCCCACACTGCAGCCCCACTGGACAACCTCCTGCGTCCAGGCTCTCTCTCAGGCTGAGCTGGCCACCCCGCACACCCTCTCCCACTTCATTGTCCTTCTATGCTCAGTTCAACCACCACTGATCTGCAGCCTGCAGGTGGACTCAACTCAAAGGCACCGACACCACCAGCAGGGCTGGTGCAAGGGCGGCCAGAGCTGGTCCCCCACCAGCCCTCATGGCCCCACTGGGGACTGAAACCACTCTTGGTGGCCTCTTTTTAGCTCTGACATGTTTCCACTCAGGAATTTTCCTCCTCTCTCTGCCCCAGTCCTGGCTCTGGGCCTCCGTGTGATCGACTGCTGTGGCATCCTCAGAGGGTCTCTTTAAGATGCTCCCGGATCCCATCTGCCCTCTGCGGCCTCAGGAGGCTCACGGGTCATCAAAAAGCCCAGCTGCTTTCGAGTGTCTGATCGCAACAGACCTGATGGCGCCTTTCAGCCAACAGGGTGAAGTTCACACTCCTAGGCCTGGCTCCAGTGATCCTGCTTGATCTGGCCCCAACTCCCCTGCCCGCCGCCGCCCAGCCTCCCTTCTCATTCTCCTTGACCCGACCCTTCACTCACCCAGGAGCCCTGAGTTACACGGTGGGCTGTTCCCCACAAGGTCAGCGGTTGGAAACTACCAGTTACTCTGCGGGAGAAAGATGAGATTGGTTACTCCCGTCAAGGTCTCCAGTCTTGGAAACCCGCAGGGGCAGTTCTGCTCTGCCCGTAGGGTAGCCATGAGTCGGAATCGGCTCAATGGCAGTAGAGTTTGAGGCTTGGGGAGCTGTAGCTCAGGCATCACCTCCTTCACGAAGCCAGCCCTGACTGCCCAGGCTGGCAGTCCCAGACCTCGCCAAGTTAAGCCTCTGGGGGCTAGGCGAAGGAACAAGGCATGAAACAAGGAACTGTGTTGAGTTTGATATGATGGAAGCAGAGCAAGACTGGAAACATCCAGAAAGCCTTTCCCAACAGGCTTCTGCCTGGCAAAGAGGGAGGCAGTGTCCCTGGCAGAGGGACCTGGAGATGGCAGTAGGCAAAGCTCGGGGAAGAAAATGAAAGCCTCTTCGTTTGCCTGAACCTTAAAAGTAGAAGGCGCCAGGGAAAGGTGGGGGCGGCGGCAAGGGCTGCGACAGGCGAGGTCAGGAGGGAGCAGATCACCAAGGGCCTCGTGGGTCTTCCTCAGAAGCTAGGCTCTATGTAGGTCCCTGGGGAGCCATGCGGGAATAGAGAGAGAAGAGGAACTGAAGTGCACTTTAGGAAGTCCACCTGGGGCAGGATGTGGCACAGGGATTGCATCCCACCAAGGTGGGGGCGGGACACCCAGGGAAAGATGAGGCTGGGAGGGGTGAAGGGCCTCAGGACCTGGGGGCCCAAGGTGCCCACCTTCAACAGCCAGTGGGGGGAGAAGCAGTCTATAAACAGCAAAGCATGAGCAACATGGAGGTCAGTCTGGGGAGCATGGCCTTTACGTCTGTTTTCTCGGGCCTCCTGCTTCCGGGGCTCCACCTGGGCTGGCAAGGGACCGGCCGGCCCAGGTCACCCGACTCCCTCCAGCCACGTGGCCAGAGAGTAATTGCCATTTCCCAGCTGAGAGGGCATGCAGAAGCATCTCTGGCAGCTGGAAGTGCCCCTAAGTTAATTGGGGGCACTCAGGATGAGCTGCTGCTCTGTTTTCTCCTTGATGGATCTAATTAGACAAACCATGATGGTGCAGCACCAGCCAGCCCTGGCAGACTTAGGCCAGAGCCACAGGCACGAGGCAGAGCAGCCTCAGCCAGGTGACCTCAGACACAGGTAACCTTGAAGTAGATTTCCATGGACACGGTGGCGCGGTCACTTCGTGGCCCACAATGACCGCCCCAGTGGGTGCATTTCCTGAGCACCTGCTAGGGGCGAGGTGCTGTTCTGGGTACTGGAGACCTAGCTGTGAATGAGGCAGAATAACCCCTATGTTCCCAGCTATGACAGTCTGTCAGGGGGAGGCAGTCTAGCCATGTGATCCTATGAGAACCAAGCCTGTTGCCAGCAAATCAGTTCCAACCCACGAGATCCCCATGTGTCCAGGGGGGGTTTCTTGGCCATGATCTTTATAGGAAGCACCCTGGTGGTGCAGTGCTGAAGCATGCAGCTGCTAGCCAAAAGGTCGGGGTTTCAAACCTACCCGCTGCTCCATGGGAGAATGAGCTGACGGTCTACTTCTGTAAAGATTCACACACTTGCAAACACTATGGGCCGTTGTGCTCTGCCCTGTGGGTCGTCACAAGTCAGAGCCAACTCAACAGCAAGGAGGTTGGAATGCTTCTTTTTTTAATCTTGACAGACATAGGTAGCCAGGCCTTTCTTCTGCAGAGCTGCTGCATGGGTTCAAACCACCAACCTTTAGTCGTCCAACACCAAGTGTTGGCACGCAAACCAAACCACCGCCATCGAGTCAATGCTGACTCCTAGTGACCCCATTGGACAGGGTAGAACTGCCCCTGTAGGTTGCCGAGACTGTCACGCTTAACGGAAGTTAACTCCTGTAACTCTTCACTCTCCCTCAGAGCAGCTAGCTGGTCAAACTGCTGGTCTTGCAGTGAGCAGCCCAGTGCTTGGCCATTATATATGCCACCATGGCTCCTGTTCCCACCCTGGGACCCCCTAAAATGATCAGATACACAAAGCACTACACCCCCACTGTTCACTTACCGACACAGGAAGATTCCCAAGAGCAGGTCGTTATATAAACCACATCAGTTCACAAAATGAAGACATTACACACTGGCCAAACCACTGGGAGTCCTGACCCAGCCACATCGACCCATAACGTTAACCGTCACAGCCAGCAGCATCCTCTCACCACACAGCTCGGCGCTCGTTACTGCCGGGAGTGATGCTGCGGTCATATATGCAGAATGCTGGATAATAAGAGAGTCAGCTGATGAGAGGAGTAGGTGTCACCATGGCTGAGCTGTGAGAGAGGGGTCACGGGAATGTGAAAAAGATGTGTTAGACAGGGTTCTTTCCATGAAACAGCTAATACACTGGCAGTCCTTCTAGTCTTGAGGGCCACTGGGTGCAAGTCAAGGAAGCAGACAGCTGAGTCCTCTGTAGAGCAATTCAGGCAATCCAGCCACAGGCAGCAAAAAACAAGGCAGGTCACCAAAAGTCAGCCAGATGACAGGGTCCGACAGTCCCCAGCTCAAGAAATGTATACTCCAGTAGCGTGGCAAAGCAGATCTTGAAGGAACTTCAAACTACAGTGACACAGTCCACGGGTTAGGTGTCCCACAGGTAGTGTAGCTCGCAAGTTGAGGCAGAGAACCAGCTAAGGCAGCCACACACTGGTCTGATCATCAGAGCACAAGAGATAAGAAAGGTGAGGCTTGCCAAGCCATTTATCTCTCTACCCTTCAGTTCATCCCACATGTGTTCATTGGCCAGGTTGGCACAGTAGACCTACTATCACAGGAGAATAGGAACCATCACAGAATGGGCATCTTTCACAGACTCATAGCTCATTTAAACATCACAGCCACCCTGGGAGTGAGGAAACTGAGACTCAGGATGGTTGTTGGGTGCCAGCGAATCAGTTCCAATCCACAGCGACCCTACACACAACAGAAAGAGGAAACACCAGCTGGTCCTGCACCATTCTCACCATTAGTCCTGTGCTTGAGCCCACTGTCGCAGTCACTCCTTGAAGGCCCTTCTGCTCCTTCTCTGCCACTCAGCTTTCCCAAGCAGGGTATCTTTTTCCAGGGACTGGTCTCTCCCGACAACGTGTCCAAAGTATGTAAGATGAAGTCTCGCCATCCCTGCCTCTAAGGAGCGCTCTGGCTGTCCTTCTTCCAAGACAGACTTGTTTGTGCTTTTGACAGCCCAGGGAATTTTTCGTATTCTTCTCCAGCGCAATCAAACGCATCGATTCTTCAGTTTTCCGTATTCAGTGCCCGACTTTCACATGCATTGGGGGCCATTGAAAGTATCATGGCTTGAGTTGGGCACTCCTTAGTCCTCAAAGTCACGCCCTTGCTTTTCAACACTCTAAGGAGGGCTTGGGCAGCAGATTCGCCTAATGCAGTGCATCTTTTGATCTCTTGACTTCTGCTTCCATGAGCCTTGGTTGTGGATCCAAGTAGGACAAAATCCTTGACTACTTCAATTTTTTCTCCATTGATCATGATGCTACCTATGGGTCTAGTTGTGAGGATTGGGGGGTAAAGCCTGTGGGAGTGGAGCCTTTGGGGTCTTCATTGGCTGATGAGGCTCTGGGATGGGGAAAAATTTCCCCAAAGTCACTCAGTACGGAAGCGGCAATGCGGAGCAAGTACTGTTTCCTGTTTTTCAGCAAGATGCTACCACCCGCTGTACCTCACAGCTGATAAACTGGCCTGGGAGGTGTCACATGTCTTGTCCTGGTCACACAGCTAATAATTGACAAGGTGGAGATGCCATTTAAATCCATCAGTGCCCCAGAACCCCTTTGCAGTCCCCTCATGGGCCCCAGGCCTGGGTGTATGGAAGCCAACCTGGTTCACGGCCCTCTGAGTGGAAGATTTACTGATCTTGTCTCAACTACAGAACGGTCCACAGTTGGAAAATTACTGAACAAGGAAGCACAGCAGGCACTGATTTATGCGATGTGTGGCACCATGCCAGGCAAGCCAATCAACAGGCATGGATTTCCATATTAATGAAGCCTCATACATAATGTAAGGAGATGAAAACCGGAGCTGAGGCTGGCCACCCAAAAGCTATGGTTCCCAAACAGGAGGGGGCCTGGGGATCACCGCAGAGCACAGATGGCTGGGCCCACCTCGAGTGGGTGGAATGCAGTAGGTCTGGGGTGAGGCCCAAGGATGTCTGTTTCTGACCAGATCCCTGGTGGTGGTGGTGCTGATGCTGCAGTCCCAGGGACCACACTGCTGCTCTCTGTCCCTCTACCCTTCCCCACACCAGGAGATGCCCAGAGACTAGCTGAGTGTGTTACTGATGCTCTTGGGTCCTTAGTTTCCTGGTCTGTAAAACAGGACACAGGTACTTACCTCCAGGGATAAACATGAATGGCGATCATGCTACGTACCACATACAAAAAGTGCTGGCCAAGGGCCTGGCAGGTAATTGAAAGACAGATTTAAGAGGATGCACAGCCATGAAGAACAGAAGTCTATTTTGTCTCTCATATTGCTGTTTAGGGAGCCCTAGTGGCGCTGTGGGTTATGCACTGGGCTGCTAAGTGCAGGAACAGCAGTTCAAACCCACCCACTGCTCCTTAGGAGAAAGATGAGGCTTTCTGTTCCTGTCCTCTGAATAGGGGCAGCTCTACTCTGTCCGATGGGGTCGCTATGAGTTGGAACCAACTCGATGGCAGTGAGTTGGGCTATTTTGGCTTGGTTTGGTTGGTTGGTATTGTTGTTTTAAGGTATTTTTTATCTAGAGATAATTTCAGACTTAGAACCATTGAAATAATAATACCTAGGGCTCTATATAGTCTTCCATGTGGATTCCACAAAGGTTAGTTTTGACCACATTAGTTTCATCCTTCCTTCCCTCTGTATACATACATAGGTGTGTGTGTGTGTGTGTGTGCGCATGCATGTGCACACATGTCAGTATGCTAGCGTGTATGAACGTGTACTTATGTGGATATGAGAAAGATCTAACCACCAACTTCCAAAAATATTAAAGCCAAGAAAACCCTTGGCTAGGGTAGTTCTACTCTGTAACGACAGGTGACTATGAGTCAGAATCCACTGAACAGACAGACAGTGCCCAATAACAAAAAAATATATATACACTGTATATGCTTCCTAATGGCACTGCAACAAAGTATCAGATTGTCTTCGAGTTCTGGAAGTCAGAAGTCCAAAGTTAGGTCTTACTCAGTAAAACTCCCTGCATCAGCAAGGTTGGTTCCTTTCCGAAGCTCCTGGGGAGAATGAACCCCCAGTTTTTCCAGCTTCAAGAGGCCACCTGCATTCCTTGGCTTATAGCCCCTTCCCCTATCTGCAAAGCAGGTATTACTTAAGCTACCAAGTTCTGGGTCATTTGTTATAAGCACCAGCTCTGTGGAGTTCAGGGTATACACAGCATCAACCTCGTCTCTCTAGGGTTCAAGGTTCTCACGTGGGCTGTCTTAAGCACAGCCAGATCAGTGGCAGTCTCTATGTACCTGGCACAGTCCTGAATAAACAGTTGATCCTCACTGCCGTCATTTCAGTGATCCTGGCATTCCCTGGATGCTGCCAGTACAGCCATGACTAGGAGGGTCAGATCCTCATGCACCCACACACTAACAGGCACATTCAACAGTTGGCAACTGATCTCTGATGATGCCTTTTAGAACTGTTTATCTCCAGAGACTGGCATGTTGGAAGGCGAGTTGTGTCACGTTCTTGCTGAGCCTCATCTGTGAAAAGGGAACCCCGTCGACCATAATGGGGTTGTACGTGGATTAGCAAGAAGATGAATATAGCCCTAGAAGTGCACGTACAGTGTCCATCCACCAAGTGAGTCGCCTCATACAACGGTGCCCAGGCAAAATATCCAATAGTCTTCGCCAACCCCATACTTCAAAGGCATTGATTCTTCTACAGTCTTCCTTATTCCATGTCCAAATTTCATATGTAGATGAGGCCACTGAAAATACCATATCTTGAGTCTGGCACACCTTAGTCCTCAAAGTAAAGCAACAGCCTAGCTCTTTAACACTTTAGAGATTTTGTGCGGCAGATTTACCCAATGCAATGAGTCTTTTGATCTCTTGACTGCTGCTTCTGTGAGCACTGATTGTGGATCCAAGCAAGATGAAATCCTTGACAACTTCAATCTCTCTCCATTTATCATGACATTACCTAGTGGTCCAGTTGTGAGAATTTAGGCTTTCTTTGCATGGAGTTGTAATCCATATCGAAGGCTGCGAACCTTGATCGTCATCGGCAAGTGCTTCAAGTCTTCCTTACTCAGGAAGCGAGGTTGTGTCATCTGCATATCACAGTTGTTAATAAGACTTCCACCAATCCTGATAATGAGTTCTTCTTCATATAATCCAGCTTCTCTGATTGTTTGCCCAGCATACAGATTGAATAGTATGGTGAGAAGATATAACCCTGATGCACACCTTTCCTGATTTTAAACCACGCAGTAGCCCCTTGTTCTGTTCTCGCAACTGCCTCTAGATTCATCCAAGTTCCACATGAGCACAAAAATGAGTTCTGGAATTCCCATTCTCCTCAAGGCCAGCCATAGTTTGTTATGATCTACACAGTCTAGTCCCTTGGATTAGTCATTATAACACAAATCAACATCTTGCTGGTATTCTCTGCTTTCAGCCAGGATCCATTTGACATCAGCGATGACGTCCCTTGTTCCATGTCTTCTTTTGAATCTGGCCTGAACCTCTAGCAGCTCCCTCTCAGTGTATCGATGCAACCGGTGTGGGATGATCTTCAGCAAAATGTGACTTGCAGGTGCTATTAATGATACAGTTCTATAATTTGAGCCTTTTGTTGGGTTACTTTCTTTAGTACAAATCTGAATCTCTTCTGGTCACTTGGCCAGGTAGCTGTCTTCCAAATCTCTTGACATAGACGAGGAACATGTCCAGTGCTTCATCAGTTTGTTAAAACATTTCTATTGTTATTCCATCGATTTCTGAGGCCTTGTTTTTGGCTAATACTTTCAGTTCATCTTGAACTTCTTCAGTGCCATTGGGTCAGATGCTACCTGTTGAGATGGTTTAACATCGATTCGTCCTTTGGGGTATAGTGGCTGCGTATGCTTTCCACTTTCTTTTGATCTTTTCTGTGTTCTTTGAGGTTAGGATCTGCTGAGCATATTCTTCCTCTTTGGTGTTTCTAACTCTAGGTCTTTGCACATCACAGTATAACATTTTACTCTGTCTTCTCCAGTTCTCCTTTGAAACTTCCTGTTCAGCTCATTTCTCCCATTTGACTTGGCTACTCTGTGATTAAGAACAAGTGTCAGAGTCTCTTCTGACATCCGCTTTGATCTTTACTTTCTTTCTTGTCATTTTAATGACCTTTGGCTTTCTTCGTTATGATGTCCCTGATGCCCTCTCACGGCTCATTGGGTCTTCTGTCATTCGTGCTCAGTGCATCACGTCTGTTCGTGAGATGTCTTTGAAATTTGGGTGGCATCTATTCAAGGTCAGGTATCAGGTCTCATAGACTTCCTTTCATTTTCTCCAGCTCCAATCTGAACTGGTATATGAGCAATTGATGGTCTGTTTCACCGTTGGCCCCTGGCCTGGTTTTAGCTGCTGCTATTGAGCTTCTCCATCATCTCTTCCCACATATGTAGGCAATTTGGTTTCTCCCTTAATAAGCACGCCTTATAAAGACACACTTAAGACCTGAGCTTTCATCACGCAGGGACTGCTGGTGATAATAAAAACTGTAGTAGTTAACATGGATTGGTTTATTTTATGCCAGGAACTATGCCTCGGGCTTTCTGTATTACCAGTTCCAACTCATGACAACCCAGGTGTGACAGAGTAGAACTGAGATTTTTCCAATAAGAACAGATGACCACACCTTTCATCCACAGTTACCGCTGGGTGGGTTACTACCACACATAGTCAAGTGCAAATCATTTACACACCTATACATGCACTCACTCATTACTGCCATCAATTCTCTTCTGGCTCATAAAGACCCTATAGGACAGAGTAGAACAGCCCCAGTGGGTTTCTAAGACTATAAATCTTTGTAGGAGTAGAAAGGCTCATCTTTCTCCTGTGGATCAGCTGGTTTCAACCTGTTGGCTTTAAGGTTAACAGCCCAACACGTAGCCCACTACACTGCCAGGGCCCACACACCAGTCCATTTAATCCTCACAACAACTTTATACCAAACCCAAACCCACTGCCATTGAGTCATTTACAACTCATAGTGACCCTATGTGATTTCCGAAGCTGTCAATCTTTATGGAGCAGATAGTCTCATCATCCATCAAGGTATGGTTGATGGTTTGAACCACCAACCTTGCAGTTAAAAATATAACAAGGAAGGTTCTATTATTAACCTTCCCGTTAGTAGTCAAGCCTTTAACCCTTTGCACCTCCCAAGGACTCTACTAGCTGTGTGGTCTTGAGCAAATCACTTAACTACTCTGAGCCTCATTTTATGTGTGTTAATTTTTTTGTGTATTGAGAATGAGATAGCTGTAAGAGACTTTGCGCCTATAGAGCACAATGTGAGTTCTCATTTAAAGACAGGTACCAAACCTTGAAGGGGCTATGGTGGGGCACTGGTTAAGTGCTCAGCCATAAGGGCTAGGGATTATGTCAACTAGACAGACACTCCAGGGTAAGGATAGGGACTGAGCTCAATGTATCAGTTTCATCACAGCCTGATGACACCTCCGTGGTGTCATAAACCTTGTTGCATAAGAGAGAGAGAGAGAGACCAAGCAGAATCAAATCCTCTTTGGCCCTTCGCCTTCTGCCAGAGCTGGATCTCGTGTCTGGCTCCTCTGTCTCCTACTGCATTGCCTGCCGATCCCAGGAACATCAGCAGAGTACCGATGTTGGATTTGTTAGATTTCTCAGGTGGGAAATACCTCAGTTCTTGGCTTCGCATGAAAAAGAATTCACAACGAAGCCTGGTTTGTGATCCAAGTGGGTTTTTATAAAGGATAGAAGACATTTCAGGCTTTACAGTTAACTGAACACAGAACCACACCCTCACATGGGGCAACCTGAGGGGGGAGGGAGAGAGAGAGAGACACACACGGCAGCACAGCCAAGCTGAAGGCCAAGGTGCAGCTGGAAAAAGAGCGGTGGTCTCCAGGTTCTGGCTTTTCAAGGCCTTCCACTGGGAGGTGTGGTTGATGGTACTGGTTGACCCCATTGGCTGACTTAAGCCCACCTGGCCTAGATTGGGCCAATCCGGGTATACCGCCCACCTAGGTGTATCACATACACACCCCCACCCCGCCACCCCCCAACCTGGTTTGGGGCCTGAATTGGTGCATAACCTTCAGCCTTTACCGACTTCTAACCTCCTGTAGTGAGCCCCTAGGCATGGAGAGGAACGACCCGCTATTTTGCTACCTAACGCCTTCAGACCTCTGCATCCACCAGCCTGTGCCCCTGCGGTCTCTGCTTTGTCATCCTGCTTATTTTTCATCAGCTTCCACGAGTCAGGCAAAGCTCGACTTGAACCAGACTGGACTTACCTATTTCTGCAACTGTGTGAGCCAGTGGTTCTCCACCTTCCTCATGCCGAGACCCTTTCATACAGCTCCTCAGGTGGTGGTGACCCCCAACCATAACATTATTTTCATGGCTACTTCATCACTGTCATTTTGCTGCTGTTAGGAATCATAATGTCAATATCTGATAGGCAGGATCTATTTTCATTGTTACAAATTGAACATAATTAAACATAATTAAAGCATAATGATTAATCTCAAAACAATATGTAATTATATCTTGTGAAATATTTCTGTGTTTTCCTATGGTATTAGGCGAACCCCCGTAAAAGGGTCGTTTGGCCCCCAAAGGGGTTTCAACCCACAGGTTGAGAACCACTGGTGTAAGCCATTTCCCAACCTAACACATCAGCTGTGAACCAAAAGGTTGGTGGTTCAAACCCACCCAGCAGCTCTGCAGAAGAATAACCTGGATGATTGTTCCCATAAATATCACCATCAAGAAAGGGCAGTTTGACTGTCACGTGAGGTCCCTATGAGTTGAAATGAACTCAACGGCCCCTGACAACTACAAAACGACCGTCCCCGGCTAGGAAGGAACTACTTCATAGAACCAGGGGGTCTTGGACAAGTGAAATCCTTCACGCTATGGAGAAAACTGAGTCCAAGGGGGTCTCAAGATTCTGGAGTTTGGGTCTCTTGCCAGTTGGGTGACCTCTGAGGCACACCTTCAATGCTGTCCCCAGAGACCAAAGGAAGAGCTGAAATATTCATGACCATCAGCAAGGAAGACCATTGTCTCCTGTGACTAGAGAAAGCAAAAAAGAAAGGATTGGGTGTCATGCTCCCCGACCCCGCCTTGAATGTGTCCATCACCCATGACCTCGCTGGGGGTTTTGCGTACACCGTTTCTAAGTTACAGCTCAAATTAGACGCTGTGGCCTACATTCGGGAAACAGAGTCATCCACGGTGCTAAATGTGGCATATCCAAATCCATCTGGGGTGGAATCCAGGACAATGAAAATGCAATCACCAACCTAACAAAGCTCCCTGAATCGCAGGACTTGCCAAAGGGGGTGGGGAGGCAGGTCAGAGACCTCAAACCCAAAGTCTCAAAAGCCAGGCAAGTCTTGACATGAGTGGAGAAGGGCAGGAGGTCCAGATTGCATGTTGTCTCCTCTAGTAAGTGTTCGAATTCGAACCTCTGTACCTACCTCAGGGGCACAGTGGTTAAGCACTTGGCAGCTAACAATGGTGAACGGTTCAAACCCCCACCCCCCATCTTCTCCAAGGTTGGGGGTGGGCGGTGGAGATTTATCATCCATTCCCCTAAAGATAACAACCTAGGAAACCCTGGGGGCAGTTCAACTCCGTCACCTGAGGCTGTTGCTTTGAGTGTCAAATTGACTAGCTACCACCTAACAACGTACTGTGGGTTTAATCCCACATATAAGAGGGTCTTCTTGGTTAGCTTCCTCGGCCACTTCCACTGAGTCATTCTAACTCATAAGGACCCTATCCCTAGGGTTTCGAGGTGTAAATCTTTTGGGGAGCAGACAGCCAGTGAGTGGCTGGTGGGGTTGAAGCACTTACAGTTAGCAGTTCAATGCCTACCTAACCCATTGCATCTCCAGTGGTTCTTTTTTGTTAGTTGGGTGGTATCTTGGTGGGGGTGGGGAAGGAAGGTACCCAATGAGTATGATCTAATTCATAGCAGCCCTCTCTACAAAAGAAGGGAACACTGTCTGCTCCTGCACCATCTTCAAAATTGTTGTTATGTTTGACCTCCTAATTGCAGTCACTGTCAGTTCATCTCACTAAGGGTTTCTCTCTTTTTCACTGCCCCTCGACTTTCTTTTTTTTTTTTT
>NW_022111312.1:987619-988582 GCF_000313985.2 Echinops telfairi
TGGTTAATACAGCGCTGCTTGTGAAACATCGCCTACCCCAGAGGAAACACTCAAACATGGTTAGATTATTTTTAAAAGGAGGCGGGTGACTAGCTGGTGGGGGAAAAGACCAAGCAGGAAGGGAGACAGCTATTTTAGGCAGAAGACAGTTTAAGAATTACACGGTCTAAGAGCTTTGAATGTTTTGATTCTTCAAAAGGTATTTTTTCATACCCTGTCACACGAGGAGCCCCAGTGGCGTCGTGAGTTACATGCTGGGCTGCTAACCTCAAGGTCTGCAGTTGGAATCCACCAGCTGTGCCAAGGGAGGAAAAACAAGGTAATGAGTCCAGCTGCAATCCGAAAGGTCAGCAGTTCGATACCAACAGGTGATCCTTCAGGAGAAAGACAGGGCTTTCTACTCCCATAAATAGTTACAGTCTCAGAAACTCACAGGGCCCGTTCTCCCCTGTCCTACAAGGGGTTGCTGTGAGTCAGCCTGGACTCGATGGCAGTGAGTCTGAGATAGGGTCACTCAGTGATAGTTATTCCTTTGGTATAAAATTTTAGAAGCTGTAAACTGTGGGGAGCAGAGAATGGGAAGAGAGTGTATATGGATGAATCCTTTATGCTCATATATATTTTTTATTGTTTTATTAGGGGTCCATACAACTCTTATCACGATCCATGCATACATCAATTGTGTAAAGTACATTTGTATATCCGTTGCCCTCATCATTCTCAAAACATCCGCTCTCCACCCAACCCCCTGGCATTGGCTCATTTTTCCCCTCCCTCCCTGCTCCCCTCTCCCTCATGAACCCTTGATAATTTACAAAATATTTTGTCATATCTTGCACTGTCCGACATCTCCCTTCACCCATTTTTCTGTTGTCCATCCCACTGGGAGGAAGTTATATGTAGATCATTTGCTTTTCTAAGATCTTCCTAAAAGTGGACTGAAAGCTTTACCATTTTTCCCCT
>NW_022111312.1:988682-1000072 GCF_000313985.2 Echinops telfairi
CCTGACAGGCTGGATTTCTGGGGAAGAGAGGCCTTCACCCTTGTGAGTTGGAGGTTTGTCCCAAACACATTCTCATAATTAATATTGTCTCCCACCGTATCCTCCCATCATAGTGCTGCCTTAAAACTACCTCTTACAAGCACATAGCTGATTGCTATGTAGCCGGCAGCTTTAACTATAGGAGGAGACAGGTGCTATTGCTCTCTAGGATCTGAAGACAGCCACTCCCCTTACCTGCCCCAGGTACTGATGTTAGGCTACTCCTCTCATAGACTCAGGGGCCTTTGGGGTTAGAGTACAAACCACTTTGTTGCATATGTGGTTACCGGTAATTAGGGGAGCTTGTATATAAACCTTGGTTGGAAGTATATTCTCTCTCTGCGCAGACCTGGCTCCTGAATCATACCTGCAAAGGTGAGCATTTGCATGCTTTGTCTTGTCTGATGTCTCTTGAATGTCACCCTTCTGTTACACAACCACTCCTTGGACCTGTTTGTGGGGCTGGTACCTCACAGTAAACTAACCAATAACAACAAAGGAAAGGGGTGGTTTTTGCTTGGGGCTGGGAGACAAGGTGGAACAGGAGGCATGAGGGCACTTTTGAAAGGGATGACTGATCACTCTCTTGATTATAGTAATGGTGTCACAGGTGTAGACATGTGTCAAAATCCATGAAATTGTGCCGTTCAAACTCGAGTGACTAAAGGCATGCAATTATATCTCAACAGCCACAGGAGGAAACTTTAAAAGAGAGAAAGCATCTTCTTAACCATGCTTGCCTTATGTGAACCTTTTCAGGATTTTTTTTCTTTTAATCAGCACAGGCATTGTGGTCATAGGGTGCTTGGATCCACAAACAATGCTGAATGCCAACTCACAGCCACCCTGTAGGGCAGGATAGACCTGTCCCTGTGAGCTACAGCATAGAAAGCCCCATCTTTCTCCCACAGAGTGGCTGGTGGTATCGAACTGCGGACCACTGAGGACCACTACGCCACCATCCCAATAAGAGAAGAGGAGGGAAAGAATTACTCCGTGGCAGTGAGTTCGATTGGAATGGTGAGTGCTGGCCCTGATCCTCTCAGGTCTCCCTGATGACAGCTTGTCTGCCAGAAACATTTTCTCCCTCCTCGACCCGAGTCACTTCTATGGCTGCGCAGGAAAGTTTGGGTGGTGTGAAGAGTTAAGCCCCTGACTATTGGCCAAACGTTTGAGTTGGGAGTTAAAACCATCCAGAGGTGCCGCCAAAGACAGGCCTGGCCATCTGCTGGCAGAAGGTCCCAGCCTTGACCTCCGCGAGGAGCATGGGGCTACTGGGTACGCCTGTGGTCACCCTGACTCAGCCTGGGCTGCACAGCAATTGGTCTGTTCTTTCCTCATTGTTCACAGCCAACACTTCGGATCTGGTGAGCTCCATCCACACCTCCATACGCATATCCATAGTCTGTGCACACACACATACACGTGTGTGTTAATGGTCGACCATGGGGCCTCCATGTCCCTTAGTGACCATTAAATCAGTTCGATTCACGGTGGCTTCATGTGTAAGTGACCAAAGCGAGGCCCAGCCCTGTGCCATCTTCATAGTCACCGGTAGCCTTGAACCCATCGCTGTAGCCTTTGCGTCAAGCAGACAGTCTTCTGTCGTGATCCATGACGTCTTCATTGGCTGACGTCCAGAGTAGATCACCAGGCCTCTCTTCCAAGTCTGTCTGAGTCTGCTGAGACCTGTCTACTATGGGTGATGCTACTGGTATTTGCAATATGGGTGGCAGAGCTTCCTGCATCATAGCACCACTCCAGCCACCGCAGTGTGACAAACTGATAGATGGGTGGTGGTATACCGGCATTTGTTCCATTCAAATTAGCTGATCAATTTTTTAAAAAAACAACTCACTACCATGGAGTGGATTCCAACTCACGGTGACCCTATAGGACAGGGTAGAACTTCCCCTGCAGGTTTCTGAGACTGTCACTCTTCACGAGAGCAGAAAGCCTCCTCTGTCTCTTACTGAGCAGCTGGAAGTTTTAAACTGATGACCTTGCAGTTAGCAACCCAACCCATAATCCACTACGCCATCCAGGCTCCCCTCTGGAAAGTCCCTTGGTTGCAACAGGGATCTGGAGACCCAGATGTCTGCTCTCTCTGCCCTTCCCTGGAGCTCTCTTGGGTTCAGGACACAGCCAGGTGGGCTTCATCCTGAAAGCTTGACCCTGGAAATCATGTCAGCAGGGGTAGCCCTGGAGCGCTGGCTGGGGTCCAAGGCCTGCTTTGGCTGCCCCATTGGAGTCTGGCTCCTTGGGCACTGGGGCAGTTAGATTTTATGTCAACTTGAATTCATGTGAAAGTGTAGGGGTGGAATCGGACCTGTCAATCAGGTCCCAGCATGATGACGCCTCCTTAGGGGTGTGACCTTCTTATAAGGGAGAAACCAGGACCTTTCCTCTCTCTCTCTGCCCCTCCACCTTCCTTTTGGCTGGGGCTCTGCCCGTCCCGAGTAGATCACCAGGCCTTTCTTCCTAGTCTTTTGGGAGACCCCATGTGGGCTGCCCAGACCTGAGACGTATTGGTTTTCTGCCATGTTTCCACCAACAGTGGATCCACTGGACTCTACACCCACCAGCCTGTGCTTTCCTGCTTCCCATTTCACTTTTCTGTATCTCCAGCCTGCAGCTATGTGAGTCTGAAAAGGGGTCTGGCTAGCATAGGACGCATGGACTTAAGTTGGACTGAGCGGCGATGCCTTCTTGATATAAGGTTATTTCTTGACATAAAAGTCTTTCTTCTACATGTATGAGTGTCACTGGTTTTGTTTCTCTGACAAGCCAGCCTAACACAGGCCCTTCTTTCAGCCGCAATGAATCTCAGTGTATCCAACTGTGAGCCACAGGAGCTGTGGCTGACATGAGAATGCATGTGGCATGTCTGGTGCCATGGTACGTACATCGTAAATGCTCGGTCATCCTCACCACTTTATGAACAAGCACTCTTCTGACTCCTGAGTCCCCCATCTCCAGTGCCTCATCCCATGGGACATGAGATCCAAAATCAAGGTCCATTCAAGCGTGGTCCAACCACACTCCCCCTGTGTCTTCTATAGGAAGGAGAGAGCCCAGTGGGAATATCCTAGTGTGCTCACAGTTCCGTCTACGTGGTTTCCACTCAGTGACTCCCTGTGTGTCAGAGAAAATCACACTCCAGAGATAACACCGTCCACAGCAACGATCTTTTCCCAAGTCCATTGCCAAGACACCAATGGATGGATTCAAACCTCCACTTTTCCCTTCAAGGGCAAATGAGTAACTGTTTGCACCCCCCAGGGGCTCACCTAACACCATCAGCGGCTGCCACTTCATGAGAGTCTCAGTCATTTCGACATGTGGGGTGGTCCATGGGCACTGGGACTTGCTGAGCAACCATTCTTCTATCCATTTCACAAGCAAGGAAACGGAGGGTCCCAGAGTCGGTAAATTGCTTCCACGCAGTAGAGCCGGGATTCAACCATAGGTTAGTTAGTCCAAGTTCAAAGTCTGTGGGCTTCCCCCTGGTCCTGGACGGCCTCTGCAGTGGGGCAGGGACATGAAGCTTCACAAGGACAGTACTGGGGTCAGTTTGTGCTGGGTACTTTCCTAGGAGGGCATTTGGAGTCCAAATGTCCTAATCCCAGACCCCCTAATCTTCACCCAGAGAGAGGATCAGCAGAGGTGAGGGTTCAGTCTTCTCCCTGATGCCTGCCATCACCAGCCAGGTCTTGGGGCTCCATCATCCGTCTGAAAGGGGGACTCAGTAGCCAGCTGGGGAGAAGGGAGGAAGGAAAGAATCCTCTCTGGAAACTAGGGAGAAAACTCTCTGGAAACTAGGGAGAATCCTCTCTGGAAACTAGGGAGAAAACTCAAAAATAAAACAAACCAAAAAAACCACCTCACTGCCATCGAGTCAATGCCGACTCTGAAGGGGCCTTACAGGACAGCGGAGAGCAGCCCCTGTGAGCTTCCGAGACTGCAACTCTTTATGGGAGCAGAAAGCTGATTCCCTCTCCCTCCAGGCGGCTGGTGGTTTCCAGCTGCAGAACGTACGGTTACCCACCCAACGGCAGGGAGATAACTAGTCTCCAACAAAGAAGTGGGAAAGGAAGACAAAGACCCAATTCTCCTTGACAACCAGGTCAGAGATGGATTGTTGCCAGGGCAACGGCACCAGAGGTGGTGAGTGCCAGACAATCAGACAGCTGGAATGTCTCACTGGGCCGCCTGCGTTGAGAGTCATATTCTCGAGGAACAGCGAGCAGGTGCTGGCCCTGGGTGTATTTATCAATAGGGCAAGGGGGCCACAGTATTTTAAGCAGGCATTGCGGGTTGGAAGGCACGAGGTGCACAGGGTTAGTTAGGGCTTGAGGAGACGTCTGTAGGTTACCCTCTCAATTCCACACCCTTCATCTGAAATGCAAACCAAGCCCACTGCCATCGGGTGGATTCTGACTCAGAGTGACCCTACACGATGGAGAAAAGCTGCCCCTATGGGTTTCTGAGACTTTCTATATGGGAACAGGGAGCCTCCTCTTTTTCCCGCTGAATAACTGATGGATTCGAACCACTCATTATGTGGTTAGCAGCTCGATATACTACTAGGGCTCCTCGTTCATAGAAACTATATTTTAGTCTATTAACCATATATGCTCAGTCCTTGTGTGTGTGGGTGGGTGGGGGGAGTGAGGTTTGTCTAAACCAGTGGTTCTCAACCTGTGGGTCGCAACCCCTTTGGGGGTCAAACAGCCCTTTCACAGGGGTTGCCTGATTCATAACAGTAGCAAAATGACAGTGATGAAGTAGCAACGAATATAAATTTTTGGTTGGGGGGTCACCACATCAAGAGGAACTGTATTAAAGGGTTGCGGCATTAGGAAGGTTGAGATCCACTGGTCTAAAACAATCATGGCATCCTCCCCACTTCCGTTTTCTAGTAACTGGTCTGTAGAGGTAAGAAAGGCCCTGGTGGTATAGTGGTTACATGTTGGGCTGCTATTCACAAGGCCAGCGGTTCAAACCCACTAGCTGCTGTGTGAGAGAAAGATGAGGTTTTCTACTCCTATCACGACTTACAGTCTCAGAAACCCATGGGGGCAGTTCTACCCTGTCCTATAGGGTCACTGTGAGTCAGAACCAACTCAATGGCAGTGAGTTTGGTTTGGTTTGGTTTGGTTTGGTTCGGTTGGCTTTAAGTTACACATAGAGCCTTGATTTGGCAATAAAGCTAGAGAAATTTGCTTTCAAGAAATCATTTCTTCCCAGTTAAGAGAGAGTTAAAATAAGTCCTGGTGGCATGGTGGGGTATACACCTTGAGCTGCTAACCACAAGATCTGCAGTTCAAACCCACCAGGTGATCTGCAGGTGAAAGGTGAGGCTTTCTACTCTTATAAAGATAGCCAGCCTCAGAAACCCATAGGGGCAGTTCTACTCTGTCCTAGTGGGTGACTAGGGGTCAAAATCAACTCGAGGGCAGTGGGTTTGGTTGTGAGTTTAGAGAGCGCGGCATATTGAGAGACCTCCTGTTGTGCTCTCTGCCTGCTCTTGGACAGTGTGGTCATTACATAATCTGGTGCCAACTTGAGACTATTAAGAATGAAGGGGTGGAGTTTAACCTGTCGATCAGGTTGCAGCTTGATAACCTCTTTGGAGGTGCTGGGGAGATAAATAGCTCACTGGAGGTGGGACACAGACACTCTGCTAGACATTCCTGTTGACAAGCCACATGGAGTTACGCGGATGGAGCCAAAGCCATGGAGCTGGAGGAGCCACGTGGAGACCCACGCCAGTGTTGAGATCCTTCTACCGCCACTGGATCTGCAAGAGTTTCTACCTAGTGGCCTGCGATCTTCCTGCTTTTGGCATTATTGCATGGCCACGTGAGTCTAAAGAGGAATTTATGAACTAGTATTGGACATGTGGGCTAATGTTGGACTTATGGACTTGATCTGGACTGGGCTGGGATGTTTCTCAAAACGCAATTGCTCTTTGATATAAAGCTCTTTCTTATACACCTGAGTCTCCCTAGATTTGTTTTTCTAGTCTACCCAGATGCACACAGACAATTGCTAGAGGATGTGATCCTTGGCTGTCTGGTGACCATAGGCAGAGTCGCTGCCTACAGGACAGAGGATGGAAAATGTTAGGCCCTTGAGAGGTCTAAATTGTTGAGTGCTCAACTAGTAGTGGAAAGTTGGCAGCTTGAACACACCCAGAGGTGTCTCAGAAATCAGGCCTGGCCATATGCTTCCAAAGGGCCCCAGTCTTGGAAATCCCTGTGAAGCAACTCTACTGTGCACACGGGGCGCCACTGTGAGTTGGGGTCCACTCCATAGCAATGGACAGCAATAATTGGCCTTCAAGATCAGAGGAGGTAATTGTATTCAAACTTAAATTCTGAGCCTCCTGGTTTGCAGAAGGCTGTGTGTGTTAGGCTGGGTTGCCAAGAGACACAAAGCCAGTGATACTCATTTGATATAAGAAAGGGCTTAACATCAAGAAGTAACCAAGAAGGCAGCCCAGCTCAGTCCAATTTAAATCCATGAGTCCATTGCTGGCCGGAGCCCTCTTCAGAGTCACGTGGCTGCAGGCAGATGATGCAGAAAGGTGAAACGGGAGGTAGGGAGATCACGGGCCGGTGGATACGGAGTCCAGTGGATCCAGGGTCAGTGGGTACATGACAGGATGCTGACAGCTCAGAGATTGGTTCCCAGCCCCACATGAGGCTGCCCTCTGAGGCAGACACAGAGTCCCAGCAAGCAGAGAGGGTGAATGGGGCAGAGAGAGATGAGGGGTCCCTAGTGTGTCTCTCGTAAAAAGGCCACACCACCCAGGACATATGATCAAGCTGTGACCTAACTGACAGGTTGGACTCCACCCCTACACACGTGCAAGCTGACGTAAAATAACTGTCACACCACAGATGACAGTGAAGGCTCCAAATCCATTTGCACAGTCTCCACTCAGAGTGATCCTCCATTGGACTCCCTCAGACCCTGACCAGGCATGAGAACAGTCTTGCCCTTGGGCAGCATGCCCTGGAAAGTGGATTTCTGCAGATGTAGTTCGGTTAACATTTAACATGTCATCATTTGTTCACCCTTTTGGTCCATTTTTAACTTGTTCTAGTTTCTACTCTCTTCTGCTTTCCCTGGGATTGACATTTGCCTGTATCTTCGTTGGGTTTTTTGTTTGGTTTGGTTCAGTATGATTTTCTTTATAGGAAATCCAGGATAAGTAATCCATAGAGATAGTTAGCCGTTTCTTAGGGTTGTTGCGGATGGGGAGCTAATAATAATAGGTTGAAGAATGCAGAAAATGATCTAAAATAATAACAAGAGATCTTTCGTGATGCAAAATGCGCTCAAACGTCCCTCCTCCAGGTTTCTTGTAAACGAAGTCTAGAGGTCAATGTTTTACGTTGCTGGTAGGCATGGCTGGGTTTTGTTTAGTTAGGTTGGTTTTATCTCGTTTTCCTGTCATTTGCCATGAAAATCATCCTGACACAAGACTCCTTGGTTGCAAACGACGGAAACGCTCAGTCTAGGGGAGTTAGAAAAAGGAGATTTGTCGCAGGATGAACAGAGAACCTGGTGTGTGATGGGGCCAGACCCTGGGGAGGAAGCATCTCTCAGTTTCTCTTTCAGTTGGCTTTATTCCAGAGCCCTGGTGCCACAGCTTAAAGTGGTTGGCTGCTAATGGGAAGGTCAGTGGTTCAAACCCACTCATCGTTCTGAGAAAAAGAAGACATGGCAATCTGCTCCCATAAAGATTACCGTCTTGGGGGCCCCTGTCATATGGGGTGGAGATGAGTTAGAACTGACTCAACAGCATACAACAACTCCCTCACCGTGATCACTGTCCTCAGCTCCCAAGCCCATAACAAGGTGAAGTTCTCTCCTGCTCCATTTATGGAATTACCAAGAGTGAGGCTGGAACCTCTTGGTTCCCATTCCAGATTCCGAGGACGAAGAACACACTGATTCATTCAGCTTGAGGCAGGTGCCCATGTTGGATTTAATCAGCTGTCGGGCCTGTGCAAGCCTGGCTTCCAAAAGCACACCTAGGATCTGTGTCAGGCCAGGTGGACTAGAGAAACAAATCCATTGACACTCATATGTGTAAGAAAGAGCTTTCTATCAAGACGTAGTGATACATTAATGAAACATCCCAGTCCAGTCCAACTCAAGTCCATAAGTCTGATACTGGTCCATAAGTCCCTCTTCAGACTCATGCAGTCACAAGCAATGATGCAGGATGCAGGAAGATCACAGGCTGGTGGGTGCAAAGTCCTGTGGATCCAATGGTGGTGG
The DNA here is from genome assembly GCF_000313985.2 of Echinops telfairi. Taxonomy (NCBI): domain Eukaryota; kingdom Metazoa; phylum Chordata; class Mammalia; order Afrosoricida; family Tenrecidae; genus Echinops; species Echinops telfairi. The sequence goes on from NW_022111312.1 coordinate 997,020, forward strand.
ATGCATCTCCAGGACTGTGGCAGGTCTCAGGGTGGCTCACCAGTAGGAAAGTAAAGGGAGGGGTGTAGGGGGTAGATTCCCAGTACTCTCCTTATGGGAAGACCATACCCACAAGGAGTCACCATCAGGCCGTGACCTGATTGACAGGTTGAATACCACCCCCTACACTTTTATATATCATCAAGTTGACATGAAATCATGTAACTACTCCAGAATCCTCCTGGTGGGTGTTACTTTGTGACCTGCTTATCAGGCTAGACTCCACCCTACATATATATCATCAAGTTGACATGAAATCATGTAACTACTACAGAAGTCATGGGTGGGAGGAGGGCCAGTTCCTAAGAGGTGGGCGGGGATGCGTGGCAGACCAAAACAAAAGTGCCTATGGAAAGTTCCGGAAAGTTCCACACCAAAATTTAACTCTGGCATGGGGTTAGAATCGTTTTCTTCTCTGTAAATCTCTGTGCTCTCCTAGCTTCCCTGACAAGACACCCATGAAAAGCATCCACAGAAATTCTAGGGTGCCACTTACCAGGGGGCAACCTCACCTTTCTGAACCTCAGGTGCCTCTGAGGTTCTCTGAAAACAAACATCATTGTCCCCATTCCATCCAGTGGCGGGGGAAGCTAGTGGGTAAAGAATGCCACTAGTTTAGCTTGCTATGAACTGGAAGGAATGGAGGGTGGGGTATCTGTGTTTCTCTTATCCCTTCACTTGATTTTTCTATTCCAGTGATAAAGCATCCTTCACAGTGCCTGCACGTGGCTGGCTCAATAAATGTTTACTGAATGGGGGCATGCATGTGCCTGGTGAATGGATGCTGCCCCGGCTTAGCCAAGAGGCTGGGCCAGTCTGCCATGACAACCACAGCTACCATCCAATGGTCTCTCTCAATGTTCATTCATTCACTCACTCACTCCTTCATTCATCCCTGAGCTTTTGCTCTGGATCCCACACTAGGCACTGAGAAGCAACTCCAGAGCCGGAATTAGGGGAACTCACCTCCTTTCCCCATCCCTGGCCCCCCAAGCACCTGGGTTTTGATCATGACTCCTCAGAGGCCATCCAGCACATTCGCACAATAAGGGAGAGAAGACATTTTATTAAGATTCCAAATTGCCTTCCTTTGCATGCAAATTGCTTCATATATTATGTACACGATAATGACTGCAGTTCCTAACCACCTCCCTTCAGGAGCTCCCGCAGCCCGCCCACCACCACCCCTCTGTTCTAATACAAGACAAGTTCTTATGTTAATGAACCCGAGACTTTCGCTTAATACCCCTTGCGTGGGCAGCTTCCTCATCTGCAACTTCATCCATCTCACAGCAGCCGCACAAACGCCCCCTTGCTAAGTACCTGGGACCAATAGTGCATGGTTCTCACGTTCTTGGTCCTACGCACCACCACCAAGAAGGCAGTAATTGAAAAGACCTTATAAATCAATATGGCCAAATCGAAAACACCAACAGAACGCCACATCATTCACCAAGGTGCTTGTTAAGACGTCTCTTGACTTTTACAGGGGGTGGGGAAGGGCAGAAAATAAAATGAAAACATTGGCAAAAGGGTGAAGTAGGGCAGGGGTAAGGGGGGTAAAATAAAACAGATATTTCTATTTCGTTCTAATCACTCAGCAGAGATAGAGGGCGGAGAGGAGGGCAGGGGGCTTCTACTTAGCATGGGTGTTTAATTTCGCTTTGATGACATGCCCTTATTAATTTTTTATTCCATCTGAGCCGCTATTAAAAGACAGAATCCCAATGATCCCCATGAGGGCTTCCATATACAAGCCCTGCATCGTGGCTGTGGACTTCTGTGGAACTGCACTCAACAGAAGGACTTGCTGTCACGGAAGCGCTGATGAAGGAGAGCGAAGCAGAGCTCCTGCCTCTGATCCCCGGCCTGGTTACCCTGCCTGATCATCTTCTACCCTGGCGATAAGCGCTGAACCTAACTCATGTTGGGTTGGCACGCTGTGCCTGTTCTTGTTTCGTCTTACGTGCTTAATTGTCCCCGTAAAAACAGCGTTAGAAACTGGAAGTCGCCGACCCAACAGGGAGAGAATGCTCTGTCGGTTGGCGGCCCACATTCAGTAAAGCCAGTTGCCACCCAGTCGATTCCGACTCACGGGTGTCAGAGCAGAACTGCCCCCCCTCCCCACCCTAGGGAATTTTTCTGCGGCCGGTGTCTCAGAAGTAGATCACCAGGCCTTTCCTCCTAGGTGGCCACTGATTCCAAACCCAACCCAACCCAGGGCCATTGAGTCAATTCCACCTCACAGGGACCCCGATATAAGGCGAAGACTGTAAATCTTTATAGGAGCAGATAACCTCGTCTTTCTCATCCGGAGCAGCTAGTGAGCTTGAACTGTCAACCTTGGTGGTGCCATGAGTTAGGTGTTGGGCTGCCACCACCAGGTCGGTAACTTAAACCCACCAGCCGGTCCATGGGAGTAAAATGAGGCTTTCTGTTCCCAGAAAGCCGTACGGTCTCCGAAACTCTACAGAGGCTAGCTGGGAGTCTAACTGATTCCACATCCCTGGGTTTGGGGTGATTACATCCACAGGGAAGCCAGCCCTGAGGTCTTCTGGCATAAAAGGAATTCTGCAGACTTAAAATGGGAAGGAGAAAACAAAACAAAAGAGGAAACTGTGGTATCCGAAAGGAAGTGGGATGGTGGGTGTTTTCAAGAAAAAGGAAGTTGTTTGTGAGTTAGGAGGAGTACAGGAAATGCATTTGAAAACAAACAGTACATACTTCTTTTGCTATCTGAGCAGTAGCATCAGGATGGTGGGGATTCCCACCGCTGGCCAGGCAGAGGGACAGGGCCAAGAACGAACAGGCCGCTGCATTTCGAAAGCCTTTTCTGAGGGCAACTGGCAGACCCACCCAAACGCCAAGCTTGCACAACCTGTGAACTTCCCTACTTCTCCGTCTAGGGCCCATCTTTTCTAGAGAAATGTCTGTGGTCTGTGCATGAAGACCTGATGCTGACCATGGTAGCTGAGTTAGTTAATTGTGCCAGCCTGGCCGATAATCACATGTGG
>NW_022111312.1:1001057-1012707 GCF_000313985.2 Echinops telfairi
TCGCCCCAAGTCTATCTCACCAGCCTCCCTCCTCTGATTTCTCTCCGCCCTCTTAGGGATCTCCATCCTCCTGCTCACCCAAGTCAACAACTGTCAACCTCCCTTGAGCAGACAGCTGGAATGGCCACTGAATCAGATTGCAAACAAGCATCAGCATTGAGTCCATTCTCAGGCACAGGAGAGGGTGGAACTGCTCTTGAGGGTTTCCAAGGCTGTCCCTCTTGATAGTTCTCCTGCAGCGTGGCTAGGATCCCTGGTGGCCTAGTGGCTATGTGTTGGGCTGCTAACCACAAGGTCAGCAGTTTGGAACCACCGGCTACTCCATGGGAGAAAGATGAGGCTTTCTACGCCCATCAAGTACGCCCATCAAGAAATACAGTCTAAGGCGGCTGGTGTAAAATATGAAGATAATAATAACTTGTAATTTATCAAGGGGTCACGAGGGTGGAAGGCAGGAAGGAGGCAGGGAGGGAGGGAAAAGAGAGGAGCTGATACCAAGGGCTCAAATAGAAAGTAAATGTTTAGAAAATAATGCTGGCAACATATGTACAAATGTGCTTGATACAATGGATGTATGGATGGTTATAAGAGCTGTAAGAGCCCCCAATAAAATGATCTTTAAAAAAATTAAATTAAAAATTAAAAATGTTTCCAAGAATGGAATCGCAGATCTGACAAATGTAGTAAGTGTAATGGAGAGTACTTTGAAGGTGACAAGGTTGTTTTGTAAAAAAAAATTAAATATATAGCTTTGGGGGAAGAAAAAAGGAGGTATAGTCTTAGAAACCCACAGGAGCAGTTCTATCCTGTCCTATAGGGTCTCTGTGAGTCAGCATTGACACAATGGCAGCTAGCTTGGTGAGTTTCAGTGGGGGGTGAGAGGTTTGCGGCATTGCTGGTGGGTTCGAACTGCGACTTTGTGGTCAGCAGTCCCCATGCTGTCCAAACACAACCTTTAGTCACACACACACACAAAGCCTGTCCGGCTCCTAACTGTGGTAAGTACAGTGTCACAGTGGCATTTTGTACAAAGCATCCGTAAGCTCAAAATGATATACCATCTATGGGCTCTTGCTCATGTGCCACTCTCTTGACCCTCACACCTCCCTATAGTGTTGACTTTATCCCAAAACAGGCTTTCCTTGTAAAAGCAAAAGAGCTGCAGCAGCTCTGGGCCTTAGGTTGGAAACCCACGGCATCCACAAGCAAGACATGTCTTCCTCCCAACAACGCAGACCAAAGAATCCTGGCATCTGTCTACGCTGATTGGACTGTCGGAGGCCACATGCTCAGACAAAAGCTAATCACTGTGTCCAGGGAAATCAAACGGGTTTATTGGTTGAAACCAGGCGCCTCGGTGACATAGTGAGTTACACATTAGACTGCTCACCACAAGGTCAGTAGTTCAATCCCACTAGCCGTTCCTCAGGAGAAAAGTAGGCTTCCTGCTCTCATAAAAATTGACAGTCTCTGGGATAACAGTTGTATGAGCCTCTAATAAAATGTTAAAAAAGGGGGGAAAAAACGATTAAAAAGCAAACCAATAGCTGTTAAAATTTAAAAAAAAAAAAAATTGACAGTCTCAGAAATCCCCAGGGGCAGTTCTAATCTGTTCTATAGGGGCACTGTGGCATCAGGATTGGAGGGGGGCTTCTGAACAACCTGCAATATGCAGATGAGACAACCTTGCTTGCTGAAAGTGAGGAGCACTTCACATACTTGCTGATGAAGATCAAGGACTGCAGCTTTCAGGATGGATTACAAGTCCGCAGGGAGAGAGGGTGTCTCCCACCTCTAAGGAGGAATACTGGAGTTCCCAGAGTCCTCTGGAGAAGGTCATGCCCACACAAAGGCATCATTAGCTGTGACCTGATTGACAGGCTGACTCCACCCCTTCATTCTTATTCCTCTCAAATCGACAAACGATCATAGAACTACCACAACGTGCAAAAGGCCCTCCCACCTCAGAAGCTCCGGAGAATGACGTCTGAGCAGGCTTAAACAAAGGCTTTCTGGCCTCCAAGGTAGGATGTGCTCTGTTGGCCCTCTGGCCTCATCTGTGTTCCCCTCCTCATGTGCTCTGTCCTTCTTCCACTTCTGGAACCATCCTCACCTCTTCTTCTCCCCATGGCCTTGCACTCAGGAATTCCCAGACCCCAAGTGCCTGCTCCCTCTTCAACTACCAGGTCCTCCATGAGCCTGCCCATCTCAGGTCCCAACCAGGGTCGCATTCGCCCCCTGAAACCATCTCTGTTGGTTGGTGGGCCATCGGTCTGTCTTCCCACACAGACACCACAAGAGCAGAGACCGGGCCTGCTTTGCCCAAGGAGCCACGCACTGCCATTGAATGACCGAATGGACAGAAGGGGACAGGGGAAAAGCTGGCCCCGTGGGTTTCCAAGACTGTCACTCCGTACACAAGTAGAAAGCCTCATCTTTCTCCCTTGGAGCAGTTGGTGGTTCCGAACTGCTGACCTTCTGGCTAGCAGCCCAACATGTAACCAATATGCCACCAGGGCTCCTTGTTCAAGGGGCCAGTGTGTAGCAAACAAAACAACCCTCCCTTTAAAAGGAAAAAGCTACTGCAGGAGCCCCCCAGCATTCCAACTGCCAGAGGCCCCATGTGCTACAGAGCAGAACTGTGCCCCACAGGGCTTTCACAGACTCCTAGATGTCCAGGACTGTCCTCTGTGGTACCACTTGGTGCGTGCAAACTGCCAACCAAGGGCCCTCCCAGGGGAGGCTCAAGAAATATTTGAGCAATGGGGAGAGGGAGTGATGGAGGTTCTGAGGAAGAGAGAGAAAGGGAACTAGGGGAGATGGGGGGAACAGTGGAGAGATGGGGAACAAGACTGGGGGAGGAAGCGAGGCTTCTTCAATTGGGGTCTTCAGGGGAACATCCATTTCACGGCCCAGGCACCTAAGAGCGCATCTGCTAATTAAAACGAACAAGCAGGCCCTAAAGCCCTCCTCCTTGATGGAACTTGTCCTTGGCTCCATATCCAGACCCAGATTGGACACAGGGCATCGTTGGGACAGCAGGGTTATTCCACAGTAGGTAGGGACTTGGCCTCTACCATCACACTTTATGAATACATCTCTCCAAGTCTGGTTTGTGGCTCTTCCCTGCCTCTGGTGGCATTATAATGTCCCAGTGGAATTAATCAAATGGGGCGGGGGAGGGCCTCAGTGTTACATCATTCTAGTGTCCGCCCTGTGAGGGAGGTATCATGCCCATTTTACAGATGAAAAATCAAGGCTCAGAGAGGGTCACACAGCTGCTCCAGGGCTGGGCTGAGATTCAGACCAGGCTTAAAGGCAGCTTTTAACCTTCTCAGGGAGCTCCTAGTATGGGGTGCTGTGGGATTTTATGGGGGATTTGGGGGCTTCTGGCATTTGGTGGTGTCTCTGATGTCTCCAAGAAGCCAGCCAGCTGGTGTCCACCTTGATTGATTGATTGATTGATTGATTGATTGATTGATTACTTCAGGGCCTTGGGTCCTGGGGACACTGGTGGCTGCAGAAAACCCGGCAGTCCCTAGTGAACCAGAGAAGGAGTCAGTTCTATTCTGCATGCAGAAGCCCCCTCCCACCCTCTGCAAAGAGCAGGGCCCCTGAGTCAATCCTATTGGAGCCAATTCCCCCAGAACCCGCCATCTCCCCCAGTCGAGGAGAACCAGCATTGACAACTCCAACAACCTCAGTCTAATAAACCTGGGCCAGCTGGCAGCAATCCTGGCAGGGTGGGGCAGGGGCCAGGAGATATTTATGGGGAGCCAGAACAAGAGAAATGAGGGTGGCAGTGCCCATTTTGCCGTCGGCCACAGGCTTATACACTCCAGGCCTAGTTCATCATCCTTGTGGGTCCTCAAGGGTCCTTGGGGTCTTTCAGCCTCTGCTCCTGGCCCATTGCTGATGTGAATCACACACAGAGAGGGGGCATATGCTGCTGTGTCTTTACAATGTGTATGTGTCTGTGTGTGCGCGGGTGTGTGTCAATTCAGTGTAAACTGAGCAGGCAAAAAACACCTGTATTCAAAATTCTTCTTCCTTCTGATCTGGCAAAGTATCAGCTCTTCACCGCTGGGGGGCGGGGTCCAGTTTGAATTAGAGTACTAGCTCCAGCAATAAGCTTGGCTTGAGATATTCAATTCAATATCACCCTCTAGCTAAGATTGACTTTTCAGTTGTCAATTACTAGAGAAGGGGGACAGAATGGGACACAGGACACATGCCTATGAATGAAGGGGAGGAGAGATGCAGAACTAGTATATCTTGATGAGGGGAGGAGAGATAAGGGACAAGTATATCTTGAACAGGAGGAGACACAGGACAAGTATATCTTGATTGGTGAGTAGAGATACAGGATTAGTATATCTTGATAAGGGGGAAGAGAGACTCAGGACTAGTATGTGTGGGTGAAAGGGAGAAGAGACACAGAAACTGGGCCATCTTGAGGAGTCAGTGTTTGGGCACTGATGAGATGTCCCAGGTACAATATGAATGCATAGTACCTGAATCACCTCTCTGCTTGAAGCCCTCGTTTCTGCCTGGGCCAAATCTACAGGGTGTGTTGAGGTTCTAAAATATCTGCCCCAAAGTTTATTTAAAGTGTGACAGCCCTGCGAAGCGTTAACATCGCTATTTCCAGCACCATTGTTACATACACTCCCTCCTAAGGGAAGTCCTCACAGAAACCCATGCGCTGTGTTCGCGCACCTTCTCTTACCTGATGCTTCATGCCATGTGTCTGGATGAATCAAAAAGCAACCCTCAAATAAAAAATAAAAATAAAAAGCAACTCTCTCCAGTCTCCAGGACCCTCCTCCTGGAATCAGTATTTGTTTTCTAAGAGGGTGGCTTTTAATTCCTCCTTGAGTAAGAGACTGGCTTTCATGCGCTCTCTCAGCTGTCATGGAAACCAGCGCTGGCAGCCTGGCGTGGAAACAAGAACAGGACACTTTCTTCTCTGCTACCCCGCCCCGAGGAGGCTGGGAGGAGGAGACCACACAATCAGATCTGCCTTCAGGGAGGAGCGCCTCTCACAAGATCCGACCGGATGTGGCCGGTTTCAGCACCACGGAAAGCACCCCAGCAAGACTTAAGGTTGGGCATGGAAGGGGGGCAAGAAAAACCAGGTTAGCAGTTACAGGGTGTCCGTGACTCCCAAGGAAGACAGAGTACTATTAAAGGTGGTGAGTCTGCGGTACTTAAGGTGCCAGGATGGCAGATCAAATGTTAGTGATTATTGAGTTCACAGTTCCTCAAAGTGTGGTCATAATGACCTGGGGCGTCATCCCAGCGTAGGCCTACCGCATCACTCCCTCTGCAGGTGGGAACCTTGGGTGATATGTTTAAGCGCATCCCTCCAAATACTTCTGATGCTCACTAGGGGAGAAGGGCCCTGCGTCTCGGGCCATGTCCACATTTTCCGTCTCGCGCCATGTCCACATTTTCCAGGTGGGAAAATGGGCTGATCAGTGAGGTAAATTCCCCAAGTTGGATTCAAAACCCAGCTCTTTCAACTGCAAGATTTCTACAAGTTGCCCATCACTGCCTGGAGTTCCACTTCTAAACCCTGTCAGCACAGGACTTGTGCTGGTGGCACCGGAGAGCCTCTGGGGTAATCATTGCCTTAGAACATAGCCCGGGGACTGCTCTTGAGGATGCAAATGCATCCTGGAAGAGATCTAACATATCACAACCCTGGAGCCTTGTACACACTGGTACTCAGTCCGTGCCAGCTGAATGAACTAAGGAATTCATGGACCACTGAGTGATCTAGCCAGCCCTGTTCAGTAGCAAAGGGCAGTGTCTTGGACGGGGCTATCACCAAAACCCACATGGTGAGCTAGTACCTCAGGCCAATCACCAGGCTAAGAAACTAATAAGCACTGGCTCACTGGACTTGTCAACCCTATGAGAAAGGATTGATGCCCCCAGTTTTAAAGAATAAGAAATGCAGGTGGAAAGGTTTAGTCACATCCTTGAGGGAGACACAACTAGTGCTGTGCAGCAGAGCTGGGTGTACTGAATCCTGGGTCTGCTTTCTGAGCCACATTCTCTGGACACACTTGGGAAGAGGCTCTCATGCATCAGAGGGAGGTCAAACACAAGGAAATTTGGATCCTTGGACTGTTTATGGTCTCTAGACACAGCTTGGTGCTTAGCAACCAACCCAAAGACCAAACTCACTGCCATCGAGTCGATTCCGACTCATAGTGACCCTGCAGGACAGGGTAGAACTTCCCCTGTGAGATTCCGAGAATGGATGCTTTCAAACTGTTGACCTTGTAGTGATCACCCAACTTGTCACCACTATGTCATCAGGGCACCACTGGTGCGTAACAGAGGAGGGTTAACTTTGCCTGTCCATTGTACAAGTATTCACTGGCCACCCTGGATGTACCAGGTCCTAGTCTAGGTACTGTTGTTGTTGTTGTTGTTAGGTAATCAGTTGAATCAGTTCCAACTCACAGTGACCCGATGTACAATAGAATGAAACACTGCCTCGTCCTGTTCCAGCCTCACAATTGTTCTTATGTTGGAGCCACTGGGTCAGTCCATCTCATTGAGGGTCTTCCTCTTTTCCGCAGACCCTCTATTTTACCAAGCACAATATCCTTTTCCAGAGACGGGTCTATCCTAATAACATGTCCAAGGTACGTGAGACCCAGTCTCACATTCTCTCTTCGAAGGAGCATTCTGGCAGTACTTCTTCCAAGACGTAACTGTCCGTTCTTCTGGCAGTCCAGAGCACTTTTACTATCCTCACCAGGGTCGCAATTCAAATGTATCATCAACTCTTCTTCGATCATCCTTAGTCAATACTCAGCTTTCACATGCATATGAGGTGATTAAAAATACAATGGCTTGGATCAATTGTATTGTAAAAATCAATCATTGTAAAAATAGAATGGCACCCTAGTCCTCAAAGTGACCACCTATTGCAGGTCCTCTCACTCCCATTGAGCCACTGCTGACTCATAAAGCAACCCTGTGGATTTCTGAGACTGTAACTGCTTATGGGAGTAGAAAGCCCAGTCTTTCTCCCACGGAGCTGCTGGTGGTTTCAAACTGCCGACCATGTGGATCACAGCTAACCACTACACTACACCACTACACCACTAGGGCTCCTTTTCTAGGTCTTAGGGTATCATAATGAACAAGGCAGGCTGGGTGTCACTCCAGGTGAGGAAGACAAACACAAGCAAGGACGTGCTACACTATGAGGAGCTAGGTGTAGCTATGCTGCACTATGCGGTGTCATCGCAAAGACAGCAGGGCAAAGGGAAGGGAGTGTGAGAAGGGAGCAAAGCACTGCTGATACACAGCAGCTGTGCCCGCAGGAACCCAGACAACTGGCTGGGGGGAAAAAGGAAATCTCAAGCAACCCACTGTTCAGAATGAAAACTACCCATCTTCTGAGGGATTATCTCCACTGGACTGGCCCAATGTTATATTATTTACTTATTCTTGGTTAAAGGAATGCATCTCTGGGGGACAGAAGAACCTGTTGTCAGAGGCCATGATGGATGCTCAACATGCTGGTCCCACCTGAGCCATTCTCCTGAAAAGACAGTGCTGCTGTGGACAGAGGGGGTCAACTATTATACCCCTCCAGCCTCTCAGAAATGAAAATGAGGCTGTTTAAGGAACTCTCAAGATGCAGGTCACAGAAGCCTTCAAAAATGAGTGCTAGGAATTAAATGATTATGCCAACACAGAAGGGAGATGCCTAAACCTAAACAAATCCTCAGGATACTTGCCTCCCATGCTACGTTGGGTTATCTAGAGAAACAAAACCATATATATATATAAAAGAAAGTGGCTCGCACAGTTGTAGAAGTGCCTAAGTCCAGTCCAGTCCAAGTCTGTGGGTCTGATGTGAAGCTGGAGGCTTCTCCTGACTCAAGCAAGGACTTGGGGGACTGAGGAACCAGGAAGACGCATTAGGAAGACCATAGCTGGTGGATAGAGGTAGATGAATCCGAGGACAGCCAGGTCAGATGGCAGCTGATTGCAACCAGGGCTGGAATGCAAATGGCAAAGGTTGGCTCGAGCCCAAAGAACTGGAGGTCGATGAGCCAGAGACAGGATCCAGACCAGCAGGAAGTGAGGAGGTTCTCCTCTGTGTGTGTGTGTATGAATATGTATATATGAATGTATATATATATATATGAATGAAGCGGGCCACACTGCCAAGAAATCATTGGGGCTGTGGCCTGAATAAGGGGTTTACTCCTTACCATCCTTCCCACAACTGCTTGGCTCTCACAGTAGGTCCCTTCATGGAGTTGTATTAGGTCATATCATGGGTCAGCTTCAACTGCCAAACCACTGAGAATCTTGGCCCAGCCAAGTTGACACAAAGTCTACGGACCACATCTCCTCTTGGGCCTGCCCTCTCAGCCTGCCTCTCTGTGTGCTGTTGGCTCAGACTGTGGCTCCCTTGATGTGACAACTCCGGAGCCCTGCATTTTTGTTCAGATGCATTCCTGTGACCCCATATCTTGTTGGTTCCCATCCCAAGTACCCAAGGAAGGGACACTGATTTGTCCTTTTGGAGGACTAGGTGCTCTCCTTCTGGTCAATCAGCTGTGGCCAGGGACGGCGGCTCGCCAGAAACAAATATGGCTGTTGGTTCACATGCCCAAAAGCCTGTGATCAGAAGAGGGAAAGGAGAGTCTATGTGGGCAGCACAGGATCTCAGAAACTCAACACGGCAATGGTAAATACTGGGCCCTAAAAACAGAAGAAAAATGTGTCAACCCCAAAAACCAAAGATTCTGATTGAGGAAGGACTTAGGGTCCAACCAGTGACGGGATGGGGGGCATGTAAAAGTGTCCAGCCCAAAGTCTGAATTTTGAAGAGTCCCCAGCTCACAGAGCAGTTATTGAAATGGCCTCCATAAAGCTGTGCGACAAAATTATAGAGCATCATTTTAATTGAGTGAAATTGGCTAGGCATTAATATTCATGATTATTAGAGCAGCTAATTTTCCTCTTTATAGAAAATGAGTGGGGGGATCGTGTCAGCTGCTCTGTGCTTTCCCTCCATCGGATTTCTGTGGGGGAGGTGAGAGAGAATAAGAACCCTGAGTCTGGGAGTCAGCCATCAGTGTCTGTGTACTGGCTAATGACTACGGATTCGTAATGGCTTTGACCTCTTCGAAGGAGGTGAGGAGGAGCATCCTGTGAATATAAAGCATGCACACTGTGAACTTCTAGGATCAGCCTCTCTGAAGCAGCCCAAAATCCACTGCCCATCTGTCACTGTGTTGGACATGTGGTGGACATGTGTTGCTGGGCTGCAGGAAGCTATGCCACCGATAATTCAAATACCAAGAGGGTTACCCATGGTGGACAGGAGCTTCCAGACGAAGACAGACTAGGGAGAAAGGGCTGGCAATCTACCTCTGAAACCCCTGCAGGTGACAACAGCACACTGTCTTCTGTGCTCGCTTTGAATGCGTCAGCGGGAGGGATCCACCCCTGGAGGAGGAGGACACCATTGTGTTTGGTGAAGGAGGGGGTTGGTGAGGGCATGGAAGGTCCTTGGTAAGATGAACTGGCACAACAGCAAAGGACTCAGTGGCATGGAATTAAAGGAGACCTGGATTCAAGCTCCAGTTCCGCCACTTCTTGGAGGACAGAGATGAGAGGCACATGGGGCCCTGAATCAAAAGACAGTTAATCTTCCTCCAGTTGTCTGTTTGAATATAGTCTGCGTTATTTAAGTCTCCTTGACCATCTACACCAGTGTCCTCCAATGGGATTTTCTGTGGCGCTGGAAAGTTCTAGAACTGTGCAGTTCAAGACAGCAGCCCCTAGTCACATGCAGCAATTGAGTTCTAAGGAGTCCAGGGTTAAAAGAGTCTGCTGCTTACTAAGCAGTTGGAGGTGTGAGTGGACCCAGAAGCACCTCAGAAGTAAAGTCTGGTTATTTACTTCTGAAAGAACAAACCTGCCGTTGTTGATGTTGTTGTTGTTCTAAGGAGTCATTGTGTTGGTTCTGACTCATAGCAACCATATGGACAATGGAACAAAATGCTGCACGGTCTTGTGTTATCCTCACAAATGTTATGTCTGAGCCCATTGTTCCAGCCATTGTGTCAGTCCATCTTGTCAACAGTGTACCTCTTTTTCACTGACCCTCTCCTTTACCAACCCTGAGGTCCTTCTCCAGGGATGGGTGTCTCTCTCCTGACAACATGTCCAAAGTACGTGAGATGAAATCTCACCACCCTTGCCTCTAAGGAGCATGCTGGTTGTACGTCTTCCAAAATAGGTTATTCTTTTGGAAGTCCAACATTGTTCACCAGCACCTCATCCAAAAGTGGCAATCCTTCAGTCTTCCTTAGACAATGTCCAACTTTCACATGCGTAGGTGACTGAAAATACTATGGCTTGGGTCAAGTGCACCTTAGTCCTCAAAGGAACATCCTTGCTTTTCAACACTTTAAAGAGACCTTGTGCATCAGATTTACTTAATACAATGAGTCATTTGATCTCCAGACTGCTGCTTCCATGAGCATTGATTGAAGATCCAAGCAAAACACAATCCCTGATACCTTCAATTTTTTCTTCATTTACCATGATGTTACTTACCTACTGGTCCAGTGGTAAGGATTGTCATATTCTCGACATTGATTTGTAATCCACACTGAAGGCTATAATTCTTGATCCTCAGCAAGGGTTTCAAGTCCTCCTCACTTTCTGCAAGCAAAATTGTATCATCTGCGTGTTGCAGGTTGATAGCCTTCTTCCAATCCTGATGTCACATTCTTCTTCATATAATCCAGCTTCTCTGGTTATTTGTTCTGCATACAGATTGAATAAGTATGCTGAGAGAATGCAACCCTGATGCACACCTTTCCTGATTTTAAACCATGCGCTCTCCCCTTATTCTGTTCTCCCGACTGCCTCATGCTCCGTGTACAGGTTTCCGAGTGAGCACAATGTAGTGTTCTGGAATCCCCATTCTTCTCAAGGCTGTCCATCATAGGTTCCCAAAGTCCAATCGCTTTACATAGTCAATAAAACACAAGTGAACATCTTTTTGGTATTCTCTGCTTTCAGCCAAGATCTATCTGACATCAGCCATGATATCCTTTGTTCCATGGTCTCTTCTGAATGCGGCCTGAACCTCTGGCAGCTACCTGTCTTATACTGCTGCAACCATTGTTGGATAATCTGTAGAAAAATTTAATTGATATTTAAGATACTTTACTGATATATTCAGCAAAATTTAATATTTTTTCTATAATTTGAGCATTCTTTGGGCTAACTTTCTTTGGGATAGGTACAAATATGGATCTCTTACAGCTGGTTGGTCAAGAAGTTGTCCTGAAAATTTACTGGCATTGGCGAGTGAGTCCTTCCAGTGCTTCATCAGCTTGAAGAATACGAGGGGGTACAAAAAAAAAACCGCTGGGCGGAGCTTTCATAGTAAGCATTGTTCTTGCTAAATGAGAATCGAGTTAGCGCTCTACCCAGTAACTCCCTCTGAGTTTGTGCACCCAGTGGCATCACCTGGGAAAGTTCTCTCTGGTCACAGTGAATTTTTTTCATAAAAGGCTTTTTTCACTTGAACCTTGTTTTTTGTGATGGCTGATTATTTTTAACAGTTTTATTAGGGGCTCATACA
>NW_022111312.1:1013428-1022832 GCF_000313985.2 Echinops telfairi
GATGGCTGCTTGTTTACCTTCAATCCTTTAAGACCCCAGATGCTATACTTTTTGATAACCGGGCACCGTGATGGCCGATTTAAGAGAACTGTGAAATTTTGTCTCCTGCTACATGTGGCTTGTCATCAGGAATACGAAGCAGAGCTTGTCTCCAGCCTCCAGGGAGGAATACAGGAATTCCCAGAATCCTCAGGAGAAGGCCAGGCCCACACAGAGGCCTCATGGGCTATGGCCTGACTGACAGGCTAGACTCCACCCCTTTGAAAGTTGACAGGAGATAATATCACTGCCACACCCTTCATATATTGTTGTTGTTACGTACCATCAAGTTGGTTTCAACCCATAGCAACTCTGCACAACAGAATGAAACACCGCTCAGTCCTGTGTCATCCTCAAAATTGTCCCTGTACCTGAGCCTATTGTTGCAGCCACTGTGTCAATCCATCTTGCTGAGGGCTTCCTCCTTTCTGCTGCCCCTCCACTTGACCAAGCATGATGTCCTTCTCCAGGGACTGGTCTCTCCTGACAACATGTCCAAAGCACGTGAGACAAAGGCTCGCCATCCAGATCTCTAAGGAGTAATCTGGCCATACTTCTTCCCAGACAGATTTGTCTGTCCCTTTGGCAGTCCACGAAGAGCATATAGCCATAAAACAGCCGGACAGAGCACAGTCTCCTTGGCCACATGTGGAGTCACCAGGAACGAGAGTCCACTGGACAGCAACGGGTTAACTGGTAGTACACATGGGGGGGTGGAGGGTAGAAGGAGGGTGTTTGATGTTATGTTTTACATCATTTTAATCCGTTTGAATGCAAACAGCCACCTGTGACTAGAGGCTACCTCACTGGCCACACAGGTCCACACCCTGGAGACAAAGGGCTCGGGCACGTTCCACTTCAACGCCTACACTCTCCAGAGGAAGGCACCCAGTGGAAGCCTGAAGCTGCCCTGACCTTTGCCACATGACCCTTGCCCTCTGGTCCCTGGGATCATCCCCATAGTTTATTTCGCCCATGCCCCCTCTAAACAGGGGGAACTGCTTTTTCTAAAAGGTACAATCGCTTTGGTGAGACCATATAGAGCTAAACTGCATTCATTCTTTCTTGTCCCCTGACACAGGGCTCCCTCTAATAAGATTCTCCCTGGCTAACCCATTTTCACGGCGGCTGCTCTAAAAAGCCATCCTTTGATTGAGCCATGACTTACTCTAGTTGGGGGGTGGAGAGAGTGGGAGGCACAAAGCCAGGGGGATTTCGGTCTATTTTCTCATCTCCTCGGGGACAACCAGGATGTATAATCATGCCAAAGCCCATTCCCCTAGCCTCTGCTGGGAGACCAGCTGGCCGGCACTGGCCACGTAGGCTGTAATGGATGGTGGAGTCCACAGGAAGTACCTGGAACACATGGAAGGAACCTGTTTCTTGTAGACGAGCGGGGCTTATTCTCTGGCCACAGAGAGTGTGCAGAGGGGTCAGCCCAAAACATGGTCTGCAAGAAGGGCCAGCTGCTGGGTGCCCTCAGAACACACGCTTTTCTTGCCCAGGTCCCTGTGGTGGTCCCCACTCATGGCGGCTCCATACACCATCCCCATGACTCAAACCCTGGGCCCTGTAGGGTTTTCACTGGCTGGGTTTCAGACGGAGATCACCAGGCTTTTCTTCCTGGTCTTAGTCTGAAAGCCTTGGGGTGGGGGTGGGGAGCCGAGGGGGGGGTCTTTCCCTGATAAGTGGTGGCTGGACATGAGATGCAGCAGCTAGGAATTGAATCCTGGTTTCCTGCATGGAAAAGGCGAAACGTCTACCACTGGACTGCGTGCTGTCCCCACCCCACCCCCAGTCCCTCATATCTGCTCTGTGAGCACATCACGGCCTCCTTGCCCCCAAGACGAATCCAGAATCCATCCCCTCCTCATCACCCCATCCCCACCATCCCAACCCAAACCACCACCATCCCTCACCTACAGGGATAACTAGCCCCCCTGCCCAAGACAGCCCATTCTTTTATGGCACCTGGCGCAAATGGGCCCGTGTGGTGCTGTGTGAACCACCCCCAAATGCAAGGCACTTTCTCTGAATGAACTCAGACATTCTAGTTTTTTGTTCTCCCTTGCTCTTAACTTCTCATGGTGAGTTGGGCGAAGGCTTGCTGAGCAGATCCGTTAAGCACTCAGCGATGCTTTTCCATTGTGTTCCACGTCGCTGATTGCCATCGCCACGACGTCATTTCAGTCCTCCTGCTTCTTCCGGGCGGCGGCATCTCACCCATCTCCAGTCCTCCTCCTTCCCTCCCCCTCCCTGCCTTCTGAACTCTGTCCTTGGGCAAACACTGCCCCTGCTGGTCTCGAATGGGTGATGGTTCTAAAAAGTGCAGGCCTCCCTACTGTGGCTGTTCCCCTGATAGAGCTGTCTGCTACTGCACTGAACCTTGAGCCACAGGGCGAGTTAATTTCCAGGCCTGCAGGGTGGCTAAGGACCGTCGTCCCAGGGGTCCCACCAGTCTCCATCTGACCAGTCAGCCTGCTCTCTTTCACAACATTGAGTTCCGGCCCACGTTTTTCTCCCATTCTATACAGACCCTCTCTTCCGATCCTCATCAGGGCAGCTGGCACCATCTAGATTTTTTTATCTCGGGGTGGCAGTCTGAATCTATAAGGGGAACAAATTACCACTGGCATTTCCCAGTATCTTTGTGCTAACTTGGTTCCTATCAGAAGGAAGGAGAAAAAAAAAACCTGAGCAGAGACACTCGGGGAACTCCCTCTCTCCCTGCTTCCCTCGGGAATCCACGTGCAGTGAGAAACCTGTAAGGCTAACGTGCTGGTTACTGTGAGATTTGTCACCTTACGTATCTCAACATTAGAATGAGCAAAACAGGGGTGTTTTGCTGGATACGCTATCCTGATGTTTCCTTGTTGAAGAGAAGATTTCACACCAGGGGCGGAGCTGGCTGAGGAATGGGAAGAGGAATGTTTTCCTTGCCTGGCGGAGCGCCTACTGCATTCCCTCGTGGGCAAATTTCTTAGCTAGGAGAGACTTAAAAGGTGACTCTTTTATTTTTGAAAGCGGGCTGGGCAGCAGCCAGAAGAAACCCATTGCCATCTGGGTTGCTTATGACCCACAGCAGCCTGGGTAACTGAGGAGCACTGCCCCTGGTGGTGTTCTCGGCTGTCATCGTGAAAGAAGCCGGCTGCCAGCCCTTTCTTCCGCAGCGCTGCTGGGTGGGTTCATACTGCTGACCCTGAGGCGAACAGCACCGGCCATGATGCTCACGCCTGGGAACTTTTACATCCCAGGGAGGGTCCAGCCCCCAACATCCTTGTCTCTGGAGAAGCTGGTGGCTGTGTTTCCTTCAGGGCCACCTCCGCTGGGAAGCCCTCCTTGACTCGATTTTGTGAGCCTCTGAGGATCTTCCGCACCTGGTGGTGCAGGCTTTAAAGCACCACACCACCCATTACAAGGTCAGTGGTTCAAAGGCACCAGTCACAAGAGAAAGACGGGGTGGGCTGCTTCTGGAAAGACGGTGGCCTGGGACAGCCCCGGAGGCCGTTCTACCCTGCCCTGCAATGTGGCTATGAGTTGGCACTGGGTCGGTTGGCTGGTTGGCTTTCTAATGAGCATCTCCGCCCTCTCAGAATGGCAGTCTCAAGATTTCGGCCTCAACACTCAACTATGGGTAAGTCTGGCCACCCTAGGGTGGATTCAGCCCTCTGAAGCCAGCACAAGGACCTCTGGTGATGGAGTGGGTTACGAGTTGGTGGGCAGTTTGAACCCACCAGCCCCTTCATAGGAGAAAGATGCGGCTTTCGACTCCCATGAAGAGTCCCAGCCTCCGAAACCCACAGGGGGGAGTTCTACCCTGTCCTGCAGGGTCGCTGTGAGTCGGCATCCACTCAAGGGCAGTGGGTTCGAAAGTTTCTTTGAGGAGCCAGGATGTCTCTGTGTCCTTCGCTGCACCCGGTAGGGCCTGTGGACAGACGGATACCATCCCCTTGGCTCCATCCCCCCACAATCATGCTCCACGCAGCCCCTATCTCTACCCCAAGCCTCGCCGGCTTTGCTTTGGTTTTAACTCTTAATTGTGAATTGGATGACGGCTGACGGAGCAGATCGGTTTCGCATTCAGCTATTCATGTGCATTTTTTGTTTGTTTCCCCTCATGGGTGGCCATCCTCACAATGGCCCGCCAGCTATCCCACGTCCACCCTGTGTTTCCTGAGTCTGTCTGAACTCTGTCCTTACACAAAAGCTGCCCTCTGAATCTCAAATGGCTGATGAGCCTAAGGCGAGCATGCATACCTCCTTGTCCACCTCTCTAGTGTTGGGCTGAAACTGGATCCACGGGGTGAGTTCGGGTTGAGACCTGAAATAGGACGGAGGACCACAGTCCGCAGTTTCCACCAGTCACTCTCCAACCAGGAAGCCTGGTCTTTTTTAATGATTTTGAGTTCTGCTCCACATTGTTCTCCCACTCTACCCGGGACCTTCTAATGGGATCCTTTTCAGAGTGGTAGGCGGGCACCATCTAGTTCTTCGGGTCTCAGGTAGCTGATATCTGTAGGTTTCATTCATCCACTAGACTAATTGTTTCCATGGGGCTTAGATTTTCACCACTTAACTTTTCTCTGGATAGGAGGGACACCAATGCCTCACTGGTGTCTCCAATGACAATGGGTCGCTTGGCAGGAGCCCTGATGGGGTTCGGCTGCAATTGGCAAGGTTGGCATTTCAAAACCACCAGCTGCCCCACAGGAGAAAAATGGGGCTTTCTACTCCAGTAAAGAGTTAGTCTTGGAAATCCATAGGGGCAGCTCTGCCCTGTCCTATAGGGTCTCTATGCGTTGGTATTGACTCGATGGCAGTGAGTTTGGTTTTAGTTCTGGCAAGAAGAGAGGTGGCAGGTGGGACAGCCATCATTGTCCCTTGGATGGCTGCTCCTGAACTTTTAAGGCTCTAGTCCCTGTAAGCTGTAAAATGTTGCCCTTGTGAACCGTGTGTGTGAACTAAGAGTGCTTTTGCAGTGCAAATTAGGCCCCATCAGTACTTTGGATGGATTCATAAATTCCAACTGATAATGCCAAGTTGCTTGGCATTTAGGGCAACACCCCCACACACACCATCTCTGTGATCCCACTCCAATAGTCCTTGCCCTGGCACCCACAACGCTGACTAGACGGCACTTTGGCCTCATGAGCATTCCAGCTTCCAGCTGGGCCCTTCTGGGCCCTTCCCCAAAGTTCCTCTGCTTCCAACCCATCTTCACACCACCTGCCCACTCCCGCCCATCCCTCAGGACCTCATTGGAGTGCTCAGGCCTGGGCTGCTCACCCGCTCTGGGTTTGCAGCGACTCCCGGGTGCCCCCGAGGAGAGCACCGATCATACGTAATCTGTTGACCACACTCAGCTGTGTCCCTCCCACAGCTAACCCTCCTTGAGTGCAGAAGTTTGGCCCGTCTCATTCCTTGCTCGATCCCACGGCATAGAACCACACCTGGCACAATTATAAACAAACAAACAAAGGGGCAGGGCCTGCCTCGTCTCAAGTCCTCCACATGGTGGTGACCCCACGTGTGACAGAGTCAACGGCTCCATGGGGCTTCCTGGGCTGCCATGTCCAGGCCTTTCTGCCGCGGCACTGCTGGGTGGGTTTAAACTGCTAACTGTATATTAGTAGTTGAGCACAAGCCATTCATATTGACTGAATAAATGGCCAGGTGAGGGGCAATGCTCTTCACTGTTGCCTCCAACGACAATGGGCCCCTGGCAGGAGCCCTGGTGGGGTTCGGCTGCAATTGGCAAGATTGGCATTTTGAAACCACCAGCTGCTCCACGGGAGAAAGATGAGGCTTTCTACTCCAGTAAAGAGTTAGTCTTGGAAACCCACAGGGGCAGCTCTACCCTGTCCTATAGGGTCTCTATGCGTTGGTATTGACTCAATGGCAGTGAGTTGGTTTTAGTTTGGGCAAGAAGAGAGGTGGCAGGTAAGAAGGTGCCCTTATGGTCACAGTGAAATGGAAGCAGTTAAAGGACTTCTCTGCAGTGTAATCCCGAGTGTGGCTAGGGGTGACCACTTCTGGCAGCTAACATGTACCCCGAGCCACACTCGTGATTACTGCCAGGCAGGTTAAGAACTTGTCTGTTACTGAACTTGCTACAACGCGATTGAGCCCGAGAACCATTCCACCGAGTGAAAGACGCCACATGTGATATGATGCCATTCGGATGAAATGTCCCCACCCACTCACCACCCTCCAGCCGATGCCGACTCACAGCGAGCCTGCAGGACAGAGTAGAACTGCCCCTGTGGGTTTCCCAGACCGTCAGTGTTTACGGAAGCAGCCAGCCTCCTCTTTCTCCTGCAGGGCCGCTGGTGGGTTCAAACTGCCGAGCTTGCGGAGGGAGCCGCCCAACACTCCCCAAGCAGGAGGGACAAACCCATAGGTCCAGAGGGTCCACCAGCGGTTTCCAGGGGAACCTTGGGGGAGAGATCGGGGTGTTTGGTTGGTGGTTGGCTTTTTGGTTGGGGGGATAATGAGATGTTTGGAAATCAAATCAAGCTTATGAACACAGTAAAACTCACTCAACTGTGCGCTTCAAAACGGCAGCTTTTATGGTATGTGACTTATATAGCACAATCAAAATAGATGATGGAGGGATGGTTCGAGGGATAGCTGATACACTGATACTCACCAGCCATGCCTTCAAGTCAATTCTGGCTCACAGCATCCCTACAGGACAGGGTAGAACTGCCCCAGTGGGGTTCTGAGACTGCAACTCTTAGCAGGAGCAGAAAGCCTGGTCTTTCTCCCTCAGAGGGACTGTTGGTTTCCAACTGCTGACCTGGAGGCTAGCAGTCCACCTCGCAACCCACAATGCACCAAAGGTCCCAGGGATGGATAGGATGTTCAAGCTATGCCACGCATTCACACAATAACCCAAGTAAGTGCCTGGGTGCTGGTGCAAACAGTTAACCAACCACTCGGCTACTAATCCCAAAGTTGGAGGTTTGAATCCACCCTGAGGTGCCTGCCGAGAAAGACCTGGAAATTTGCTTCGGAGAAACCCAGCAGGGAAAACCCCCTGCAGCAGAGTTCTCCCCTGATACCCACACCTGGGGTCACCCGCCCAGCCAGCTCCACAGCCAGGTGAGTAGCCGCTAGCCTTGCGTCAGTGAACATGTTTGCTTCTTCGAAATATAAGAAAAAGCTCCTTGTTTAAAAAGCACAAAACTGAAGTTTGCGCCTTTAAACGCAAAAAAAAATGAAGAGGTGATCCAGGTGATCTCCGCGTCCTGCTTCCCTGCCAGCTGCATGTCGCTAGAGGCGCTCAGCTCCTGATGAACGGCACCTGCCTGGGTACTGTCGCTCACCATAAGTACAGCCAACCAGAGTCTGTAAAGCTATGGACGGACATGCAAGGGACCCAGCAAATCTCAGGCACCTTTCCTCACACACCTGCCCACTCCTCCCATCCAAATGCAGGCATGGCTGAGCGAACGCAGGTCCTCCTGCCTGACCCTCACTAATTGTGGCCAATGCCAAGGGCATCCTCTCAGGAACCATCATGATCCAGCTAAGGGGTGGAAGTGGAAGGTGTGTGTGTCTGCAGTACATCACCCCTTCCTGGAGCCACCCCTTGGGCCACGGTCCTCCCACTAAAAACCAGTTGCCATAGGTTGGCAACGGCCAATTTTTCAGAAGTAGATCACCAGCCCTTTCTTCTGAGGCACCTTTCCGTGGTCTCAAACATCCAACCTTCTGGTTAGCAACCAAACGCTTAACCATTTGCAGCGCAAAAAGTCATCTCGTTGTCCATCCCTATGGTGTCAAGGTTGGCCTTGTGACTTGGCTTGGGACCTGTGGGGTGGTAATGGATGCGACACAGTAAAGACCCATCGCATTCTCTAGCAGTGGGCAGCTTCTTGGCCTTCGGCCATCCATCCGCATGAGAAGAGATGCCCTGGGTGAGAGAAAGAGCCCTGCACGGAATCTACATTTGCAGCCCAGCCCAGCGTCCATCAGCTGAGCCCCAGGTGGCCTGCCTGGGTAAGACGTAGCGGCTCTTGACCATAAGTCACAGTATGTTGGGATGGTTGGCCACCCACGGTGATCATGAACATCACGGACCAATACACTCAGACACCTGCAGCCAAATGTCCTTTGGAACAGAGCCTCCCTCTGCCCTCCTCCAGGAACTGGAGCGGCAGGGATGTCTCTTGGGTGGTCAGTGTGGTGGTGGGATGCTTCTATGGGCTGCAGTGACACCCCCACACACACACACATTCCCTGTGGATCTCAGTGCATTGCAGTGGGTCTTCTGGGAAGGAAGGAGTGAACAAGAGGTGGGGAAGAACCATGCATTCCCCTTGAAGGCTCTCTAGCAGGAAGGGGGCTTCTGGAGCTGTGGGTCTCAGCCCAGGGCTGTTGATGCAGCCCCCGGGAGAGCTTGAAGCATTGTTGACACCCCAGTGGCCATGGTCAGCCACCAAGCATGTGCTGAGCTAATGCCAATGGGGCTCTGTGGTGAGCAAGACAGCCTGGGGCTACCCCTCTATGGTAGTTACATAATCTGGTGTCAACTTGAGACTATTAAGAGTGAAGGGGTGTCTTCCCAGCCTGGTCCTGGCACTATGGTTCCCACAAATATAAGAAAAAGCTCCTTGTTTAATAAACACAAAACTGAAGTTTGCGCCTTTAAAAGCAAAAAAATGAAGAGGTGATCCAGGTGATCTCCGCGTCCTGCTTCCCTGCTGGCTACCGGCTGCTAGAGGCGCTCAGCTCCTGGTGTATGGCTGTGAGGGTGGTGAGAAGAAGGGCCATTCAGCCATCAACGAGGCTGTGACCAGAGAGTTCACCATCAACATGCACAAGCGCATCCATGGCGTGGGCTTCAAGAAGCGTGCCCCTTGGGCGCTCAAGGAGATTCAGAAGTTTGCCATGAAGGAGATGGGGTCACCCGATGTACGAATCGACACCAGGCTCAACAAAGCTGTCTGGGACAAAGGGATCAGGAATGTCCCATACCGTCTCTGTGCGCGGTTGTCCAGGAAACGTAATGAGGATGAAGATTCCCCAAACAAGCTTTGCACATTGGTTACCTACGTGCCTGTCACCACTTTCAAAAACCTACAGACAGTCAACGTGGATGAAAACTAGTGGCTGATTATGTAATAAAGGTTTTAAAACTGCCACACACACACAAAAAAAGAGTGAAGGGGTGGAGTTGAGCCTGTCAATCAGGCCACAGCTTGATGACCTCATTTAGAGGCGCAAAAGAGATATGTAGCTCACTGCAGGCCGGATACACTCTGCTTCATTTTCCTGCTGACAAGCCACATGGAGCTATGCTGATGGAACCAGAGCCCTGGAACTGGAGGAGCCACATGGAGACCCATGCCAGCGCTGAG
>NW_022111312.1:1024331-1028101 GCF_000313985.2 Echinops telfairi
CAATTGTTGTTTTATATAAAGCTCTTTCTTATACACATATGAGTGTCCATGAATTTGTTTCTCCAGCCTACCCAGACTAACACATCATTGTATTGTATTATATATTAATGATATGCCAATAAAATGGTCAAGATTTTTAAGTGATTCTACTCAATGACACCTACCAACAAAATAGCAAGCCATTGTATTGTATCATGTAAGAATTATATGCCAATAAAATGGTTAAAGTTTTAAATGATTCTATTATCCTCCTTCTCCGTGTGAGTCAAATGAGGCCCCCACAGCCAGGCAAGGTTCATTAGACTTACATTTATTTAAACCAGCAGTGAGGAACCTTAGTACCTGCTGGGGACAGTCAGGTAATAAATGACGGAACCAGGCCAGGCACGGAATGGGATGATCTGGAAAACACTTCCCTTGCCTCCCAAGAGGGACCATCCTGCAGCACAGGCCAACCAAGGCCTCCTCACAAAACACGGATGCAAGGCTGCCCGGTCATCCAATTAGCCCAAGGCGAGCTGGAGACACACATTGGGAGTAAAATCTTCCCGTGCCTTAAAGCTATAGCCACCCATTAAAAGAGGGAGAGAGAACATGAAGCGCCCTTGGAGCCCCAAAATACACATCCACCAAGAAGCCCCGACTTGTCTGGCCTGGATTTACCGCTCCAAGTCCAAACGCTGCATGTGGGGCTCTGGGGCCTGACCCTGAGCTTATTGATGGGCCTGCAGAGCCTGAGCGAGGACATGTATTGTCCAGGGAAATGGAAACCGGAGCTGTCTCTGCCTTGTTGACCACTCTGCTTTCAGGATACAACCGGGCCTGGCATGTAGTCAGCTCACCAACACTGGGAGGAAGGAAGGAAGAAGAAGGGGAGGACAGAGACAAGCCAGGAAGGAGGGGAAGAGAAATGACCATTTTTGGAACATCTCCCTCACTCAACTCACGGCCATCGAGTCGATTCTGACCCATAGCCACCCTACAAGACAGGGTAGAACGGCCCCTGTGGGTTTCTGTGGCTGAAACTCTTCACGGGAGTAGGAAGCCTCGTCTTTCTCCCTCGGAGCGGCTGGTGGTTTCAAACGGCTGACCTTGCAGTTACCAGACCAATAAGTCACCACCACCCTTCCAGGGTTCCATGCAGCCCTATGTGCAACAGAACAATATGCCGCCTGGCCCTGCGCCAGCCTGTCCATGGTTCTTAGGTTTGAGCCCATGTAGCGGCCACTGTGTCCATCCACCTTGTCAAGGGTCTTCCTCTTGACCCAGCGTGGTGTCCTTCTCTAGGGACGGTCCCTCCCGATGACATGTCCAAAGTACGTGAGACAAAGTCTCTCCATGCTTGCCGCTCAGGAACATTCTGGCTGTACTTCTTCTGAGGCAGAATTTTTGGTCCTTTTGGCAGTCCATGATACTTTCAATATTCTTTGCCAGCACTGTCCTAATAGAGTCGTTAATTAGAGAATAAACTGCTTTGACCATCTTTGACCTGTTATTATATTCTCTCTGACCACTTTGTTACATGATCAATAATTTCTAGAAGCCCTGATGACACAGCGGGGAAGCACTTGGTTGGGAACTGAAAGACTGGCAGTTTGAACTCACCAGCTGCTCCACTGGAGAAAGCTGTAGCCGTCTGCCTCTGTCGGGATGACAGTGTGGAAACCCTAGCTCACTGCCATCAAGTCGGTGCTGACTCATAGTGACCCCTGTGGGTTTCTGAGGCTGTAACTGTTTATGGAAGTAGAAAGCCCAGCCTCTCTCCTGAAGAGTGACTGGTGATTTTGAACTACCAACCATGTGGATCGCAGGCCGACGTGTAACCACTATGCCATGAGGGCTCCACAGGGTTGCTGAATTGTGGTGCTGGTGAAGAACATTGAAAGTATCAGGGGCTGCCAAAAGGACAAACATATCTGTCTTGCAAGAAGTACAACCAGAATGTTCCTTAGAGACAAGGATGGCGAGACATCATCTCACATACTTCGGACATGTTGTCAGGACCAGTCCTGAAGAAGGGCATCATGCTTGGTAAAGTAGATGGGCAGCAAAAAAGAGGAAGACCCTCAACAAGATGGATTGACACCGTGGCAGCGACAGTGGGCTCAGACATCAGAATACTTGTTAAGATGGCACGGGATCAGGCAATGTTTCGTTCTGTTGTCTATAGGTTCCCTCTGAGTCAGAACCAAGCCCATGGCACTTAACAACAACAGGGCGGATATGAGTCAGAATTAGCTCAATGGCAATGAGTTTTTTAAATGGCATGTAAATTTAAAGACAAATTATCTGAAAGACCATCCCAAGATAAAATAAGCAGTCAATATGTGGGTTATCTCCAGTCCGACTGTGTGCATGTATTTAAACGGAAATGTCCCTGTGCTGGTGGCCATTGAGGCCATGGCAACCCAATAGACATGCATGACTCAGGCGTAAGAGAGTGGGACTGCTCCATAGAATCTGTTTGCTTAAAATCTTATTCTCTTGTGTCTCCGGTGAATGTTCACACGGCACCTTTGGTTCCCATTTGACAGTCTTTACACAGGTTTTTCAATGGCGTGAGTTACATTTCCCACCATGCATCACTGTTCTCTCTTCCATTGCACTCTGGTTGTTCCATTTCCAGGGTTCTAGTTTCCCTGGCCCCTTATCTCCTCAACTTTGCTTTAGCGTAATTGTTGGCCTTTTGGTCTCCTGGATGGTTTTCAGGTGGAGCACCATGCTCCAAGGTATTAGCCTGTATTTTATGATCTAATCTATTATTTTTTATAAAAGATGGCCTCATCATTTAAAGGGAAATCTCAGGGTGAGTCCCATCTAGTCTAGTAAGCCTGAACTTTTCGAGAATTTGAGTTTTGTTCCATGTTTTCCTCCCATCTTATCAGGGTCCATCTATCCAGGCCCTGAGAAGACTAGTTGGTTGTGCTGTCCAGGCACCATCTAGTTCTTCTGGTCTCCTGTAGGCAATCAGCCCTATAGATTAGTTTCCCTTATGAGAGACTTGGCTCCCTCCCTCATAAGGTTTTCTTGGCTGTCATATTGATGGAAGCAGATCACCACCCCTGTTCCTTCCCAGTGCTGCTGGATGGGTGGGGTCAATTGCCAACCTTTTAGACTAGTAGTTGGATGCAAACTATTTGTGCCAGCTAGGAATTGGAGCTCTGGCAGCATAGCAGGTTATGAATTGGGCTACTAACCACAAGCTCGGTGGTTCAAAACCCATATGCTGCTCTGTGGGAGAAATATGAGGCTGTCCGTTCCTATAACGATTTTAAGGGGCAGTCATACTCTGTCCTATAAGGTCACTATGATGGCAGGGAGCTCAGTTTGGGGTGGGGGTGGGGTGGAGTGGGGGCGAGGGTGTGCTATCCTCACAAGTGTTCCAAAGACTGAGACCATGTGTTCATCCATCTTGCTAAAGGCCTTCCTCTGTTTTGGTGCCCCTCCACTTTACCAAGCAGGATGTCCTTCTCTGGAGATTGGCTCTCCTGACAACATGTCCAAAGTAGGTAAGAAGTCTTGCCATCCTTGCCTCTAAGGAGCACTCTGGCCATACTTCTTCTAAGATAGATTTGTTTGTCCTTTTTGGCAGTCCATGGTACTTGTAGTATTCTTTGCCAGCACCATAATGCAGATGCTTTGATTCTTCTTCAGTTGTCTTTATTCGATGTCCAGCTTTCACATGCACATGACGCAACTGAAAATACTATGGCTTGGGTCAGGTGCACCTTAGTCCTCAAAGTAACCTCCTGGCTTTGCAACCTCTAAAC
>NW_022111312.1:1030121-1031748 GCF_000313985.2 Echinops telfairi
CAGTTCTATCCTGTCTTCCAGGGTCGAACTGGGCTCTGGGTCGGCATCGGCTTGGTAGCAGTGAGTGTTTGGCTGTGCGCCAGGCCCCCAGGAGATGGACTGACCATAGCCACAGCCAATGGATTCGTGCAGCCCGGCAGGCATGCAGAAGACACAGGACGGGGCAGTGTTTCCTTCTGTTGTGCATGAGGTCACCACAAGCCAGGCCTGTTGGATATAACTGACAAGCACAAATGTGCCGAGTCCACTACCCATTTGCAAATTTGCCGTCCGTCCTGTGATGTCTGTGTGTGGCCATGATACTGTGGGTTTGCCATCCTGTGATGTCTGTGGGTGGTCATGATGTGGCTTGGCTGATCTGTGATGTCTGTGTGTGGTCGTGGTGGGAGTTTACTGTCCTGTGATGGTCTGTGTGTGGTCATGATGGGGCTTGGCTAATCTGTGATGGTTTGTATGTGGTCATGATGTGAGTTTACCATCCTGTGATAGTCTGTGGGTGGTCATGATGTGGCTTGTCTGATCTGTGATGGTCTGTGTGTGGTCGTGATGTGAGTGCACTGTCCTGTGATGTCTGTGTATGGTCATGATACTGTGGGTTTGTGTCCTGTGATGTCATGATATTGTGAGTTTGCTGATCTGTGGTGGCTGTGTGTGGTATGATGCTGGCAGCTGTGCTACCAGTATTTTGAAAGCCAGCAGGACTGCTGCCATCGGATGAGTTTCCCTGAAGCTTGACCCAGGCAGGCTAGAAAGATAGACCTGCTGAACCACTTCTAAAAAAGAGCCAATGAAAATCCTTTGAATCATAACAGCCACTGTCTCGTCCAAGGCTGAAGGGTGAAGCTAGAGAGAATACAACCTCCCTGCCACCAGTTGATGCCAACTCACAGCCACCCTATAGGACAGAACAGAACTGCCCCTGTGGGTTCCAAGACTGTAACTCTTTATGGGAGCAGAAAATCTCCTCTTTCTCACTCAGAGATGCAGGTGGGTTCGAACTACTGACCTTGTAGTTAGCAGCCCAACTCGTAACCCACTCTGCCACCAGGACAGGCACTCAAAATGCACAGTAGCTATGTATACACAAAGGGCATGCGCATGCCAACATGTCAGAGAGCCATATTTTGTTCTCTTATATATAGAAGGTCACCATGAGTAAGTGTAAACTCAGCCACAATGAGAACCTTGTACCAGGCTCTACACATAGTCTCACTCACTGCCATTGAACCGATCTGACTCACAGCAACTCTATGGGTCAGGGTAGAACTGCCCCTGTGTGTTTCTGAGACTGAAACTCTTTCCAGGAGTATAAAACCTCATCTTTCTCACATGGAAGAGCTGGTAGTTTCAAACTGCTGACCTGTGAGTTTCCCAGACTGAAACTCTTGACGGGAATAATAAAAGCCTTATCTTTCTCCTGCAAAGTGGTTAACGGGTTTCAAACTGCTGACCTCAGGGTTAGGAGCCCAACACATAACCCACTATGCCACCAGGGTTCCTGGTGCCTCCATACCGACATTATTATCAAGAAGTTGCCTTACCTTGAAGGTAATCAAGCGGCCATCAAGCTCAGAAGCAACAAAGCCCACATGGAAGAAGCACACCAGCCTATGCAACCACGAGGTGT
>NW_022111312.1:1032330-1033366 GCF_000313985.2 Echinops telfairi
TTTCAATCACCGATGCAGGTGAGAGTTGGACAGTAAATGTTTTGAGAATGATGAGGGCAATGAATGTACAAATGCGCTTTACACAATTGATGTATGTATGGATTGGGATAAGAGTTGTATGAGCCCCTAATAAAATGATTTTTAAAAAAAGAAGTTGCCTTACAGTGATAGGCACTCGCTGCCGTTGGGTTGGTGGCGACTCCTGGCAACCCTATAACACAGGGTAGAACTGCTTTTGTGGGTTTCCGGGACTGTAACTCTGTACTGGGGTAGAAGCCCCATCTTTCTCCCTGCAGTAATAGAGCTCAGGGCTTAACAGTGGTTTCAGGGGCAGGCAGCAGGAGAGGAAGGGGGAGGCGGGGTCTGGGAAGCCTTGAGTATCTGTTTCTGAGGATGGAAAATCTGTCTGCACACACTGGGGATAGGTTCCACAGCACGATGGATGTCCCTGGCCTCGCTGAACTGCAGGCACGGCAAATGTCAACTTGGCAAGTGTAGTGTTCTTACAATACTCGGGGAAAATATATCATAGGCAAAGAGAGAGAGAAAGGAGTTGCCCTGGCTCTCAACTTATTTCCACAAGGTCTCTGAGACCTGCTGGAGCCACTTCTCGCCCAACCTCCCGTACCATATCCCTAAGAAAGCATTACTCCAGTAAGTGTCACTAGGGATTTACTTAACCTAGACTTCATTTACAGTAAAAAAAAAAACAAAAACAATAAAGCAACAGCAATAACAAAATGAAACAGAGAACAACCTCAATCGAAAAGAAAGCAGAAAGAATTAAAAATGATTTTGGTTTGGTTTGGTTATGGTAATAGTAGGTTACAAATCAGGCTACGAACTACAAGCTCAGCCATCCAAAACCACCTGTCACTCCACTGGAGAAAAATGAGGCTTTCTACTCCGGTCAAGAGTTACAAACTAAGGAACCCACAGGGCAGTTCTATCCTGTCTTCCAGGGTCGAACTGGGCTCTGGGTCGGCATCGGCTTGGTAGCAGTGAGTGTTTGGCTGTGCGCCAGGCCCCCAGGAGA
>NW_022111312.1:1033466-1036773 GCF_000313985.2 Echinops telfairi
GAGGGACAGAGTATGAACAGTGTGGCTTCCTGGCCAGCCAGGCACCCTGCTAATTTCCTCGATTCCACATTACTATGGCAACCGAGAGCTTCCACGAGAGCTTTCAGGGCCCATCAAAGGGGCCTGGGATCTGGATCTGGGGTGGGATGTAGCCCCTCTGTCCACCAACAACCCTGAGGCCTGAGTTGCCTCCCGCACTGAGGCTGCGTGAAAGGGGCAGCCTTGACTGGGGTGCAGCAGAGAAATCTAAGAAGGGGTGGGTACAGGAAGTGGCTCCTCCCGAACCCCGTCACTGTCACCACCCAGACCGAGAGCAGGGTGGGCCTCCGCTTTTAGAGGCTTTGATGGGAAACTGCTACTCCAGCTCATCTCCTGTCAACACGACCCTTCAGGCAGGAGGAGGTGGCTTCCCCGGGGCAATTAAAGGCGCTGGGAGTCACTAATTAAACAGCTGGGAGAAAGGTGGTTGGTGATGTGCTACCCGGTCCTGCTGCTCTCTCCAACCGCTGGGATACTTCACTCCATTATTGGATCCTCTGGGCAGTTCAGACGCCTTCCAGTGACACACTGCAAGGTCAGCAGTTCGAAACCACCAGCCGCTTCAGGGGGAAAACGACAGGGCTTTCCACTCCTGTAAAGAGTTACAGGATCCCACAGGGCCGTTCCACGCTGACCGGTAGGGGCGCTATGCGTCAGAATCCATTCGGTGGCCGTGAGGGGTTTTTTGTTTGTTTGTTTTTCTTTTGGTTACAATCAAGTGGGTTCCCAGTCCACGACTCTCTGTCATCAGGCATCCTGCTGGCTGGTTTTCAGAAGACGTTTGCCAGGCCTTTCCACCTATTCTTAGTCTGGAACTCTGCTGAAGTGTGTCCACCGTGGGATGATCCTGCTGGCCTCTGAAAGGCGGATGGCATAGCTTCAGGTGTCACAGCAACAAGCAAGCCACTGCGGTCCTGCACGCTGACAGCTGACACGAGGGGGGCGAGAGGGGGGTTGGCGGTGAAGTCAGAAAAAGAAGGGAGAAAAAACAAAACCAAAAAATCTGGCGGGCTTAGGAGTGAGCAGGAGAACAGGATCAAGTAGGTGCTTGCTTGGTAATGCAAGTCCCTCAGGGTGGGGGTGGGAGTGGGGGCTTTGTTTTTACAAAGGAATGGAGCCCAACTCTGGGGCAAAGAAACACTTGGCTGCTGTTTCACGAAGACACAGACAGTTTGGGCTCTTTGTTTTGTTTTGCAGAATGAACCTATTTCCCCAGCATCTTTCTGGGCTCCTTGTGAAGCATCAAGGTAAGCATTTTATTTTTATTTATTTTTTTTTTTAACATTTTATTAGGGGCTCATACAACTGTTATCCCAATCCATACACACATCAATTGTGTAAAGCGCATTCGTACATCGTTTCTCAAAACATTTTCTCTCCATTTAAACCCCCGACATTAGGTCCTCATTTTTCCCCTCCCTCCCCGCTCCCCCCTAAGGTAAGCATTTTAGAGAACTCTTCCATGGACCCAGAAGAGGGCGGGGAAAGCCAACGTGTCGCTATTGCTTCCGGGACCAGCTTTTGGGCATGCCACACAGCTGACCACAGAGAAAATTAAGCATTGTTTTCGGTCAAGGGGCTTGCTTGAAGGGAGAGGAAGCGATTCCAGGGGAGTGACTGCCCCCTAGTGTCCAGAGACAGTGGTGCACTCATTTACTGAGATTTCTTTTGTGCTGGTTCTCCCAGCATTCCCTGCCAAGGAGCTGACAGAAAAACAACTGTGCAGATGGTGCAGAACATGGCATGTTTTGCTCTATGCGGTCGCTGACTGGGAACGGACTCCGTGACACTTAAAATAACCACCACCTCACTGTCGTCGATTAATTCTGACTCACAGCGACCCTTCAGGGCAAGGTAGAACTATCAGTGTGAGCTCCCGAGAACAGACAGCCTCCTCCTTCTCTCATGAAGCAAGCTGGGGGGTTCAAACTGCACGACTGATAATGCACTATGCCAGCGGGGCTCCTTTCTGGAAAGCCTAAGACCAGGATTACAATCTGACAGCCCTCCACGGCTGGCAGGCAGACATAGCCGACTATTTCGAAAATCCAGATCCTTGGCTCAAAAATCTAGGCTTGAAAGAAAATTCTTTTGAAAAATGGGGGAATTGGTCAGTATTTGAACTGCATGCCAGCATGGAAGATGTGAGCTAGAACCGAGTGGCTGCTGCCTGCTTTGAATCAGGTGTTTACTCTTATCTTCTCCACACTCCTCCCCACTGTGCCCTATTGTCTCTCACTAAGGGTCCTTTTACTCACTAATGGCTCCTGCCTGGTTTGTAATCTGCTACGTAGGATGTAAACTCCCTGAAGGGATTGCAGCGGTGTCCCAAAAGGTAGTGGAGAACGGAGGCTGCCTTCAATGATGTTACTCTGAAGACTAAGGTGCACCTGACCCACACCAGGGCATTTTCAATCACCGATGCAGGTGAGAGTTGGACAGTGGATAAGGAAGGCTGAAGAAGAATCGATGTATTTGAATGATGGTGCTAGTGGACACTGTTGAAAGACCAAACACATCTGTCTTGGAAGACGTACAACCAGAATGCTCCTCAGAGGCAAGGATGGCAAGACTTCATTTATCTCTGGTACTTTGGACATAGTATCAGGAGAGACCGATCCCTGGAGCAGGACATCACATTTGGCAAAGTAGAGGAGCCGCTGAAAAAGGAGGAAGGCTCTCAAGGAGATGGATTGACACAGTGGCTGCAGCAGGGGCTCAAATATGAGAACGATTGTAAGAATGGCACAGGACCAGGCTGTGTTTCATTCTTGTGCAGAGGGTCACTCTGAGTCGGAACTGACTTGATGGCACCTAACAACACCCGAGGGTGGAAGTAACCAAAGATGCCCCAGCTCCATGACAACCATCTGACCGGCATCACTAGAAGAGTGTGGGTGTGTACAGGGTGACTGGCACTGCCCGAGGGCTGACACCAATACAAATGGCAATAAAATATGTGTCACATGATTCCCTAGACACGTAATGCTGTTTCATGAAAAGATCCCTGTAGTTGATTATAACAACAAAAACATTTTTAGTAAGCTCAGCGGACACGTATCAAGACACCTACAACGTTAAAACTATGTTAGTTTACTTTTAATAGTTTTCGTTTGGGTGAGAGTGTGCAGAGCATATTTGTTTTCCACTCAACTACAGTGAACCCTTGTTTATCACGGTTAATCGGTTCTAGACCCTACCGTGATAAATGAAATTCTGCGAAGTAGGATTCCTTATCTGTAAATCAAATATTTTCGTAGTTAGAGCA
>NW_022111312.1:1037485-1038618 GCF_000313985.2 Echinops telfairi
TGAAAGTGGATTCAATGTACAGAGAGTTGCAGAAAGGATAAGAAAGCAAGACCCATCATATGCTACCAGAGACACACTCTAGACACAAAAATAAAAACAGATTAAAAAATCCAAGGATGGGAAGAAAATATATCAAGTAAACGGCAATCAAAATAGAACCAGCAAGGCAATATTCATTTCTGATACAACAGACTTTAAGACTAAGTCCAGCATGAGACAAAGAAGGGCGTTGTGATTAATGGAGCGATTGAACAGGAGGACATAACCACAAGAGACACTTCTGTACCCAATGAAAGAGTCTCAAAATACATTCATCAAACTCTTACAGACTGAAGAGAGAAATAAGCATCTCTACAATGATAGTGGGATACTTTAATGCAACACTTGTAACGAAGGGCAAAACAAGTAGAAAGACACTCAGCCAAGAACTAAGCAACACAATCAACCAACTCATAGATAAATGGCCTCTTAGATACATCCAGAACCAACTCATAGATATATCCAGCACACTTCACCCCAAAGGAAGAAAAGATATGTTCTGTTCTAATATATGTGGAACGTTCTCTAGAATGGATCTTAAGTCACAAAGCAAGCCTCGATGAATTGTGAAAACACTGAGATGTTATAAAGCATCTTCTTAAGTCACAATGCTATAAAATTACATACCAACAATAGGAAGGAAAAGGGGGAGGGGGGCACGTTAATGGAAATAACACCATGCTCCAAAACTATCTAGTAATAGAAGAAATCCAAAAGTAAAATTTGAAAATCCCTTGAATGAAATGAGAATGAAAACGCACCATACTAAAACCTCTGGGGCACAGCAAAAGCAATATTCAGAGGGCAATTTATAGTAATAAACACACACTTCAGAGAAAAAAAATTAACACCTTAAGCCAACAGCTCCAATAATTAGAAAAAGAGCAGCCAGAATCATCCGATGGCCACCAGAAGACAAGAAATATTTAAGTCGAGAGCAGAAATAAATGAAATTTTAAAACAACAGGAAAAATCAACAAGACAAAAGTTGGTTCTGGGAAAGGATGAGCAAAGTCAACAAACCACTGGCAAATCTAACAAAGGGAAAAAATGAGAAGATGCAAATCACATGAATGAGGAATGAAAACGAACAG
>NW_022111312.1:1040214-1044730 GCF_000313985.2 Echinops telfairi
AAAAAAAAAAGACTTGTCCAAAGAAAGCTAGAAAACACTACTACAGAAATCAAAGGAAACCTACATAATGGACAAATATGCCATGCTCCTGAATGGGAAGACTTAGCAGGTGAAAATGCCAATACCACGCAAAGCGATCTTCAGCTATAATACAATCCTGATCCCTCATCCAGCATCATTCCTTAAAGAGGTGGAAAAACTAATCACCAACTTTACATGGACAGGAAAAGGCTATGGATAAGCAAGGCACGGCTGAAGAAGAATCTCAAAATTGACTAAATAGCTATGGTAATCAAAACAGCCTGGTCCCAGGACAACAATAGATACAGAGACCAACAGAACAGAATTGGGAACCCAGAAGTAAATCTATTCAACTAGAGACAACGAACCTTTGGCAAATGGCTAAAACATTATCTCATGGGGAAGATGTCATTTCTTTAATAAGTGGGGGTGGCAAAACTGGATATCCTGCAGAGGGGTGAAACAGGCCCTGTCTCTCACACCATATACAAAAACAAACTGAAAATGGATCAGAGACTAAACATAGAACCATAGGTTTAGTCTCAGATTGATCAGAGACTAAATGGATCAGAGATTAAACCTAGAACTATAAAAATCGATTTAAAAAAACAGGTGCATTTATAGGTCGAATAGAAGAACACTAGTATATTGATTTAGTCTGGTAGTCACCTAATCTGGTGTCAATTTGAGGATTAAGAGTGTAGGGGTGGAGTCTAGGCTGTCAATCTGGAGATAACCAATGAGACTTCTGTGTGGGCGTGGCCTTCTCCTGAGAATTCAGGGAAATCTGGTACTTCCTTCTTGGAGGCGGAAGACACCTCTCTCTCTCTCTCTCTGCTATTCCCTTGGAAACTCTCTACTGACAAGGCTGATTTCCTGTGAGGCATCCCTCAGGAGATGCCACAAGGACCTACCATGATGCAGCCCTGGGAACTGGAATGGCCACGTGGAGATCCCTGCCAGCGCTGAGATATTTCTACCACCAAAGACCTTCTACCCACTGGTCTGTGATCTTCTATATTCAGCATCATTGCATGTGTTTCATGAGTCTGAAGAGGACTTTAAATCAGACTTATGAGCTTGGACTGGACTGGGTTGGGATGTTTTCTCAATGTTCAGTTCCTCTTGTATATAAACCTCTCCCTTATATACAAATGTGTGTTTATGAATTTGTTTCTCTAGTCTACCCAGACTAACACATAGTCAAAAGTTGGCTATGGGTACAAAACTTAGAGGTGTCTGCTCTCTGATTCACCTAATTTAGAGAAATAATGAAGAAAACATTTAAATTTCTAAACAGAGATCAAAGAACAGTAATAGAAAAAGAAAAGGAAATGAAAGGATTTGCTGCTAACTTCAAGGTCGGCAATTTGAAATAACAAGCCACTCCATGGGAAAAAGATGAGACTTTCTACTCCTGTCAAGCTGTACAGTCTCAGAAACCCATCGAGGCAGTTCTAACCTGCCCTACAGAGTTCAGATGAGTCATAATTGAGTCGATGGCGGTATGATTTTGTAAGTTTGAAGGATTCTGTATGGCTTGATGTGGGAGGAGGTCCACCAGGAGTTACCACACTGGGTGAGACTAAGCCTTGTGAGGATACTGTCCGTGAGGTTAAGTGACCTACTCCTGGTCACCCAGCAGGTTAAGGGGACCTGCTTTGGAAAACACGTCTGCCTGACCACAGAGCCTCCCTGCTTTCATCACCAGTCATCCCCCATAAGTAGCAGACCCTCATCTGGGGCAGGTTTTGACAGTGACATGGCTCCTCCAGCCATCCAATGGGAATCCAGGGCTCTCGGAGAGAACAATTCTCAAGGCCTTTGCTCAAAAGATCAAAACAGGACTCCTTGGGGGTAACCATCAACTCTGTTCTACGGATATTTCAAATTCATGTCATCAACAGTATTTCTTGAGCAGCTACTAAGCCTCATGTTGAAATCCGAGAGTTGGGGGAGATTGGGCTCAGTGGCAAAGATAAATATGGGGCGCTCCAATGATTCAACGGGTAAGGCTGAAATCAGTCCTTCACCTTACACCTCTGTCCATCGAGCCTGGACACTTGCTTGTGTGCTGTGGACAAGCTGGTTTCTTAAACGAGAATCAGAATACAACCTACGTTAGTGAAAAGGGGAGCCTGGTGGTACCGTGGTTAAAGTGCTTGGCGGCCAACCCGAAGGTCAGCAGTTCGAAGCCACCAGAGAAAGGTGAGGCTGTCTGCTCCCATGAAGCTGACATCCTCTGGTGTCAGTTCTACTCCATCCTATAGGCCAGGTCTCTAGGAGTCATGATCCATCCATGGGCTCGCTGTGGGTAAGGATAATAAAATCTCTTCCCCATGGGACTCTAATACTTTCTTCTGCGGGATAACAAATCAGGCGGCAATAACTTGGTGTCTTTCCCAAAAAGAATCCTGGTAACACCTCATTCTAATCCAGAGCCTGCGGGATCTCAGGTCAGCCTGACACAAAACCGCCTGAGGGCCTGCGATGGCAAGATGTCCATTTTACAGGACAGCACAGGCTCAGAGGGAGCAAATCCCAGGCTCAGAAGGCGCAAATCCCTGGCTTGGGCTGCGTGTGGTCTGCAAGGTCAGCGGATCAAAACCACAAGCTGCTCTGCAGAAGAAAGGCGAGGCTTCCTGCTCCCGTAAAGGGTTAGTCTGGGAATTTCACGGGGGCAGTTCTGCCCTGTCCTACAGGGTCGCGGAGAACGGCCCGGTTTGTTCTCAGGGGGGTGTGCCTCCAACCGTAACACCCACCAGTGTCCCAAGGAGCACTGGGGGGTGGCGGGGGGCACACCTTGAGGTGGCGGTCCTTCTGCGAGTCCCACACTTGAGGGCGAAGGCGAAGCGGGGTGCTGGTCCCGTGTTACAGACGGGGAGCCATTGCTAGGCCTGCATCGGAACCCAGCTCTGATTGCCGAAAACTAACATTTTCATGCTTACCGGCGCGGGGCCGCGTCCTCGGGAGCGCGGTTTCGGTGGTTCGTGGCGTCAAGTTGGGGGTTTCCGCTCGCTGCTTCGGGAGCCCCCAAGACTCGGCCCGGCCATAACGCGAGGAGGTGACTAAAAACTTAAGGGGGAAAAAGAGAAGGAAAGGTGAGAGGACAGGTGAGGAAGCGGGTGCACCTGGTGGCATAGGTGGTGGCTAAGGTGGTCTGAAGAGACACGTAGGAGGGCGGCTGTTTTGACAGCTGAGGAAACTGAGGTACTGAGGCCCCGGCGGCGCGCGCGCTACACACTTTGCAGCCGCAACTCCCGCCGGCCGCCCAAGCCCCGCCCCCTCTGTTGCTTATTGGCTGCGCGAGACCGACGTAAGAGGCAGCCAATGAGAGTAGCCCACGGCGCGTCTCTCCCCGAGGAAGGCCGACCCCGATGCGGAAACCCGGAAATGCGAGGGATAGACAAGGGAGGCAGACCAATCCGCCGCGGCGAGTGTGACATGCTGACCAATGGCGAGTCGCTAAGGGCGGGGCCAGAGAGTTGGCTGTGGAAGGATTCCCGGGAGCCGGAGGCTGCAGAGCTGGCGAGCCCGGGGAAAGCAGAGGGAGGGCCAGGCACCTGCGCTTGGTGAGGAGGGGGTAACCCCGAGGGGCTCCGGAGGAGGGAACCGGGGAGGGTGCGGGGAGGCGCCGCGAGCCCTGGGCACGGTCCAGAAAGGGGCGGCTCCGTACAGTGACCTTAGACCCATCCCCTCGCCTCTCTGGGCCTCAGTTTCCCGTTCCTAGGGTGACAGAGATCGCACCTGCCGGAACGCACCCTCCCCCGCACCCTGGCAAACTCCTACGTTGCATTTACAGCCCTCTGGCTCAGGAAACCCTTCCAGGCCCGCTGCCATTGCCCCGTGGCCCGCCGACCCCTGTTGGAACCCCTTTGAAACTCACATTAGCCTGTCATTCCTAATCAGTCATTACGGAGTCAGCCCTGAGCAGGTTCGCCGGTCCAACTAATTATTAAGATGGAGCCATAGACCCGGGAACTCCGAGCAGAAGCGCACTGAGGTTTCGCTGCTGTGGGACATCGAGAAAGAACTTACACCTCTCTGTGCCTTAGTTCCCCTCCTCCATGAAATGGAGTTAACCATTCTTTCTGTCGCCCTGGGTGGCGCGGCTGGTTAAGCACTCCCTTGTTGTCAGAAAGGTTGGCGGTGGTGTGTGGGTGCCCTGGAGTTAATTTCCACTCATAGTCCCCCCACGGGTGACAGACTAGGACTGCCCCATATGGTTTTTCCTTAGGCCTCGATTTTTTATGAGCAGGTGTTATCTTTTCTCCCACGGAGAGGCAAGTGGGTTTGAACCACCCACCTTTGGGCTAACTGGAGAAAGACAAAGCTTTCTACTCTGGTAAAGAGTTACGGTCTCAGAAACTCCCAGGAGCAGTTCTACCCTGCCCAATTTGATCAGAAAGTCGGAAGCAACTGGATGGCAATGAGTTTTTGTTGTTGCCTTAAAACCAAATAATAAAGGGTGGTGGTGGTGGTGATGGTGATGGTG
>NW_022111312.1:1045856-1052714 GCF_000313985.2 Echinops telfairi
GGAGAAGGTGGTGGTGGAGGTGGAAGTGGAGGTGAGGGGAAGCCAAGTCAGTTCAAATCATGTTATTAAGTCCTGTCCGGTCGGTCCCGACTTCCCGTGATCCTATGTGCAACAAACGAGACATTGCTCGATCCTGTGTCATCCTCAGTTGTTCCTCTGTGAGAGCCCATTATTGCAGCCCCGGGATCAGTCCACCTCATTGAGGCTCTTCTAAAGTCTCACCATCCTTGCCTCCAAGGAATATTCTGGCTGTACTTCTTGCAAGACAGATTTGCTGGTTCTTTTGGCAGTCCACGGTACTTTGAATATTCTGTGCCAACACTGTAATGCAAACGCATCGATTCTTCTTTGGTCTTCCATACTCAATGTCCAACTTCCCCATGCGTAGGAGGTGATGAAATGACCGTGGCTTGGGTCCGGTGCACCTTAGTCCTCAAAATAGCATCCTTGCTTTGCAACACTTGAAAGAGGTCTTGCGCTGCCGATTGACCCCGACCCAAGTCCAAGTCATCGTGAATGAAATTGCCAGGCCTTGCACCGCCCTCACTTGACACGTGAAAAGGATCTAGAAACGTTAAGCTCATGTGCAACCTATCTGTGTGGGAGCAGGTTGACAGCAGCGACTGAAAAGGTGAGATAGACGAAGAGGAGCTGATACCAAGGGCTCAAATAGAAAGTGCATGTTTATAAAACAATGATGGCAACACATGTACAAATATGCTTGAAACAATTGATGGACAGATTGTTATAAGAGCTATAAGAGGCCCCCCCATAAAATGATTGCAACAACAATCACAAAAAGATAGTAGCCTTAGGGGGACAATGGTGCGTTGTGGGGTGGGGTACAACTCAGAAAAGGAGGGAGAGAGTGGGTGCAGAAATTAAGGCATGCCATCATCGTCACACTGAGTGGGCATGTCAAAACTGCTCGATTGGGAGGTGTGTTTTCTGAGTCTTAACAGCAGAACACATGGAACACATGCACATCTCTCTCCAGCTGAAGTCGGGCACGCCTGGTGCGTGTCCCTCCTCCTGCCTCGCCTCCTGCAACTCTGGGTTTGCCTTTCAGGTCCTGCACTGTCTCAGCTGATGATGGACATCTGCACAGAGCCCACCGCCGAGTCCAGATGACGCTCATGCCAATGGTTCCGGTGATGGCGGTGGCCGAACCGAAATGGGTCTCGGTCTGGGGTCGCCTCCTGTGGGTGGCGCTACTGAGCATGGTGCTGGGGTCCCTGCTGGCCCTGCTGCTGCCGCTGGGGGCCTGGGAGGAGCAGTTCTTGGCCATGCTCAAAGGCTTCCACCTGCTGTGGGGCAAGTTGGACAGGGTGCAGCACGCCGTCACCACATGCACGCGCCCTTCCACAGAACTCAGCGTCACCTCCCGGGACACGGGGCTGCTGGTGATCAAGCCCAGGGCCTCTCCAGGTACGACATGTCTCTCCTGATGGGTTAACACAACGGGTGTGTGCAGGGCGCCCGGGACACAGGACTGTGCGGTAAGCGTGTCAGCCCTGGCCAGGACTAGGGGACAGGTGACTGGCACTTTGGGGGGAGGGCACTCAGGGCTGCGGGAAGGTTTCTGAGGGGCGTGCGTGTCTGAGCTGAGAGGTGATTCGAAGCCGGAGTGAGGGGCCAGCAGGAGACCAGAGGGTACAAGCCAGCCTCGGACAACTGAGGAACACAAAGAGGTGGACTCTGTGTGGCTGGCACTCCGTGGAATCGGGGTTAGGGTCTTTCACTAGTGATGTCTTAGGTCATGGGAGCGGCACCTCTGGCCTCCACCCACTAGGGGGCGCAGTAGCCCCCTCTGGCCCAGGTGTAACCACCTGAAATAGCCCCAGGCTTGGCCCTAAGTCTCCAGAGGGAGATACCATCGTCCCTAGAGGAGAAGCACTGGGTCCCAGGAAGGAAAGGAACTTGATTTAAAAAAAAAAAAAAAGCTAAGCATATTTGTGAATGAAGCCACTCAGTGGTTTCAGATCATTCAAGGAAAAGCATCCAAGTTGAGAGATGGTGCAGCACCATGGGGCAGGAGCAGGGGGAAGAAGCGCTCAGAGGGCCACCTGCCCAGAGCCCCCTCACTGCCGGAGCCCAGCTGGTTGGGCCCCCCCACCTCCTGCCTGTGCCTCCCATCAGTCACTCCCAGGCAGAAACCAGGGAGCCTGGGTGACACCCTCCTGGGTGCACAGAGACTGGCTCCGGGGACAGAGGGTCAGTGGCCAGGAGGATGAATGCTTGAACATGGGTGAGTTCACAGCCTCGGGGGCAGTTCTGCTCTGCCCCACTGATGGCACTTAGAGCACTCAGCTCACAGCTGGAACAAGCTCCCAGAGGCAGCCGAGTGCGCTGCCCCCCAGGAGGTCAGCACAGGTGACCGCTGCCCCACGCATCTGCCCTGACCACGCTCCTCTGCCTCTCTTCCAGCGGGCAGGCTGGAAGCCCAGGCCGCTCTGAACCAAGCCCTGGAGATGAAGCGGCAGGGCAAGCGGAGCAAAGCCCACAAGCTCTTCCTGCACGCCCTCAAGATGGACCTGGATTTCGTGGACGCGCTCACCGAGTTCGGCGTCTTCCTGGAAGAAGACCAGGACATCGTCCAGGCAGATTACCTGTACACCAAGGCGCTGACCATCTCGCCCTACAACGAGAAGGCGCTGGTCAACCGGGACCGGACGCTGCCCCTGGTGGAGGAGATCGACCAGCGCTTCTTCAGCATC
Source organism: Echinops telfairi (assembly GCF_000313985.2). NCBI lineage: Eukaryota > Metazoa > Chordata > Mammalia > Afrosoricida > Tenrecidae > Echinops > Echinops telfairi. The sequence continues at coordinate 1,048,574 of NW_022111312.1, forward strand.
ATCGACAGCAAGGTGAAGAAGGTCATGTCCATCCCCAAGGGCAGCTCGGCGCTGCGCAGGGTCATGGAGGAGACGTACTACCACCACATCTACCACACGGTGGCCATCGAGGGCAACACCCTCACGCTGTCGGAGATCAGGCACATCCTGGAGACCCGCTACGCCGTGCCGGGCAAGAGCCTGGAGGAGCAGAACGAGGTCATCGGCATGCACGCCGCCCTGAAGTACATCAACACCACCCTGGTGTCCCGCGCCGGCTCCGTGGCCATCGACGACGTGCTGGAGATCCACAGGCGGGTGCTGGGGTACGTGGACCCGGTGGAAGCCGGCAGGTTCCGAAGGACCCAGGTCTTGGTGGGCCACCACATCCCGCCCCACCCACAGGATGTGGAGAAGCAGATGCAGGAGTTTATCCAGTGGCTCAACTCGGAGGACGCCCTGAATCTGCACCCCGTGGAGTTCGCTGCCTTGGCACACTATAAGCTGGTCTACATCCACCCCTTCATCGACGGCAACGGAAGGACTTCCCGCCTGCTGATGAACCTCATCCTGATGCAGGCCGGCTACCCGCCCATCACCATCCGCAAGGAGCAGCGGGCCGAGTATTACCACGTGCTGGAGGTGGCCAACGAGGGCGACGTGAGGCCCTTCATCCGCTTCATCGCTAAGTGTACCGAGACCACCCTCGACACCCTCCTCTTGGCCACCACCGAGTACCCGGTGGCACTGCCAGAAGCCAAACCCAACCATTCTGGGTTGAAGGAGACACTTCCCGTGAAGCCCTAGCTGTCAGTTCTGCAGGGCAGGCCTGAGCAGAGACAAAGAAGACACGTGGCATTTCAACAAGCTCAGTCATCTCCCCTCACCTAGGAGGAGAACTTGCACATTCTTCATTTTGGGGTTTGAGTTACAGGGATAACTAAGTTATTATGGCTCGTCTTGAAGATAATTTATCATTCTACCTGCTTATTTATTTTTCCTCTGGAGTAAGCGGTGTGTCCATGGCATTAGCTGGGCCATGCTTTGTGTGTGGACCCTGGCCAGTCTGTAGGGCATCACTGCTCCCGGGGTGACCAGAACACCCAAGTTCTGGAGCAGAATTTGCATTAAGGTCAGGGAAGGAGACCCAGGAGAGCCTTCAAGAATAATGCCAAGTCTTCCTCTCAGCCGGGGTTTGGAGAAAGGGCTGAAAGCCTACTGTCGCTCTCTCTCAAAGGTTTTCACTCCCCTGGAAAGATTGGCGCCGTGCCTAATTTTTCACTGGCAGAGCAGGTCTTTAAAACAGGAAACAAATTAGCACTGGTACCTCTTCTAGCCAAGATACCTTGAAGCTTTTCCAGAAAGTCTTCAGCCAGAGTTACTGAAGCAATGGTCTTACCAGCAGCAGGGTTTTGTTTGTTTTTAACGCTAGAAAATTTTTCTAATTAAGAGCAAGGGAGTAGCCAGCAGGGTGGGTTTTGGGCTTCGATGCTTCTTCTGCCGGAACTTGACCAGATACTTCATTTTCTTTTAAGCTATCCGCGTCCCAGCTATCTGTTATCCAACAGCTGAACGCAAGCCATGCTCCAAACCAGGTATTGTGCAGGTAGGCAGGTCTGCCCACCTGTTCCACAGGTAGACATCAGAGAACACAGGTGCCACACGGACACTGACCATTTTTTATTGTGAAGGAGCGTGTTGGCACTGTGGCACCAAGGAAAAACCACAGCCAGTCCTTGCCCTCTGTTCTGTAGCTTTAGCCACTCCATGGCCTGCCCACCTGCCCACCCTACTTCCCACAGACTGTCAGCCCACCCTTCCGGGAGGCAAAAAAGATCACCCCTCCAAGTGGCCTTATTTTTTCCCCTAGAAATTAGCAAAATGCTAAAACCTGTTCTTTGTAATGCAGCCCTTTTCAAATTGTTGTTTTATGAACACGGAGGGGATTCTTCTCTTCCCGCTCCATTTGGCACAGGTGCCAATCCAACTGCTGCTATTTAGAGTCCAGATGGCCAGGCATCCCCGGGGTGTTCTCCCAGTTGCAGGACCCGGCCTTGGCTCATGTCTTAAGTGATGAGCAGTGGACACACACACCCTCTTGTCTCTGTGATCCAAGGCTCTGGTTTCTGCATAGTGAGGAGGTCACTGCTCTGCTGTACCCAACATTTAGATAATGACCCAGGGGTCTCACTAGCACATTAAGAGGTGTTGTTTTAAAGGTTGAGAAAAAATATATAAGCGAAAAGATCTATGAAATGACCCCAGATGATAGTTAATTCAAGCCTTTATTTAAAAAAAAATGTTTTTCATACTTATCAGCTGCCAAGAGGTTGTTTCTTAAACCGTAATTCTACCATGGTTTTGATTTCATAAGCACACCAAGGAAGCCCGAATGAGGGCTTGGTTTGTACTGTAAAGGGAGAGGCATTTGCACTTTAGTTATATATGAAGGATATTATTTTAACAAATTACTGATCCTAATAAAGTATTTTATTACATACACATCTGAGAGACTTTGCTTTCACATTCAATTGGTCTAAGAGGTAAGTGGGGGAGATGACTTTAGAATCCGAGCCCTGTTCTTTGTCTCTCTGGGCCTGGGGGCCTAAATCCACAACAGCGATTTCAACAGGAAAATGTGGCAGAACTCATGGGCTACAGGGCTCATATGAGTGAATTACTGATTTTTCAGGAAGAACCATTTTAATTTTCCTATTCTTCCTTGCCATCAACCCTTGATTTTCTGGAGAGACAGATACACTACGGAAGTCCATTTTGAGAGCAGTCAACCTCTCAAACCTCATTTGGATCCTACTCAAGAGATCATTGACCCCTGTAACAAGCCTGGGTTGACATGCGTGAGGAGGAAATGAGGTCATTTATTGGCTAACAGTGAGAAGACCCAAGAGCTCAATGTGAAGCAGCAAGAACCGAAGCCACACCCACCTATCCATTCGCTCTTCCTGTGTCCAGTACCCAGGCACCAGAGCTGACCAAGAGTTCCCCAGGTAATCGCCATCTGCACTGCCTTTGGTAGGAAGTAAGGGGACAGCCCCAGAGAACATGCACAAGAACCTCACAGGCTCCCCTGAAAATCACCGAGCTGTATCATATTCAAACTTCCCAAAACCAAAGACCAAGAAAATAATCCTATAAGCAACTTGGGGTGGGGGGCAAAAAAGTGACCTGTAAAGGGGTACCAATAAGACTAAGCTCTGATTTCTCAGCAGAAACAATGAAGGCAAGCAGGCAATGGGATACCATCTACAGGGGCATGCAATTTACGACATCCAAGTCGTATGGGAAAATGCTACGTCATTTTGTTTCCATTTTCCACAACTTGGTAAAACCATTCCAATCATAAAAATGATAGTCCTTCAGACAGAACCTGCCTTCCGTTGAAACACACAACACGGCTCTGTAGTCAATTTGTAAATGATGACAACTGCCAAGCAAAAAGGAAGGTGTCGTTTTAGAACTTCCAAATGGATGAGAAGTCAACACAATATTGAAACAGAATGGAAGGAAGGTTTTAAACTTTGGGAGACATTAAATTATAGGTAAGGGTAATCTCAAAATGAATGAATCTTCTGATCAAAGGGTTGTGGGGGGCAGTCTCAGCAAACACTTTAACAGCAACAAAGGAAACACGTTGTGTATTTTATGCTTTAATAAGGCAGAAAGTGTGTGCCATTTATTAAGCCCTGCCTGGTGGCATAGTGATTACACGTTGGGCTGCAATCTGCATGGTTGGCAGTTTGAAACCGCCAGCAGGAAGACTAGGCTCTCTACTCACATAAACAATTAGTCTTGGAAACCCACAGGGGCTTACTGTGAGTCAGTAATGACTCCATAGCCGTGAATTTGGTTTTTCAATATCCCTAGTCCACGAAGAGCCCCGGTGACATAGTGGGTTGTGTTGCGCTCCTAAATCCAAGGTGGGCAGTTCATAACCCCCACCCCCACCCCCACCCCATCGCTCTTTTGGGGAAAAAAAAGGCTTCCCAGTCTCAAAAAGATTTTGTCTTAGAAACTCACAGGGGCAGTTCCACTCTGTCCTGAGTTGGAATTAATTTGATGTCATTGAGTATTTTTTATGTGATGCCACAGTCCTCCATTTTGTGATGTCAACCCCAGCTGCTGCACCTGTGTGGCCTCTACC
>NW_022111312.1:1053731-1062503 GCF_000313985.2 Echinops telfairi
TGTACTAGGCCAAGAAAAATGGTCCACCTCAAGCGGCCTACAGAATTCCTCCAGAAAACCGGGGCTAGTGTTTTGCTTATAGGAAACACAATGTGTTGACAGGTTGTTACAAATCCGTGATATAAAAATGCACAGCCCCTTTGAACAAAAAGTCATCAACTGATTTGCTTGTAACATCCCCTTGTTCCCACCTTTACTAAAATAGGCCATTGTGGTGAATTGCTAACATCTGTTGTGTTGTCTTTTACAAAGTAAGAACGATGGGCACATGTGCTGCACAGGTGTAGGACAGGTGTCTTCTACAAGGGGCCAGGAGGTGACCAGACACATGTGGACAAGTGGCCTCAGAACTGGGTTCAGGTTTCACTTCTGATGCTCACACTTTGAGACAAAAATAGCTTCGGAAACCAGACCCTGTGCCCAGACAGCAGCGTGACCCTCCTCCTCCCTTGCCCTCAATATGAGGGAGCGTTTCAACCTCCTGCCTGGGAACAGCCCTCCCCTTCAGTCTCATCGGAGGACAGGGAGTGCCTGAGGTCCGGCACGTGGCTGGGTAACGGAGCCAGGACAAAGTCAAGTAAGGCATCTCTTTTCTCTAGCTGAGGCCCGTTCACTTTCTCAGAAGCAACTTGGCAAAGTCAGCATTAGACATCTTGGGCGCCTCAGCCAGGGTGGAGTTGGCGTCTGCTGGATGTGAGGCAGGGCCATTCTCGGCCTGGGAAGTGGTGGTGCTCGGGCGCTGCAGGGCCCGAGGCAGGAGAGAGAGCTGGGTCCTTCCTTTCCCCCGCCTGGAAAAGCAAACATGGAAAGTAGCCTCTAGAAATGAGAACCTATGGTCCCATGCCCCCCTGATCAATTGGTGAAAATTAGTCAGTATGGCCTAACGTTGCTGAAGTAAATTTAAAAGATGGGAAGCAGAAAACAAGAAGGGTAACACAACCCCTGCCTCCTTTGTTTCGATGACAAAGTCAAGCTCTGTTTAACAAGCTCTGCCTTTCCCTATCGGAACAAGGCCAGGGTCACCGGCAGGGTAGATAAAATGGCCAGTCTTGCAGTCGGGCCACGATCATTACAACTGTGCTAGCTGGTCCCTGCCAGGCAAAGAGCCTCGATTTTACAGGAGGCAGCCAATGAGTTTGTTGTAGGTGGTTCTGGAGAGCACACTGCATCCAATAAGCAAAGTTTACCTTTAAAAAGTTACCTTGGATATGTCACGAGTATAAACTGGCAAAAATAAAACTCCTACTCAGAAAGCGTCTACACTGCCTGAGTTTACGCTCTGCCCAGGCTTGGCTCTCCCCACCCTCCTCGCTGAGCCAGCAAGAGCAGCACAAGAGCAGCAAGCTGAGGCTCTAGCAGGGAGAGGAGACTCCATGGGGGGCCCCCACCCCAGCCGGGTCCAAGTGTGCACACTTACGCGCCATAGATCTGCCGCGGCACCAGGGGGCCCCCAGGTGCTTTCCTGGCCTCTGGCTTCTCGGGAGCTTTCCTCTGAGGGGGATTGCTGATCGCCACCTTGATGACGTTCTCCTTGACCGTCATGCCGTCCATCTTCAGGACGGCCTGCGATGCCTGGGATTCATTCTCAAACTCCACGTAGGCCAGGCCCTGAAGGAGCAGAATGCAGAGTGGCAGGGATCCCGGACCTGGCCACAGCCAGCCCTCCAAACAGCCCTCAGCCTGCCTTCCACCACCAGCCCTCCTGCTCTGTTTGGCCCCTGCCCTACTCCACATCCTACTGCGCCTGCCTCCCCATCATAAGGTCAGAAAATCTCGATCAGTTCTGGACCTGGGGCGGGTGTGGGAAGGGAAACATAGGTGAGTGCAAGCAAGCCGAGGTGAACTCAAGACGGGGGAACCTACTGTCTCTGAACCTGAGACAGCGGGGAGAGCAGAGGAAGGCCAGGTCGCCACTGCTCAACATGGCTGCAAAGGGTTTAAAGAGTCTAAGAGGAGGCCGCCCAGGAGGAAAGGGGGATGGGAGGAGTCCCAAAGGAACCTGGAACCAGAAGGGACTCTTGGGAGGCCTTAGGAAAACAGCTGGAGGCCCAGTGAGAAGGAAGAAAGCAGAGGAAGATGCTAGAAGGGCAGCTCCCCCCAGGTGCCACGTGGGTCCTGCCAGAGCCCAAGAGGCTCTGCAGCCAGGGGACACAGCACGGCCCCTGCACACACAGAGTGTGGTTTGTCAAGTGCCTTATTCTCCTGCCGACAGGATAACCCGACTCGGGTACAGTGGACCCATCTTTCTGAGCAGAGCACCTGGTGCCCCCTCCAGGAAGATGTCACCCAGGAGATGGAGAAGCCAAGAAGCTGGCCTCCAATGCCAACCTTGGGTTTGCCAGCCCGGTTGGTGACCAGCCGGAGGTCCTTCACAGTGCCGTGTGCCTGGCAGAGTTCCTCTAGCTCCTCTCTGGTGCAGGAGAACGGCAGCCCCGAGATGAACACCTTGTGCTTCTCCAGCGCAGTGCTGTACCGGAACACCTGTGGGGGAGTGGGGGGTGGGGGTGGGGGTCGTCAGTTGGTAGGTCAGTTGGGGCCAGCCAGGCCCCACCACCAGCTTGGGCCCAGCATATCCACCTGAACTCGCCTGCCAGGACAGCAAAGTCCAGGCTGCCGCTGTCACTTAGTTATTGGGTCACCCTACCCTGGGCAAGTCACTCATCCTCCCTAAGCCTCAACTTCCTCGTCTACAAGAACGGAAAGAATCCCTGAGTGTGGGGGAGGATTCAGTGACATCGTGTCAAACGGTTACCGTTAGCAGAGCCTCAAGGCGGCAAAGCATTTCATAGAGGTGGACATTACTACAACTCCTCATTCATCTCATCGCTGTCAAACCAGCTAATGCACCTTCCAAGCGGCCAAGCCATGAGGCCATCGGACACAAAATGTCCGTCCAGAGTGTAAAGGCAGGAAAACCCGTCACAGCTGGAACATGCCTGGACTGCCCACTTTGCCCAGGTCTGGCAAGTTTCAGCCGTGGACAGGGTGTAATCTTGCTAGCTTTCAGTCACTGGTTCCAGTGCAGCATTTCCTAAAGTGGGAGAGTGAGCCTGGACTTGCATAGCCTACACTTTGTCTTTGATGATGGGGGAAGTTTTTCATTGCCAGGGGCACCCAGTAATTGCTTTTCTAATCCGTTTGGGAACCTACAACCTGGAGGGAAACAAGCTGTTTCCTTCTCTGCCGGGCTCCAGCGTCCACAGCGTCCACTGTGGTCTGTCATCAACTGCCTCTGTCCACAACCGTACCTTAAAATCCGGGTTTTTGCTCTTGTCCACACAGGGGGAGACAAACATCGGCCTCCCCTCCACATTTCTGCGATCCAGCTCCAGGGCCTGCAGGGCCGACTTCTCGTCTTTGAACTCCACGTAGCAGTAGCCCCGGAAGTCCCCGCGGTTGCTGAAGATGGGCCGGATCTCAGCCACTTCGCCACAGGCCTCAAAGAGGGGCTGGAGCTTCGTGTCCGGCTCAGACATGCTGTAGGGCAGGTTGCTGACAAAGACGGTGATGCCGTCCTTCCTGCTGTCATGAGGCACCCGGGCCATGTCCCTCTTCAGGGCGGCAGCCTTTTCCTTCTGCTTGGAAGGGGGGCCGACCTCCGCAGGGGCCCTCCGCCCAGGGAGCTCTGCTTCCGTGTCTGCGCCCTGCGCAGCGGTGGCAGGAGGAACGCTGTTCTCCACCCTCCGCCGTTTGGAGGGCTGCTCTGCAGGTTTTCAAAAGGAAAGCAGCAGTGACTGAGGGGTTCTAAGCTGAACACATTTACTGGGTGATGATGGCACTGTCCCTACAGACAGCTGATTTGGACTCTAACTCTCATCAACAGCACTCACCCCTCAGACCCCTGAGGCACAGGCACTACACCTGCCAAGCTGAGCAGACCAGTCGTGCTGCATTCTGGGCCCCAAGGAATGCAGGGTAACAGGCTCAGCACAGGGAAGGAGCTGAGACCACCAAGCTCCATTGCCCAGAGGGTCTCACATGTCAGTGGCAAATTCCAGAGCAGATACAGGGTGGAACCTGCTGAAGCACCCAGGTAACTGACATGCGGGTGTCACGACCTCTGAATGAATGCCAAGGGCCAGCTGGGCCTCAGAACATGCTGTGCTTCGGGTCCTTCAAGAAAGCTCACCAGCACTGGCGTCCCAGCACGCTCAACACTGCTCAGGGAGGGGTGGCACCTAAGTTGAGCCACTGCTGACAGCCTGATGGGGCGGGGAGCGTACAGGCCCGCCCTCTGCTGCTGCTCAAGGGCAGCGCAGACGGTGGGGGCTTCCCCACGCGACTTTCCCACTGGACACTCCCTCCTTCCTCCCGCAATGCTGGTGCATACACCACGTCCTCCCTACGGTCTCCGGCCCAGCTGGCTCCAGGTGCCCTCTTTGGCCCATTCCCAGGGACACAGCACTGTGGTCACAGAGTCACACGGGCCCCACTCTGCTCTGAGGGACTAATGAAAATCACCTGAGCGGAGGCAGTGAAAAGGACCCAGCGTCATTCCTGGGTCCCTGCTGTCAAAGACATGGGCTGAAGCTAGTCACAAGGAACACCTGGACAGAGTAGGCCCAGGGGCGGCTAAGGACGAAGGGCCTGTCTTCTTCCAGAGGGCAAAGGTCACAAGAGTCACAGGAACACTGGGCCAGACTGACACCAGAATGCCCCATGCTTTCAAATGGAAGCCTTGGGCTATGAAGGGCCTGGGCTGGGGGATGAGGACAGTGGGCCGCAATGATCACAGCAGTGTCCCGATTTAACTGAGGCTGCCTGCCCCTGTAAGGATTTGACAGCCTTGGAAGTCCTACTGAGAACCACTGAGTCCAAACAGAAGCAATGGTTTGGTTTGGGTTTCTATCAAGCTCCACAAAGACGGAGAGGAGCCCTCGTGGCATAGTGGTTATGTGCTAAGCATCTAACTGCAAGGTCAGCAGCTCGAAACCACCAGCGGCTCCGAGGAAGGAAGATGAGGCTTTCTACTCCCATCAAGAGTTACATCCTGGGAAACTCACAGGGGCAGTTCTACCCTGCCCTATAGGGTCACTGTGAGTTGGGACTGACAAGTTTCCTGAGTTTAACGGAAGACCGTCCTAGTTTGCAAAACATACACCCTAGAGAGGGGTGGGCCAGCCGGCCTCCCACCAGCGTCTGGGGAAACACCAAGCTCTCAGTACTGAGCAGCATCCTTACAGGTCTGAGAGAGGTTTCCACATGATACCTCGCCCAAGCGTTACCTTCGTCACCCCACTCTCTCTCTGCGTCCTCACTGGCTCGGCTCTTCTTCTTCTTCTGGGCTTTCTTCTCGGCCCGGGCCCGCTTCCGCTGTTCACTCTTCGCCTCTTCCTGCTGGGCCAGGACGGCTTCCTTCTCCGCAGCCTAGACAAAGGACAATGGGACACATCACTGGGTGTCACAGCATGAGGTCTACCCAACTGTCTTAGGAGAGGACGGAGGTACAGCAACACTACAGGGCAGGGTGGAGCAGGCTCGCAGGGCTCACAAGGCTGCAACCTTTACAGACACAGACTGCCACTGCCACAGTGTTCTCCCCCAGGGTGGCGGGCGCATGGGGTATCCCAACCTCATTTGGCCTACCAGCCCCTTTGCAAGAAAAACGTCACTCAGCGCCCACCCTGGCAATTCTTTAATATCCAGAGTAAAGAGTAGGTATCTATAGATGGTTCCAGCATGGGGGGGGCAAGATCATCCACTCTAGGAAACACTGGCTGAAGCTATCGATCTGCCTTCTGATGAACAGGAGTCCTGGTGGTGTAGTGGGTTTTATGTCGGAATGCAATCCACAAGATCCACCAGCCGCTCCAAGGGAGAAAGAGCGCTTTCTATTCCCTTAAGAAAGGCAGTCGCAGAAACTCACAGGGCATTTCTACTCTGCTCTACAAGGTCATCATGAATCAGCATCAACTTGGTTTTGGTTTTCTTTGGGTTAGCAGTCGAGTGGTTAACCCCTGCACCACCAGGGCCCTTTAGGGACCCATGGCCCACGTGCTGAGACCACGATAAAACAAGGACAGGCCCACGCTTCCCGCTGCCCTGCTCACCCAGGCTTATTATGACTACATTTCTGTATCTCAAGTCCTTGGAGTTTTTTTAACAGCACCTCAAACTGCATCACTGGGGCCCTAAGTTATTTTGGGGCGTTAAGTGAGGCTTCCTTGGCGCCTGTGCGTAAGAAGGACCTGGTTGGGCCTCTTCATTCTTTAGTATCAGGAGCTAAACACCTCCACAAGATACTGACTGTGGAGGCTAAAGTCGTCAAGCAATCAAAGACTGCAGCACACCAGATTTCACCCTGTTTCAAGTACTTCATAATTAATACTTTGAGGAAAGACACTTGAGAAAACCTAAAAGGTTCAGACAGGAAAAGCCATAGTAAACGCAGACCAAAATGCTGCCAGTGACTCCAGAAACTCAAACCATGTTACCTTGATTCTCTGCTCGTTAACACGGGCTAGCCGTGTTTCAGTTTTCTGAACGGCTATGTCCCAATCTTCTAATGTCCCTTGATGAAAGAAGAAAGCAAACATTCACTTCTCAGGTTTCTGAAGGATGGGGCATGTGATTTTCTTTAACATCCCCCCACACCTTAAGACAGACACACACACACACACACAACATAAGCTCTCCCTCAGAAAAGGGAAGGACAGCCAGCTCCCCGTTTTTTTTTAAAAGAGCAGTCATTAGCATAGGTTTGAGATTAGGGTTCAATAGTCTTCTCAGGGTTAACCTGTCTATGCCTTTGGAAAGGAAACCCGGAAACTAAAACCCAACCTACCAACGATTACGGCAATACATTATTATGCAAAACATTGATATTGAAATTAAAGAATTAGGATTTAAAGAGGTAAACTGTCCTGGGACATCTCCTGTCCTTATTGTCTGTGGTCTAGTGTGATACTAAAAACCCACAGGCTGTAGCCTCACGATGTACTGTCCAAGTTCCAAGGATCTGCCCAACCAAATGCACATGTGTCTGTCTGTCTGTGTCTCTCTGCTGGCTGTCTGCAGTCTCCTGCGCCACGGTGCTGAAGGAGGGTTCTCAAGAGACACTGATGGATGCCATCACACTGGAGGGGGTGTGTGTATGTGCTGTCACACTAAACTTCCTACAAGGGGCAGGACAGCCCTCGAAACCCAGGATTACGAGAACCCCTGCACTCATGAGCCCGCTCATACACAAAGATCTGACAAGAGCCATGGGAGGGCTCACCCCTGGGAGGGAGCACTAGGGACATTCTGGACACAGAGGCTGTGAAAACAGCCTGTCCTGACAGGGGCTTCCAACCAGAGCACCGGCTAGAGACCGAACAGTAGGTGGATCCGATCCAGCCAGGAGCAGAGCGAGCGGAGCGCAGAGGGGCTCACCTTCCGTCCTCTCCATGGTGAGCAGCACTTCACAGACGTGTTCCGGGTAGTCGCTGGTACACTGGACAGCCCGGTGGAGAGCCTTCCTGCAGTGCTGGGTGTCCCCATGCGCCCTAGGATGGAAAACAAGCAGCTGCTGCCACCACGGCTCACAGAGGAAGAGGGCCTTCTCCCCACAGCAGGGCCGGGGGCCTGAGCGCTCTGACAAGTCCGAGACAGCGGCGCCAGAACCACCCACAGCTGCCGGCACCAGCACTGCTGGAGTGCTCGCTCCTTTCTGACAGGAGACGATGCTCAAAACCCAAAGCAGCCTTTCCTTACAACTCACTCTCCCTCACAGGCAGGGGCCAAGGAGCACGGAGTGCCACACTCGGCCTTGCTAACGAGTCTGCTTTTCAACTCTGGGGCTGCAGCACACTGGGGGAGAGGGAAGGGGAGCTGGTCCCACCAGAGCAGGGGAGTCGCTAAGGTGACAGCACGTCGACAATATTGCCCCATCAGATCTGTGCGTGCCAACAAGGATGGATAAACAGACACACACGTACTGCTCAGCACTTAAAAACTGTGTGTCCTCGTTTCTGCCTAGAAGTTTGTGTCGACACAGAAAGGTGTGTAAATCTACCTTAGGGCCATTTTAAAACCTGAGCAGCACGTCTCCAAATCGGAAGCGCGCACTCACTCGTAGGCGCCCCAAGGCCCTTTGCTGGTGGCCCGCCAGATCAGAACGCTTTGCTAAGCAAGCAAAACAAAATACGGTGCCTTTCACCGTGCTGGCATTTGCATTGAGGGCGTGGAAGCAATGGTGACCCTTAGCTCGGATCAAGACCCAGCATACCTTTCTCATTATTCCGCAGCACAATGGCAAGTCGACCAGGGAACCGAAGCAGCCTCCTCAGAGAAGGGCCCAGGCCTTCCACTCAGTGGTGAGTGGAACCAGCTGCTTTCCGCATAGAGCACCATGTTTACTTGCAAGAACAGGTGACTTGACCAGCTAAGGTCACTCACGTGTGGCGCACTTACTTGAAAATTAGCGAAGTGAACCTATCACGTCAGGGAAAACCACTCAGTGTATTTGCTGCCAGCAATAAGATTCAAGCTTTCAAGGGAGAATTCCAATGTTGGAAAATTTTGTATCTGCTATGGAGAGCTTGACTGGTTCCTACTAAAGAGTTTTCCACTGAGATAAGTGGGGGGGGGGGTGTTGTGTTAATTAATGTGATTATAAAAGACAAAACAAAAACACACTGTCTAACGAAATGTGTCAACATTTGGAGGTATACTTACTCGGTGTTTCCAAACGACCAATGCATTAGGTATTACAGGCTCAGCCATGGGTAAAAGACTCACTCAAAATGCAAACAGACCAGTGGGTATTAATGGAACAGAGCCTGGACAATT
>NW_022111312.1:1063295-1064968 GCF_000313985.2 Echinops telfairi
ATACAAAAGTCCTTTGGGAGTCTCACAATTTTTATGAGTATAAATGAGTCCTGAGACCAAAAAATGTAAAGGCACCATTCAAGAGGAATATCAACAAGCTGTAAGAATTGTCATCTCAGGATGGGAGTATAGAAAGCATTCGCTTCTATCACTTATATTTCCTTTAATGTCCAACTTTTCAATCTAGAAAGCATTGTTTTAAAATCTCAGGAAAAACTAAAACATTCAAAAAGGAAAATAGGTAGTGTAGAAATACATTTGGCGACATGCGATGTTCAAGACATACTGAGTCAAACAGCTGGTCATATCGAGCGCCTCTCTATGTTCTAAATATCATTGGGATATAGGATTAAAACAGCTTAAGAGATCTATAACATATACTATTGATTGCATTTTCAATTATACATAAAGAGAGAAACAAAGAAAAGTCTCAAGTATACACCAAACCATTAACTAACAGTGGTTATGTCTGGGTTGGTAACTGCTAAGCAGTTGAACTGTTAGCTCTTTGCTTTCTAATACTTGGTTCTCGGGTATGTAAAGCAGACACTTTTTTAAAAGAAGCCAAAATAGACACGGATGTACAAAAACCGAAACACCTGGTAAGCACCCCTCCCCCACGCCCAGGTCAGTTACCTTTCCAGGTTGTAATACTCAAGCCACATGTTGGCGTACTTGGCATTTCCTTTGGTCATGATGCTGTCCCAGAGTTCCCGGGCTTTCTGCATATTCTTGCAAAGTCGAGCCTAAAACGAATTTGCAGGCTCAGTGATGAGAGGCCCTAACCCAATAACACCAACCTGCAGATACATACAAAAAGACTCCTGCCGATGGGAGTACACCCACAAATACATATAGGTTTGACAAAGGATATACGTACAACATATATACTCGAGTATAAGCCGACCTGAATATCAGTCGAGGCACCTAATTTTACCACAAAAACTGCATTAAAAATGTGCTGAAAAGCTCGGCGTATACACGAGTATATACGGTCTAATATTTACCTTTGCTGCAAACACAACCATGAATGTGGTAGCACAAGCAGGGGCAACGTTCTGATAACTCCTTAGATATAACCAAACACTGAGGGGGTGAGTTGCTGGGCTCAGGAAACAGCAGAGTCCACAAAGACAATGCTCTACATTCTACTTTGGTGAGCAGGGACTATTGACCTCCCCCAGTCTGGAGGGCAGAGTGATGAAAAACAAAGACACTGGAAGCAGTTCATCCCGGGAACTAATGACTATGCGACCTTGTTCTTCACCACCCCGAGATCAGACCTCGATGGTGCCCAGGTACCGCTACCAACCATTCTGAAAAGAATCACATAAGACGGTTCTGGACAGAGTAAGAGAATAATGTAGAAGAAAACTCAAAATTGTAAGAGACTGGACTTTCTAGTTAGATAGGTAGAACCCCCATGACCGTGGCCTGTTGTTACCCACCAGGTCGGGAACAACATTCACCCGCACAGCTCAGTTTTTAGCCCAACAATAAACAGGTCCGCAATGGGAACAAGAACAATAACATCTTAGCCTAATCAGCCATTAAAGATCAGAGAGCAGCAGTGACGCCAGGGCAAAGTTCAGAAGGGTTAGGAGAGGAGAGGGAACACAGGGAGGAGGTGAGATGAGGGATGGCCCACGGTGGGGAGGGCCATCAATGACATG
>NW_022111312.1:1066193-1067754 GCF_000313985.2 Echinops telfairi
GGAGCTACGTGGCTCGCTGCTCTTTCACCCCTCCCCTGCCCTCGCCGAGGAGCCTGTGACACACCGGCATCGTGCCCGGGACAATGCAACTAGACCCCTGCCCCTGCCCTCGCAGGGAGAAAGGCCCAGAGGGCAGTGTGGACAGCATGGTGGCACAGAGGAAACATGGCTCTCCCAGCCAGGGCCACACTGCATGGCTAAGGGTAGCTGACTTGAATGTGCACATACAAGTTAGATGGAATTTTTCGGGTTGCTCCGGGTGGGTCAGAGGGCAGGGATGGGCACGACAAGGACAAGCTGTCCTACAGTCTTTTTTAGGTAACTAGTTAGCTGTGTAGAAATGAGAGACAATGAGCTGCGTGAAACATATTCTCTTCCATTGCAAACCACAGCAAGACAAATGAAGACGAAAACCACTCAGGTTTCGAGGGAGAAGCTCATTCAGGGACCAGTGTGCACCAGCCCACGGGACACCTCACTGAAGACCGGGTAAGGGAAGGTTCGGTTCTGAGGTGAGACAGGTGAGCTTACATACCTTGCTGGAAATCAACCCTCCTCCTCAGGTAATCGAGGTACGCCTGCCAGATCTCCACGTAGTCCGTAGCCTGGATAAAGCCTGCACTCAGAGCTTTCTCGAAGGTTTCTAGAGGGAGAGAAAGGCGGGATTTGTGGCCAGCAGACCAAGAAGCCAGTACGCCGCTTCCCTGGCTCTGATAAAAACCTCCACCAGCTATAATAGAGAATACCTGCGTGCAGTGCACCGAGTGAACAGCCCCACGAGATATCAACACTGCCCACACTGAGAAGCACTCTCAACACAAGTTCGTCCTAGGGTCTGAGTCATTTGGAGAACCCCATAATTACTATATTAAGACATCAACATCCCAACCCAACTTATCCCCAACTGACAGCCCGTTTTTCACTAATACCCAATATCCCAGAGACACACTCAGGGCAAACTGGATGACTGAGTTTGACTGCGGCGCTATGCTTCCAACTAGGAGCACACGACTTAAAAGAGTTTTCCCTGGGAAACAGCCTCACCGGCAATCGTGAGATGGTCAACTTCGTATCTCTCCATGGCCAGCAGGTACCGACTCCACAGGGCAACCGTCCAGGGGCAGTTTCTCACAGCGCGACTGTGTACGGATAAAACCAAGTCCTTGACTTTCAGCTGCCGGTCCTGGGAGCGAGAATGCCAGGGTCAGCAGGGACTCAGTGGAGTGTTAGAGGCGCCACAATGAGACCGGCTTCAGGTACAATTGATCGACAGTAAGAAAAGCTCTCGTGAGACCATTTCTGCAACAAATCGTCTGAGGAGGAAGAGGTGGGCAGCGGAGCCTACAGATCACAGCAGCCTAAAGAGCTGATATAAGGGCCTTGTGTGGCTATTTCCGATGCAAGGCGAGTCCTGGGCTTGCTTCAAGCTAATACAGAGGTGGGGGGAGTGGCAAGGGACATAGTTGAGAAGACAATAAAATCAAACTAGCCAAGAGTTAAAAGCTGAAGCTGGGTAAGAGGAGGGCTACTTTAACGACGCTACTTATTTTGACTTTCCCCA
>NW_022111312.1:1069371-1070880 GCF_000313985.2 Echinops telfairi
GGTGTCTGAACAACAACTACAGGTGGGGATCTGCATCCCGAGCTTCCATCGGCCAGTTAGGAGAGACACTCCATCCAAGAGAAAAACAGGCTGGAGGCTTGAAGACACACTTCACCAGAGGGGAAATCCCCAGTGGTCAATAAGCCTAACAAAGATGCTCAAATTCATCATTGATAAATACAGGGAATGCGCATGGAGACGATAAGGAGAAGCGCTGTCAGACACATCAGACAGCTGAGATGGAAGGACAGTCTGTCAACAGCCAACATCAGCCAGAGCACCAGGAACACTACTGCTGATATGGCCCTACCCGCCTGGACACCTCCATGGTGGTACACACAGCGTCCCAGGTTACAGCAGTGACACCAAGAGACCGTGACGACACTGACCACCGGCCCAAACCCACAGGCACGGTGCAGGAACACAAAGTGGCAGTACCGTGGCACTGCAAGAAAGTTTGAAGAGCCAAATGGAACACTAAAGTGAGAAGCGAGCCGAGCTGTCAAACGACAAAGAAACACAGCGCACAAAAGTCCAGAGGCAGCCATATCCGAGGAGCGCCGAAGGCCTGGTGAGCTCTATTCCTTCACTGAGGTGGTGGGTGCACAGGTGCTATCGTTATTATCGTTATTACCCCTGTGCGAAGTGTATGTACACATTCACACTCGCTTAATAGTCGCTTAATAGTCACTCGCTTAATAGTCAATAAAACTATTTGTCATGGGCGATGCTGGCCACTCACTCACTCACCAAGGCTTCCTCGTAGGGCTTGTACTTCTCCAGCTGCTGCAGCGCCTTGTGGTAGCTCTGAACGACCGGTTCTGGGATCGGGTCTTCAGACCATTCTTCGTACTCTGCAAAGGTAGCCTCCATATCTATTGAAAGACAGATCCGGTCCCATGGGTCTTGCCACAGGGTTTTCAGCAACCCAAACACAGATGAACCCGAAGGTGCAAGGCTCCGCCCCACATCTGAGACCCGGAGGGCTCTTGCAGATCAAATCCCAAGCTCTTCACTGGGGCCACGCTCGGCCTCCAGTCTGCTTCAAAACACTGTCCCAGGCAAGCCCACCCACACCACAACACCAAGCCAGTGGTTCCTGGGTCCCAACACTTGCCCCACTTGAACTTGCTGGTCCTCAGCTTCCAGGAAGGACATACTATTAGGACACACTTTGCAGAGGAGGCAGTGGGAGGCCCCGGGGATGCAGTCATTGGTCTATACTAGCTAAGGGCAGAGCCAAGCTGTGAAGCCAGGTGGCCGGGCTTCCAGCTCCCGCTCCACTCATGCCATGCTGCCTCATAGGTGAGGTGACATCAACCAGCCACATCCAAGCCCAGAGAGGACTGAAGGGGCAGCCCCACTCTGCTCGAGAGAAGGCTCCACAGTGGGTCTCCTGCTCAGTAACAATTCCCCATGAAATGCAGGGTGCGTCGCTTTGCTTATCCCTGCCAGAGAACTTCTCCCACTCTCCAACCAGGTCTTACAGGGCGAGCTCTCAGCTGGGCT
>NW_022111312.1:1072040-1073204 GCF_000313985.2 Echinops telfairi
TTAAGTGGAGAGCAAATGTTTTGAGAATGATGAGGGCAACGAATGTACAAATGTGCTTTACACAACTGATGTATGTATGGATTGTGATAAGAGTTGTATGAACCCCTAATAAAATGATTAGAAAAAAAAAAGAAAACAAACTATAGACTCACCAGCTTTTAAGTCACAGAACTCAACCTCCCCAGGGCATAAAAGGGACTGAATTTACCTATGTTACTGCCCACCAGACTCATCTGGAGACTTCCACTTCAAAACACTCCTTTCAAGCCAACTGGAGACTGCCCGCCCCCTCAGCTCTCCACACAAGCCCCTTACCCGAGCAGCTTCCACAATCGCACTCTCAAACTCTCGGTAAGCCTCCCAGATGGCGAGTCCTTTGGTCAGGTGCAGGCCGACGGACGAGAGCGCCCTTTCAAACACGGAGCGTACCTTCTCAAGGCCGCCCTTCTGGCCAATTCCTCCGACGGAGTACTGCCCATACTCCAGCCAGATGTTCGGGCCTGCAAAGGGCAAGTGTCCGGTGAGTTGTCTGCTCCTGTGAAGACTGGCCGTCTCAGAAACTCACAAGCCAGCTGGGCTCTGCCCTACAGGGTCTCTCTGAGGCCAATGGCAATGAGTCGAGTGAGGGTTTTTTCGGGGATCAGAGGATAGTTTCAAAGGCTCCTACATGAATCTTTTAAAGATTCACACATAAACTCATGCTATAAATAAAGTTACAATGGCAATGTGCTGGCTGCTGCAGCGTTAAGAGCCGTCAGTGAGAGGGAGACAAGGGCCCAGCCCCCGAGGAGCTGGAACGAGTGTGGACCCGGGGCTCCTCCGTGCGTGGCTACCTCTTCCTGGGGCTCTGAAATTATTCCTTCCACTTTCTATTTGAAAACCTAGACCAGTGGTTCTCAACCTTCCTGAGGCCGCGACCCTTTCATACAGTTCCTCATGTGGTGGTGACTCCCCCACCCATAACATTATTTTCGTTGCTACTTCATCACTGTCATTTTGCTGCTTTTAAGAATCAGGTGACTCCTTGAAAGGGTCGTTTGACCCCCAAAGGGGTCTCGACCCCCAGGTTGAGAACCGATGCCCTAGACAATGATAAATAATAATTGAACTCAAATCTTGCCACAGGTTGGCCCAAAACAAAACTCAGAAGAGGCAGGAGAGATG
>NW_022111312.1:1077649-1078856 GCF_000313985.2 Echinops telfairi
GTCCACTACAACCCTTGTTGACCCCATGTGTGTCAGGACGGAACTGAGCTCCACAGATTTGCAGAAATAGATCATTAGGCCTTTCTTCGGGGCACCTCTGAGGGAACTGGAACCTCTGACCTCTTAGTTAGCAGCCAAGTACTGAACCGTTTGGACTACCCAGGGGTAACTGATCAAATCAGCACTGCTACAGAAGAACTCAACAATCTCATTACCCAACAACACACACATAGGGAACAGTCTGCCCACAATACCACAACACCCATTGTTTGCAAGTGTTCATGGAACACTGACTAAGGAAGACCATATCCTGGGCCAAGAAAGCAGCTTCAACCAATCTTAAAAGAACTGCAATCATATAAAGTCTAAGTCCTGACCACAGTAGACCAAACTAGAAGCCAGCAGCAATAGGCGTCTCTAAACATTAGCTTTTCCACAATATATAGGACAAACATGAAGCTGCAAAGAATTTGTTTTTAAATGCTACACAGAACTGAATGGTAACGAAACACCGAGATGAACGGTATGCCGCTCAAACAGTGCTGAGGGAAACTGATAGCACTAAACAAACACCTATGAAAGAGGAAAGATGGCAAATCGACCTAAATCCCTACTTCAAAACTGTAGAAAAAAGACCAAAACCACCCTAAACCAAGCAAGCGAAGGAAACAGATGCAAGTGCGTGTTTGGCGCTGCAACTACAGCAGGTTTCACAGGCCTGTGTGAAAGTTACTCATCACTGAGCTGCAGTTAAAGCAGGAACTTCGAGACGGGCATTAGGAAGAGGTGGGAAGTGTGGAAAAATCCATTTCTAGATTGTAGGGCAAAGAGGACAGGTTAGATACCCTCCGGTCACCATCATTGTGTCAGGTACCATCCTGTGGGACCTTCCTTCTGAGCTCCACTCCACCCATCCCCTGGCAGGGCAGGCACACCCCAACTTCTCCTCCCTCTTCCACTAGTCCTGTACCTTCTTCAAGGCTGGTTCCCAGCCTCCTCTTCCGACTAAAACAGATGACCTCACAAAATCATTAAGGTCCAAGTGAGCCAATGGTTCATCAAAAGACCCAGCGCTAAAAATCTGAAGAGTTGACCAGGATCAGTGGTAGCAGTCTGGCACGCGGAGTCGTTTGCTGAAGGTATACAAAACTGAATCTGCCTTCAGCAAAGCGGTACTTACTCATTAAAAGGAGAAATGGTAACCCCC
>NW_022111312.1:1080024-1082647 GCF_000313985.2 Echinops telfairi
GGCTTAAAGTCTTTATTTCCCCTTCCTTCCCTGGCCAGGTCCCCTCTGGTAACCTTTGGGTATGAAAACCCGTCCCTGTCCTTTTCCCTCTTGTGACAGACTAAGGTCCCTCAGCAAAGTGCAGGGCACGCCGCAAGCGTTCAAACGACGGAAGGGGCGAGCATTACGAACGGTGTGGCCGCCTCGACGGCTTTATTACCGCCAAGGGTCACGGAGGGGCGCCTCCCAGGTCCAGTCGCCCGGGGAGAGGAGCCCGCTGGGCACCCCGACGCCCACCTGCTCCTCCAGCCGCTCAATCTCCAGCTGGTTCTTCTCCTCCTCTTCGTCGTACTCCCATTCGTATTCCCCCGGGGAGCTCTCCGCTGAAGAAGCCATGGCGTACTCCTCATCGCCATCGCTCTCGCTCTCGCCTTCCTCCCGCGGATCCCACGCCGGCCCCGCGGCCTTGCACGTCGCCGCCGCCGCCGCCGCCCGCGACAGCACCTTCCGCCGCGCCGCTGGGTCCTTCACCTTGTCCTCCTCTCCCTCCGTCTCGGCCCCAACTTGGGGCCCAGCCTTGGACTCCACCTCCGGCTCAGCTGCGGAGGAGGCAGCCGCCGTCGCCATCTTGAACCTCCAGGAACGTGGGGTCCTTCGTTCGGTCGCCGAAGACCGCCTAAAGCCGGGGCTGCCCGAAGCGTGCGCCTGTCCCAAACCTCGGTGTTCTCGCCACCAAAAGGAAAGCTACTACGTCAGGTGAGAAGGGGTGAGGCTCTAAATACGCGCAGCTCCAATCACTTTGGTAAATTTGTGAAAAAAGATCCCGTCAAAGAGAAATTCATTAACAGGACACGTCCGGACGAAGCGTTGGGCAGTCTTGGGGTCTTCGCGCCGGAAGTGGAGGCCCTAGAGGAAGTCGTGGTGGGAGCGTGCTGATGGGCAAAGAGTTCACGCCATCTTGAGTGGGTCAAAGTGACTCTGGGCACAAATGTATTATTATTACACTGCCTATGGTGACCTGGCGCGTGGTCCACTGTCCACAGCAACGCAGACAAAGCCAAGGCCTTGGGAACGATCGGTTGCACTATTTTGTGCTGTTGTGTACAGGGCCGCTATGGGTCGGAACCGACGGGCAATTCACAACATCCATCTCTATGGAAGCTGACTGTCACATCTTCCACGCGCTGAGCGCACCCACCTTTGGTTAGCAGCTGAGCGCTTTACCCGCTGCGCTACCCCGAGAAGCGCCTATTAGGTGTTAGGTGCACACCGGAGTTTTCCAGTCTTGTAAAATAGTCTGCACACAATATGAATGATTGACCTTACTAAGCATTTGCTTAGAAACTCCTAATGACTGGGCACTGCCATATATATTTTGATAGTTCTAGGTTTACCTTGTACAGAAATAAAAACATAAGCATGTACTTTGAAGGGAAAAAAGCAAAACATGGTGTTCGTTTCCGTCTTAATTAATCTTCCCATTTTGAGGTAGTGACTTGCTCGTTAGCAAGATTAATCAGAACATGAACTAGAACTGACTTTGTTCTCCGTTGGCTCTCCCTTAGTACTTGCCGAATGGGTGTGTGGTAGCCGGTTTCCGAGACCATGTAGGCCGCACCGAATAAATCAAATGAGAAGCTTTTATTCGAAGCCAGGGACCGTGAGTCGGCTAGGTCTCAGGTCTCCGGGACCAGAGCACAGTTAACACTCAGCTTATAAAGCATGCAGGGGGAAGTTGATCAATCACTGGCACAATCATTTAATCAAGGCGGGAAGGCTTGAGGGAATTTCTAAAGTTTGCAGTCCTCAGGGTGAGATGTTCTTAGCCATTGTTGATTTCAAAACTGGTCGACTTCGTCAAGCGTAAGCAAAAATTATAGAAGCCAAATTCAGCCGGTTAGTTATGAACTACTAGGGAATTATTACAGGTAAAATCATTCTACTTGAGTGAATTAACGCAAAAAAAAAAGGAGATTTAGACTCTGTTAGAGGCTTACAGAGCTGTCATTCGCCTAAGGCAGTGGTTCTCATCCTGTAGTCTCGGCGACCCCTTTGGGGGTCGAACGACCCTTTTCACGGGGGTCGCCTAAGACCGTCGGAAAACATAGTTCCGAAGGTCTTGGGAACTGAGACACCGCTCCTCTCTCAGTCTCCAGGTAGGTCCGCCCACATGCAGACACCCCCACCTGCGAGCACCCGGAGTGAAGACTTACCCATGCTACTCCATGCTTCAAGGCAAAATGCCCTGGATTTGTCATTAGAAATAAACATTTCACAGTATATAATTACATACTATTTTTGTGATGAAACAACACTATGTTTTCATGATGTTCAATTTATAACAATGAAAATACATCCTGCCTATCAGGTATTGACATGACGATTCATCACAGTAGCAAAATGACACTGATGAAGTAGCAACGAACATAACTTTATGGTTGGGGGTCACCACCACGTGAGGAACGAAGGGTCGTGGCATCAGGAAGGGTGAGAACCACTGGCCGAAAACAAGCGTTGGGGCTCTTGAGGGCTTTCCAGCCCCCGGCCCCGCCCGCCCTCGTGGAGGCGTGGCCAACCAGGTCAAAGCTCGACCACCACCGGAGAGCGCAGGCGCGAAGACGCTGTGACGTAAGAGGGCGGGCGC
>NW_022111312.1:1083110-1095406 GCF_000313985.2 Echinops telfairi
GTAACAGGCGCCGCGTGGGGCGCGGGGACCCCGGGTGGCCCCGCTGCTGTTTTGTGCGTCACCGCCGAAAACTGCCCCTCGGGACTCCTGTGAGTTCTTGGGCCTGGCAGGAGACGCCAGCCGGACCCCACAGAGTCCGAGCTCTTTCAGCCCGGCAAAGTGGCCTTGGACCAGGCACAACTTCTCCCCCGGCATCCCACCTGGAAGCTGGGGGTCGCTCCTAAAAGAGGGGAATGCCCTAGAGTTGTCAGCACGGGGGCCCAACCCAGCGGTCACTGGTGGTGCTAGTGTCGTCGCTGGTGTGACAAAGTGACCTCAAGCGTGCCTTAGGGATGACAAACCTCCCAGGGTCACTCACGACTCCCTACTTTTTGCCTGGGGTGGCGGGTGGGGGGAGCATAACGTGCGGCCCCTAAAGATGAGACCCTTCCGTTGGGGAAGCAACTAAAGGTCGTTGGAAATCAGCTTGCGGGCAGAAAGACCAGGCAGGTCTCTCCCGGGGCTTGCCTTTGAAACCTCTGGTCTGCTCCGTAGAGGGGGAGGCGCCCAGGTGAGCCCAGAGCCCGGGACACCGACCCGTGGGTAAACAAGCCGCAAGGTGAGTCAAGCCATCGGCCGAGGAGCCCTGGATTGCTGCGGGTCCCGGGCTGGGCTGCGAGCCGCACGCAGGGCAGGCGGTTCACTCTCCAGCCTCTCCACGGGGAGAAAGACGAGGCCTTCAGCAACCGTCAAGGAAGCCCAGTCTCCTCTGTGCCACTGTGGGGGCACTGAGTGGCACGGGCTGGCGGCAGGAGGGGTGGCCACGGGTCTGCCTGTTTGGATGGAGCTTTGCAATGTGCTGCCTGCAGGGCCTTTCCCGAGACTGCGGCGCTCAATTCCCCCTGCCCGAGGTTGTTGTTGACAGTTCGTCCTGAGTGAACTTGGGCACGCGGCCTTCCGCCACTGGGGACACTGCCGAGCCAATGATATTTCAGGGCCGGTTTGTGTTCCCGTGGTTGATGGCGTCGTCAGGTGCCAGAGTGCACTGTGTGCAACAGGACAAACCCACCTGGCCCTGTGGCGTGCGCGTCGTGTAAAGCAGGCATCCTCAAACTGCGGCCCGCCCAGGGCATTTATCCAGCCCGCCCGGTGTTTGTGCCCGTTTTGGTTTTTTACTTCTAAATAAGATATGTGCAGTGTGCATAGGAATTGGTTCACAGTTTTGGATTTTTGACTATCGTCCGGCCCTCCAATGGGTCTGAGGGACAGTGAACTGACCCCCCTGTTTCAAAAGTTTAAGGACCCCTGATGTAAAGTTTGAGGGCAAGGCTGCAGCCACTGTGTCGGTCCATCTTGTTTAGCTAGAGCAGTGGTTCTCCACCTTCCTAATGCTCCGAGGACCTTTGGATACAGTTCCTGATGTTGTGGTGACACCCTGCCCCCCAACCATAAAATTACTTTTGTTGCCACTTCACAGCTGTCATTTTGCTACTGTTCTGAATTGGGCGACCCCTATGAAAGGGTCCTCCGACCCCCACCACCCTCACAGGGGTCATGACCCACAGGTTGAGCACCGCTGAGCTAGTCTCCTTGTTCACTGACCTCCCCCCCACTTCACCAAGCATGGTGTCGTGTGCTGTGGGCACATGCCATCCCCTCAGTCCTGTAGGAGTCACGCTGAGGCTTCTGGGAAGGCTCTCCAGAGCGCTGAGGAACCTTCGTTCCCTCTCGAAGAGAGATCTCATTTGGCAGCAGCACTGCTGCTGTTTGAACCGGAATCTGCTGACTGTGACTGAAGCCGCAGGGGGCGAAGACCAGTAGCTGGGACCGCTCCAGCCTCTCAGGGGGTGTCAGACGATTGGAGAGGAGACACACACAGATGGCTTGGGCCTTCATGTCGCCCTGGCTGTGAGAAACAAGCCTGGGAAGAGAGGGTGTGCCGACGAATTCTCTATTCTCATATTTGAGAAACCAGGAAGGCCAGGGTTCTGGGTGAAGGGCCTTCACACTTGTGAATTAGAGATGAGTCCCAATCACATTCTCGCCATTCAGATGAATCCCTGGAATGTCCTCCCGTTGCTAGTGCCCAAATTCCCTGTGGCTGATTGCTATTTGACTGGCAGCTCTCTCTAGCTATAGGAGGAGTCACAGTGCAATTGCCCTCTCTGCCCAGGACACGGTCACTCCCCCTTACCTGCCCCCAGCACTGATGTTAGGTTACGCCTTCAATGAGCTCAGGGACCCCTGAGGTTAAAATATTGCCACTTTTTTACATATGTAATTGTTACCTGTAATTAAGGGGGCTTTCCTGCCCCAAGACTAGATGAGCCGGGAAAGAATACACACACATGCTCACTCTCCCTGGCCTGGTGACTGATGCCAGGTAGGAGGTGAGCACCCAAAAACTTTTATCTGCCTTTAATGCCTTCCCTTCAATTACACAACTGCCCCTTAGGACCCGTCCACATGAGGACTGGAACCCACTCCTGGCCCCAGGGGGGTGGGCCTCCCTCCCAGCTGATTTCTCCTGATCCGCTCCTTTCAGGTTGTTGACCACTACGAGAATCCCAGAAACGTGGGGTCCTTGGACAAGACATCTAAAAATGTTGGAACTGGCTTGGTGGGCGCTCCGGCCTGTGGGGATGTCATGAAGCTGCAGGTACACCTGGCGTTCTGGGTCCTTCGCGTTATGAACAGCCACCGCTCTGACCCTGGTACTGGACCAGGCAGGCCTCGATGCTGTGAGACAGGAAGAGAGGGAGGAAGTTTGGTGTGAGCCAGGGGAGCACCCTGATAACGGCCTGCCTGGCGAAGCAGGGCCATTTAGGAAGTGTTCACAAACACACAAGGTCTCCACCTGTATTCCAGTGGGATGGGAGGAGGCCAAATGAAGTAGGCAAAAGCCCAGCCCCCTTGTCCTGCTCAGCTAGACTGTCTGAGGCAGCAAGCTAGCCTCACCCATCTGTTCCCCAACCTCAGCTAAATAGAGTAGTGTAATCAAAGAAAAACCGCACGGGTCTAGCGAGCATAGCCCAACGCTACACAGACAGGAAACCCTGTGCCGCCTGCCTGGAAGCAGCTTACCCAGCAGCATCCCCCATCTCCTTTATCTCAGAGTGCACAGCTGGCCAGAGGCGTCCGTGCTTATCTTGAGAAACAGAACCGGTCAGGAAAAACCTAGTCAGTGCAGTGTGTGCCCCAGAAAAACGCATGAACCAGAGTTCTCTGTACCATTGGGCACCCAGGTTTCAAGAGGTCCAAGTTCAAATATCTAGAACTGAAGTGTGGAAAGCATGTTCAAAGCTCTCCTGGGGGCCACAGGACACGCCCACAATGTCTCCCACCTTCTCCTGAGCCCCATCTTCCTGGGTTTAGGAGAGTCACAGCCCCGCCCTGTCTCCCAGATCCAGGTGGACGAGAAGGGAAAGATCGTGGACGCCAGGTTTAAGACGTTCGGCTGCGGGTCGGCCATCGCCTCCAGCTCGCTCGCCACCGAGTGGGTGAAGGGGAAAACGGTGAGATGGCTGCAGACCTGACAGCATGAAGCCATATCTCCCGGCACCTGGCTGCCGTCATGGGTCCAAGGAAGCGGCCAGGACTCTGAAAATGTTCCTCTAATTCCACCCCATCCCACCCCCATTTTCCTAACCCAGATCCACCACCCTCTTCCCCGCAGTTTCTCTAACCCACATCCGAATCCCCTCCCATTTCTGTAACCCAGCTCCACACATACCACCACCTCCTCCCCCCTTCCTCTCACCCTGACCTTGGTGATTCTCAAGTGTCCCTTCAGCCAGAAAGGGACCCTCAGCTCAGGTGGCCACTTCAGCGGGGAGGGGGGCGGCGCGGCCCTCTCCATTGCCTTTGGAGGAACATCCTTGTCTCCTTGAACTCCTTCTGGGCGCTGTGTGTGGCAAGTCACCCCTCTGTCCCCCATCTCTGCTGCCTCTGGGCCCCTGTTCAATCTCCTCTCTGTCTCCGAGATTGGAGCCCTGCCCATGCTGATCATGCCTCATTAGCATAAAACAGGCAGCCCACGTGCTGAGGGCTTCCAACCCCAGGCCAGGGGTTAGGGTTGGCACCGTATGTTGCGGGGAGGGGGACGCACAATTCCACCCCAGACAGCCCTGCTTGCTCTCGTTGTTTCAAGAGGGAAACGAGGCCCGCCGCTTCTCTGGGCGCACAGGAGTAAGAAGTCCGGCCCTTCCCGCTGGTGACAGAGGCCCTGGTGGTTCCCCACAGCCGAGGGCGGGGGTGGCCCTGCTGATAGTCACCGCCATGTTTCAGGAAGGACTCCAGGGCCTTAGACAAACTCTTCCAAGGAGAAGCCTTTTTTCTACAGTGGGCGAGAAGATTAGGGCCACAGCCAGGCGGCTGGGCACCAGCTACTCTGAGCATGGCGCTGGGAAGGCCCCGGCCACCCTCTCTGCTGCCGTCTCTGCCAAAGCCCCTGACTCCCTCTCCCCACCGGAGAAGACCACCCCCACCAGGCCTGGCAAAAAGCCAAACTTCCGCAACCCGACCATTGCCTTAAAGATCCATGGGGTGGGGGTGGGGGTGGCCCACACAGAAGAACCCAGAGAAGGTCCCCCCACAGCCAGCCTGACCCCGCTCACCCTCCTCCTCTGCCCGCAGGTTGAAGAAGCCTTGACCATCAAAAACACCGACATCGCCAAGGAGCTGTGTCTGCCGCCCGTGAAACTGCACTGCTCCAGTAAGGCTCTGCCCTCCGGGGTGTCGCAACCCCCTCCCCCACCCCCGCGGCCTTGGGGGCAGGGATCCGGGCCAAAGAGGACCAGGGAGCCTTTTGGGTCATGAGTTCTGTCTCTGTGGCCCCAAGGGGGTAGGGGGTGCTGAGCCCAGGCTTGTCTCCAGAGGCTGTCCCTCAGACTCCGCCTTCCGAGTCCCCACACGAGTCTCTGTCCTGCCCTCCCGCCCTCAGTGCTGGCCGAGGACGCCATCAAGGCCGCCCTGGCGGACTACAAGCTGAAACAAGAGCCCAGGCAAAGCCAGGCCGAGAAGTGAGCCCAGCCCCAGCAGCTGCCCGCCGCCCGCCCGCTGCCCTTGTCCATCCCGCTGCGTTCAAAGAGCCTGCTCACGGGGCGCAAGGCCGAGTGAAATACAGCTGGAATATTCCCGAATCCCTGGTTTCTCTCCGCCCCTTTCATGGCCTTCACTGAGCTCAACGTGTGATTGGCACGGAACGTGCACCGCAGTGTGCGTGCGTGCACCGCAGTGTGCGTGCGTGCACCGCAGTGTGCGTGCGTACAAGGTCCACTCAGACCAGTCTGTTTCGGAGGGTGACCGGGAGGATGTCGTGAGTGTGATGACTGGATGGAGCTGACGATTGTGCAGAAGACAGAGCTGCTGCTTCCTGCTGCATCAATAAAGGCCGGCACAATGGCACTTTCCCTGCTCAGCTTCTTCATTACGACCCTTCACTCGCCCCACGGGGCCGCCCCCCACCCCCTCCGCATTGCCAAGTGCCGGGCCACGGCGGCATCCCCAGACCAATGGGCCAAGCTAGGAGGGAGGTGGTCACAGCCTGGTATGGGCAGCGCTTTATGAATGAGGCTGGCACACAAAAAAAAAAAATAGGTGATATGAGAAGGAACCCCAGTGGTGTAGGGGGTTACACATCAGACTGTGAACCGAAAGGTTGGCAGTTCAAAACCACCAGCCGTTCTATGAGAAAAGGACACGGTTTTCTACCCCCGAAAAGAGTTGCAGTCGCAGAAACCCCCAGAACCAGTTCTACCCTGTTGCTAGGGGTCCAAATCCACTCAGTCATTACTGGGCAGTACCCGAAAGCTATGGACCAAATAGGTAAGGCATGGAGGGCAAACCCAGGTCCCAAGAGTGTCACCTACAGCACTCCCTTTTGAGCCCTTTCCCCAGTGGCTGTGCAGTGACAGATGAGTCAGGTGTTCCCAGCTTTGAACTGCACAAACAATGGGCCGCTCCAAGCTGTCTAGCAGTTTTTCAGATGGACAGCGGCTGGCTCGGAGATGAGGCACAGACCACCCCTCCCACTCCCCATTGCGTGTGTGCAGCTGTTTGTTCTTAGTCATGATGTGGGCGGATATTTTCAGAGCAAATTGGTTTTCCGGTCGACAGCGTCACACTGTGTCAGTGATGGCTGTCCCCACAAGTGCCACAGCACCCTTCCCACTTTGTCCCTGCGCTTCCCAGTTCCCATCCTCTCCCTCCCCACCTGAGCTGAAGTCCTGGACCACGGTTGCCCTCTGGCTTGCAGAGGCTTGGTGGCCAGCCTCCCTGCTCTGGCACTGTCCACGCTCCAGGCCTGTCGGCTGTTGGGCTGAAGTATGGCCGAGCCATGGCTGTGACTTTAGGCTGTGACTTTGCAGGGCTTCTGCAGACCACACTCGGGTTCCACCAGCATTCGCCTCGTTCTTTGGTTTTGTTTTTCTAATTTAACAATTTGTTGACATAATTCACATCCACAAGTCAATAAACATTAAAAAAGACGTGCAATCACCACCACAATTTTTAAAATTCTCTTTCTTGTCATTGTTAATAGCTCCCCAGTTTCTGTGGGATGCAAAGGCTTTTCCCCTGGTTGTCCCCCAAATCTATGCCAAACCTAGGACGCTGCTTGCCTCACATGGTAAAGGACTACACTTGGAGGTCAGTGTAAGCCGCTTAGAGGTTAATCTCCCTGAGGGTTACCAGCCGTGGAGAGCCATCAGACTGGATAGTCGTCCCAGCCTCAGTGGGGCCCACTCCCTTCTGATAAGGATAGTGGATTGCCTTCCTGAAGGAGAGCCCAGAGACATGGTCGAGCCCACTCAAGGATGACCAAGGTTAGGCTGCCATCTTGTCACGTGTACCCAAATCCCTCCCCTTCCTATTGGGGTGTACACCCCTAGCTCATCCCCTTCCTGTGACGCGTATGCTTATACAGCCCCTTCCTGTGATGTGGTTATCTGTAATCAGGGGGGCTTGCACACCCCTGAGTAGGCCTTGGTCAGAAATAAAGAGGCTCTCTCCCTCCTCCTCCTGCTGTCTGTGCAGATCTGGCTGCTGAGTTCATGGCTGTCCTGGAGGTGAGCATGCTACCATAGAATGTGTCTGACTCCTTTCTCTCCTCTCCTACCTCTCCTATTCTCCATGACCTTACTACCATCTTTATATAGTATCACCGTACAGCTGCGCCTATGGACCCGTGAGATTGTCAGAGGCTGGTTACTCTGACGATTCACCCCAACCTCCCCTGCCATCCCACCAAGAAACAACTCAGTTATTGTCTCTAGATTTACCTATCCTGGGTTTCATATGAAGAAAAACATACCCCACTCCCAAGAAGCGTGGGGTATCCCCAAACAAGAACAATATAGAAAAACCTCAATCAAAAAAAAAAAGGCAGAAAATAATTGTGGTAGTTACATAATTTGGTGTCAGCCTGAGAATAGTAAGAGTGAAGGGGTGGAGTTTAGCCTATCAGGTTGCAGCTTGATGACCTCATTTGGAGGTGCAATAGAGGGAAATAGATAAATAGCTCACTGGAGGCCAAACACTTTCTCTGCTTTGTATTCCTGATGACAAACCACATGGAGCTACACTGATGGAGCCAGAGCCCTGGAGCTGGAGGAGCCACATGGAGACCCACGATAGCATGGAGATGCTTCCACCGCCACTGGATCCACAAGACTTTCTGCCCACTGGCCTTTGATCTGCATTCGGTGTCATTGCATGTTTTGCGTGAGTCTGAAGAATTTATGGATTGGTATCAGACATAAAGGCTAACATCAGATTTATGGACTTGATCTGGATTGGGCTGAGATGGTTTCTTAATGTACAATTGCACTTTGATATAAAATCTGTCTTATGTACCTATGAGTGTCTCTGGATTTATTTATCTAGTCTACCCGGAAAAACACAATAATTAAAAACTAGAACCAACTTAAAAAGGGAGAACAGATGATAAAGTGTTACATTTTAAGCTAACTCCATATTAATCCACTTTCCAGTACACGCTGTCCGATATCAAGGCTGTTCATATGCCTGGTCGAGGGTCATAGAGGATTCTATGCAGCTTAATCCATGTGAGGACCCTGCAAATGGGTTTTGGGCTTTCACTGCCACACAGCCTTCTGCAAACGAGGTGCAGAGCATTTAACTTATAGTACCATTCCCTCCTCCAGTCTCGGATTTTACAACCCTTGGACCACCCAGGTTGGTGTGCTGCTTCTGTGCAGACTTAGCTGTCCCCACACTTCGATGAAGACAAGCCTTGAAGGCTTCTGATAGCTGGGACCATCTATAGCACCCATATCTTCTGTGATCTTTGCATGAGCAACCTAGTTGTCTTATGATTCTGAATTCCACGTTTTTCTCCCACTCTGTCCCCATCCAACCACCATCAAATTGCTCTCACCTCACAGCTGCCTGCTCACACAGAGTAGAATTCCATTATGTTCCTGCAGCTGGAACATCTGTACAGAAGCAGCCTGCCTCTTCTTTCTCCCATGGAGCGGCTGGTGGAGTCAAACTGCCGGCCTTTGGGGAAGAGCCCGCTGCTTAACCCACAGAGCCTTCAGGGCCCCTCCCTCTCAATCTGGGACTTCTCCATGGTGAGCACCTTTGAGGGCAGTCAGCAGTGGGAGCTGGGCACCATCTAGTGCTTCCGTTCTCTGGGCCATCATCTCTCCTACCCACATCTGCCCCCACTATTGGGGAACAAAGGATTCCATCCTGACAACCCCACAGCTGTGCACCCTCCAACATCCCTTCACAGAATGTCCATCTTACTGAGCGAATGAAACACCCATAAACTGTCACAAATCTTGCTCAACTCGTTTCAAAGTAAGGTGCTTTCTCCCCTGATGGTGGTTTTTAAACTCGAATACCATTCCCTCCTCCAGTCTCGGATTTTACAATTTATAAACCTTGGGTCACACTGGTCGGCTGCCTCCCCGCTGAAGTATAATCCTGTTGTAAGAAGAAAAGAAAAGAAAACAGGAAGAAAGGCAGTTCCCTGCCTTCAAAGGCAGTTCCCTGCCCAGCCTGTGGAGAAGACCACAAAGCAGAGCCTTGAAGAGACTAGAGTTGGAGGCGCTGGGTGGAGCACTCTAACCCTCCCTAGGGCCGTTTCTGCTCTCTAATTCCCGTCCCCTTTGCCTGAGCGACTCTTTCCCGTCTTCAGTGCCAGGGCCAACACTGCCATTCCCCACCACTCTCCTTTGTGATTTCTCAAACAAGACGTTTTTGTTTCATGTCTGCCGAGAGCCGAAATAGACGCCTGCACATCAGAAGCTCTGTCCAGAATAGCCGGAACCTCAGAGCACAGTCATGCGGTTAGAAGAATTGGAAATGATTGAAACACGGCTCTGTCTTCAGTTTTACATGAAAGGCACCACGATGCCCAGGGGCCTCCGTTCAAACCCGCCTGGCATTCTGCAGGAAGACGGTGAGGCCATTCGCTCCCGGGAAGGTCGGCAGCCTCCAAATCCTGTGGAGGCTTGGAATCAGCCCTGGTAGCATGGGGCTCCTTGGCGAGAAAGAAGAATTCCCGAAAAGCTTTACAGCCTCAAGAACCCAAGGGGACCACTCTAGTCTGTCCTAGAGGGGGGCAATGAGTCCGAGTCGACGGGGCAGCGCTGTTTTCTGGGGCGTGCTTTTGGTCTATGAGTCAGAAGAGACTTGGTGGCAGTGGCTGGGTTGGCAGCCCCGACAAACGCCCCTTCCACCACACGAGGGCACCACACGGCCTCTGGGTGGCTTTGCCTCTTCTCTGGGCTCAGGCGGGTCTTGGGCGTCAGGCCGACAAGAGGTCAGTGAGTGAGAAGTGGGTCTCTGCACACCATCAGTCAGCTGTCCCTTCGGAAACCTGCACGTCCACACGACGATGGTCTAGGGGGCACTTGGCATGTGCTAGACCCCAGGTGACAGCCCGTTAGCTCTCCTTACAGCCCCTCAAGGTGGACCCTGTTTTGCACCAAGAAGGTGGTGCCAGAGACCCGCTGATTTCCTCCCGCCTCTGCGGCCAGCCCCGGTGACCTCCAGGGCCCTGTATTTGTCATGCTTCGTTTTCCTCTAGAAAGAGGCAGGCCTTGACGCCATGGGTCAGCAGCTGCCCTAGACCCGAAGAGCCCTCACACACCAAAAGCCATGGTACCTGTTTCTTCCATTCCGTTCGCGTTTGTGACACAGTACAGCTGCCCCCTGGGTGTTTCCAGGTTCTCGGGCCTTCCTTCCGCAGTGCCCTAGGGTGCACTCCAAGCCCCAACCTTTAGGTGCGTTGCCCAGCCCGACCAGGGGCCTTGAGCTGGCACAGGCTCAGCCTAACTCACTCAGGGGGCCTCGAATCGGCGGTCCTCATCCTGGCAGGCATTCCTCGGCGCCCCTGGGGTGCTGACACCCATGAATCCGATTGGGGACGCACTGTGTACACAGGAAGTGCCCTGTGTGTGAGGACATCTGGCTATTAGATGAAGTGGCGGGATCCTGTCCCCTCACTCAGATCTACCTCCCAGAGTCAAAAGGCCCCCTGTGGGTTTCCGAGACTGTAAATCCTTACAAGAGTGGAAAGCCGCCTCTTTCTCCCGAGGAGCAGCTGGTGGTTTCAAACTGCTGACCTTCTGATGAGCAGCCCAACCCATCAGGGCTCTCTCAGTCCTGTCCTAGAAGATATTAGGCACTCCCTCCCTTACTGCCCCAAGGCCTAGCCTTAGTCTAAGTCCAGTCCCCATCCTCTCCCCCCCCCCCCACCCCTACCCCCCAGCATCTCTTAGATCGTCCTCGGCAGCTTCCCTGCTCTGGCCCATGTGGCCGCCACAGGGGTCCTCCTGGTCCCGCCCACTTCCCGGCCCCCCCACTGCCCGCAGAGTTCAGGACAAGTCCCACCAACAGCAAGTCCGCTGCTTTGCCTCCAGGCCCTTGCTCCTGCTGCTCCTTTGGCCCACTGGGAAGGGTCTCACCTCCATTCTGACCTGAAGCCTCACTTGGCTGGGGGTCTGGGACAAGCATCACCTCCTCTGGGAAGCCTTCTCAGATTGGCCCAGGCTGAGTTGGGGCCCTCCTCTCCCAAGGTTCTCTGTACCTTCTGCATCACGTGAGGGCACTTCAACGGCAATCTGATCCTTCCTGGTTTTCTGCACTGCTCCTTGATTATGATTATAATGTAGACCAATGTCTTTCATGTTGAAGGGGTCCCAGAGACACCGTTTTTTAAAAAAGCGTTCTTTTTGAGAATGATGATGGCAACAAATGCACAAATGTGCTTGACACATGGATGGAAGGATGGATTGTGATAAGAGTTGGATGAGCCTCCAATACAATGATTATTATTTTTTTAATTGAATAGGGCTGCAAAGGAACGGAGCGAAATGCGCTTCCCTGCCACTCCCTAGAGGCTTTGTGCCCCGCTCAGGTGTGGCCTTTCAGCAGTTGGAGAGGCACCTGCCAGCCAGCAGATGGGCTTAAGTCAGCCCGCCCCACCTTTTCTTTCCTTTTCATGAAAATGGTAGCACACCTGGCACAGTCTGCCTCTTCCTGTTTTCCTCAGACTCCATTTCCGCGGGCTACACCCTGTCCATTCGCGGGGGGCCTGGCTTGTCCTTCTCAAACGCAGCACAGCACCCCATGTACGCTGGTCATTCATCGGTTGAACTAGTGGGTGGTTAGGGAGGTGGTATTCAGGACAGAGGCTTAATTATGGGACCCAAGATCTGATACAGTTTTAGGCACTTCGTGAAAGCTCCCTGAACAACTAGTGAGAGGACAGATGGAGAACAAGCAGGTGGATGGGATGGGTGAATGGATGGGTGGATGAGTGAATGGAGGGATGGGTGGACAGATGGATGGATGGGTCAATGAGGGCATGGATGGATGGATGGACAGACTGTTGACTGGGTGGATAGATGGATAAATGGGTGGATGGATGGGTAAATGGATAGATAGGTAGATGGATGTCAGGTGAGTGAATGGGTGGGTGGGTGAGTGGATAGATGGATGGATGGACAGATAGATAGGTAGACAATTGAGTGAATGGAAATATGTGTAAACAGATGGTAGAAGGATGCAATGACAGATGAACAGGTAGATGGATAGGTGAATGGGTGGAGGGATGGATGGATGATTATGGGTGAGTGAATAGATGGGTGGATAGACAGGTGGACAGATAGATGATAAATGACAGATAGGCAAGTAAATCAGCAGATGGATGGACAGATAGACAGATAGATGGTGGAAAGATGGGTGGGTGGATGGATAGATGGACACACAAGTGAAAGGGTAACTGGATGGATGGATGGATGGATGGATGGATGGATGGATGGATGGATGGATGGATGGAT
>NW_022111312.1:1095983-1097094 GCF_000313985.2 Echinops telfairi
GTAGGTGGATGGGTGGGTGGGTGGGTAGATGAGCTCACAGCCACGTGGCAGGATATATGGTGGACAGGGGGTGGCTGGGTGGCTGGATGGCAGTTGTTACCACAGTGAAGAAGGCTCCGTGGTGGACTTCCAGGCATTCATTGGGTTTCCTGTGGGGGCAAAGGAGCCTTGTGGGAGCTTCTCACGCTGTCATTTGGCCTGAAGTCCCAAAAACTCGCTCATTTCCCACAAGAGTCAAGTCCCTGGGGACTGTCCTTTTGGAGTGGGGTGCTTGTCCACCCCGACCCCAAAGACTTAGGATGGCCTGTCCTGCTCGCCTGGCAACGCCTGCTCAGGCGGCTGCCAGGAGCTGCGTCACCTCCCGACCTTTCCTGACCTTTCTAAAGGGCGGGATCACAGACTTGTCTATGGACATGGCCTCTTCTGGCAGGGCTGACGGAGTGGAGGGCCTCAGAGGGAGCACCCAGCCAGGAGGCCCGGGCTTTGTGGATGTGACTGGGAAAGCCAGCAGGGGCTCTGGGGCAGGCTCTCAGAGATAGTCAGGGTGAGGTGCCCACACAGTCTGTGCCGGCTCCACCACAGGGCAGGCCCTTTTACCAGGCAGGCAGGGGCTGGGGGGCAGGGGCGGGGAGGGCATGCCCCCATTGCAGTGTCACAGGGCGCCTCCCTCTCTGCCCACCACTCCCCCTCATTCAGCCTTCTGCATCACACTGGCTCACTGCCGACACCCACCCCCCACAGGCTCATCCCCACCCCAGGGCCTCTGCTCCTGCTGCTCTGCCCACCGGAAGCACCCATGCCCAGTGCTTCACCCAGCTAGCTCCTCATTCAAACCTTTCACCTCCCACATCTCCTCCTCAGGCAGCCCAAACCCCCAAATCCAAAGGACCCCAGCCATGTGGGACACATGGGTTCCATGGGGTTCTCAAGGACCGAATCAGGGGGACAGACCACCAGGCCTTTTTCCCTAGGTGGACGAAACCCTACAGCCTTTCGGTCAGGGGTCAAGGGCATTCGGTGTTGCCCACGCCTCGGCTCAGGCAGAGCCACGCCCCTCGTGACAGTGACCAGTGCCATGCACAGTCACTGTGGCTTGCTCTAGGCTGGGGGG
>NW_022111312.1:1097503-1098600 GCF_000313985.2 Echinops telfairi
CCCCCCCCCAAGAAAAATTCCTGCCCCACCACACACCCTCCCCCCAGTGCCCAAGAGAGGAGCACGAGGCTTGAGAGCCCTCCCCATCTGCCATCACACTCTAAACCAACCTCAGAATGTCTCCAGCTCTGTCTGGAACAACTGGGGGTGGGGGTGGGGGTCTGGGGTGGTGGTGGTTAGTACAGGAAACAGCAGCCTAAACCCGGAGGCCGAAAGCGATGAGCCAGCTCCGGGGCGCACGCCTGTTCCCAGGCTTCGGGGCCGTGCACAGTGTCTGCGTTTCAGGGAAGGCCCAAGAGGTGGGGGAAGGAAGGGGCGAAGAGGAAACCTCAGTGCTGGTGGGACCGTGGGAGAAGGGGGTACAGCCATTGAGGCATACCATCTGGCAGCTCCCCAAGAGTAAACCTAGCGTTGCCCATGGGCCCAGCAACCCACTCCTGGGTCTACACCCCAAACGGGAGAGGCCCTGAGGTGCCAGTCCACCAGGCTCCCGGCAGGTCATCCGTCCACAGTAGAAGCCCCCGAGGATGAATGGGCCCAGGTAAGACTCAGTCTGTCCATACAGTCAGGTATTGTTCTTCCCTGTCACCAGACAGGAGGGAGGGAGGCTTAAACCCCACGCTGCTGCATGCATCAAGGCCATCCCAATGCAAACCGCGAACAGCGTGCGGGCTCGGGGATACGAACACTTTAGAACAGGCCACAGCGCATCTGGGGGCCAAAGTTTGTGACTGGCCAGTCACCACGGGCCGGGGAACGGGAAGGAAAAACAAAACAAAACATAGGCCATGTGGAGAATCAGCTGGACACGACACAGTGTCTCCATTGCAGGAAACTGGGAAGAACCCAGCCTTGAGATACAGCATGCTGGCCTTAGCTTAGACCGAAGGCAGGACTTCCCGACAGCGGGGAGGTGAGGGGAGTTCCTGTGTGCTGGAGAGGTAACCCAGAGCTCCTGCTCTAAAGATCCTTTAGTTCTTAAATGCTTCCTCCCACCCCCCTCACTACCATGATCCCAATTCTACCTTACATATCCGGCTGGACCAGAGGATGTGCACTGGCACAGATAGGAACTGGAAATACAGTGAACCCAGGAC
>NW_022111312.1:1099412-1105890 GCF_000313985.2 Echinops telfairi
GGGGGGGAGGAGAAGTGGGGGAGAGGGCAGCTCACTGAAGTCTAGAGAAAGCCACCTTCTCTCTGTCGCAGGAGTGACTGAAGGCTCAGACAGGGCAAGTGACCTGCCTCAGGCACTCAGCCAGGGAGAGCAGAGCCTCTTTGTCCCCTCTAGGGCTCCTGGCCCAGGGCCAGTGCCCCCCTGCCTCCAGGGCTCCCCAGGCAGCAGACCTAGCCAGGTAGTGCCCCCAACCTCATGCCTCCCAGGCAGGCTCTTTCTGTTCCTTCAGGACCCCCCTGAAGTGGGGGTGAGCAGCTCCCTGTGGATCAACGTGCCAGGGGGTGAGTTCATCACAGCCCCCAGCTACCCTGTGTGTATCCAGTTACTCCTTCCACGGTGCAGTCAGTAGGGAACAGGGCTTAGAGCCCCCCCACTCACAAGGACAGAGACACACACACACACACCCACTCACCAGGAAATGAAACCCAGTGCCACCCATGGTCACCGAGAACCCGACCACGGGGATCCCATAGTGTTTGCACCCCCACTTTCTCAGAAGCCAGGCCCTTTTCTTTGTACCCTGTCTGACTCTCAAGGGCCTCCTGGGGACTGTTCAGCATCCTAGCGTTGCCCAGGAACCCAACCTGGGCCTCTACCCACCTGGAAGGGCTCTCCCTGCAACCCAAGGACCCTACTGTCCAGTCACCAATGTCCCCCAACAGCCCAAGGGATCAGAAGCATACACCACCACCACCCACAAGCCATGTGACCTTTGGCAAGTCAGTCACCTTGTCTCTCCTGTCTTCCTTTGTATAAAGTGGGTGGGTTCAGGGCCTCTGTGTGTTCTGTGGGGCCCCGGGGTGTACAGGGTGCTCCGAGGGGTTACACACACAGTCAAGTATACGGACAGGATGGAAGCGAGGCCTCCTGGTGGTTTGCAGGCTCTGAAGAAGGCCTGAAGCTGGGGGCTGAGGGGTCACCCCAGAAACTTGCATGCCACTGCCTCAACCAGGGAGAGCCCAGGGGAGCTACGACCCTTCCCTGGCTGCCCATTTGAGAGGCCAACCTCTCCAGGCAGCTCAGCCCTCCCTAATCAGCATGTATTGAGCACCTACTGGTTTCCCAGCCCAGGCAGGACGGGAGGTGCCACCGGAAGGGGCCCTTTCTTACCACAGAGTCTGTGTCCAGTGCCCGTGAGGCATGGCTTCATCCGTGCCACAGACTCATGCGCTGGGATTCGAACTCACGTCTCTCGGGACTCAGATGCCCGGTGGCTTCACCTCACTGCGTGTGCCAGCATCTCCCACCAAGCCGGTTTGCAGCTGGGACACTACGGCTCAGAGAGGGGAGGACCAGGGTTGTCCAGCGGGGTGCCCCGCCGTCCCTCCAGACCCCCCCGAAATAGCCCTTCCATCTGCTCTCAAGGACCCTAGACCACCCAGTTTCCCCGCCTGTCTGCAGCCACACTTACTCCAGACAAGATCTGAGCCCTGACTGAGGTCACGGCACCCCCGAGGAAGCCAGGGAGCAGCTGCAAGGAGACCCCTGGTCCCTATCCGACGCCGAAGCCCTGCAGACAGAGGGGCGCCTGGGCCGGGAGCTTGTCACCTCCCCAAGGGCATATGGGCCAGCCTCTCCTCCCTGGCCATGACTGTCACCCACGTCTTGGGCTGTCAGGGACTTTTCTGGCTCCTGGGCCTCGTTTCTCAAGGTGCCCCGATAGGATGGAATAGAATCTCCCTTGTGGATTTCCAAGACCCATTATAAGAGTGGCTCCACTTTCTCGCCAGGAGCGGCTGGTGGTTCCATGCAACGCAGAACCCCCTCTGCCACCGGGGTTCAGAATCCACTGGATGGCAGTGAGCTTGGCTTTCCTTTGGGGGGGCACCAGTTTTGCCCACCCTTCCAGGGCGCTCTGTTCTGCCCCCAAGGAAAGATGTTAGGGCTCTAAAAGTCTCAAGCCGCTAAAACGGACCGACTCCAACATTTTAAGGTAAACCAGGGAAGGAGCCAGAATGCTTGGAAGGGTGTTCCCTTTTTTCTCCTTCTGTTTATGGCTAACAGCTCAGCTGGAGTTCTCAGGGGACCTCCAGGGCTCCGAGCTAAGCGCTGGTAGCAAATGAATTCACTGCCCCCAGAGTTACTGGTACCAAGGACTTCCCAGTTCATTCTTGTGTGTCAAGAGGAGAAATGTTCACATCCCCCATGGGGATGATGTACAATATTTTCCAACAAAATCATGATGATGTCTCTAGAGTGAACCAGGGCCATATATAAAGCATAGCTATATGGATGGATTTTGAGCACCCATTTAAGCATCGCCTTGATCTAAGAACAATTAGTGCTTGTGAGATGGCCTTAGTCAATACTTGGCCTCTTGAAGAGATCACTGAGGAGGTGGCGCTATAGCAAAGTGTGGTGAAGAAATCAGTGTCTTCAGACAAGCAGCCTTCTGAGTGAGGCATCAACTAAGCCCACACAGAAGCAGCACAGCAGCCTGTGTGATCCAAGGATTGTACATCATAAAATCCAAGATTGAAGGAGGGAACTGTGTTAGAGCTGACGTGCTGAGCACACGGGTTTCCAGAAAGCCGTGGGTGACAGTGAAAGCCCGAACCCCATTGGCAGAGTCCCCAAGTGGATGGAGCGTCCAGAGAATCCCCTCTGACTACTGACCAAGGTTGTGATAGCCTTGCTATCAGAGAACATTAGAAAGATGGATCCAGGAAGATGCAATCAGGTTAAAATTCAACACCTTTTCACTTGGTCTCCCTCTGGGCACAATTTAAATTTATTCTGTTTTTAGTATTTTCTGCTTGCTTTTGGATTGATATTTCCTGTGTTTTCTTTCGTTATTGTTGTTAGAGGGTTTGTTTTGTGTGTGTGTGTGTGTGTGTGTGTGTGTGTGTGTGTGTGTGTGTGTTGGAATGTTTTTCTTCATACAACCTCTATAGAGGTAAATCTGTAGAGACAGTAACTATTAATAATTTCTTGGGATTATGGCAGGGGAGATGGGGG
Organism: Echinops telfairi; assembly: GCF_000313985.2. NCBI lineage: Eukaryota > Metazoa > Chordata > Mammalia > Afrosoricida > Tenrecidae > Echinops > Echinops telfairi. The sequence goes on from NW_022111312.1 coordinate 1,102,410, forward strand.
AAATGTACACAAGAAAGAAAATATTCTAGACTTGATTGTGATGATTGTGCAACTTTTTAATATGCTTAAATCATTGAATTGTATGGCATGTGAATTATATTAAATTTATTCAAATAGAAAGCAAATACTTTGAGAATGATGATGGCAACAAATGTACCAATGTGCTTGACACAATGGATGGATGGATGAATTGTGATAAGAGTTGTGTGAACCCCCAATAAAATGATTTTTTTCAATAAATAAATTGTTAAAATAAAAAATGTTTCAAAAGAATAGGGTTTTCAGTGACGAACAGGCCTTTCTTCTGAGAGGCCCTGGTTGGCTCAGAAGCTCCAGCCTGTGGGTTGGCAGCCGAGCACATTAAATGTTGGCACTCACCCCGGCTCTCTTACAGACCCCACCATTACCCTCCTTTCCCGGAGGAGGCCGCTAAGGTCCAGGGAGCTCAGTGACTTGCCCAAGGTCACAGCTGCAAGGAAAGAGGCCGAATAGGGAGTCCAGCCCCAGCCACCTGAAGCCTATGACCCTCGCCCCGCTGACCTGAGTTCATGCTCCTCAGTCTCTCAACGTTCTGGGGCTGAGGCACGGAGCGAAAGAAAGCTCAGAGAGGTGAGGTCCTTTGCCCAAGGTCACACAGGGAGAGGGACCCAGCTGGGTCCCCTGGTTGCTTATTGCCCCGCCCTGCTACCCCTCCTACTCCTGGCTGTCCCCAATCATCAGCTTGTATGCAATCCCATTCCCGTTCTCCCCTTTCCAAACCCTCTATCTCAGTTCCGCTCTCCAGACCCCAGAAGAGCGGCTCCAGCTGGCCGGGGCCCTCCAGCCTCCTAGGGCATCCCCAGGCATCCCCACAGGATCCCGGCGGGCAGTGGGATGCCCACACCGGCACTGCAGATGCCCCTGGCACCTGTGACTCTGGCAGGAGCAGATTTACAAGCAGGGAAATTTTACACTGTGCAGCTGCTTCCATAAACCCGGGACCTGCCTGGGAGCCCCTGGGGGGTGGGCAGCAGCTGCAGGGGACCCTCCTGGAGCCTGGAGCCAACCCCGAAGCCCCTCTTGCTATTTCTGAGCGGCGGCCTAGAGACTCCTGAAACAAAAACCTCCCAGAAAAAGACAAGTGTCTGGTCCCAGGGCACGCAGGGCCTGCCTGTCCTTGTCCCAAACCAGACGGAAGGCTGGGGATGCGGCAGGCCAGAGCTGGGACAGCACAAGGCTGCCCACCAGAGCCCACCCAGCTTCCAGGCCCTCCGTGACCCCAGTGATGAGTGTGCTGCCAGCCTCTGTCAGTGGGGCTCAGTGGGGGCTCACAGACTTATCCCTGCAACACTCCCCCAGAGGCCTGGGAGCACGCTGGGGGACAAAGCCCCCTATCCTTTCAATCAGGAGGCCGCAGCTCTCGTACCATGGACACGTCACAGAAAGGACGTTTGGGAACAGAAGGTTTGGGAGTACGAGGACCCCTCAAAGTGATGGCCTGACCCCCCAGTGGTCCCGATGACAAACCCAGCCATACCACATTCACGAAGATGGCGGCGGACAGGGTTTCCTCCTGGACACAGGGGGTCCCCCTGAGTCAGGGTCACCTCCGTGACGCTCAGCCACTGTCCCACGGCCCCTTCTCGCTCCGGGGCCACCTCAGGTTAATTCATCCCAACCAGGAAAGGTCCCTGGTTCCAAGGCTCTAGGAAGGTGATTCAGGCAGAGGACACCTGAGAGAAAGCCAGGGGAGACAAAGCCTGAGCCTCTCAGCCATCGGGAGAGGGGCTCAGATGGGTCCCCAAACGAGGGAAATCCCACACCAAACCTCACCCCCCATGCCCCCCCACCCTGCCCCAGACACACGGATGTGAGGATGACAAGGCTCGTTCTTTCCCTTGGGGAAGGGAGGGGGAATCGCCAACCGCCTGAGCAGCGGAGGCTGCGTGCTAGGAGGTCCAGTGAAACATGCTTCCTCCCTCCCTCCTTTCCTGCCATTCAGACCCCTGGAACCAACCCGGTGGCAGCAAGAGCGTGTGTGTGGGAACCAGAAGGGTTTCTCCCAAGCGGTCTCCCTCAGATAGATGCCAGACTTAGCTGCTTGCGAATGACCGTACACTTGGAGGTCATCAGACGTAGATCAGGGGTCATTCCCCCTCAGAGCTATCCGCCATCTAGAGCAAGCAGACACCACTGTTTATCCCACAGCAAGTAGGGCCCACTCCCTTCTGATAAGGGTAGTAGTTGTCTGTTTCCTTGTAGGAAACCCCAGAGAGATCAAATCCGCCCAAGGAGGACCAAGGTTAGGCTGCCATCATGAATCTAGGGTCCGCCCATCTTGTCACATGTATACCCCTAGACCTTCCCATTCCTATGGGCACACCCCTAGCTCATGCCCTTCCTGGCACGCTTAAGCCTGTCTTACATCCCTTCCTACGATGTGTATGCCTATTGTACTGCCCCTCCCTGTGACATGTGGTTACCTGTAACCATGCCCCCCCGAAGGAGATATAGCCCTTGGTTAGCAATAAATTGGAGGCTCTCCCCGGTCCTCGCTCCCGGGGGCTCTCTTGGTCTCACTCCTGAGGCTCTCTCCTGCTCTGGTGGCCAGGGTCCCCCGACGAGGACCACCAAGTGGGGCTGAGGTGAGCATGCTACCATGAATTGTGTCTGACTCCATTATTCCAATCTCTCCTCTACCTCTCATGCTCTCTATGGCTTTACTATAATCTTTATTTATTATCGCTGTACAATGGCACCTACCGGACCTGTGATGATTTATGGGGGACCCTCCTCTCCCCACACGTTTGAGCGAGTGACACCTGCCATCCGGGCCTCTTTCCTCTGCTGCCACAGCCACACAGGCCTCTCAGGCTGTGTCTCAGGAAAGTGACAGGGTACAGCTCAGGATCAGGAACGTCAGGATGCAGTCCTTCCAGGCAGGACAGCCTCTTGGCTGTGCCCACCAGCAGGCCTTTCTCTAGGCCTTAGCCTCTTGGCACCCTGGCCTGGCCTCTACCCTGCTCCAGCAAGTGTTACAAAGTTCTTTCTCTCTGCCAAGAAGTGCCTGAGGCACCCCACTCCCCCCAGGAGGCCCCCTGCAGAAGGTGCTCAGCTCTCTCTGGTTCTGCAAATCACAAATGGGCACACCCACTGTTACTGCTTGGCTGCACGGGCAGGCCGGGAAGCCTGCTGCGCTGTCTCGACTGCCCTCCTGGTTCTGAGGTCTCCACGTCTCTCCCACTTGTGTCCTTCTTAACGTTACAGCGCTCCCCTTATCTCTTGAGTCTAGGAGAATCTCCGTGCAAGGACCCCAGGGCCAAAGAATGCCCTCTACTTTCTGCCGCCGGGATGACTCATTTTAAACCTAGTGGGATGTAGTGGCATGATGGTTGCTCACAGTGCTGCTGACCACAAGGTCGGTAGTTCAAGCCCACCAGCTGCTCTGAGGAAGAAAGATGAGGTTTTCTGCTCCCGTAAAGAGTTACAGCCTCAGAAACCC
>NW_022111312.1:1106745-1108554 GCF_000313985.2 Echinops telfairi
TTATTAGGGGCTCATACAACTGTTATCCCAATCCATACACACATCAATTGTGTAAAGCGCATTTGTACATCGTTTCTCAAAACATTTTCTCTCCAGAGTTCAATACTTTTTACTTGCATGTTCCCACCCCCCCATTTGGTGGGCGTTACAAGACCGTAGTGAGAAATGCCATGTGGGTTGTGCTAAGAGCTGTAAAAGCTCCCAATAAAGTGATTTAAAAAAAACAAGTGGTTCATCATAAGGCCCCTAGGTTCAAATCCTAGCTGTGGCCTGCTACAAGACCACCTCCTCCGTTTCCTCATCTGGAGCAGCCTAAAGGTTGGCCGTTTGAGCCCAGTGACAGAAAGTCTTGGTGATCTGCCCCTGTCAAGAGGACAGCGGAGGAGACCCCGTGGGACAGTTCTGGTCTGTCACCTGGGACCACTGCGAGTGGACAGCACCTAACACAGTGGTCCTCAACCTGGGGGTCGAACGACCCATTCACGGGGGTCACCTAAGACTATATTTCCGATGGTCTTAGGAACCAAGACACCGCTCCTCTATCCGTCTCCAGGCAGGTCCGCCCCACATGCAGATACGCCCACCTACGGGGTCACCACAACATGAGGAACTTCATTAAAGGGTGACGGCATTAGGAAGATTGAGAACCACTTACCTAACAGAATGGGCTAATGAGAGAGCCTCTCTGTGGATGTTCAGTTACACGGGGGATTCCTGTGTTCCCCACACACATGGTCCTGGCACTGGGTAGGGGGTGGTCAGGGGGATAGAGGTCCCGAGGCCCCTCTCCTTAGGACGTGTGACAAATGCCAAGCTACACCCAGAGATTCTTCTGGTCGGGGTCGGGGAGACCCCGAGTCAGTATTTTTCAAAGCTGCATGCAATCCTAACATGCATGGTGAAGCCCCCACGTCACACACAGACTCAGGGGGTGGGGTCAGGGCAGGGAGGAGACTTATCCTGGACCACACAGCTGGGGAAGGGTCAGGCTGGGGTGGAACCCAGGCAGGCCAGCCTCAGGGCCTAACCACCCAGACCACCTCAAAGGGCTATGTCCAGTTCAGAGCGGTGACCCCTCTGGACCTCCCTGAGGTGTGCCCCCCTCACCCATCCTTTCGGGAGTGGGCCTGCGACTGATCCCAGCAGGGAAGGGACTAGAGAGGGGTCCTGCTGCCCACCTGTGGCTCTCCTGCACCCCCACCCTGCAGCCTGTCACAGGACCCCCAACTCGGACTTTGAGGTCATAGGCCCAGGCAGGGAAACTCCAGTCCTGGGTGGTTTGTGCACCCTCGCCCTCCCCCTGTATGGTGACAGCAGGCCTGGCCCTGGGACAGACGCCCAGGCCAAGACAGCTGTGAGGTTTTACAAGCCTGGGCCAGTGGGGGCTTGTTCCGGCCCTGGCAGACTCCCAGGCCCCTGCAAACAGTGAGACCCTCACCTCCATAAGAGAGTCCCTCTTCGAGGGGCAGCCCAGGTGGGGTAACTCCCTGGCAGAGGTGAAAAGATTGGAAGGGCTCCGAGCAGCTGTGTGGCCCTGCTGCCTCTTCCCAACAGCTTCACCCATTAATTCTCACTCACTCACTCACTCACTCATTCATTCATTCACTCACTCACTTACTCATTCATTCACTCACTCACTCACTCACTCATTCATTCGCTCGCTCGCTCACTCACTCACTCACTCACTTACTCATTCATTCACTCATTCATTCACTCAATCACTCACTCACTCACTCACTCCCTTACTCATTCATTCACTCACTCATTCACTCACTCACTCACTCACTCACTCACTCACTCACTCACTCA
>NW_022111312.1:1109352-1117485 GCF_000313985.2 Echinops telfairi
ACAGGGTCACTGTGAGCTGGTATCCACTCAATGGCAGTGAGTTGAGTCTGATCACGGAGTGCTGGCTGACTCAGAGAGGAGGCAGGAGAAGCTGGAGTTATCAAGGGAGGCTCCCAGGAGGAGTGGACATCTCGGCTGGAAACGAAAGGATGGGTACAGGGAAGGGTGTCACAGGCAGAGGGAATAGCAGGTGCCAAGGCTCAGAGGTAGGGAGAGGTTGACTTCTGGACTGGGCCCCAGGCTTCCCAAACCATGGAGTCCGGGAGGTTGAAATCTCTGGCTGAGGCCACAGACTCCACGTGTCTTGGCCAACTGAACTGTAAGACATTCGGCTGCTAACTGAAAGGTCGGAGGTTCAAGGCCACCCAGGGATGGTTCGGAAGAAAGGCCTGGCAATCGCCTTCCAAAAAAGAAATCAGCCGTTAAAAACCCTGAAGAGTAGAAGTCTGTCCTGATATGCAGGGAGCCAGCCACTGGTCAGGGAGCTTCAGGGGTAATGCATTCCCACCCGCTCCCAGGGGTCATTGTCTGCCTTCTGGATTCAAAACCACCAGCTGCCCCTCAGGAGAAGGAGGAGGCTCTCTGCCCCTGTTCAGAGTTTGAGTTCAGCATCCCCTAGGGCAGTGATTCTCAACCTGTGGGTCTCGACCCCTTTGGGGGTCAAGCGACCCTTTCACAGGGGTTGCCCGATTCATCACAGTAGCAAACTGACAGTGATGAAGTAGCAACGAAAATTATTTTATGGTTGGGGGGTCACCACCGCATGAGGAGCAGCATTAAAGGATAGTGGCATTAGGAAGGTGGAGAACCACTGCCCTAGGGGCATTTCTGCCCAGCCCTTGAAGGGTAGTGAGTCAGAATCAACTCAATGGAAGTGAATTTGGTTTGGGGGAGGGATGCTTAGCACCCATCCCAACCACACTCCACCACCTGGAAGCTCCTGGGAGCTCAGGAATAAGCGGAGAGGTTGAGCAACCTGGCCAGCATCATACAGCATCCAGGGAGTGCCTCCAGATGTGATGTGGCCCGTGGCCAGGGCAGCGGCTGGGCTGGGTGGGCAGAAAAAAGGAAGTCCTTCCCACTGAGCCAGACAGAGGCCATTGTGTGTGTGAAACCCCCACCCCCACCTCCTCCGGATGGATGTGGGTCAGCAGAGGCAAGGGCTGCCCCCAACGCCCCGAGAGCCCCTCAGAGGCCCCCAGCCCCAGCCACATCTGGATCCCAGCTGGCCACTCGGCTCGGAGGGCCCTGAGAGGAGGGGCACGGCGAAGTCCGCTGTCCGCTCGAGAACCGGCCATCCGAGGCAAGAAGGAGCCCGATGGGTGAGCCCACAAAAGCCAAACAGATAAAGGTCCCACCTAGGGTGGGTGAACGGGGTTTCCCTGGGGTGAGACAGCAGGGAGGGCAGGGGAGGAAGCCCCTTCCCATCACCAAGCACGGTGTTGCTCGGCTCATTGCTCGTCTTGGGCAGGAGACAGAGAGGGCGGTGGCTACCCCAAGGTCACAGCCAACAAGTAGGGAGCATGGCATGCCCAGAGAGGCTGAGCCACTTGGCCGAGGCCACACAGCGTGATCACAACCAGAAGTGGTCCCCAGGCCTGGGGATGAACGTACTCACCCTCCTTCCTGGTGCCTGTTTGTCCTCCCCTTTCTCCTCCTGACCTGCGTGTTCAAGCACCAGGCCTGGCTGACGGGTCTGCCCCCCTCCCTTGGAAGGGGACGCCCTCCCCATCCCCCAGCAGAACCATCCCTCCATCAGGAAAGCCGTGAAACTCAGGCCAGAACAAGGTTTATTGTGGCAGTCTCAGGTGACAGGTCTTGGCAGCGTGGGCAGTGTCGAGAGAGAATGTTCTGGACGGCTTTGGGGGAGCTCCCGGAGTCTCCCCAAGTCAGGTGGGGGGCCAGGCACCCTGCTGGGGCCTGGCTGCTATGAACTCAGCTGCTGGGCCATAGGTGTGAGCAAAGGGAGGGGTGGGGATGGAGGTAACCCCAGAGCAGGGTGGAGGGGGTGGGGATGGGGGCCTTGACACAGCTACCCATCATCTAGGGCTGCTTTGGGGGCCTAAAAGGAAGGGTCCAATTTATTCACCCCACTTTGCCCCCAGCACAGAGGTTGCCTGGCACCCTCGCACCACATTCCCCACACCCTAGGCAAACCAGAAGCCAGTGGGGGTACGTCCATGAGAACAGGGAGCAGACTTGGTCAAAGTGAGGGTCTTGGGTTTTCCTCGGGTGCTGACAAAAGGCCCTCCGTGGTCAAAAGGAGTTTGGGGGAGAAACTACATGAACCCCAAGTCGACAGAGGTCCTGCTGGTGTGGCTGGGGAGCTGTCTCTGAAACACTCGTTTGGAGACTGCTCCTGGCAGAAGGGCCGGGGGTTCAGGTTCACCTCAAAGGCAGCGGGGGTCTTGGGACAAGGACAGAGGCACGCTGACCCTGATGTATCAGAGGGTGGGGGGCACAGAAACCACACCTGTGTCATCTCAGGCTGCGCTGGGCTGGGCTCATGAGGACCCCCCTTTGGCCTCGTACTCTATTTCTCTCTTCTACCCTGGTGGGGAGGGGAATGCCCTTGTTTCCCAGTGCTGTCTGTCATGGCCCCAACAGGGCATACGTCCAAAGGGCTGTGCTGGGGGATGCAGCCCCTCAGAGCCGCAGAGACGGATGTTTCTGGAGCTTGGGGGAGGCTTTTGGGGTGGGGGAGAAATTCGAAAGTACCCTGGACGGCTAAACAGACAAACAAATCAGTCTTGGAAGAAGTACAGCCCGAATGCTCCTTAGAGGCAAGGATGGGGAGCCCTCCGCTCGAAGTCCACCCGTGCTTTGGACATGCGATCAGGAGCGAGCGGTCCATGGAGAAGGACATCATGCTTGGTAGGGCAGAGGGGCAGTGAAGGAGAAGACAGAGTAGCTGTAACAACGGGCTCCAAGCCATTGTGAGGCCGGCGTAAGACCTAGTAGTGCTTTGTTCTGTTGTGCACTGGGTCACTAAGAGACCTAACAGCCACAGAGAACAATTTCTCTGACGCTTAGGAAGTGGAAGGAAACAGCCAACAGGGGGTGGTCTAGGACACTCGGGGCTTCTTCATGCCCAAGAAGGGGGACTGCTTGGGCGCCAACAGCCAGGGCTAACAGCTCAGTGGGGAAGGGAGGAGGCTGGATGTTGGGGCGGATGCTGCCTTATGCACAGGGGCTTTCAGGGGAACCCGTGGGGTCCCCAGCTTCCTGGGATAACAAAGGCAAAGCATCTGGCTCCCCCTGGCCCTCACCAACTGCCAGGCCCTCCTGGGCCCCTGCTGCACAGGGCACCCCCGGCACATCAGGGCACTCTGCTGGGACACCGGGTGCCTGGGCCTCCTTGTCTGCCTCCTGGCCACCTTCCCCCTGCTCCGCCTCCTCCGCCTCCTCCTGGGCCTTTAGCTCAACCACAACAGCTCCGTCCCCAGCCCCGGGGGTGGCCTTCACGGGGGACTTGAGGTTCTGGGTGGCCGCGAGGATGTCCGCCTGCAGCTGCTGGGAAGAGACCAGCGCCTCGTCGGGCCGGCCTTCCGGAGCCCGGTCGGGGACCTCGCTGAAGGCCCGAGGCCCGCCGGCGCGGTCACTCTGGTCCACGTACTTCTTCTTGGGGAAGGAGGAGGGGTAGTAGGCGGAGGCCTTGTGCTTCTGGCGCGTGATGAGCGCCGCGCAGGTGACGCACACGAGCAGCAGCGTCAGCGAGCCCACCACGGCGACCAGCAGCACGTAATGCTGGAAGAAGTCCAAGATCCCGTCCAGGAAGTTGGGGGGGCTCTGGGGCCCAGCCTGCACCGTGGGCGGGGGGCCCACGGACGTGGCGCTGAAGGCCGGCATCCCGGCTGGCGGCAGGCTGGGCGAGGAGGCGGAGGAGCCCTCGGCCTCCCCGCTGCCCCCTGCATCCTCCAGGAAGGAGGCCTGCAGGCCCACCGAGGGAGCCCCGGAGGCCGCCGCAGCAAGCAGCAGCAGCAGCAGGGAGATCAGGGTGGGGGCCGCCAGGCGCTCCATGTTGTCTCTGGGGCCTATGGGGACACGGGGTGGGAGAGGAGTCAGAGCAGGCGGGGCACAGCCTCACGCACAAGGCAGACATACAGTAAATGCTCAATTAATGTTCCTTGACTGGCCTGCTGAATGCGTACTATGAACTAACTCTTTTTTAAAAATTATAACCCCAAAAATTAAATTCCTTATAATGAAAAGGTTTAACTATTTTGAAATCACTTGAAAAAATAATAGGAGCAAACAAAAAAGTAAAAATATAAATAAATGAAAAATAATAGGAGCCCTGGTGGCTTAGGGGTTATGCACTGGGCTACTCACCACGAGGTCAACAGTTCGAAACCACAAGTTGCTCCCACAGAGAAAGACAAGGCTTTCTACTCCCCTAAAAAGTTACAGCTCAGAAACCCACAGGGGGTGGAGGTTAGGAAGGCAGAACCAATCACAATGATCTACATATAACTGCGCCCCCCCCCTCACCAAGGGGGATGAACAACAGAAACGGGGGTGAAGGAAGACAGTGGTCATGGTGTAAGATATGACAATAAAAATAATTTATGAATTATCAAGGGTTCATGCGGGAGGGAGGGAAGAAATGAGCTGATACCAAGGGCTCAAGTAGAAAGGAAATGCTTTGAAAAGGATGATGGCAACCTATGTACAAGTGCGCTTGATACAATGGATGGATGGATCGGGATAAGAGCCGGACGAGCTCCCAATAAAATGATTTAATAAAGAAAAAGGAAAGAAAGTAAAGTTTTCTAAAAAGCAGAAGAAGCCCACGGGTCTTCTAAGGTCACCCTGATCGACTTCCAAACTACACAGGCACCGTTCTCAGGGCCTCTAAGGGCTGGCCCCGCGTGGGTGTGGGCATGGCAGCAGTGGGCTGGCTACTGACCAGTTACCTGTGCCAGACAAGGATCCCGGGGCATCGTGGGTGACACGCCGGAGCTACTGGCCACCAGGTCAGCAGTGCACCCATCCGCTCTCACGATGCCCAACCTCGGGAGCCCCAGGGACAGTTCTTCTCTGTCCCCCAGGGGCGTTTTGAGCCACTCATTGGCCGTGAGCTAGGCTTTATGAGACTTGTTAGGGGGGTTAGAATGTCCAGGACCCTCTCCAGGTGTTATAGCTCCATCTTGCAGAGGAGCTAAGCGACTTGCCTCAGAAGAGAGCCTCAGGGCCGTCCCTCGGCTGCCCCAGGGGTCTCCGGGCGCCTCAGGGCCATCCCCTAACCCACCCCGGGGGTCTCTGGGTACCTGCGTGGAGGCGGGGAGGGCTAGGGGTTGGGGACCCGCAGCCCAAGCTTTCCCTCTGCCCCTAGGAGGTGCCCAGAGTGAGAGCCTCCCCAGAGAGGGCCTGCAGGCTGGGGGGACCCTGGCCTCTCAGAGGCCCAAAGACAAAGCTGAAGCTGCTGGCCCCTCCCCCTGCCGGCTGCACTAGATGGGAACCAGATGAGCCCCCCACCCCGCCACCCCAGCCTGCTCCCAGCCTGAACCCCCAGACCTCGTCTGGGCCAGACAGCCTGCTGATTAATACATCCCTCAGGGCCTCGGTTATGGGGAGTCCGGCGTTCCAGCACACACGCTCTCCCCATAGGCTGGCGACAGCCAGGCAAGCCCCTGGGAGCCCCTCCTCCTGCTGGCCCAGCCAGGGCCTAGGCCCCAGAAGCTGGGAACTGAGCCCTTTGGGGGCCTTTAGGTCCTCTATCTCACACACACAAATCACCACACACACACTACAGTCTCATCACACATACACACCACATTCACAAACACCATACATACCACACGTACTACATTCATGAGCACACGCACCACACACATTCACAGACACACCAAACATGCTACCCTCGTAAATACACACTCATACAGACCTTACACACGCATACAGACCATACACACCACACTCATAAAACACACACCACACACATACATCATACAGTCTCATCACACATACACACACACCACACACACAAACACCACTCATACTCAGACCTACCGTACACACTACATTCATGATACACACACACCACACACAGTCACATACATACTCGTGCACCCACACCACACCACACCCTCATAATGTACATACACACATGCTCCCATAGACCATACACATACACACACACATAGACCACACACTCACTGCACTCATAAGACATACCACACACACACATACACATGGTACACATGCCCATGCACACTCCTGCACATTGTACCCGGACACACACCTCTCATAAGTCATACACACTACCATCACACATACTCACCACACACACAATACAAACTCATGTACACACTCCTGATACACACACACACACCACACACTCACTCACTCAGAGTGCCCAGGCTGGCTCAGGAAAGGGGGTGATGTCTCTTGTCCATTGGAGCTGAGTCTGAGATGTCCGGAGCCACCGGCCCTCCTCTCTCGGCTGCTTCAAAGATCCCTCAGATAGCTTTGAACTTTGCCCTGCAGACAGACAGACACACACACACACACGCACACCACCTTCCACCTCAAATCCAGAGGCAGCTGGACCGTCTCCCCACGGAGCCGGCGGTGGGCCAGATGGGTTTCTTCGAGGACGATTGTGAAACGCTCCCAGCGAAGCCCTGCGTGGGCAGCAGCAGTAAGGCCAGGCCACAGTGCCAGCCAGGAAGTTGGCGGGCCCCTGGTGTTCCAGCTCTGCAGACGGTCCCCCTCTGTAACTTGCGGTGGGAGGGTGAGGGGCCTCGCTGAGCCGTCAGCAGCAGACTGGAAGCAGCTCAGAAAGCGCCCGCTGCGGGGAAGCTCTCCCAGAGGAAAGATGGAATTCAGGAGCGGCTGGATCCCTGCCCTGAGGAGTTCTCCCACCAGCAGGCTCACCCAGCAGGACTTGTCTTCTTGTTACCCTCCTCCACGGACTCATGGACCCATGGACGGGAGGTGCCTCAACTCTGGTCCCCGAGGGATCTGGAAGCCCCCACCGCCACCGCCACCACCACACACACAACAGAACACATCACACACAAACACACAGTACACACAGCACACACACCAGCACATACCCTACACATCACACACATCAGAATCACCGCAGACACAACACACCAGGTATGCATCACACATGCCAGTCAACACCCTGCATACGTCACCTGCACCACACAGATCATCCGCACACTTTCATGCACCACACTGCACGCACACATACACACACATGCACAGGCCTCAGAGCTTTGGGGTCAGGGTAAAGGATACAGGAATCCCACCCCGGTTCCCCAGCTCACATAAATTATTCCTGGCTCTTTAAAACTTCACAAGGGGCCCTGAGGGCCCTGAACCCCATCTTCCTCCCTGGAGAGGCACCCGCCTCCACCCAGCCAGCGACTAGCAGTCTACATGACAGCCGAGTCCCTGGGCCCCCGAGTCCTCAGTTTCCCCTGTAGATGGGAAGAACGGGTGCAGGCAGCTTGGAAATGACCCTTCAGGACAGTCTGCCTACCACATACCCCTAAGGCCTGGGTGCCCCTAGACATAAGGCGGGAGGTGGGGGGCGTGCTAGAAGGGCAGTCCCATGCCAACCACAGGCAGGCTGGTGGCCAGAGGGGGCTGGGCAGCCAGCGAAGAACCTGGCTTCAATTAGTGGCATTGGGGGGGCTGGGGGGGAGGGACCTGGACTGCACTGTCTTAGTATCCTGGGGCCAGTGGAGGACATAGACCTGGGCCTTCAGCTGGGCCTCTGGGTCCGTGTTCATGTGCTGTTCCCAGAGAGTGTGGGGCGGTGTCCCCTCCGTGGGCTTTGCAGCAAGGGGCTCCTGAGAGCTCAAACCTCCCCTTCGACAGACGCGCAGACACACAGCCGAAATGTGGACACACGATACCCAGACCTGCAGACACAATCGTCCTTCAGCACATGCAATGCTCCCCCTCTCTGGGTGCACAGCCGCGGCGGCAGACACACACAGGCGCCACAACTCGGCCGCAACGTCCCCAAGGGACACAACCCGCGGGTACAAAGCCCATGGAAGGGACACCACCCCACGCTCTCTGGGAACGGCACATGAACACGGACACAGAGACCCAGCTGCCATCGCACACTCACACACACACACACACACACACACACACACACACACACAC
>NW_022111312.1:1117753-1127014 GCF_000313985.2 Echinops telfairi
ACACTGTCCCACTGTTCAGGGCCTCTCAGGACAGGGAGCCCCGGGGCTGGTCAGCCAGGGGCAAGGACTTACCTCCTCGCACAGGCTGGGAGCTCCGCAGGTGGAGCTGCGGGACAGCCGGCCCTGCAGATGGGTCTGGCCACTGCCTGCTCTAAACTTGTGCCTGCACACTCCCTCCCTCGGCCCTGCCCCCTCTTCCCGCCCGCCCCTGCGTGCTGCCTGGGCCAGCTGGATTGCATTAGGAGGGTTTGGGGTGGGGACAAGGGAGGGGGTGGGGCTGCGCTCAGCCCACACACCAGCCCACCCTCTCGCTCACCCTCACCCAGGCGCCCCTCCAAGCCTCTGCTGGGGAAACACCAACCCTGCCCCTGCCCTCTGTGGCTCCAGGCCCTGGTGCTTCGGGGCACATTTGGTGGCCCGGCGGAGCTGTCCCAGGACAAGCGCCCAGGGCTGAGGCCTGGGACCTGCCCCCATTCGCCCACACCCCAAGGAATCCCTCCCCTTCAGATCTGGGAGTCCGGAGCCTCCTGGAAGCCACCAAGAAAATTCCAGGTCCCTCGCTCCAAGGTGACTCAGTGTTTCCGAGGCCCTGGGGGCAGCATGGGAGTCAAGGGCTTCAGGGAGGCCTGAGGCAAGGCTTCGGGCAGGGGGCTGAGTGTGGGCACCTGCTTGCTGGCCCATGTGGGTCCCTTCCTTTCTCAGTTTCCCCAGGCGTGGGGGTGGAGGGAAAGCTCTCTGACTCCCCAGTCTCACGCTGCCCCAGAGGGAGTCTCTCCTGTAGAAGTGAAGGTCCCATTTCATAGATGCGTGAATTCAAGGGGCTCAACCCGGGTCCTGGGTGGGCAGTTGCGGGTCCAGGAACTCGGACCTCCGACTGACCTGAGGAATCCAATAGTGCAGGAGGGCACGTATTCATGGGTGCCCTTCCTGTGTGCAGGGCCATGGTAGGCAGGGGGCTTGGCCGCTGCCAGAGAGGCCCACGCGGACAGGACACCACAGCATGGAGCTACACCCATAGATTAGCCTCTGGCCCAGTGGTTCTCAACCTGGGGGTCACGACTCCTTTGGGGGGGTCGAAGAACCCTTTCACAGGGGTCGCCCGATTCATAACAGGAGTAAAATGACAGTGATGAAGTAGCAACGGAAATAATGTTATGGTTGGGGGTCACCACCACATGAGGAACTGTATGAAAGGGTGGCGGCGTGAGGAAGGTTGAGGACCACTGATCTGGCGAATCTCCTCTGATCATTGGCGAGGGATAGGAATAGCCTGGTTATCAGACAGAGATCTTTGTAGAGACGATGATAGCAGGTATAGTTACGTTAACATGTAAGATCTTTAAAATGATTTTTTTAAATGTAAGCTTTTATTTGATCTCCCTTTTTTAAAAGTTGTTTCAGTTTAGAAACACCAGTGGACAGGAGACACGTGTGGATTCAGCCTCCGGTGAATCCCCTCTGAACATAACCCAGGGAGGTGAGCAGCCTCTCATGCAGAACGCATGAGACTCTGGATGATTGCAGGCACTGTTGGGTTAAAATTCAACACCTTATCATCAGATCTCCCTTTGGACCCAGTTTGAAGTTGGTCTAGTGTTTAATATGTTCAGTTCTCTTTACGAGGGAGGTCTTTCTCTGTCGTATCTTGTTATTGCTGTCAGCTTTTTTGGTTTCTGTGTGTTTTTCGGTATATGGAATCCAGGAGAGGTGGATGTATAGAAACCGTCACTAGATTAGTGGTTCCTCGGGGGTCCGTCCAGCAAGAGGGGCTGGGGAGAAGAGGCGAGCTAATCACAAGGAGTACTAGAAAGAACAAGCTGTTCTAAAATTGATGATGGCGACGACGGTCCAACTCTTCTTGATATGAACGAACTATCGAACTGTGTGCGGCGCGGGCCTACGTTGCAATAAAACAGCTTTGTAAACCAACCAAAACAGCACGGGGCTGGCAGCAGGAAAGAAACCCAGCCGAGGGCTTCGGAGACCCCAGGAGGGAGAGAATGCCCTTCCAGCAAGGAAGGAAACCTCACCCAGACAAGGAGCTGTCTGTGGCCTTGGCGGCTGTGAGCAGTGGACAAAGGGCAGGCAGAGGGCACCACGCTGAAGGCTCGGCGCGCTGTCCATCCGGGAGGTGGGAGGCATCCGAGAAGGCCCAGAGCGGTCTGCTCTCTGACCATCTGCTTCCCAAGAGCCACACCTGAAAGACCCTCTGGATGAGTCCTAGGCTGCACAGGTGGGGTGGCCGAGAGTCACATCCCCTGACTCAGGGGGCGCCAACAGCCACCACACAGCATGGAATATGGGTCCCAAGCACCACGGGTGCCTTCCAGAGTTGGGGGTTGTGGGGGAGGCAAATGGGTAACTGAAGCCCATTTTGCAGCCATGGGAATGGGTGGTCACGGTACCTTGGCTTACCCAGGTGCCAACGGCATCGCGGAGGCCAGAGTCCTTGCTTCTGCGGCAGCCGCAGGATCAGAGTGTCTTACGGGGGGGAGCCCACAGGCCTGTGGCCCCCGCCCCACAGCAGAGGCCCCAGCAAAGGGCTGCCTGACCCTGTCGCCTCTCTTCAATCTCTTCCCTAAAACCTAGCATCGAACCCATCTGAGGACACAGCTTCAACAGTTATGTCAGTCCCTTATTGACAACAACAACAACAACAAAAGCCTCCTAAAGTTCAGCCAAGGAGCCCTGGTGGCATCGTGGTTACACACTGGCGGCTCACTCCAAGGTCAGGAGTTTGAAACCACTGGCTGCTCCGACGGAGAAAGACAAAGCTTTCTACTCCCAAAGAGTTACCGTCTCCGGGGCTTAAAAAGAAAAGAAAAAGGCTTACTGTCTTGGAAACCCACAGGGCAGCTCTGCTCTGCCCTCCAGGGTCACGAGGAACAGCATTGACTCCTTTGGCAGGGAGTTTGAGTCTGAAAGGTCTGCCGGGTCTCAAGCCCTGTGTGGGGTCGAACAAAGAGCTGCCCCTCTCTGGACTGTCATCAAACGTGGGGCTGAACCTCAGGAAGACAAGGAGGGGCACTGAGGAAGCAGAAGTAGAGGGGAGGCTGGCAGCAAGGTCACATGCAAAGGCCCGGAGGCGGGTGGAAGCGCAGTATTATTCAAGCAGCGTTGGACGCCTCAGCGGTTTCTGCACTACCGGGACACGGTGCTCCGTCAATGCTTGTTGGCCATAAGAATGACCTTGACCAACTGTCCCCATGCTCATGTTCCCGGGATGTGACGAGCCCCACATTCACGCAGCTTCTCCTGTCCAACTGCAGAGGTTCTTCGTCCCTTCCTTCAGTCCTTGGACCTGTCGTGGGCCCAGGATGCCCCCTGGCCCCATGGCCATGGCTCTAAGAGGTGAGGCCAGGTCAGTGGCAAGGAGCCGTGCCAGGGCCTGCACCAGGGTCTCAGCAACCCCACTGCAGTTAGCAGCCATGGTCTTCGCCCTGTGTGAGGAGGAGGAGGCAGGGAGGGGGCAGGAAACCCCACCCCCTCAGGTCTCTGCCAGGCTCGTCCACCATCAGGCCCTGGAGCTGGCTACTGGCCACCCCTCCTGCCCGCACAGCAGCCCCTCAGCTCCAGCCTGCTCAAGGGCCCCGAGTCCTTTGTAATTACGCAGGCCACTGGGGCCTGTCCTTGGGGCAAAAATAGCCCTAGTCTTTCATGTGGCCACAGAGCCCTGGAGCCAGGGCCCACCACAGGCTCTGTTCCCTTCAGAGACACCCGGGGAGCGTCTGCCCAGCCGGCAGCCCAGGAGGCAGGTCTGCCTATACCAGCAGGCCAGAGCTCCAGGCAGGCTGAGAAGCCTCACGGGCTCAGTTTCTCCATCTGCAAGCTAGGCATGTTGGCTCATTCCACAGCTATTTAGCACACAGCTGCACATGCCAACTGCCATGCCAGGCACCACAGGACGCGGACGAATGAATGAGGCAGAAAACACTGGCACCTTTGGCTTGGGCTGTCCCCTCTGCCGGAAGCATGTTCTCCATGCTTGCCGCCGTGCCTGACCACCTCGTATGCGTGCTATACTTTAGCAGTCACCTCCTCCAGGAAGCTCTCCGGGGTCCCCCAGCCTGCACCCCCTGACACCCCACTTAGAGCATTGGCTGTGCTGGGCTGTAATCACTTGTTTACCTGTGTGGCTACCCAGTGTTTCCCAAAGTGGGTGATGTCACCCCCTGGGGGGCGCTGGCATGATCGAGGGGGGACTGCAGAAGCAATATCGACAGCTTATCCCAGATGGTGTCTACATGTAACAAACATGTTTTGTAGCCATGGCAGAGCAGTTTTTGGGGTTTTGTCTTTCTGAAAAGGGGCAATAGGCCAAATCGGCTTGGGAATCAATACTCTAGACCGGTGGTTCTCAACCTTCCTCATGTCGCGACCCTTTCATACAGTTCCTCATGTGGTGGTGACCCCCACCCACCCGTAAAATTACTTTCGATGCTACTTCGTCACTGTCATTTTACTACTGTTATGAATCGAGAGACCCCTGTGAAAGGGTTGTTTGACCCCCCCAAAGGGGTAGCGACCCACAGGTTGAGAACCACTGCTCTAGACTGCAGAAGAAGGTGGCACTGTGGGTTAGGCTTGGGCTGCTAGGTGCAAGCTTGGTGGGTCAAACCCACCAGCCGCTCCTTGGAAGAAAGAGGAAGCAATCTGCCCCAATAACGATTTACAGCCTCAGGAACCGGCTGCTGTGGTTCTGCTCCATGCTCTCCAGGGTCTCCATGAATCGGAATCAGCTCAACGGCAGTCAGGTTGGTGTGGCAGTCACACCATCTGGTGTCAACTTGAGACTATGAAGAGGTGGAGTTGAGCCTGTCAATCAGGCCGCAGCTTGATGACCTCATTTGGAGGCGCGAAGGAGATCAATAACTCGCTGGAGGCGGGACACAAACTCACTCCCTGCCAGACATTCCTGTTGACCAGGCGCATGGAGCTATGCGGATGGCAGCCAGAGCCTTGGAGCTGGAGGAGCCATGTGGAGACCCACGCCAGCGCTGAGATGCTTCCACCACCACCACCACTGGATCCACAGCACTTTCCACCCACTGGCCTGTGATCTTCCTGTACGTGGCATCATTGCATGTGTTGCATGAGTCTGAAGAGGAATTTACAGACTGGTACTGGACATATGGGCTAATATCAGACATAAGGACTTGATCTGGACTGGGCTGGGCTGATTTGTTAATGTACAATTACTCCTTATATAAAGCTCTTTCTTATACACACATGAGTGTCTATGAAATGGTGTCTCTAGTCTACCCAGACGAACACAGTTGGGTTTGGGTTTTGCTGGACTGTGATCACCGCTCAGCCGTCAGCCTGTCCTACCATCGTGGCTTGCTTCTTGCTGTGGTGCTGGAAGCCCTATCACCAGGATCTCGCTTAGCAGCACCTACCCTTGATGGGACAGGATTCAACAGAGCTTCAAGACTAGGCACACTAGGAAGAAAGGCCTGGTGATCAGAGTCCAAAAATTAGCCTGTGAAAAACTTATGGTTGACAACAGGCTGCTTTCTGTGGACCCCTCGTCAAAAGAGGCAGACACGGTGGTGGGTGACAGAGACAGTGGTGAGGGTAGGAGAGAACCTCAGTGAGGTGGACTGTCCCCACAGTGGCTCAGAGTTGGACTTGAACATGGTAGCGACCCTGAGGATGATGCAGGACTGGGCAGCATTTTGTTCTGCTGTGTGGACATCACTGTGAGTCAGGATCCACTCAGTGAAAACCATATACCTACCTGCCTGTCTGTTTGTCCATCCATTCACACACCTACTCATCCAATCATCTATCTATCTATCTACTCATTCATACATCAACCCACTCATCTATCCATCCATCCACTTACCTATCCACCGTTCCAACATCCACCCACTCATTTACCCATCCATCTAGCCATCCATCCACTTACCTATCTACCTACCTATTTAGCCATGCAACATCCACCCACTCATTTATCCATCTATCCACCAGCCTATCCATCAATCCATACATACATCCATATATCCACCTACCTACCCATCCATCCATCTACTCACCTACCCACTCATTCATCCAGCTATTCATCCATCTATCCATCAACCTATCCATCCATCCATGCATCCACCTACCCATCATCCATCCATCCATCCATCCATCCATCCACCTACCTATCTACTTACCTATCTACTCATCCAAACACCTACCCACTCACCCATCCATCCACATATTCATTCATCCATCCACCTACCTATCTACTTATCTATCTACCCATCCAAATGTCCACCCACCTAATCATCCATCCTTCCAATCTACCCACTCACCTATCCTTCCACCCACACACCCATCCATCTATCCTCCATCTGTCTATCAAGCTGTCCAGCTGTCTATCTAGCTGTTTATCTTTCCAGCTGTCTAGCTAAGTGTCTGGCTGTCCAGTTGTCTGTAGGCTGTGAGCTGCCTGTGGATAGGATCAGGGCCCTTTCTGTCCCTCTATCCCTGCTGGTGCATGCAGCACACACTGCATGCTCTTGGCACAAATCCACCAGCCAACGGGAAGATGCTCGTTCCATATTGCAGGTGGGAACTGAACTCCAGGCTGCCCAGACATAATTCCTTTATTCCTTGATTCACTTAATGGATATTGACCAATGGCTTTGCTTGGGAAAACAGACAGAAACAAGGCAGAAGAGGCTCCTGCTTCAGGAGCTGCCAGGTGAGCAACAGATAACTCAACATTAGGAAAGAGCGTCAACTCTCAAGGAAATAGAAAGGACGGTGAGCTGGGGACTGGATGTTGGGTGTGAGAGCAGGCACCCGGCAGCTGTCTTCGCAACGGAGGTCAGCGATAGCCGGTCGTCAGGAAGACTGAGTTGACAACCTGCAGGACAAGAGGAAGCAGCCACCCAAAGGGCAGGGGGAAGGGCCTCCGGGGCAGAGGGAACAGCAAATGTGGGGGCCCCGGGCGGGGAAGGGCCTGGCACTGGGCCCCTTGGCTGATCTGTTCATCTAAGAAACCTTTTGAGAGAAGAAATCGTAGACCCACAGCAGCAGCAGGCTTGCCCCTCACTCTGTGCGACCAGAGAGATCGAGCTCCTTCCAACCCTGATGTTCTGTGACTGCAAGTCTCCTTCCCACTGATTTCCAGAATTGCTCCATCGCCCCCCGCCCCAGCCTCCAACTGCCAGCAAGCAGCCAGAACACCCACCTGCTGCTGGGCCGGGGGGTGGGGGGCAGCCACACGGATGCAGCCACTTGGGGAAATGGCCTGGCAGTGTTTTGTGTTTTTTTAAATAAACTTAACGAGATGTTGCTTGTCTGACCCAGCCATCCCACCTCCAGATTTTTCCCCCGGGAGCAGGAAAGCGCATGTCCAGGCTCAAACCACACCCAGCAGCTGTGTGGACCACAGCAAACGATGGCTAGTCTTGCGAAGAATGGGAATTCCAGAACACGTCATTGTGTCCGTGTGTTGTGCCCATCTATGCGCGTGGAGCAAGAGGCAGTGTGTGAGCAGAACCAGGGCGTACTGCATGGCTTAACATCAAGAAAGGTGCGTGTCGGAGTTATAGCCTCTCACCATACTTGTTCAATCTGTACGCTGAGCAAATCACCAGACAGTGGATTCTAGGCCGAAGAATGCGGCCTCAGCATTGGGGGAAGGCTTATGAACAACCTGCGATAGGCAGGTGACACCACCTTGCTTGCTGAAGGCGAGGAGGGTTTGAAGCCCTTGCTGATGACAATCAGGGGCTGCAGCCTTCCGGGTGGAAGACCCAAATCTTCACAAGACCCATTGGGGAATATCACGTCAATGGAGAAAAGATAGTTGTCAAGGATTTTGCTTGGATCCACGGTCAATGCTCATGGAAGCAGCAGCCAAGAGGTCAAACGACGCATTGCCCTGGGTACATCTGCTGCCCAAGACCTCTACAGAGTGTTGAAGACCAAGGATGTTCCTTTGACGACTAAAGTGGGCCCGACCCGAGCCGGGGTATTCTCAATCACCTCCTATGCATGTGAAAGTTGGGCATTGGCTAGGAAAGATGGAAGAGGACTTGGTGCATTGGAATGACGGTGCTGCTGAAGAGTATTGGCCCAAAGGACAAACCAATCTCTCTCGCCAGGAGCATGGCCAGCATCCTCCTTAGAAGTCAGGATGGCCAGGCTTCATCTGATCACCTTTGGACATGTTGTCAGGAGAGGCCAGTCCCTGGAGAAGGACGTCGTGCTTGGTAAAGTGGAGGGGCAGGGAAAGAGATGGATGGACGCAGGGGCTGCAACCGTGGGCTGAAACTTAAGAGCCGGGGTGAGGCTGGCACAAGACAGGGCCATGTTAACATCGGGTTATGGTGGGTCGGAACCGGCTCCTTGGCACCTCACCCAGCCCCAAGGCAGCTTCATTCACAACCGCCCCAACCCAGAAACAGCCCTGGGGGTCACAGGGGCAGCAGGAGCACAGGCCCTGAGGCTGGGCCGGGCACACGCTGAAGTAGTGTCCTGTGCTGCTCAGGGCCCCGGATCAGCTCCGCAGGGAATGAAACGGCGTCCCACCTTCACAAACAGCCAGCGAACCTGTCCCACAGAATTCCATTTCCGTGGGGTTCCGGGGCATGGGCTGCGAAGAGGGTTCCAGAAGCTTCTGGAACTGGGAACGTGCAGTTTCTAGTTTGGGGTGGCAATTGTGCCTGGGGGAAAGCCAAGCTGCCCACGGAAGGCTGGTGCACTTCACATCAGTGGTGACAGTTGAAATGTTTCTTAGAACATAGGTGAGCCCCGAATCTTCCCTGATTGCAGGGGTGGGGGTGGGTGGGAGCTGTCCAGTAGGCTGAGGGCTGGAGGGCCTGCAGGCCCAGGGTAAACATTTACATTCTGAGGGCTTCCGGAGCCCACGAGTGGGAATGTAATCATGGGGACCACCCTGCTATTGGCTGGGCCGGGTGGGAGCGGGGGGTGGGGGGGTGGGGGGGCCGGGACGCAGAGGTCATTGCTCCAGGAGTCTCCTGGGCCTCACCAGGGTGAGTGGGGGTGATGGGTGGCGACAGCACCCTTTGCAGCAGGTGGAGAGGGTGCTAGGCTGGTTGTGAGCAGGTGGGGAGTGAGGGAAACAGAAACGAGAGCAGGGCCTTGGTGGGAGAGAAGGAGGTAGGCCCAGAGGTGTGGGGGCGCACAGGTAAGGCCCCCCCATAGTCCTGCTCTCTGGTCCCTCATTCTACTCTACAGGCTGTGGCCTGGCTGCGCCCGCCAGACACCTCTGCTGATTGCCCTCCTCCTGTTCCTCCT
>NW_022111312.1:1127212-1137983 GCF_000313985.2 Echinops telfairi
ACAGGCCATTTGAAAAGAGAAGGTTGCAGCGCAGAGATGGCCTGCTAGAGGGTGATGCCTGGGGTGGGGGTGGGGGTAAGGGGAGCAGAGAAGGGGTGCAGAGCCCACTGCACAGGCATGGTTGTTGACTGAGGCTCAGGAAGGTGACCTTCCAAGCAGAGACCTGAAGGGGGCGAGAGTGAGTCGAGGCAAGGGCTCCAGGTGGAGGGGAGGACAGGGCAGTGGAAAGGGCAGGGGCACCTGGTGGAGTCGGGTGGGGGAAAGAGCCTGCCACGGCTTTGGGGACAGGGTGGAGGGGAGGGAGTGAAAGGAGAGGGGCTGGGGTCCAGGGCCTCAGCTGACACTTAAAGGGGGTTGGGCTTTTACCAGAGGACCAACCACAGCTGCCCAAGTGTGTTAAGCCCCTCCCAGCGCCCCCTCATACACACGGCCCTGTCCTCTGGACAGCCCTGATCAGGACACAGCTGTGGGGCCCACTCTGGACAAGGGACAGTGCTTCTTCTCCAGCACCCTCCAGGGGCCACCTCCTCCCAGCAGCTGCAAGAGCCAGGCTCCTGCACCAAAGCCCGGGGCATCCCACGGAGGGGCTTGCCAAGGGCCCTCCCACCCCATCCAGACCCACCCACCAGGTGAGGGAAGGGACAGGGTCCCATCCAGGAGGAGCCAAGACCTCCTGCTCTTCAGGGAGTCTGGGTGCTGCTGCTTCAAGCTGGGTGTCCACTCTGGGGCTCTGTTTCCTCATCTGTAAACGGGTGGGGGTGGGGGGAGGAGTAGCAGAACCCCTCGGACTTCCCATGAGCATGCCGGGAGCCCTTGGCTCCTCAGAGGAACACCAGCAGTGACACCTGCACGGAGGTGGCCCCGGGCAGCCCTGACCCACAGAAAAGGACAGAGCCACCCCTGCCTGGCCTGATCAGTCAGCAAGGGGTGGCCCTGGATCCTTGGCGGGGTGGCCTCAAATCCTTGTAGAGCTGGCCCCCCAAACTTGGAGGGGTGTTCCCTGAATGCTTGGAAAGGCGCTTTTCAATCCTTGAAGGGGTGTCCCCAATCGCCATGGAGGAGTGCTCCCTGGTTCTTGGGGTTCCCCCAAATCTTTGTGAGGAGCCCCAAACTACTTAGAGGAGTGCTCCCAAATCCTCAATTCTTTGGAGGGGTGCCCCCAATATTAGAAGTCACATGAACCCCAGTCCGGGGGCTGGCCTTCCTCTAGCCTCCCACCCCTGCCCCACCTCCACCTAGCCTCTGGTCTTGAGGATGGGAGAACGACTGATCCCCAGCTGACCCCTGAGAGCCAGGCTAGGACACTTGGCTCACTGTGGTGGTAGTGCGGGGGAGGGGTTGTGCTCTGACAGCTGGAAACATCTGGTTTGCATTGTCCGCTGGAAGCACAGGGCCAGGCAGCTCAGGAATTTGTGAGCTAATTTTAGGCCCAAAGACAGAGCTCACCAGGGCGGGTCTGCAGCCCCGAACACTGGGCTGGGGGCCGAGGGGCTACGACCAACCTATGGGATGCCCCACACCTGCTGGCAGCCAGGCACGCCCTCCCAAGACAGGGCCAGCCAGGACCTACTGTGCACCCGCACTGAAGCAGCGGCCCTCCCACCAGGCTGGCAAGCCCCCTAGCACAGGTGAGAAAGCCCAGGTTTCAAGGGTCAACAGATTCCCCGCCTCTCACAGTTCACAAGTGGTGGCACAAGGATTCGAACTTGGACCCCATCCCTCCACTGCCTTAGCCCCCAGCCTCCTGTCACTTCTCCGAGGCTGCTGTCGCCCCTGACACTCACACCTCCCACCCCTCACTCCGAGGAGCATCCAGTCAAAGCTGCTGTAGTCCCACTGTGTGCCAGCACGGCGCTGGGACCAAGAGTTCAGCACCAAGGCCACTGCAGACCCATCATCACCTTGGAAGGGACCTGAGGCTGTTCCAGAAAACAGCCGGGGTTCGAGGGGCCGCCCTAAGGAAGTGATACCAGTGGTCTTCTGGGAGGCCACTTCCTTGTTACCTCCCTGCCATCAAGTTGGATCCAACTCATAGCAACCCTATAGGATGGAGCAGAACTGCCCTGTGGGTTTGTGCGACCATCAACCCCTCGGGAACAGGCAGCCTCATCTTTCTCCCACAGAACTGCTGGTGGGCTTGAACCGCCGACCTTATAGTTAGCAGCCCAACACGTACCACGCTATGCTCCCAGAGAAAACCTGCGGCACCAGAGCTCTTTCAAAGGGCTGAAGAGTAAGGATGTCACTTGAAAGACTGAGGTGTGCGGGGCCCGGCCCTGGTCTGTTCCCCGGCCTCGTCTGCACGGTGCAGTGGGGCACGGAATGAGGAAGGCGGAGGAAGAATCGGTGCGTTTGAACAACGGTGCGTTCGATGGTGCTGGGGAAGACTATTGACAGTCCCGCGAGCTGCCCAGGAGCCTGCAGATCTGTCTGGGAAGAAGTCCAGCCAGAGCGCTCCTCAGAGCCAGGATGGGGAGACTTTGTTTCGTCTCACCTCCTTGGGACATGTTGTCGCAGGGACCAGTCCCTGGGGAAGGACATTGGGCTTGGTAAAGCAGAGGGGCACAAACAAGAAGAAGCCCCTTGGTGAGATGGACGGACACAGTGGTCGCCAACGGGCTCCAAGGACAAGGACGGTGAGGATGGGGCAGGGCCATGCGGGGTCCCTCTGGGGCCCGTCAGGTCGCTGAGAGTCAGAGCTGACCGCACAGCACCTGCCATCTAGCCCAGTGGTCCTCCGCCGTCCCCATGCTGCCCCCTTGAATACAGCGCCTCGTGTCCTGGGGACCCCCAACCACAACATTCTTTCCCCTGCTACTTCATCACTGTCATTTTGCTACTGCTGTGAATCATCATGTCAATATCTGATTGATAGGCAGGATGTGTTTCCATTGTTACAAATTGAACACCATGAAAGCATTCATCACAAAACAATATGTCATTGTGAAATATTTATTTCTAGGGACAAATAAATGACATGTTGTCTTGAAGCACGGTATAGCATGGGTAACGGTCTTCACGCCGGATACTCGTAGGTGGGCGTATCTGCATGTGGGCGGACCCACCTGGAGACGGATAGAGGAGCGCTGTCTCGGTTCCTAACACCTTCGGAAAGAGGCGTTTTCCGATGGTCTTAGGCGACCCTGTGAAAGGGTCGTTTGACCCCCAAAGGGGTCACGACCCACAGGTTGAGAACCGCTGGTCTGACCAGATGACCTAACCCAGAGGGTTTACTTCTTTTAAT
The DNA here is from genome assembly GCF_000313985.2 of Echinops telfairi. Taxonomy (NCBI): domain Eukaryota; kingdom Metazoa; phylum Chordata; class Mammalia; order Afrosoricida; family Tenrecidae; genus Echinops; species Echinops telfairi. Next base: position 1,130,457 of record NW_022111312.1, read on the forward strand.
TGGGGGGATGTTAGAAAAACACCAAAGCTTAAAACAAATGAGCAAACAATAAAACCCTCATGCCATTCCGTCAAATCCAATTCACGGCGACCCTCTAGGGTAGACAGCCCAGAAACCCTGTGGGGACAGTCTGTCTGTCCTACAGGGTCCCTATCAACAGCCGCAGAGTGATTTCCTTTAACTGACTCTCTTGCTGCACACCTGCCCAGTGACCTGCTGTGTCCAGGGGTGCTGCCAGAATTTGGGGGAGGGGGAGGAATGACAATTCCTGACTACAAGAACCTCCTCCCTGCAGGCCCTGGTAGCCCAGAGGGCACCAGACTGGGTACTGCCCAGCGGCTACCACCCAGAGCCTCCTGCCAGGGCACAGGCTGCGTCAGATCAAGGGCCTGGCTTTGATCCTAGGGAATTTAGGGAGTTCCCACCGGTCTGCAAGGAGCTACCCTCGGGTGACTGGTGGCCCCAGAAAGTCTGCATTGGGCTTCTTAAGAATAGAATCCCACATCTGCTGCTGACAAGCTACGTGACCTCAGGCAGGTCCCCTCGAGCCTCTTCGCGTCTTCGCTGCCATCTCTTCCATGGCAGAGTTAAAATAGACCTGCCCCAGGGTGGGCATCACTGGGGAGAAAGCAGGCGAAGGCCGGAGCAGGGGCTAGCCCCAGGACACGCACAACAGCGTGCGAGGTGGCCGTGGCCACTGTGGTCACCACTCATCGTGGCCATAGATGGGAAGTGTGAGGCTCGAGAGCAGCCATGGTGGCATCATGGTTACACATTGGACTGTGAGCAGCAAGGTCCGCAGTTCGAAACCACCTGCCTCTCTGTGAGCGAGAAAGACAGGCCTTCTACTCCCGGACAGAGTGACAGTCTTGGAAGCTCACAGGAGCAGTTCTGCCCGTCCTGCAGGGTCACTATGAGTCCGCATCGACTTCATGGCAGCAAGTTATTCCAAGTTTTGTGGCACCTGGGAGAGGGGCCCAGGCATCAGACCGGCCTTTGTCTTCTTCCTAGATCTTCCGGGAAGTGAGAAATCCCCAGGGACCTCAGGGAAGGGATTCTTGCAGGCAGGAATTGGACTCAGCCCCCCTACCCCAAATCCTGGTGGGACCCTTAGACAACGCAGGTGATTGGGACATGTTTGTGGAATATTCCAGCAGCAGAGGGATCGGTAAAGAGAAGTAAGACATTCCCCACTGTCCCTGCCACATGTGGCTCCCTCCTGAGTGGGAGGGGTGGTCAGGCAAGCAGTGGCCACTCGGGGACACAGACATGGGACCCATTTTACAGGTGGAGAGAGTAAGTCCCTGAGTGGAAGAGACTGACCCAGGGGGTGAGGACTGGTCCTCTCAGAGGCAGGGGGAGTGGGGAGAGGGCCCAGCAAGGGAGGTGCTGAAGCATTGCTGGAAGGTTCTCCCTGGCCTGGGGTGCTGGGCCCTAGGGGTGAGGGATGGGAGAGGTGGTGTGAGGGGCCATGGAGAGAGTGCAGAGCAGAGAGGGAGTAGGTGTGGGGCGCATCTGGGGAAGAGGGCCACACTCAGGCTCCGGGCAGACAAGGTACTGAGGGGAATGGGCAGGGAGCGAAGAAGCGGGGAACATCTTTGGAAGTTGAGCCCTAGGGAGTTGGTGAGAGTCTCTGAGCAGGGGAGCAGTCATGGCGGGGCTGCAGGCTTGGATTCACGGGGGATCTGGGTGGAGGACACCCCCTGCCCCCTTTCTCCAGCCCCTCCCTTCCAGTAGCAGCTGTCTCTTTGGGAGAGACTGAGTGGGAAGCAGGGGTGCCAGTGGAGAAAGCTTCCTCTTTCTTCCGTGATGAAAGCGGCTGGAGGTTTTGAACTGCTGACCTTGAGGTTAGCAGCCGAGCCAATGGACAAACCACTATGCCACCAGGGCAGCTGCTTCACAGGCTCCAGGCAAGGTGCTGAAGTATTTCTTAACACTCACACGCCCCTCACCTGAGCACACCTGGGCTTCCACAGGCCCCAGCACCCACCTGCTGGCTCGAGGCTTGATTTTAGACCAGGGGTTCTCAACCTTCCCGATGCTGTGACCCTTTCATACAGGTCCTCATGTGGTGGGGACCCCAACCATAACATTATTTTCATTGCTACTTCGTCACTGTCATTTTGCTACTGTTATGAATCGTCATGTCAATATCTGATACAAAGGATGTGTTTTCATTGTTACAAATTGAACATCACGAAAGCACAGTGATTCATCACAAAAACAACATGTCATCATAGATTGTGAAATATTTATTTCTAATGACAAATTTTGTCTTGAAGCACGGTGTAGCCTGGGTAACAGTCTTCACGCCGGGTACTCAGATGTGGGCGTATCTGCATGTGGGCAGACCCGCCTGGAGACGGATAGAGGAGCGGTGTTTTGGTTCCTAAGACCATCAGAAAGAGGTGTTTTCCGATGGTCTTAGGCGACCCCTGTGAAAGGATCGTTCGAGCCCCAAAGGGGTCGCGACCCCCAAGTTGAGAACTGCTGTTTTAGACTCTATTTTTCACGCTTAGGGGACATAGATCACAACCCACACTTATTTGGGTTCCCACACTTATTTGAGTTCCCACACTTATTTGGCTTACCACCCCTTTTTCAGGGGAATAAAAATAACAAGACTCAGCATTGACTCCCCCCCATTAAAAACGTTTGTTCTCTAGCCCACCTGCAGGATGAAGAATCCTCCCTGCCATCGAGTGGATCCACCTCCCACAGGACAGGTCCAACTGGCCCTGTGGGTTTCTGAGACTGCGACTCTTGACGAGAGCAGAAAACCTGGTCTTTCTCCTGAGGAGCGGCTGGTGGTTTTGAACGGCTGACTTTGAGGTAGCAGCCCAGCGGAACCCACGATGCCACGGAGCTCCTGCTTTTGCAGCCCCACCCCCGCCCCCTCCAGATCATTCTAACGCCCCCATCAGGGGGGCAGTGTTGCTCCCTTGCTTAGGGTTGCCTCAGATGTGGCAGTTGACCTGCTTCCGTGAATGTGGGCAGCTCTCCCATCTCACCAGAAGGCCGACTCCAGTTGGAATCGGCCTGGTGGCCTTGGGATTTGATCGGCCTCGGGATTTGATTCGTTTGGCCTGTTCCAACCTCCCCAGCTTGATTGCCCGAGTGTCCTGGTCCCCCAAGCCATCTCGTCTGGGTTCAGAGAACACTCTCTTCCCTCCCAGCCACCCAGTCAGCAACGTGGTCTCCTTCAAGCTGCCCACATGGTGTTCCTGACCCCTCTCACCTTGGCCCCCTGGACAAGCTCAGGCCCTGCCACACATGCCCAGTATCCTTCGAAGGGCTCCTTTGGGGCACAGGCAGGTTCCTCTCTGCCCCCTTCTAGACTGGGGGCTGTCCTGCTTACATGACAGACTCAAGATATACACACCCACCCACCACCACCACCACCCTGCACCCAGTCGCTAGCCAAGTGGGCACTCTCTGAGCTGGGGCCTAGCTGAAGGGCAGGCAGGGGCCCTGGAGAGAGTTAGAGAGCCCCTCCCCTGAGCAGATGTGAGAGAAGTTCACCAAGAGGTGGCAGTCCCAGTGGAGAGGAGACCCAGAGCTTGTGGGCATATTTAGCGGCCCCCTCCCATCCCATCTGCACGCCTTCCTCCTCTGCCAGTTGAGCTGAAGCCCGCCGAGCCTGGTTCGCAGCAGGGTGGAGCTGGCTCTCGGGGCCTCAGTGTCCTCAGCAGTAAAATGGGATCACAACTGCATGCACCTGCCTCAAAGGCTCCTTGTGAGGCCCAAGAGTGGCATGGGGCAGAGCCCATAGTAAGGGCTCAGGAAACGCCAGCTCCCTGCCCCCAGCCAGACCTCTCTGCCCTGGCCTCCACCTGCACTCTGACTGGTACTCTCTGCAAGGACAGGGCCAGGTTGTGCCCGGGGCCAAGTGCACATGTCACCCCCCTTCTAAGTAACGAGGCTGCCCCCCTGGAGTCAACTTCCAGGCACCAGGCAGGTCGACCAGCTCGCCAGTTTGGGGCCTGGAATTTCCCTAGAACCCCACTGAGCTTTCAAGGAAATGAGACATCGTGGTAAAAACCAGGATGACTTTTTGACTCAGTCCTGGGTTGGCGTCTCAGGTCCTCGTGTGCCCCGGGACGGCGGGTTGGCTTCACCCGTCCGAGCCTCCGTGTCCCTGTCTGTAAAACGAACAGCATTCACACGGGATTGTTCAGAGAGCACCCGCAGGGGTGAGCGTTCAGGAATTGTAAGCTGCAGTGGATGAAGGGGTCTGGGCTGGGCGGTCTGCCAGAGGCAAGGCTGGGCTCAGCAGAGCGCCTCTGTCAGCTCGTGAGGGCACGGTCCTGTATGCAAAACTCGCCAAGGCAGACCTTTAATAAATAATAGAATGGACCATAATGCATGTCGTAGCCTGACATTCTACCGTGAAGACCAAGCTCATCCATTCTTAAAACTCATCTCCTCCCGATTGGCCTTATGGCATTTTACTCTTCTCTGTGTCCTGAGTGCCGGCCACGGCCGGCCGGAGAACAGATCGATCTGTCTTGGGGGAAGGGCAAGAGAAGGCTCTGTAGGAGAGGATGGCGAGAGTTCGTCGTGTGTACTTGGGACGTGTCACCCAGAGGGACCACCTGTGAGGGCGGTACGTGACCCAGCGGTGTTTCCTTCTGTCGTGTACACGGAACTGCCTGGACGGCACCCAACAAACCACACCAAGATGCCCTTGAAGGTTATTTACAGGGACTGCAATGTAAACTCTCAAACCCACTGCCATCCGGCCGATTCCACTCGCAGTAGCCCTGTAGGACGGGTGGAACTGGCCCTGTGTCCCCGAGGCTGTACACCGTGACCCGGAGTAGAAAGCCTCCTCTCCTCCTGATGGTACGATCGTGTGTTCTACTGCTTCTGTAGGCCAGAGGAGACCTGCCCCGTAGGGTTTTCCAAGGCTGAACATCTGTACATTAGTCAGACAGCCTCGTCTTCCTCCTGGCGAGCGGCTGGTGGGTTTGAACCGCCGGCTTGGCAGGGAGCCGTGGAGTGCTGATCTGTTGTGCCACGGTGGCTGCAAGCTCAGAGTCAGCACTGGGTGGAAATTGGCCAGCAGTCAAATCATCAGGACTTGGGGTCCCCTGCTAGTGTTCCCCTGGGCTAGGAGCTGGTGGGTTTGCCCGACTGAGGACCAAAAGGTTCGGCTGGAGTCCGCTCAGAAGAAAGGTCTGACCACTTACTTCTGAAACCTCGGTGGTGGCAATGACTATGGACAGGGTCTGCTTTTCTGGCTCCCAGAGTGAACCCCCTCCTCCTTCCCCCAGGGACGGGGCTGCGATGGCTCCAGAGGTAGAGGCGGGCGCCCCCTGGCGGCTGCTTCAAGCACCCATCCTCACCCCTGTGAGCTTCCACGCTCATTAAGGAGCCGATACCAAGGGCTCAAGTCGTAAGAAAATGTTCTGCGAATGATGATGGCAACATATGTATAAATGTGCTTGACACAGTGGATGGATGGATGGATTGTGGTAAGAGCTGTATGAGCCCCCAATAAAACGGTAAAAAACAAACCAAAAAAGAGACCGTAGTCTGGGACACCCACGGGCATGGGGGTGGGTGTCTACTCAGACCTGGAGGACTGCTGAGTAAGGAAAGAATCAATGGCAGTGAGGGTTTGTTTGTTTACTTAAGTCGGCTCTGACTCCTGGTGACCTCGTGTGACACACTCAAACGGCCCCAGAGGTTTCCCCACGCGCAATCTTTTTCTTTTTCTAATCATTTTACTGGGGGCTCTCCCGGCTCTTATCAAAATCCCTCCATCCCTCCGTGTTAAGCACATTTGCACACATGTTGCCATCATCGGCTGCGATCTCTAGGGGAGCGGATCATGAGGTTGCTCTCCCTGGGAGCGGCCAGGTGGGTTCGAACCACACACCTTTCCGTGAGCAGCCGAGCGCGTAACCACTGTGCCAACCGGGCTCCTGGCACCACCTGTCACGAATCAGTGTGGCCGAACAAAACCCTCAACCCGGAGAGGGGACCCCACTGACAGACTCATGGGAGACCAGGCTTGCACGGTCACCCAGCGTCCCCACACAGGTGCCCCGGGGAGACGGAAGAGCTGTGTGCACCCTGCCCAGAAATGGATCTGATGTGGCCAAGTCCTCCAGCCTCCGGGTCCCCGTCCCCTCCCAAAGGGGACGTATGGGATGCACCCTTGTAATCCATGAGCCTGCCTTCTCCAGGGCTGGCTGCCCAGCCCACAGAGGGTGACACCCCCACCCCTCCCCGACCAACACCCACACCCCTCGCCTGCCATCCCCTAGTTCTACCCCAGCAGGATTTCCTAAACACCATTTCTGGACCTGCGTGGCCCTTTCCCATCCACCCCAGCCCCGTCCTCGCCCGCTCTGTTCCCTACGCCTCTGCTGCCTGCCACGCCTGCCCCCAGCCACTGTCTCCTGACCTGCTGCCCAGGTCACCGGCCCCCGTGCTCTCTTGGCAGGAGATTCCCTGGATGCAGGAACCCACCTTTCACTCCCAAAGAAGCCACTGCAGGTGTTTTTCTAGAAGGGAAGGAAAAAAACCTCCCCCGGCCCCTCTGCCAATAATCTTCCTCCCCCAGAAGACAGAGCAGCTTGTCCTGAACACTAGGGTTACAGCCCTTTTGTACACACCTATCTCAACAGACCACGAGTCACACGGGCACATGAATGAAACCGCGCCATTTCTTTAGGCGACAGCTGCCTTCGTCCCCAGGAGCCCTGGTGGTTAAAGCACTCGCCCAAGAGGTGGCGGTCTGCGCACATCTAGCTTTTGGAAGCCTACTGGGACCGTACTTTTCACTCCCACAGGGCCGCTATAACCCAGAGTGTGGCAAACAGGAAGATTTCTCCCAAGTCCTCTCCCCAAATAGATGTTAGACTTAGGACACTGCTTACAGCTAATGGTAAATGATGGTCAAGTTACCTCCCTGAAGGCAGTCAGTTGCTGGACTACTGTCTGGTCCCACCACAGTAGGGCCCACTCCCTGCTGTTAAGGACAATGGGCTACTTCTCCCTGAAGGCTTGCAGTCTTGGTTTGGTCCCTGTAAGTGGGGTTTACACCTATTGATAATGGTCTATATAGTGAGCCAGAATACAGGTCAAGCCTGCTCAATGACATCCAAAGTTAGGCTGCCATCCTGAATCTAGGATCCACCCATCTTGTCACATGTGTACCCCCAATACCTCCCCTTCCTATTGCGTGTATATCCCTAGATTGCCCCCCTCTCATTGCTGTATAACTGTATTAGTCTGGGTACTTTACAGAAACACATCCACAGCAACTCATGTATAAGAAAGAGTTTTATATAAAGGTTAAGTGTACATCAAGAAAACATCCAACCCAGTGCTGCCCAAGCCCACAAGTCCAACATTAACCCATATGTCCAACACCGATCCACAAAGTCCTCCTCCATCTCACAAAACACACACTATGATGCTGACTGTAGGAGGAAAGCCGAGTCAGTGAATGTGTAAACATCTCAGCACTGGCAGGGGTCTCCAGATGGGTGTTCCAGCACCCAGGGCTGGATC
>NW_022111312.1:1138601-1144117 GCF_000313985.2 Echinops telfairi
TGGGGGGCTGGCCTTTCCCCCACAAGAGAGGGCCCAGTGGCCATGACGCTCCACTTCTCCTCCCTGAAGAGGACTAGACGGTGTGTGGAGGCAGACAATCAACAGTGTGAATCCCAGCGTGGGCACCGACGGGGTGCCCCTGGCTTTTCCCCTCTCGCTCCTGGCGTTCCGATCTGCAACATGGGAGTATGGGCAGCACCCACCTCGTAGTGCTGAAGTGCATGCTGGGTGAGCAGATGCACCCTGCAGGCTCACAGCCAAACGAAACTTGGTGCCATTGAGTCGATGCTGGCTCAGCGCTCCTACAGCCCAGGGTAGAACTGCCCCTGTGAGGTTCTGACACTGTCACCCTTTATAGGAATAGAAAGCTTTATCTTTCTCCTTGGAGCGGCTGGTGGTTTCAAACGGCTGACCTTGTAGTGAGCAGCCCAGCGTGTAGCCCACTGAGCTATCAGGGCTCCGTGTGCATGCTGGAGCAGGGGGGGATCAGTGTCCCTTAAATCAGGTGGCCCACCTTCCTGGTTTGCCCGGTGCTACAGAGCTTCCCAGGACAATTCCAGTCAAAGTGGATCATGGCTGATCCCCTGATGCTCAAATCGGAGAGCTGCCAAGTTTACAGGGCCTCGTCTGGCTCACCATCAGTGTGTAAATAAAGTGTTATTGAAACGCAGCCACGCCCACCTTAGCACTACAGGGCCATCGCTGAAAAATGTCTGCAGAGACCAGGTGGCCCATAAAACCCAAAGCCCAAACCCCCTTGCCGTCCAGACTCACGGCAACAGATTCTACAGGGCAGAATGGCTCCATCGTTCTCTCTGCAGCCGTCTGTACAGAAATGGATCACCCATCCTTTCCGTACCCTGAGGTTAACCGCGCTGTGCCAACGCCTTAAGCTATTTACTCCTTGGCCCTTTAAGGAAAAGTTTGCCAACCCCAAACGTTCCTTGACAGCCATTGGATGTCCTCAGTGGCTGCACGAAAGATCGGAGCTTTGAATCCCCCCAGAGACACCTCAAAAGACAGGTGTGGCGACCACCGGCAAAAATCAGCCACTGAGCAAAACAGGGAGGGTAAAGGGAGAATGTGTAGGAAGAGGGAACCGATTACATGGAACTGTGTGTGACCTCCTCCCTGGGGGACAGACAACCAAAAAGTGGATGAAGGGAGACGTCGGACAGGGCAAGATATGACAAAATACCCATTTATAAACTATCAAGGGCTCATGAGGGAGGGGGGAGCGGGGAGGGAGGGGAAAAATGAGGACCTAATGTCGGGGGTTTAAATGGAGAGAAAATGTTTTGAGAAACGATGTACAAATGCGCTTTACACAATTGATGTGTGTATGGATTGAGATAACAGTTGTATGAGCCCCTAATAAAATGTTAAAAAACAAAACAAAACAAAAAAATATTAAAACAAAAATAAATAAATAAATTTAAAAAAAAGAAGAAAAAAATCAGCCACTGAGAACTCCACGAAGCACAAGCCCACACCGACACGCAGGGGGTTGCCAGGAGTCTGGGTCGACTTGGGAAACCGCGTTGCTGTGAGCAGCTGCTACTGGGTGCTGGAACACAGCAGCCAGGGCGGGCTTCTGGGAAGGAGAGCCTTGGTGCCCAGGCTGGTGGTTTATTTGTCGGCCATTTCAGAGCAAATGGGGTCCCAGGAGCTGCCGAGGAAAGAAAGGGGCTGAGGAGACAAAAGAGAGCCCAAACCAGAGGCCATGTCAGAACTTCATATTTATTAAGTCTCAAACAGGACAAAGAGGAAGACCCGTCCTACAGATGTGGGAGACTGTTAGCACGAGCTCACGCGTGCCAACAGAGAAGGACAGCAATCCGGCCCTTACGTGGGACAGAGGAAACTGTCACAACAGCATGGGGATGGCAGACGGATACGTCGTGGCTGCAGGCGGGCTCCCGAAGCGGGAACCAGCCCAGGATGGGGACACAGACATTAGGTTGGACAGAAGAGCTTACAAGAACTTTCTTCGGGATTTTGTGGCCTGGTGACACAGGGGCCCCCAGGCTGCTCTGTGGCATCTGCACATCGCACGTGGCGTGTGGCATGCCGAAGGGCCCACCATCCTCGGCCTAGTCCGCACAGGCGCAGGAGCTCAAGAACGCTGGCGCGGTCCTTCTTGGTAGCAAAGGGGAAGGGGATCAGGCACCCCTCCCTGAGTTGCCCTTTCACTGCTCCTGCAGTGGCATCTCGGCTGGGGCCTCTCGGCTAGCCCCTAGAACCTTCCTCTTGCCTCGGGCGATGGGGGAAGTCTCTGGCTGCGGGGCGTGTGGAGGGACCCGGGCCCTCTATTAGAGTATAGCCTGAACACAGAGTTTGTAGAGGCATCTGTGAGTCTCCACACGGGTTCTAGTCCACACGGGGCCCTCAGAGGCCAAGAACTCACCCTAGGCTCCCTGGAGAAGCACCCAAGAAAACCCAACCTGGAGCCTGTCACTCCTGAGCCCCGCCCCCAACCCCGTGTGTCTGCCCTTGGCAATTGGGTTAGGGGAACTTTGTGCCTGGGGGGGCGGGGGAGGAGCAATGAAGGGTAGGTGAGGGTCCCCGACAGTGGGGGTAAGTAGGCGGAGGGAATCTTAGGGAAGCGACAGAGGGGGGGTTAGCGTCTACGTTTAGCTCCACTGGCCACAGGGTGCTGGCTGCTCCTGGTCCCCTTGAGGGACTGCCAGTGCCCCTCCCCAGAAGATCCCTAGCCCTGCAGAAAAGTCTGGGGTCTGGGTGGCTCCCGGTGACGCGCTGCCTGCGAGGGATACGGCAGGTGTGCCGTGGGACTAAGGCAGGAAGCTGTGCAGGGTGAGGTCGTCCCCGTCGCGATCCTCTGGCTTCTGGCCCTGACTCTTGGCGGTGGGGGGACCCCCGTTGGCCATGGGGGTGGTGTTGGATGCCTCCCCCCCATCGGGCAGCAGGGCGGAGATGCAGACCATCTCGGTGGGAGAGTAGCTGCGCACCGGGTACCTGTGGTTCTTGCGCGACAGGCGGACGGCCAGCACCACGGTGCACACAAGGAAGATCGTGGCCACCAGAGCCAGCACCAGGATGGCCAGCAGGCACTGCCTCACGGGGATGCTGTTGGGGCCTCCTGGGGGGGTCGGGGACGCTGAGCTCCTGGGGATCAGAGCCTGCTGGTCCTCCCACTGTTTGATGCTGCCTCCGTGCCGTTTGTTGGTCGCCGTCGTGATGTCCCCTGGGCCACCGGGGACCACTGGAGGGTTCACTGTTGGACCTGTTGTCGTAGCAGATTTTGTGGACCGGGCCTCCGTGGTTGCCCGTTCTGTGGACACGACACTGGGCTTCAGGGAGGACTTTTCTGGGACTATGGGCAGCACAGGCAGGCCCCCAGTGGTGGCTGGTTCCGTGGACAGGGGTTCCATGGACAGGGCCTCTGTGGTGCCCGTCTCGGTGGACAGGGCCTCTGTGGTGATGGATTCCATGGGAAGGGCCTCTGTGGTACCCGCCTCTGTGGACCGGGCCTCTGTGGTGGTTGGTTCTGTGGACAGGGCCCTGGTAGTGGCTGGCTCTGTGGGCAAAGCCTCTGTGGTTGGGGGGCCCGTGGGCAAAGCCTCTGTGGTTGGGGGCTCTGTGGGCAACGTGGTCAGGGCCTCTGTGGCTGTGGACCTTGTGACTGTCACTGTGGACTGGGCCTCCATGACGGGAAGGGCTATAGTGGTCAGTTCTGTGCTCCCACGGTCCTGTGCCCCAGCACCCCCCGGGGAGATCAATTCTGTGCTCGGGCCCCCTGTGGCTGCCCCTCCTGCACCCAGACTAGCAGAATCTCTTGTGATTGACTCCTCAGTGGTTGGCTCGGGAGTTCCAGGCCCTGGGGGTCCTCTCTGCTCCAAGGTCCTCATGGTGGTCAGAGGCTTGGGGCCCAGGGTCACAGCCTGGGTGTGGTTTTCAAGCATTTCTGGAGGGTCCGTATTGCCATCAATGTCATAGTCCTCATCGTCGAAGTCTGGGTCCTCGGCCACCGGCCCTTGTCTCCGCGCCCGGGCCAGCAGCGGCCCTGAGGCTCCCTGGAAGCTGCAGCCAGGGCCCAGCAGGGTCAGCAGCAGCAGGAGTTTCAGAGACATGGCACCTGGGGGGACAGGGACAAAGCATGTCAAGCCCCTGAGGACGACGGGGTGTGCATCTGTGGCCGGCCCCTGGCGTCTGCACCCTCACCACGGAAGCACCCAGCATCCGCAGGTGCCTTCCAGCCAACCACAGCGGTTGTTAATCCTGTTTCGACATCAGTTAAAAACATCTATGGCTGGGTTTGGGGGGCCAAATCGGAATGAGAAGGGTCATGAAAGCCACGCCCCTCAGAGGTCGGCTCTACGCCAGTGTCTGCCAGGCACCAGGTAGGGAGGGCATAGGGTGGAGGACCCAGGAGCCAGGTCGCTGCACCAGCTCTGTCTTTTACACTGACTTCCAGCTGGGCGCGGGCCCCTCCGGACCTCAGTTTTCTCAGCTATAAGTTAGGGAGAGCAAAGAATGCTAGAGTGGAGGGCCAGTGAAAATGAGGGACACCCCATCCCCCTGAAATAAGATCGATCGACACGGCTGACCCAGCGAGAGACGCAAATAGACCCACCGCCAGGAAGATGGCTGAGGAGCCCCGGTGATGTGGTGGCCTGTTAGCCGCACTAAGGGGAGCAGCTGAGCCCACCAGCCACCACGTAGGAGAAACAGGAGGCTGCCTACTCCCGTGAAGAGTCACAGAGTCAGAGGCTCAGAAACCCGCAGGGCAGTCCCACCCTGTCCTGTCAGGTCGCTGCGAGTCGGCATCGATGTGATGGCGGTGAGCCTGGCTGGTTGGTTGGTGGAGATGGTGCAAGGCTGGGCATCGAGCTGTTCTGTGGCACGTAAGATCTCAGAGAGCTTACCAACTCACCCACGGCGACACCACCCCACCTATCGCACAGGGCTATTGGGAGAAAGCAGTGGGATGACGGAGGCGGAAGTTGCAGGCTCACAAGGCCCAGTGGAAAGACACACCATTCCCACCAAGTGCATCCGGCCTGATGGCTGCCCCGGGGGCTACCAAGCTGAGCTGTACCATAGGGCTTCTTGGCTGTCACCTTCCTAGAAGCAGGTACCAGAACATTCTTTGGCGGCTTTGATGGTGCTGCTGGGTGGGTGCCAGTAACCGATATTTAGATCAGCAGTTGAGTACAAAGTGGGCATCCTCCCAGGTCGCTCTAAACCCAAACTCCACTGCCATCGGTACTGACTCACAGCGACCCGCTGTGGGCCTCTGAGATCGTAACTCTTTAAAGGAGTAGAAAGCCCAGTCTTGTCTCCCCAGGAGCGGCTGGAGGTTTCGAACTGTCGACCATTCCGATTGCAGCCCACTACACCACCAGGGCTTAATAAATCTCACACACGTACTCTCTCCCTCTCTCTCTGCCCTCCAGCCTGCCTTAGGGACAGGCAGAGTTGTTTTGTATGTTAGGGTGACTTCCTGTTTGGGAGGAAGGTAGGTGACCCAACCTTGGCAGCATGCTCCTGGGGGC
>NW_022111312.1:1144813-1145802 GCF_000313985.2 Echinops telfairi
CAGTAGGCACGGCTGTGCCGGCTCATGTTGACACCGTGTGTCACAGCTGCTCCGTGCAGGTTCCTGGGCGGCTGTGGTTTTTCCTTCTATTAAAAACCCCTCTTTATTGGCATTTACTGCATGTATCCTACAATATAATCGCTCCATCCTCTCCATTACGGTCAATCTCCTGCTCATGGTAGGGAGCTTCCCGTTTGCCCCTACCCCTCCCCCCCTCCATGGGGGACTGGCTGTCATCTTAAAGGTAGTAGATGGCCAGACCTGTGGTGCTCTATGCGGGAACTGCCAACATTTATGAATAGCAGTCGAGTGCCAACCGTGTGTCCCGTCCAGGGACGTGTAAGGACCACTCAAATCAACAATTACAGTCCCACACCCCCACTGCCAGCAAACCCATTCAGACTCATAGCGACACTGTAGGCAGGGAAAGACTGGCCCGGTGGGTTTCCCAGAATCTATCTCTTTACGGGGAGCAGACAGCCTCCTCTCTCTCCCATGGAGCGACTGGTGGGTTTGAACAGCTGACCTTGCAGCGGGCAGCTCAACTCATCACCCACCATGCCACGCAGAGAAACCCCAATCTCCCCACCTGGGCCTGGTCTAGGACGGACCAACCCGTCCCAGTCTGGGCCTGGAAAGTCCCGCATCCTGGGTAGAGCAGGGCAGGGGCACAGTCTCGTCCGATGGGCGGTCTCAGAAACGCACAGGGGCAGTTCTACTCTGCCCGAGGATCGAGTCGTACGGCTCTGAGTTCGGTTTGGGGTTCGGGGCGTTCAAGTCCACTCAGAGGCGCCTCCCGAGAAAGGTCCGGAGCTCGACTTCAGACAAATCAGACGCCGCTGATCGCAGCCAGGTTCCGAGCGCTGACAGATCAGGAAAACACAGCTCAGAGATGAGAAGTCGCTTCCTCAAAACCCCACCTGCCACTTCTCCTCTCCCCAGGGGGTGGGAAACGGTGACCACCGGAGCTTGGCCAGGGCTGGCCTGGA
>NW_022111312.1:1145902-1147512 GCF_000313985.2 Echinops telfairi
CGAGAGCTACCACATCCGATGTGTCCTGTCGCCGCTAACGGAGGCTCCAAGACCGCCTGCCTCGCTTCCTGCCCTGCACCCTAGACCAGCCTGCTTCTGTGCCACCCAATCTGTCCGTTGGAAACCTGGTGTCAGGTCCCCTCCCCCACACCCTGGAGTGCAAGCCACCCACTGCACGCTGTCTGTTCAGGAAGTATGTTGACCGAGCCCTGAGAAGTTCACGGTTTCCTTCCATAGCCGCCCAGGAGCCCCAGCGGTCTCGTGGGTGGAGGCTTAGACTTGGGAGAGGTGACTTGCCCCAGGAGAGGAGAAGCCTCTGACAGATTCCATGGGAGCTCAGACTCGGGGCTGGGATGCACCCAGGCTAGGCCTGGACTCAGGAGCCCAGGCATGACCTTGGGCAACCTAACTCACCTCTGTGAGCCCCATCCTTCCTCTGGGAGGACACTAAGACACCCACCTACCCTCATGCGGTGGTTTGGGCTGTTGTCATGCTCAGCATGGTTCTATGATGCATCGAGAGCTGAAGGAGGAGCCTCAAGGTCAGCTGTTCAAAACCACCAGCCGCTCCTCAGGAGAAAGATGGAGTTCTCTACTCCCGTAGAGTGACAGTCTCAGAAACTCACAGGGGCCGTTCTACCTCGTCCTACAGGGTCCCCGAGAGTCGGCATCGACTCAATGGCGGGGAGTTTGGTTTGGGGTTGGAGGGCAGGTGGAGGAATGAGTTACACATCGGGCTGCTCCCCACAAGGCCAGCAGTTCGAAACCACCAGCTACTCTGAGGGAGAAAGACCGGGCTTTCTACTCCCATAAACAGTTACCGTCTCGGAAACCCACAGGGGCAGTTTGCCCTTGTCCTGTAGGGCCATCATGAGTCGGATGGCTGGGTGGCAGTGAGGGTACTGAGTGAGGGCAGGGGGAGAGAGAGGCCCCTAGGTGACAGACGCTCACCGGCTACTCCACCCGGTGAGAGTACCCGGTGCGGCTGCGGGAGAAAGGCCTGGAAACTTGCTTCCATAATTTTTTTTTTGATATAACAACCAAGCCAGTCGCCACCAAGTCAGGTCTGAGTCCCGGTGAAGCCCTGTGTGCCAGGGCGGAACGGAGCCCCCTCGCTCAAGCACAGCTTCTGAAATAGCTCAACCAGGTCTTTCTTCCAAAGAGCCTCTGGGATTCAAACAGCCAACCTTTGGGTTCCTGGTTGATCCCTTAACCCTCTGTCCCTGCCTGGGGCTAAGCAAAGATGAGAGCTAAGAAAACCCGGTGAAACAGTTCTGCTCCATAACCCAGGAGGGGTCACTGTGAGTCTCGACTGGAAGGCAGCAGGTTCGGACCCTTGTCCCCTCCCTGTCCCCAGCCCCGGGTCAGGCTTGGATACACTTCTGATTTAGTTGGGAGAGGGCCGAGGCAAGGGCCCTATAAACCTGTTGCCATTCCAAATTCTACTGGCTATGGTCATGGATTGAATTATATGCGTGCTCCCCACCCCCATACACACACACACACACACACACACACACACACACACTAATACATGGTCAGCTCAGCTGAGCCATGAATCTCAGCAGATTGGCAATTAGGTAATCATGTCATTATCCCAGTGATTAGGG
>NW_022111312.1:1147837-1149343 GCF_000313985.2 Echinops telfairi
GGTGAAAGAGAATGGAGACAGAATGGCTGGGCGGCGGCAAACTGGACAACGCGGGCGAAGGGGACAGTTTCCCAGAAGCACACGAGCTGCTCACCCCGACTCGGAAGGAGCCTCGGAAGGAAACGGAAAGCCTCAGTGGACTCGTAACAAGAGAAGACGCAGAATCAGTGATCGGATACCATGCAGCCCCCCCCCCCAAGGGCTGGACAAGATGGCTTCACTGACACTCAGAGAAGGGCTGACACCCAACTGTCGGAGCTCCTCCTAAAGATGGAGCAGGCCCACAAACACCTGTGGGGCTAACTAAAGTGGGAGAAAAGTGAGGCTGTGTACCCTCGCCATGACTTACAACTTATTGGGCTGCCAGCTGCAGGGTCAGCAGTTCGAGACCACCAGTCACTTCCGGGGAAAGAGAGAAGGCTTTCTATTCCCCAAAAGAGCTCCAGTGTGGAAACCCACGGGGGCAGTTCTACCCGGTCCTGGAGGGTCGCGGTGAATCAGAATGGACTCCGTGGCCATGAGTTTGGTTTTTGGCTTGGAATGTCCAACACCCTGGGAAATCCACAGGGGCAGTTCTACCCTGTCCTGGTGTGTGTGTGTGTGTGTGTGTGTCCACTTGGCATCACCATGGTGGCAGTGGGTCTGAGTCGTTCCCATGTGGTAGCACTGTTCTGAGCATGCAGTGTGTGGCATTAGCTCAATGGGTTCTCATCACCCAGGTAACTGTTGCTGGGCCCCCGCTCCCACCCTCACCCCCATTAAAGAGGAGGAGGGCTGCTGGGTGGTGCAGTGGTGAGCTCAAGGCGGAAGCTGAAGTCTGCCTGGAGGCACTCGACAAAAAAGATGCCAATGATCCCATTCCATCCCAAACCCCATGGGGGTGCAGTTGCACTCTGACCCACGGGGGTCACCACATGCCCAGGGGAGCTGGACCGGGTCCACCCGCCAGACCTGCCCTCTTTCACTCCCCAGGCCCCCCGGAAGGGCCAGGCCCAGGCTGGGGCTCCAGGAGAGGGAGGCTGGGCAGCCCAGCCCCTTCCGCCCTCTGGCTTTCAGTCCTCCTGGCTGCTGGCCAAGCTTGGTGAGCAAGACACAGGGTGTGGCCCAGGGAGCGTGGGCCTGGGCCCTCACCCCCTCAGCCCCCGCTCAGTACCCTCTGCCCACAGAGAAGACCCCAGGGGCTGGGCCTCAGGGGCGGGGAAGGAAGGCAGCCAAGGTCAGGGAAGAAGGAATGAGCCAATTCCAGGCAACCTATACGCTGACACTTCACCCCGGGCCATGTAGCGGGGAGGGTGGCGGGGAGTTTGGTTTGGGCTTGGAGGGCAGGTGGAGGAATGAGTTACACATCGGGCTGCTCCCCACAAGGCCAGCAGTTCGAAACCACCAGCTACTCTGAGGGAGAAAGACCGGACTTTCTACTCCCATAAACAGTTACCGTCTCGGAAACCCACAGGGGCAGTTTGCCCTTGTCCTGTAGGGCCATCATGAGTCGGATGGCTGGGTGGC
>NW_022111312.1:1149443-1150914 GCF_000313985.2 Echinops telfairi
GCCCCGGTGCTGACACACCCCTCCCCCTCTGGACCTCGGCTTCCCAATCAGGAAAGCCAAGAGCAGGGTCTTTGCCAGGGGGTGCCCAGGGTCCCCGCCGGATGGTCTACCGAAGCAGGCGGACCCATCTGGCAGGGAGGTGGGCAGACAGAATCCGATGGGCGCAGGGTCCGGGAGAAATGTCACAACGCCTGCTGGGTCTGGGTTGTGAGCCCCCCACGAGGTCCGAGCTGCCCTCCCTGGGGTCTGCAGTGAAGAGCAGGGCCTGGCTGTGCAGCCTGGGACCTACCAGCAGCTGCCAGGTCACCCAGCAGGTCCCTAGGGTGTCCCCTCCCACCCAGCCCCAGCATACCCTGTGGCTTTCCAAGAGCCAGCACTTACCTTGCTCAACAGAGCAGGAAAGACCTGCCTCGTGGGTGGCTCCTTTGCTTCAGTGACCAGGACTCAGCCCAAGCCACCGGGCACACACCCCTGCCCACCCCCCACCCCCAGCTGAGGCCCACCCCCAACGGCTGTGTGCTGGGGAAGAAGGAAGCGAGAATGTGGTTCCCCAGGCAGGGCCACGTGACTCGTCTTGTTGATTGCGTCTTGGTGACAGTGCTGATGGAGGCACAGGGTGGGTGGTGGCCCCGACACCCGTCTCCGATTCTGTGACCTCAAGGCATCAAGGACCCTGTCAAAACTTGGAGTGGGGTGGGGTAGGTTGCACAGAGAGCCCTTTGAGGGGGGACAACAGCATCACTCCACAAACACACGATGGAGTTTGGGGCAGGGTGGGACCCCACCCTTAGAAGGGTGTGACCAGGTTAAAAAAAGGAGGGTGGATCTCGGTCTTGTTCAAGATGTGGGCGGGAGGAGAAAGCAGCTGCTCACGAGGCTTGCCAAGATGATGCCTCTGTTCTTTGGCCCTTAGAGCAGCATCTCCACGTGTCTCTGGGTGGCCCATCACACGGGTCACCACACCTGGCCCGCTAGGGAGAGCCAGAGGGGACAATTCCTGGTCCTGCCCTGGGAAGCCCTTCGTGCGGGAGGGAGCTGAGCAGGTGCAGAAGCACACAGAACCATGGTGACAGTGGGGTGTCCCCCTGGGGTGAGTCCGGTCTCCATGCTGCCCTGGGGCTGGTCAGGAGACTCTCCCAAGGAGAGGTGGGCACTTGAGACGGCACCTGGGCGGACTGAGTGAGCGGCACAGGAGGAGAACACCGTGTGGGCAGGGTCGGGAGGAAGGGCAGGAAGGGGGTCCCCTCCCATGGTTGGCCTGTGGCTTGGCGCACAGCGGGCTCAGAACGTAAGCAGAGTGGCGGGGGCTGGAGGGGGGCGAGCGGGGGCAAGACACGGAGCCAGTGAAGCTCTGCTAGGCAGATGAAAGCTGGGGCAGAGCAGGAACAAGGAACGCCCAAGGTTGAGAAACCCGCTGAGAGAGGGTCGGTCAGAGCAGAAGGCAGTTCCTGGAAAGGGTCCGGAGAGTTGA
>NW_022111312.1:1151542-1153581 GCF_000313985.2 Echinops telfairi
ACCTACCCTGATGCAGCCCTGGGTGCTGGAGCACCTGTGTGGAGACCCCTGCCAGCGCTGAGATGCTTACACACTCACTGACTCGGCTTTCCTCCTGCAGTCGGCATCATTGCACCTGTTTTGTGAGATGGAGGAGGACTTTGTGGATTGGTGTTGGAGATATGGGCTAATGTTGGACTTATGGGCTTGGATAGCACTGGTTGGGATGCTTTCTTAATGCACACTTGCCCTTTATATAAAACTCTTATACATTAAAAAAAAAAGATGGAGCATGAAGGAGTGGAATGCTCTCTCATTCATTTGACAAAGGAAACATAACCCTGATCCCCAGAGTGGTCAAAGACATCGCACAAAAAAGAACAGTTTTCCAGAAAGCTAGGGATGGTTCAGTGCTGCGAACAGTCAACACAGTAGATTCCATCCACAGGTCAAAGGACACACACCAGACCGATCATTTTCCCTGACCCAGAGAAGGCATTTGCTGATCTCCAACACCATTTCTTGATGAAAACCATAACGATGAGTGGAACAGAAGGGAACTTGCTCAGTGACATGCAGGAACAAGGTGAAAAGCCAAGAGTCAATATTATACTCAATGGGGAGAGATCAAGGGCTTCCTCCTTATAATTTGGGGCAAGATGTAAGGATGCCTGCTCTCACCACCTTTATTCAACATTGTCTTAGACCTCTTAGCCAGAGCTAAGAGACAAAAATCAAAAGAAGAAAGAAAGAAAAGATAGCCAGATTGGAAGTTTATTTCTATTTGTTAATGACATAGCCCTATACATAGACAAATTCAGCATCGACAAGAAACTTAGAGAGCTAATAGGGGAATTTGGCAAAGTTTCAGGGTATGAGGTCAACAAGCAACACTCAGTTGGGCTTTCCACACAGCAACAGTGAGACAGCTGATAGGGAAGTTAGGGAAAGAGTTTCATTGACAACAGCATCTAAGAGAATAAAATACCTAGGACGAAATCGAATGTGAGATGTGAAATACACACACACACACACACAATATGTTAAATACACTGCTGCAAGAGATGAAAGAAGAGTTAAGTAAATGGAACGAGGTTCCGTGGTCATGGATAGGAAGACTTAATATTGTTAAGATGTTATACAACCCAAAGTGATCTATAGCATCAATGCAATCGCAATCAAAATTCCAACAGCCTCCTTCACAGAAGTAGAAAAAATAATCTTCAAACTTTATTTGGAACAGCAAGAGGTCCTGAGTAGCTACAGAAAGGGTGAGCAAGAAGTACAAAGGAGGAGGACTCACACTACCTGATTTTAATCAGTTATCAGAACAGCCTGTTAGTGGTATGCTATTAGGCACATTGACCAATGGGATAGAATGCTAATTCGATTCTGTTGGGGAAACTGGGTTCCCACAGGCAGGAAAGAATGAAACAGGGCCTGGGCCTCACATCATGCACAAAAACAAGTTCAAAGTGGATTAGACAACTACCTGCGTAAACACCGAACCCAAACCAAACGCACTGCCATCGAATCCATGCCGACAGACTCAACACGGTTCTGTGCGACAGGGTTGAAATGTCGCTGGGGGTTTCCAAGACTGCGACTCTTTTGTAGGAGTAGAAAGCCTCATCTTGTCCCCCTCGGAGTGGCTGGTGGTTTTGAACTGCTGGCCTTGAGGTTAGCAGCCCAGCGTGTAACCCACCACACCATCGGGGTTCCTTCATATGCAAACTAAAAAAAACCACAGCCTTATCTGAAGAAAATTCAGAGGCAATGCTGCCAGGCCTACTGGACTGACAGAGTGACAAGGGCACAGAGAGCAAGAGACAACAGGTCAATGGGATCACCTAAAATAATTTTCTTACACTTCATTCATGAAAAGACTTTACCAAAAAAAAAAGAAGATAAAGCAATGACTAGCTACCAACTAGAAGAATCGCTCCTGAAAGCAGATATCCCATCAGCATCTGGAATCCAGTATGGGGGGTGGGGGAGCTGATATCAAAGAGTTCAAGAAGGTTATGGTTATGAGGTTACTAACTGCAAGGTCAGACATT
>NW_022111312.1:1155050-1165278 GCF_000313985.2 Echinops telfairi
ACAGGGTCGCCATGAATAGGCATGAACTTGTTGGCAGTGGGGTCGGGCTTACGTTGGGCAGGGATGATCGATTGATAGGAAGTCTCTCCCCCTTTGACCTAAACGATAGACTGCACACGTGGAAGGTCATTGGAAAACCCAAACCTTTGACTCACTCACTGTCAGGGCTGCAGGCTGCCCTCAAGCCAGACCAGGACCAGGACCAGGTCCCGCAGGGCCCTCCAGTGAGGAGATCTTGGCCTGTTTCTCCAAGACTGTGGGTTTTGTTCATACGCCATGAATCCCTTTGCTCAAACGAAAGCAACATCTCTCAGCGAAGACGCGCCTTGCGCAAAAGGGCCTGCCCGGGCACTGGGGCAGTCATGCCCACTCGCCCTTCCGTGCACTGAGCCCTCTTTGATTCTATGGGCAGTTCCCAGGCTATGCACCTAAAGGGGGGCGGGGGCGGGGAGAGAGCCCTGGTGGCATAGAGGGCTGGTGACACGTTGGGTAGCTAGCTAACCACAAGGCCGATGGTTTGAACACACCACGTGCTCCTCTGGATAAAGATAAGGCCCTTGAAGATGGAGTCTGGGAAACCCACAGGGGCGGTTCCCCCCGTTCTGTAGGGTTGCTGAGAGGGAAGCGATAACATGACAGTGAGTTTGGGTTGAGTTTCTAAAGGGGAATTGGTGCTTTGGGGGCCTGCTGTGTCCAAGACTCAGTTCCCCTTCTCAAAAGGGAAGAGCTAGAGGGTTTCATATGCACCCCGGGCCTTGGCTGCCACTTTGAATGGCAGGGCTCCAGAGTCCACTGGACTGGCCAACGCAGGGCAGACACCAGGGAGGTTGCCTAGCACCCTGGTGCAGACTGGGAGACTTTCCTTAGAGGAAAGCCTGGCCTGGACCCCGGAGCTCTGGCTTCCTGAGCTGTAGGAGATAGCATATGAGGAAACACAAATTCAATCCAACCAGCTGAACTAGAAGTTGGATTTCAGGTCAGAAAGGCCCTTAGGTGTGAATCACATAGGTAGGTAGAAGCTCCCACCCCTCCACCTCCACTGCACACTGCTTGGCTTTTCCAGGCCCGTTGGTGGGCTCCCCCTGGCACCCCGGCCCACCCTGTGAAGGCAGACTCAAGTTCACACACCTCAAAGTGACCTGCTGGGCTCACTGCAGAAGTGTGGGGGTCTTCGTCCTGGAGCTGATGCCCTGTGGTCAGGGGCCTGCCCGGACTTGGAAGCAAAGGGCTCCGGTGTGGACAACCTAACAGGTGTCCTTATTGCCGCTAAGGCCCTGATTTCCCATCATTCCCTCTCCAGAGACTTCCTGGCACAGGGCGCCAGACCCTAGAGCTTACATTGAGGGTGGGGGAGCCAGAGCTGGCAGGGATGAGGTGTGGGGGGAGCAGGTTAGACACTCAGGAAGTGGAATACAGTTCAGGTGAAGGGGTGAGGCATGCAGAGTGGAGGGGTGGCAGGGGGAGGTGGCCAGGACACAGGCAGAGAGATGGAGGGCAAAGCCTTAGGCCATTCCAAGGCTTGGCCCCAGGGTCGGCACGTTTCCTTTCTTTTTTTTCCCTTTACAACTTTTTTCCCTTCTTTTTAAAATCATTTTATTGGGGGCTCGTACAGCCCTTTATCACAATCCATCCATTGTGTCAAGCACATTTGTACGTTTGTTACCACCATCATTCTCAAAACATTTGCTTTCTGCTTGAGCCTTTGGTATCAGATACTTTTCTCCCTCCCTCATGAACCTTGATAATTTATAAATTATCATTTTGCCATATCTTACATTGTCTGACGTCTCCCTTCACCCACTTTTCTGTTGTCCATCTCCGAGGGAGGAAGTTATATGTAGATCCTTGTAATCGGTTCCCCCTTTTCACCCCACCCTACCTCCAGCCTCCCAGTATCACCACTTTTACCACTGATCCTGAAGGGATCATCCGCCCTGGATTCCTTGGATTTCCAGTTCCTATTTGTACAGTGTACATCCTCTGGTCCAGCCAGATTTTTAAAGCAGAATTGGGATCATGATGGGGGAAGCATTAGGAACTAGAGGAAAATTGTATGTTTCATCTTTGCTACACTGAACCCTGGCTGGCCCTTCTCCTCAGAGAACCTTCTGTAAGAGAATGTCTAGTTGCCTACAGATGGGTCTTGGGTCCCCAGTCTGCACTCCCCCTCACTCACAATATTTTTTGTTCTTTGATGCCTGATCTCTTCGACACCTCGTGATTGCACAGGCTGGTGTGCTTCTTCCATGTGGGCTTTGTTGCGTCTGAGTTAGATGGCTGCTTGTTTACCTTCAAGCCTTTAAGACCCCAGACGCGATCTCTTTTGATAGCCGGCCACCATCAGCTTTCTTCACCACGTTTGCTTACGATACTTCCTTTCTTAAAAAGGCGGAGTGAGTCTGTGGCGTGGTGGGGCCCACGGGCTTTGTCACTCTTCTGCCCTGCCAGTGCCGAGCAGCCATGCACCTAGCCCATGCTGACTCACAGCACCCCTGGAGGAGAGGGCCCCTGAGACTGTACTCCTGACTCCGGGGTCGAGGGCCCCATCCTTCTTCCAGACTTCGGCCGTGACAATGACCTTCCATTGAAGGGACACTGAAATGTGCACCTTCGCGTGTTACAAATGAGTGTTCCCAACCACTTGAGAATGTCAAGCCATCCGTCCCTTGTGGGCTGCACCACAGGCTAGGGGACAGGGGCCCCGGAGGATGGCATCAGGGGGATGGACGGGGAGGCGGGCAGGATCGAGGGAGTGTGTTTCCCAGAGACCCAGCCAGCTTTGCTTCTAGGAAACACTGCGGTGGAAGGGAACAAGGGAGCCAAGGGTTGGAGAGAGTGGAGCAGAGAGCCCTCCTCGCCCCCCGCCGAGCTGGGGTGTCTGGTGGCTGCCCACATGGGATGACGTGGCATTTTGTGGCAGTCTCAAGGCAGTTGGGGGCCAGGTAGCATCCCAGGAGGGTGTAACCACGACCTTGCCTTGCCTAGCTCCTCCAGCCCACACGCTACCTCGGAAGGGAAATAAGCTTGCGCCAACTTCCTCGTTCTCAGAGCTCATCATTCTAGCTGGGAGCTTGGATTTTGTTGCTGAAGTGCTGGGGGGCGGGGGTGGGGTGGGGGGCGGGCCTCAGGGTCTGGAACCATCCCCTTTCCAGTTTGGTCAACCTGTGCGGCTACCCTCTTCTCTGGGATCACACACTCTGTGGTGCCGGTGGGTTTCCGAACCCATGAAAACCGGGGTGAGGAGAGGCTGTCTAATGGGATGAGGCGATTAGATTAGGAGACATCCCAGGGTTGGGGACCCCAGAGCCCCGAGGGAAGGCAGGCTCGTGGCATCTGGCATTTGTCCTGTTCTGTGCCCGGCCTTCAGCCTCCCCCCACCCCCCCTCCCAGTAGTTAGAACCCCATGGCTGCTTCTGTTTCTCACCAGGATTGTCGTCAGGGGACCTCGACTAATGGCAACCTGATGTACCACAGAACCAACCACGGCCCCGCCCTAAGCCATCCTGATCGTTACCTTTGAGGCCACTGTGTCCAGCCATCTCGTCAAGGGCCTCCCTCTTCGTCATGGACCCTCTACTTTACCAAGCCTGATGCCCCTTCTCTATGGACCGGTCTCTCCTGCGACGTGTCCTAAGGACACGAGACTCAGTCTCACCAACCTTGCTTCTCAGGAAGTCTTTCGGCCATGCTTTTCCCAACACAGATCGGTTTGTCCTTCTGCAAGTCCAGGGCCTATTTGATATTCATCAACATCTTAATTGAAATGCGTCAACTCTTCCCCTTATCTTCCTTGGTCATTGTCCAGCTTCCGCATGCCTAAGGTGGTGCAAAACATCAAGGCTGGGGTCAGGTGCGCTTGCCTGTGGCTAGCATCCGACAGCTCACCACAAGGTGGGCAATTCAAACCCACCTGCCGAGCCATAGGAGAAAGACGAGGCTTTCTGCTCCGTGAAGATTCAGCTTCAGCTGGAATCAATCTGCCGGCTGTGGGGCTGGGGGTGTGGTTAGCGGCAGATTTATCCAATCTGCGTTTGATTTCCTGCTGTCTCCCTGGACATTGGACAATGAAACCCAACGACCTCAATCTTTTCTGTGGATCATGATGCTGTCTACTGCAGTTATGAGGATTTCTGCGTTCTTTACACTGAGGTATGGCCCTTAGCGAAGACTGGAATCTTCTCCGCTAAGGCAGCCGGCAGGGTGACCGAGGAGAGGCAGGAATGAGATTGCTGTTCGAGGCCCCAGCACATGGGTAGCATTGGGCCAGTCAAGTGAACTGCTTGACTCTTGCCCTTCTAAACCGCCCAGAGCCGTGTCCATGCCCACAACTGCCCACTGGGCCCTTGCCAGGGTCCTATCTCCCTAGTGTTCCCCAAACCCGCCAGGCCACCCTTTCATCCACGTCTTTGACATCTGTCTGAAGAAACGTCCAATCTAAACAAACTGAAGGGTGCAGTGCTGGTCCCCAAAAGGAACGGTCCCTCGGGCTTCCTGTGTCTACCCCGTCTTGACGGAACAGCCAACAGTGGACTCCTTTGGCTTCATTGTCTGCTGAGGCCCAGGCTCACCGGGGGCCGGGCTGGAGAGGCTCCGGAAGGTCCTTTCCTGGGAAGTCTGACACAGGAGCTGGGGTCCTCACCCAAACCCCCCATTTGAACTCGCTGGGGGCTGTCCCCCCATAGTTCCACCCAGGAACTAAGACGACTCCCACCTCCCATCCCGCCTTTCCAGAAACTTCCAGCTGGGCCAGCTTCTTCAAAGCACACTATGGCTAGGGGCTCACAGCAGACTCCTTCCACCTCCCCGGAAAGGGACATCACCCACTTCCCCATGGCATCAAATTCCCAGCGGTGGGGACCCTGCGTGTCAAGAAGAAAGAACACTTAAGCCTCTGGATACACCAGGAGGACTAGGAAGGTGGTCCTGATCTGTGTAGGCTCTCATGGGCCCTTCCCCGCCGCTCGCCCACCTTCTTTGAAGAGTCTCACAGTCTGACCGTCGGGGACAGCCAGATGGGAGGCGCATGCCGGCGGCGAGTCTGTGAATGTCTCCACGTGACCACAGGAAAAGGCCTCTTAGGGGTAACAGTCTCTGAAGAAGCAACAGAAAGGTTTTCTGGACGCAGGATGCCAAGTATAGCAAAGGAAGTCTTTTTTTTAAATTCAAGTTCTCTCTAGACCTAGGTCTGGCAGGGGCTGGCATGGTGGCCTTCCTATCTCCTGGCACAGGGTCAAGGGAGCTGAGGCCAGAAGGCAAGTCAGTTGTAAACACACCAGCTCCACGCGGCTCAGCCCTGACTCTGGCCCCCTCAGGTCCAGAGGAGCCACCCGCTGGCGTCTGCTTCCTGTGCCCACAGGCAGACCAGGAAGCTGGCCGCCAATGCCGTTGTCCTGCTGACTACAATATTTGGAGGGGAGGGTGGTGGAGGTGTGTGTGGGGGTGCTTCATGGCAAGCGTTCATCGGGTGTGCACCTTTAGAAGCGCCAAGCCATGAGGAGCACCAGGTCCCGAGACATTATCTCAATGCACAAAGGGGCCACAGCGGGGCCATGCCACCCAAGCTACCCTGCACCTTATGCTAGAATGAAAGTCGCAGCAAGCCAGGAGCCGTGCAAATTATGCCTGCAGGGGTGCAGAAAGGCTCCAGCAGGCACCCTGGTGGTGATGGACGCCTTGGGGGTGAGGGGGAAACCTGTGGGGGTCTTCCCCCATCTTCTCCTTTCTAGGAAATAATCATCCCCCTTTCAAGATGAGCCGCATTAGGGGGCTGCTGCCTTGGTGAGGGTGGGAGACAGCAACGTCTGCTTCAGGGCTCTGCTCCCAGCCCCCACTTCCTTTGTACTTACCCTCAGAGCGGAAAGGGCCGCCTGGCCAGGCCAGCTTCGCTGAGTCACGGGCCTGAAGGGCAGGCTACCTGGCGGCGCGCTGGGTGTGAAAGAAACACCCACACACAGTTGTGTTTTTTTGTAATCAATGATTTTTATCTTTGAGGATGGAAGCAAGTGTTTTGACAGCTTAAGGGTGGTCGCTCTATAAGAGCCGATCTGGGAGTCAGTCACTGGTTCTCCTCTGGGATAGCACGGCTTTAAACACACACACAAGACAAAACAGGGAAGGGAGGGGGGGTCAACCCATAATGCTCCAGGCAGTGATTCATCTGAGTCTCCCCAGACATCCATTCATTAAATATCTCACGGGCTAACCCCTGAGACAAGGGTGACGATCCTCCTCCTCCGCCTTCTCCTTCAGCAGTCACCTTCCTCAGGCAGGCCCCCACCGGCTCCTTCACTGCATATGCCTTTGACGTCAGCACCTCACGTCGCTTCCTGGGTCTTCAGCAACGGGTCTGAACAGAAGTCACCCTAACTACTCTTTTCTCCACACCACGTCACCCACCTCAGCAATGGACACACACACGCACACGCAACCGCACCGATGTCCCGATGCCCGGGGCAGTGTCGACAGCGGTCAAGGACTAGGGACCTAAGCTGCTCTATGCTGACACGAAGCCGGCTTGGCTGGGCCCTGTCCAGCACCTATTCCTCCCCACCCCCACCCCACCCCTGCACCCTGGATACCCTGAACACGCTTCCAGCCAGCCCAGTCCCTAGCTCAGCACGTGTGTGCTAAAGAGTCCCTTCATGGTCCCCGTGGCACTAGACATTTCTCGTTTGATGGCTCAGCCCTTTTTGACAGCTTGCTTCTCCCGGACGCAGTACAAGAGTCAGAAACTGGCTGTTTAGTCGACCCAAAGGGCCCGGCGGCCAGAGCTCATTTGCGTTCTGGTCCTCGGCTTGGAGCCTTTGGGCAGTGGCACCAAGGGATATGTTTGCTGATGAGCTCAAAGCGTAGCTAGGGCCTGTGCGCCGCGCATCTTGTTTCTTCGCAGGCTATCCACCCGGTCTCGATACCCGGCGGCACAGTCTGGCCTCCTCTTCTCAGGGGTGAAAGGGCTGGCAGGCAGGGAGGGAGGGCTAACTGCAGGGAACCCTGAGACAGGTTCTGCAGCCAAGCGGGTTCTGCACGTTCCCAGGACAAATCGTGGAAGCTCCGCAGATTCTGAGACACGTCCCCTCTCCTCTGTGAGGCAGAGGACAGAACTCAGGGCTTTGTGGGTGAAGGGAGAGCCACTTCCTCCCCAGGGCAGTAGGATCGTCTCCCGGGACAGGCGTGGCAGCCTTAGAGCCCCACCACTGCCCTCAAGAGGGAGGTCAGCTGCTGAAACGGGCAAGGAGGGACACCGGATACCAGGCCCATGTTTGGTCCCAGGCACCCTTGTCAAGTATCGGCCAGAACCTGAAACACAAGGTTCGACAGGACAGAAGCAAGCAGTCTCCTTTGCGTGTAACAAAACTTCAAGAACACGTGCTAATTTAGGGCAGGTTATAATCATCCGAAATACAGGATGCCCAAGAAGCAAAATTCCATTCCAATACGGCCACTCAATTTCAGGGAGGGAGGAGGGGGAGAGAAGGAGAGAGAGGGAAGGAGAGAGAAAGAGACGAGGCCAGGCAGACGACAGGATCCGAACATCTGTGATCAGAGTACTCAGAGAAGAGAGGGGTGGGCTATCGACCCACTGTGACTTCTCACGTCTGCCACATGTTCAGACGTGAAGGTGACCAGGCTGGTGCTGGCAGGGAGCCAGCACGACGTGGCTACTGCTCTGATTGTTCTCAGAAGAACATTTATACAAAATAGTATCTCCATTTAGTTTAAAAACATACACAGTGCTGTCCCTTTCAAATTAAAGGGGGAAAAAAGGGAGATCACACACAAATACTGCAAAGTAGCAACCTACAAAGGGGTTGGGAAGCTACTTTTGGTTTTGGCAATAGTAAAAAAAAAGAGCGAGAGAGACAGGAAGAAATATAAAAAAGAATGTGGCCTTGGTCCCTATTCATTTAAAAAAAAAAGGTACTTGGGCACGACACTGGATCAGACTTGGTTTGTTGTCTAAAATTTCAGAATATGGGATTTCTTTTTGTTTTAAAGTAGCACTTTTTTTTTTCTTTTTTGGATTTTTAGAAGTTCAACAAGTCACGTAACACTTAGAACATCAAAAAAGCTTTTGAGGCCGAGCTTGGCTTTGAAGTCACCGTCTGTTCCTGCGCTCGGGGCTCTCACGGGAATGCGGCCTCCCAGCTGGTCAACGGGTCTGAGGTGGCGTCTCCAGAGCAGTGCCACCCGCCCTCCCATGGAGCACACCCACCACCAGCCGCGGGTGCCGGCCCTTGCTCCTGAGCAGGGCGGGCGGCGGGCAGGGCCCTCAGGCCGCCATCTTCGCCATCTGCTGTTCTAACTTGGAAATGCGCTCGTCTTGATTGCAGATTGTGTCTTTTATAGATTTGATCTCTTTCAAAATCTCATCCAGCTTGGCGTCGTTTTGCTAAGAAAACACACAAACGGGAGGGCGGGGTGGAAGGAAGGACGTCTGTCAAGATCCGTGCGCAGCTCCGCATCGCGGAGAGCTGCTAAGGCAAGGCCTTGGCACCCAGGCGGCCCTCCACCCAGGCCACCTGCCATGGCTCAGCCTGACCGGGAGGGGGCCCATGTGATGGGAGAAGGGGGGACTCCTTCCAGCGGCCAGAGTAGGCTCCCTCCCAGGAGTCCCCGATCCTGTCTGGCCCCATCTCCAGCTGACTCTACGCTTCTCAGCATCAGGGGCCCCCCGCCCCTCATGATGTTGTATCGCCCCCCACCCCCAAAATCAAAGATGGGTTTGTCTTTAGGGCACGACGGGAAAAAGCCAGGAGGCTCCAATGCCTGCTGAGAGGCAGGTGGGAACAGCCACCTCCTGTGCTTTTGATCAGTAAACGGAGCTAATAAAGCCAACGAGTGGCCTGTGCCACTGTGCCGGGTGACCAAGGGCAGCTTGGGCTTCAGCACCTACGCTGAATGCATCGCCACTTCCGGAAACCCCACCGTCCGTCACAGCCTGCCCACAGCTGATGCCCCAGGCAGGAGAGGGCTTTCAAGGGGACAAGGCCGGCTGGCACTTCCCTCAGGTGCTTACCACGCTGGCTGTCTCTGCGGCTTTCTTGGGAACATTGATCAGGTCGCACTTCTTGTTCGCTGTGGGCTTGCTGTCCAGAATGTTCTTCTTGACCACCTTGAGGTCCCTGTTCTTGCCTGGAATGTAGCCGTGCTTCAGGGAGATGAGGATCGGGTCGGCGTTCTTCCCCTCAAACCACTCTTCAGCCTCCAGCGCCGCTTCCGGCCCTGCCGTGTCTGGGTACAGGTCGTCCTGGAACAGGTCCGACTGCAAGGGAGGTTGTGGGGAGCCCTTAGGTCATGAAGAAGAGGGGCCTGGACTTGTACTTGAACCGGAATGACCGAGAGAGCTGGGCACTCACCTTTCTGGGAACTGTCATGATAATGGGCTCGCACTTTCTCTCATGGAGTTTGAAGAACCTTCGATGGGGAAACCAAGGCAGAGTTGCATTAAGTGAGATCAGGAGGGGTCACCTCAGTGCTGTGTACATGCCTGCCTGCCACCTCAGCTCACCACCCTGGGGCACAGAGCCAGAGCGTCACCCGTGGCAGACCCCAATCATTTGTGGCAGAGACAGTCATAGCAGCCAAGGTGACTCAAGGGTGGAAAGACTACAGCGGGCGCGAACACCGGCAGGCCAGACAGCCTCTGTGGCCTGGAGGCCAGCACTTCCAGGGGCGGACACGATGTTTCAACAACGGCAAACAAGCCCGGGAGGGAAAGCACTGTCATTTAAGGAAATTGCCCTGTGCACCAAACTCAAGGAAAATGGGAATTGACCCAAAAATGTGGCCCGAATGCCAACTTCCAGAAGCAGTAAAAGGGTTTGTACAGAAACATGAGAGGGACTCACAGCTTTCTGATTTGAGGGAAAGGGAGACTGGTTCTTCCTTCTGCGCCCTACAACCACCAGCACCGAGACAATGGGTTCTTAAGAAGCCGCTGACAGGGCCCTGTGCACCTTTTCTTGGTCAGAATAGGGAACAATCAAGAGTTCTCACTCGGGGCTCCCGGCAGCAGAGGGCAGCCCTCTGGCCAGCCCACCAGATTGGGTGGCAGGAACTCGGAGAGACGTCAGCAGAGGTGGTCTCTGCATTCACGAGCCCAAAGGAGACGAGCTACTACTATTTCAAACCTCCGACATCCAAATGACGCTTAAGGGCCTCAACTGGGGCGTGAATGGAGTGCAAACGGCCTGGAGCTTACACGTGTGTTGCCCCACTGTGTACAGCT
>NW_022111312.1:1166587-1174045 GCF_000313985.2 Echinops telfairi
GGGTCCAGGGTCCAACTCAGAGCCCGATTCCTTCTCCTGCATGTAGGATGCCACCCCTCATTTCTGTCTGAGGGGCACTACAGACAGGCTCAGCTTGAAGACAAGGAAATCGGGTTTCACTTCTACAGGAAGGGAGACCACAGCACTCAGCTCCCCCAGCTGAGTACCACAGGGGCACAGAGTCAGTGGTCATGAGGGTCCCGAGAAGACCACGTTCTGAATACGGGCAAGAAGCAGGAAGTAATTCTAGACCCCACACGGGGGTGCCAAGACTCAACCCTCATAATACATGGCTGGTAAAACCCCCCGGTGCTCAAACTTATTTAGCCTACCATTCCCTTTTCAGAAAAAAAGAAAAAAAAATCTACTCGGCCGCCCTTCCCAGGCAATTCAAAACGCTTGTGCTATAATCCACCCCTCCCACAATCCAGGGCAAATCGTAGGCATCTGCTTTTGCAGCCCCTCTCCTGTTCCAGGATCGCCTACTTTGGGAAACAAACATTGGTACCGACACCTTGCGTGTCGTAGAACGCCAACTCCTTACCTGGCAATCTCACATTTGTTCACATCAAGCCCCCTCTTGGGCATGTAACCCATCCCTCTCTGAGGCTCTTTGCTGCTGAATGTGTTGAGGTAGTGGACATATGGGGATTCATCCGTGATCTCAAAGTAGCGGATACTGCTGTCGCCCTGTAAGAAACCAGAGACAAGTTTTGTGGGTAATGTTAACAGAGGCATCTGGCTTAAGTGGGTCTCTCTCTACCATGTACATCCAGCATCATTTGGGATCTTCTACGGTGGCTGAGCTTCTGTGGTACCGAGGCTTGCCTAAGGCACAGGACGCCTTTTCTTTCTACGGTGCTGTGAATTGCTAGGTCTGGCTCTCCTAGCCATGGTCTTTGTAACTCCCACCAAGTGACTAGATAGGACCTTGAGTATGGCCATTCTAACATGGGCACTGGTCAGCTCTGCCATCCCACTGGGTCTAAAATATGCCCCCTCTGAAGTGGGGATGGGCTAGCTCAGTATTACACGCAAGAAGAGCCAGGAGTGGAACATGCCACGTGGACTCCCGAGCTCCCTACACACTAAACCTTCTCAGTCCAGAGAGGTGGTGGAGAAGTGGTGACAGCAGCACCAGGCGCTGGGGATGGCGGGGCAGGCGGCTGGCTGGAGGGGGGCGGGGTGCCTCTGGACTTGCCGATTCACAGACTGGAGGGGAGTGCTTCTAGACCTGGGCTGATGGCAGAAGCGTCTGTCCTTTGGGCATTGACTGGCGGGAGTAAAGGAGCTTAGTACCATTGCTTGAGCAGGGAAGAGACCAAAGGGCCACTTGGCTGTGAGGTTCAGGGAGAGGTGTGCCTGCAGGCCAGGCTGGAAAGAGACTGTCCTGACTGATGAACTGTATGCGGAGTACTGCTGACCCACAGATGAAAACTATCCACCTTCCTTATAAACCTAGGCTCTTGAGGGTGGGCTACCATTGGAATGGATTATGGAACCGGCAGAGAAGCAGGAAGGGCCTTGGAAGGTTTGACTGGTGACTAGATTGATCAAGAAGGCTGGGGGGTGGAGGTACGTCTGACCACCCCCCTTGGGCTGAGGTTGAGTTTGACTCCCCTCCCCCTTGCAGGATCAGAGGTGAGGCATTGCCCTCACATTCTTTCGCACTTCCTCAGAGCCAACCTTCACTCATCAGCGATAACAAGCCCGTAAACCCCCAACTCCCTCCTACCGAAGCTCCCAAGTTCCCCAGGTCAAAGAAGCGTTCACGCTGCTGCCAGACCATGCATTACAACTCCACGCTGAGGAGCACCAGCCGAACACCCAGGCGGCCCCCACGCCAAACAGGTGACAGAAACAGTGAGACTCCACCCCTCTAGTTAAGCCTTGTATTGGGTGATCTTTAACTTCAAAAGGTAGTGCTGTCTCAGTGCAATGTGTAAAAGTCTCAAGTTATCTTGTTCACCACAATCAGATGTCTTGGGAATCTGACGCTTACGCCCGCCTCTCAATGCTTGTGTAATTATTACGTGGTCACACCAGCCTGAGTCATGCCGGCATCTTGTCTGAAGGAGCAAATGTGTGGGAAAGAAAATGGCGCAAATCACCGTTTTAGCTCAAGAGCTGGGAAAAGCAGTTAAATATATGGTTTCCTTCCTGAATACCCCAAATAATGGGTCGCCTGATGTTACCATCTGGGCAGCCCCCTCCTTGTTTGTTCTGAAGCCCTCTGTGGCGGGCACTCACCCACCGGCTGTTGACATCTGCAATAAAACGACTTGCAAGGAACCCGGCAAGATCTGTTTCCAAGCAACCAGGCACAGATGTAAAGCAAGCAGGCCCACACCCTGCTGCCCTAGTGAACACCACACGAACACGCGACACACAGGCATATACACACTCGACAGACACGCGTGCGCACACAGCCACTTGACAAGTGACAACATTACACCCATCCGTTTCCATCTTCTAAATCTCTGAAGGGTAAACTCATCCCCAGCAGTCCGTGAGACACCTGTGGACGTGTCCGCTTACCTTCCCACACAGGTAAATGATGCTGGTGTCAGGGTCATAAAAGGGCAGCAACACCCCATTGCTGGTGTCCATTTCATGAAGGGCAATTGGCTCCTGCATATTTTTCTAGGGGGAAGAAAATGATATGTGCACTTTAAGGATGCATTTTTATAACCTTAAGAGACATTCTCGTGTGCTTAAATTAGGCACTGACCCTATCCTTCGCGTTTAAATCTTGCAAGTTTGAGCACCGCACATGTAGTCTTCACACAGCAAGATTTAAGGAGGGCACAAAGTGGAATCCAGCCCGCTGGACATTTGATTGGCTTCACAGCATAACCGACTCCCTGGGGAGTCACATTTACCAGTGAAGTCTCCAGGGAGGGTGAGCACTTGACATTCGACTGATGACTGGGGAAAGCTCAGACAACTGCACTGCGAACCCTATCATCTGAATCCTCCACACTGACAACCAAACCAAACCCACTCACTGCTGTAGCTGAGTCTGACTCACAGTCATCCCCTAGGACGGGGCACAACACCAGAGACTGCCCCGGCTTTGTGGAGTAAGGCCGCTGGCAGCATGGGTCAAGCACTTGGCAGATAACCCCAAAGCCAAGTAGTTCAAACCCACCAGCAGCCACTCTGGGGGTAAAATGCGGTAGGGTAGTCTGCTTCAGTGCAGATGTGGAAACACTGCTTCAGTGCTTGTGGGGGCAGTTTGACTCTGTCTAATGAGGTCGCTGCGAGGCAGGATCAACCCGTCTCTCTTGTTTGTTTTTTCAATCCTGACAGAAGAAGCAGACTGCCGTGGAGAAGATGCTGGGGTTGAACCGCCAGCCTTCCACTCAGCGGGGAAGTGCTGCACCACTATCCACTTACTGACCCTACCACGAAAGCCCACCCAGAAGAGGGCGCGCTCCAGTGGCCCGTGGCAGAGGTGGGGCAGGCGTACCGGATTCCAGAGAGCCAGCTGCCGCTCGCTCATGCGACTGAAACCAGTGGTGAAGACGTTCCCGTCGGCCAGGAAGATGGCCCTCATGGGCCTCGCCCCTTCGTGGGCTTTCTCCTTCTCCTGGGGGAGAGAGCAAAAAAGCACAGGAGACACCTTCAAACACACGCTCAGCCCCACGACAGCTCACCGGCCAGTCAGGCTCCCCTGGGAGGGTCAGTGCTGACTGCCCACCCCCCCTTAGAGAAGAGGAAGCAAAGGGACACTAGCTAGTAAGTGAGCAAGAGAGCCAGGCCCTGCTTACAGCCTCCCCTCGTCTACTGCTGCAGCCCGCAGCTGACCCCGTCCACGTGCTGGGAAGAACACATGGAAGACTGGCCACCGCTGGCTCCTCCAGACGGCCAGGGCCCAAGGGCTGGATATGCCCTGTGAGCGAGGCCGGCCCACTTCAAACAGGTCCCACTAAGGCCTTCCTGAGCTTTGTGTGTTCAGGGAGGAGGGGTGTACTAGGGCCGCCCTGGGAAGGCTGCTGGTGCAAGAGCTCAAAGAAAGCACTTTGCCTGGGGTGGCCAGGGCCTAAGGGACCCGTAAGCACAGCAACCACGACTGGCACGCGGTCACTGAGAAGCCATCTTGGCCAAAGAACAGGCACAGTTTGGAGAAGGGCAACTGCAGGGCCCAGAGTGAGTGAAGAAAGGCGGCCTTGGACTAGAGACCCCGCTGTCTGTGCTGTGTCGTGATCCGCACAGTCTGGGGCCCCGCCTGCGTGAGAGACGCTCTCACACGGAGCCGAGTTTAAACATTTTAATTTTTATTTTGCTGCTGCAAATTATGCTGCAGAACACGCAAGACTCCAACAGTCTCTGCCTGTCCAGTGCGGCGAAGCGGACCATACTCTTCGAGTTCTGCAACCGTCCTCTCCTCCCCACTGACCCGCTGCCGGCCCTGCGGTTAGCTCCCGACGGCTCTGCGGCCTGCTTCACAGAGCGAGAGGCCCGCGACCACTGCCCAGCTACCAGGACTGGGCTTCGGGGTACTCACAGCAACAACCTCCTGCTTCCTGGGATCGATGACTCTCACTTTCTTGTCCTTGGAAGCTGTGCAGATCAGACTGCCGTTCCGGTTCCAGCTGACATTGTAAATCATGTCCGAATGCATGTCGTCCAAGTTTATGAGGGCTTCCCCGGTCCCCACGTTCCAGATGATGATGACGTTATCACAGCCTGAAAGCAAGCACACCCGTGTGCCCCGTCAAGAGGAGGAGCAGCTGCACACGGCCACGCTGCAGGAGATGACGGAGGGGGTCACAGGCAATGGTCCCTCCCCCGGCTGCCAACCAGAACGTGGGCAGCACACTGGCAGCAGCCTCGCCCTGAGAGAAGAGACAGGGTCGGTCATCTGCCCCTACAGGGTGGTTCTCCTCTGAGCCACACGGCGGCTAGGGGCCGGCACCGCCTCCAGGGCACTGAGAGCGCGAACAGAGAGAGACGCAGAAGGGGCTGCCTTGCTGGGCTCTAAAAATGAAAATGACGTGAAGCAAAAAAGATTCTTGCACAAGAACTACAGTTTATAGAAAGCAAACAAAACCCAAGAACTACACCCAAACAGAATACATGTTTTTTGTGTGTAAAGAGTTAGACGGGCTGGGTGGGCCTTGAGTGAGGACGGCGTCACCGTCTCGGCTCTCTAACAGCCTCTGAGCACTGCTGAGCGGGCTGCAGCACACGCTGAAGGGCAGCCACTCTGTAAAACAGAGCCCGCAATTCCCTGGGCTGTTGTGGTACGTCACAATAAATGCATGGGCTGGCCTACAAAGTCCACTCACCACACATCATGATGGTTGAAAGGGGAGAGACGTAGCCAGGACTGGCCTGGTGGTGGTGGTGGGGACCCTGAAGTGTAAGGAAGCAGGCATGTGAACTCAGGAACTGATCACCACACGGCTCACCGCGCAAACTCAGCCGCGCCGTGTTCATCACCCTACCCTTCTTTCCTGCCTCCAGGCTCCACCCCAGCCCCTGCTGGTGACCCCCAAACCAGCGGCTGTCAGGTCAATGCTGACTCACAGCGGCCCCGTGTGCCCAGAGTCCAACTGCACTCTGAAATGTTCAGCAGTCCGCCCCAGGCCTTTGTCCTGAGGGGTCTCCGCGTGGGCTCCTTTGGCCAACAGCAAACAATGGCTGTTGATACCAGGCCCCCAGGTTCCTTGGAGAGAGGGGCATCTGTGCCGCTTCGAGGACATGCGGGTGAACTCGAGAAGGTAATCTGGAGGGAATTCTTGCCAATGAGACAATTTGCTAAGCTTGTGAGAAGACGTCGCCCACACAGAACACCGAGGACCTAAGGGCTGGAAGACAGGAAGTGGAGAAGAGGCCGGCACAGAAGTATGAAAAGTTAGGGCTGCACTCTGGGGTCGCAGGCTTACGCCTCCTCTGCCTGGGTCACCCCAGGGAAACGGGTCGCTTCAGCCATGGCGGCTGGACCATGTGGTCTCAAAATGCGCAGAGGGCCACCCTCCACCACTCTCCTGAGCTCCTAGCCCGCAGAGTGGGGGCCAGTCTGCTGGTGACACAGCGAGGCTGTGCAGAGACAGCACGGTGGCAGAAAATTTGCATGGCGGAAGACGCCCCTGGAATCTTCTCTCCCCTTATCACACCTGAGGTTCTGTGGGGTAACCTGGGAGGGGTGCTCAGGTATGCGGATTTTGGGGGGGACAGAATGATGCAGGGTGCTATTTTTGAAACAGTCCCCGGCGATTTTTTGGTTTTCTTTTTTTGTGGGTTTTGTTTCCATCTTTTTTTCTCTCTTTTTTAAATCATTATATTGGGGCTCATACAATTCTTATCACAATCCATACAAACACCCATTGTGTCAAGCACATTTATACATTTGTTGCCTTCATCATTCTCAAAACATTTGCCTTCTACTTGAGCCCTTAATGTCAGCTCCTCATTTCCCCACCACCTTTTATTTTCTTTTCTTTTAACTGAAAACCCTCAATCACAAAACACCCTCTACTTCCCAGACACCCTGCCCACCCATTTACTAGTGAAGGGAAAGATCCATAATATTAGTAATGCTTTTTAAAAAATAAATCAGCCTCTTGGACTTATTATTTATAAACAATACATGCACCCATTTTTGAGTACACACCTGGTCAGTTCTGACAGAAACAGAGCCCCAGCACAATAGACAACACTGCCCATCCTCCCTGGGCCCCCCGCTGCTCTGTGTACGGATTTTGTAAGAGAAGGCTAACACCTTAAATCCGAGACACAGGAAATGATTACTATGAGATCAAAGTTGGGAAAATCAGAAAATGGGAGACACCAGCCCTGGGCCACCTGGACGCCCCCACATAGAGAAGTGGAGGTTCACCCCACCACACACTGCTACACGACAGGAAGCACAATGCCTGGCCTGGGACACAGGTCACAGTGTGCCACCAAGTGCCACAAACAGGTCATGCAAAGTGCTGGAGCCCCTTGGGAAAGAAACCGCAAAGTGGCAATGCTCTCCCTGCGTGGTGGGCTTACAATGGATTGTCATGGACTCCTTTTATTAATCCCCTAAATCTACAGGGACTACTCATCACAGGGGAACATGAGCTCACTTTCTTAATAAGGATGGAAGGAATGTGCCTAGCGGGGCACCTCAAAGGAGGTGACAACATGTGGCCTGGAACCAAAGACCACTTGACCCCCAAGTGTTCCTTCTGTGCCAGCCGTGTGCCCAACACTATAGCCATGGAGGGTCCCAGAAGGAACCACCAGAGTCTGGGGACAAGGATGTCCCTGGGCATCTCTCTAAGCAGGAAGCCCAGGGTTCTGCTGGACTGCCTGCCAGAGTGGCTAGGAAAACCTACAAACCCATACGTGCACTTGTCTGGGCTCGGGAACCACCGCACCACCTCCTCATTAGAGTTTCCTACAGATGTTTCAGTGCTGGCCGGCACACAGAGCTTAAATGGTCACAGTCGAAACACATCC
>NW_022111312.1:1174887-1193038 GCF_000313985.2 Echinops telfairi
CGAGAACTAGAAAGGCGAGGCTCACCACCCATTTATCCCTCCGCCTTTCAATTAGCCCCACATGTGATTACCGGCCAGGTTGGCACAATTAACTAACTCAGTTACTTTTACATTTAGGGGAACATTGAAAATGAGAACATCGATAGGGTCCAAACAACTGGGGCCTTAAAGGTGTATGACTGGCCATTTGAGGGGCCACTATGGGTCTCTCCCCAATAAGAAGAGTGATGAAAATCGAAATTCACGGGGAAACAAGTAGTCCAGTGGACTAACGGGCCACCCAAACATCTATCTCTACAACGCAGACACCAGAACTAGGCGGGGCTTCATAACCAGCTCTTCTGAAAAGGACCCCACTAGTCGGTCCTAGAGAGAAGAGGAAAAAAATGCGAAACCAAACTCACAATGATAGAAACGAGACCAGGCTTACTAATTGGATAGTCTGGTGAAACTCCTGAAACTGTGGCTCCAGGCACCCTTCAGATCTGGACCTGAGCTCACCCACTGGCTCACATTTCAGCCAAGCAACAGACAGGTCTGGTAGGGGAGCAACATCGCTGGTGAGATATACACGGCTTAGCATCACCAACCACTGTAGGTCCCAAGGGCAGCGTTTGTTCTGGGGGGTTCGCGCTGAGGGAGGGATGGAGACAGGAAACACAGGGAGCCGGGGAGTGAGGTCACATGGAGGGGCCCCACTGGATGAGAGGACACAAAATGGGTGTCAACTACTGAATGGAAACCCATGGGCTCTCCTGTAAACCTGCACCCAGTTCACAAATTTTAAAAACAAAATAGCGTCTACAAAACACTCCCCCCTCAGCTTTTGACTGACTATCGGTGAGGACTGTGTTTTAAATTCTGTTCCGTTCAGAACCCTCCATTAAGAGCCATCAAATCATGAAGCACCCCCAGGATGATGGAAGGGCCACAGCAAGGAGAGGGGGGCTGAAGACCTTTAAGTCAGGATCCTCAAGGCAGCGCACAGTGGGAGCGCTCCAATGCTGTATTTTAAATGTGGCATTTGCTGCAATGCAATTTACATTTGGAAGATGAAAACAATACTTAATGCCTTCATAGCGAAAGAGAGAAACGGGGGGAGGCACATGGAAGCTCATCAGAAAAGCAACTTGTATTTCAAAAGACACTACACAAGACAATGTAAAGACAGATCGGCTGAAAATATCTGCAAATTACAAATCTGATTAGTAGCTTGTATTTAAAATAATACATAAGGTACTCCTATAACTCAACCATGAAAGGACAAATGAGCTGAGGATTCGAACAGTCGGGTCTTCAAGAAAGACAGGCACACGGCCAGTCCACACACAAGACGCCAACCGCCATCAGCCGTCAGGGAAATGCAAATCGAAACCATGGGAACGTGTCACCTCACACCCACTGGGATGGCCACAGCCAAGAGTTGGTGAAGAGGTGGAGAAACCAGAACTTTCTGCTGGTCCGATGGGAAGAGCAAGGATGAGCCTTGGACTATCTTACTCCCTGGCGGTTCCACGCTTGGTGTACACTCAAGAGAAATGAAAATACGGAACATCCACACAAAAACACGAACACCGTTTTCAGCCAATATCATTCAGAAGGAACCGCTCCCCAGGTGCCCACCGACTGATGACTGCCTAAATTAAGTGGGTGTGGCCACACAAGGGAAGCTCATTCCGTCATAAACGTGAATGAAGCACCGATCTCAAACCCTCAGCTGTCTTGTGGATTCCCATTCAGTGACCCTGTGAGACAGCATCGCACTGCTTCAGCGTCTCCAAGGTTGAGAGTCTTAATAAAAGCGGGCTGTCTCGTCTTTTTCTGCCTCAAGCCGCTGGTGGGCTCAAATCACCGACCTCTCTCTCTCTGGCCAGCCAGCATTTAACCCACCGCACCACCAGGGCTGGAGTGCAGCTATGGAGCACAGAGTATATGGCTGTGTTTATGTGAAATGTTTCCCAACGGACAGACCAACACAGAAAAGCAGGTTAGTGGTTGCTTGGGGCCAGGGCCTAGGGCGGTGGGCTGACAGCTAAAGTCTGAGAAGTTTCTTTCTGAGCTAATAAAGATAGTCTTCAAGTGCAGGGATGGTGGTTTCGAACTGCTGACCATGCGGATCGCAGCCCAATGCATAACCACCACAATACCGGTCCGGGCCGGACACTGAACAACACAGACAGTTCACCAACTGGAAACAGGCAAAGCCGACAGCAGGGGAGGAGGAGAGCCAAAGTCAGCACGGGGAAAGGAACACGGCAGCTTTGAGCTTGCTTAGCAACGGGTTTTGTAAAAAGTGGAAAATGTTTATCTTCTTAAACGTGACAGTTACAATTAATAACGATCATCCCAGAAGCTGTTGAGCAACCAGTCTATGAACAAATGAGTCAAGAGCGTGCCGGCGAAACGGCATGGCTGCCAGTGGAACAAGTGAGCAGCAGGATTTTCCTATGGGGGAATTTTACAGAGGAGTCACACAAGGTATTTTTGCCACTCACGGGGAAGCAGAGATCTGGATCAGATGAGTGCCCCGGGCCCAGCTGAGCCGTGTGGTCCTGCAAGGAAGGGGAGTACAAGCAGAGCCGTGCTGGAGTGGGGACAGGCGGGAACAGAGCGGTGGCTTATGCTGACAGCTAAATACACTCCTGGTGTGTATCGTGGCCAAACCACCCCTGCCCGAGGGTCCCACGTTGAGGCCATCTCTGGACTCCCCAGAGCCTCTCAACACTTGGCACATTTTGAACAAGGCAAGTGTGACCCAGCAGATGGCAGAGAGCTGCTCCTGCCTCTGCCTGTCGCTCCTCCTCCCGGGGCACAGCTTTTTGCTGGGCACTGGGAGAGGGCAGATAGCTGCTTCCCACACAGCGTGATCCATGCCTTTGCTTAGACAGACACAGGAGGAGCTGGGGTTAGCTCTGAACTGAACCGGTGTTGCATGGGGTCAGTCTGCTGCACGAGACCTATTTAGAGTGTTGACAAGCAAGGATGTCACTTTGAGGACTAGGGGGCACCTGACCCAAGCCATGGTATTTTCAATTGCTTCATATGCACATGGAAGTTGGACAATGAATAAGGAAGACCACAAAATTGATGCATTTGCATTATGGCACCAGAATGCTCCTTATAGGGAAGGATGGCAAGATTTTTGTCTCACGTACTTTGGACATGCTGTCAGGGAGGCCGGTCCCTGGAGAAGGATGTCATGCTTGTCAACAGAGGGGGCAAGGAAAAGAGCAAGGCCCTCAGGGAGATGAATCGGCACAGCGACTGCATCAAGAACAGCTGACGATGGCCACGACCAAGAGGTGCTTCATTCTGTCACACAAGAGTCGTCAGGAGCAGGAATCCACCCAACAGCACCAAACGATAACAATATGCTTGTTACCTACTAGGTGGATTCGTGGGTTACGCCTCGACTGCTAAACACAAGGTCAGCAGTTCAAACCCAACAGCTGCTCCTCGGGAGAAAAGGTGAGATGGTGTGCTTCTGTAAAGATGTACAGTCTCAGAAACCCAAAGGGGCAGCTCTACTCTGTCCTGCAGGGTCAGTGTGAGTTGATTCTGATGGCAGTGGGTTTGTTTGGTGGCCTGGGGGTTAGGGCGTGGGCTGCTAGCTGCATGATCCGTGGCTGGAGCCCACCAGGGGAGGAAATCCTGCACTGGGTCCCTAGGAACTGGAATCAACTCGATGGCGGTTGAGCATTTCTTGGGAAAGCAGAGGGTCAGCATGAAAGAGGAAGGCCGTCACCCTCAAGGAGGTGGACTGACCGCGGCTGCAACAATGGACTCAAGCATGACAAGGACTATGGGGCTTGTGCAGGGCCCAACGGTGCTCTGTTCAGTTGGTACCCAACAGCAGCACCTGAATATACAAGCAGGATTGAAACTGAACGGGATGAAAACAAAAACAGTGACAGGAAATTGATCAAAGCATGAAGTCAGTGGAGGAACGGTTATGAAATGAGGTTTTGGTGCCTAACAGGAAATGCATTTTGCAAAATCAATTAGAACTGAAGTTGTAATACCCCCTAGCATCACCAGATGGCACCACAAACACAAACAAAACAAACCCACTGCCACTGACAAGATTCTGACTCACAGAGACCCTGTAAGGGCAGAGTACAACTATCCCATAGGGTTTCTGAGGCTGTCAATCTTTATGGGAGCAGACTCATCTTTTTCTCAAGGAGCAGTTGGTGGATTCGAACTGCTGACCTTGTGTTCAACAGTCCAATGCATAACCCACTGCGCCATCAGCGCTCCTTTTAAACAAGGGCAGTTGGTTTCCATTTTGTCGGTCACTAACTTGCAGAGGAGGAGCCCTGGTGGCTCCGTGGTTAAGTGTTTGGCTGCTAAACATGAGGTCAGTGGTTCAAACCCACCAGCAGCTCTGTAGAAGAAAGACGTGGCAGTCAGAGTCCCACATGAGTCACAGTTCTGCGCTGCCCCATAGGGTCTCATGAGCAGGAATAACTTGGGGGCAAAGGTTTGGTTTGACTTGGTTTGAGCCTACCTCTGATGGTGAGAAACCGCTGATTCACTAAATTCCTAATGAGGTGTGGAGAGAGGGGAAGCAGCCATTACATCCCAGTTCCAGCCTCAAATACAAGCAATAACACAGTGTTCCTTCTGGGGACAGCACCATTTCCTTTCTCTGGCTTCTCCTCCATCCAACTAGCCTTTGGGCTGGGAGGAAATGGTAATGAGGTAGAACAGGCATTTCGACCATTTTTGAAACCAGGAAAACTCTCCGCTTCTTCTTTACTTTGCTCCTGGCTGACTCCACAGCTCCTGGGATGCAGGCACCTCGGCCACCTCATGATCTCACAGCCTCTACTGCAGAGCCACGGGCAGGCCATGGAGGCGATGGGCAGAAAGGCCCGGGTCTCGGGAGCGCAGTGTCCACTCTAACAGGAGGAAGGGCCTCTTCCGCTAGACTGGGAAGCAGACACTGCCAGTACAAGGAGAGGGCTGTGCAGTTCTAGAACAGACTCTGGGTGGACAGCGGTGCTGTGCAGGGAGGAAAACACCGGGCCTGGCCTGTAGAGAGTGCCCCACAGGCAGAGAGAGAGAGGGTGTGCAGCGCAGCCAGGAAGAGCAAACGCTTCAGCCAAACTGCGCAGGCCCAAGTCCTGGTTCTGTCCTCTACCAGCTGTGCGACTGTGGGGGCAGGACTCCGCCTTTCTGAGCCTGGTTTCCTCACTGTAGAACGGGGACCGAGGAAGCTCAGCTGGTTGTTTTGAGAATGACTGTGAAAGGTCACACACTTAGAATAAGCCTAGGCATACGGCAGGGGCTCATGAAGTCCCTGGCCATACTTGTGCCCAAAGAGGTCCACCTCGGGGCTAACGAGGGAAGGGCACCTGGTTCTTCAAGTCGAGGGCTTAGGGGAGGAATGGAAGTGACTGGGAGAGTCTGTGACGTGAAACTGAGAAGACAGCGGAACTCCGACCTTGCTTGGTAACACAAGTGGTCACCCAGGGTGGCACCTTCCACAGCAGTGAGCACCCCCCCCAACCCCCTGGCTGGTGCCTGTGGCCTCCAGCTAACAGCCCCCACTTTTTTTAATGGGAGAGGCTGAGCGTCTCCCAAAGCAGGCAAAAAGAGGGGCAGAAGCACCACCTGGTGCATGCTGAGTCTTCAGGTGCGCGTCCAGTGTGGTGGGAAGGATGCTGCCCGGATGTCAGAACACCCGGTGCCTTTTCGAGCTGGTCACTCACTGAGCAGGTTACCGTTGGGAGGAATTCACTCCTGGGCACCTGTTTCCTCATCTGCGACCCTTAGAGTCCACAGCTAAGTACTAGGTTTGCAGAAGCTGTAATTCATGGGGGAGACCTATGAGCTCCGGGGGCACAGTAGTTAGGCTAGTAGTTAGCTAGTTGGGCTGCTTACCATCAGGTCAGCAGTTCAAAACCACCAGCTACTTCAGGAGAGAAAGATGGGCTTTCTGTTGCAGTAAAGGGTACGTCTCAAACTCACGGGGTAGCTCTGCCCTCTCCTGCCGGGTTGCTCTGAGTAGGCACTGACTCAGAGGCTGTGAGTGTGGTTTTCGTTCGTTCTTTCAGACATTAACCAGCAATGTAAAAAGATCTGCCTTCAGGTGTTTCAGGGGACCAGAGACCCCAAATTCAGAAGGCAATTTAAGAAAAAACGTTTATGAAGTTTTAAACAGGAAGTCAAGACGGAGACAGACACATGTTCTGGATGAGGGAGCCCATTAGCACGAGAGGTCATACGGCATCCAGAGATTTCCAGAAATTCGGCTCCTTAAATGGGACATGGAGGGCAGAGGAAACTCACAACAACATGGTGGCAGCAGATCAATACATCACAGTTACAGGTGAGGCTGCGAAAGGGAAACCGAGCCCAGGATTGGGGCACAGACATTGTTAGACAGCAGAGCTTACAAGAGTGCCCCAGGGCCCTCTGACTCTAGCACCCCAATTCCCATGA
Organism: Echinops telfairi; assembly: GCF_000313985.2. NCBI lineage: Eukaryota > Metazoa > Chordata > Mammalia > Afrosoricida > Tenrecidae > Echinops > Echinops telfairi. The sequence continues at coordinate 1,181,338 of NW_022111312.1, forward strand.
AGGGCACAGCCAGGAGAGTGGCGGTAATCCACTCTCTCGTGCACTCAGCCTGAGAGCAAGGCTATGCACACTGCTGGGTGATGGTCAGAGGGAATTCAACGGAGGCCGAACCCATGTGGAGACTCACAAATGCATTGAGGGCTTCCACTATAAGCCATGGCCTTGGCGAACCTCATGGCTCCAAAATGTAAGTTTTAACATAAAAGGGCCGGCTCAGCCTCAGGGGTTTGTCTGGGCATGCCTCTGATGGGAAATGGACTACCAGAGCCACACGGTCCTGAGTCATACCCCAAACAAGGTGGTCTGGGGGCCCCAGAACCAATCCTGTCGGCTTCCCTGAGAATGCTGCGTGGTACGTTTCCCATTCACGGTCCCTTTCCCACTTCCCCTCAGCCTGCCTGTGACAGTGATGAGTTGATGTGCTGCCAATCACGACTTTGCGAAATGTCCTTTGTTCTCAAGTTCCATATAATTAGCTCTGTGGTCTTCCCAGTTGGGGTGATTCATTTCTGACTGCTTTGTTTTGGCTTTGCTTTAAACTTCATAAAGCGTTGAGCTATTGGGTAAATGTGGACTGTGAACTGCAAGGTGGGCATTTCAAACCAACAGCCACTCCATGGGAGAAAGATGGTTTCTCCCGCAAACACTTACAGCCTCAGAGACCCCACACAGGGTTGCTATGAGTTGGAATCGACTCAACAGCAGTGGCTTTGGACTTGGGTTCTGCACACACGTTAGACATGTGATCACCTGGAAACGAGCACCATGCTTTGTCAAACATCCATCAGTGAAAAAGAGGAAGGGCCTCACCTTCAAGGAAGTGGAGTGAGGCAGTGGCTGCCACCATGAGCTCACACGTCACAATTGTGAGGGCGGTGCAGGTCGCTGTGACTCAATGGCACTAACAACAACATACACTGTGTTTGACTTGGGGTCTTTCTTTCCCCCTAGCTTCAGCGGTTTCTCCACCTTCTTAACGTCGCGACCCTTTCATACAGTTCCTCATGTGGTCGTGACCCCCCAACCAGAACATGATTTTCATTGCTACTTCATCACTGTCATTTTGTTACTGTGATGAATCGGGTGACCCCTGTGAAACGGTCGTTTGACACACACCCCTCCCAAGGGGGTCATGACCCACAGGTTGAGAACCACTGCCCTAGAACAAAACCCCTGGCAACAGCACAAGCTGGAGCTGTGTCTGTCCTCCAGTCAGATGAGCAGATCTCAACTACTCCGGCACTCTGCATGCCCGGCTGTGCCATGCTACCCTCACCTGCTGTTGAGGAGGAAGACGGCACGGGCTCTGCAGGGTGGGGACAGAGCTGGGTCTGGCCTGGCTCCCCACCAGGTGCCTGACCTACAGCAAATGTCCCTCAGTCTATAAGATGGCATACAGCCTTGCCCCACTGAGCCCTTCAAATGGTTTTAGGAGATTTTTTAAAAGGAGTATCCACTGCGTTCCTGGCTGCTCTGCCTCCGACTACAGCAGACTCGCTGGGTGGGTTCATTAGGTCTGAACATCAGGGTTCCCTGGACTAACTCTCGCCTTCAGAGGAAGACAGCACTGCAGTGCATCTCAGGTATCCTGTCTGTGACTATCTAGTTTACACTAAGCCAGCCAGCCCGGGGCGGCCTGTCAGCTCAGCTCCCCATGGCTACCATCTGGCACTCACCCCAACCAGCCCCGGAATGGCATCTCAGTGCGGGGGCACAGCAACTTATCCCCCAAACCCCCCACCTCACCCTCCACTTAAGGGGAATTAAAAAAAACAAAATGCTGTGTCTCCGGCATTTTCTCTGGAGGCCACGCATCGCGATGGCAGTGTTTGGTCTTGTTTTGTCTTGAGAGCAATCTGCCCATAGTCCCCGTGCTCCCGGATGACAGCACGACGCCCTCGGCGAAAGCCCCGCGGGGGTTCCGGGGAAAACAGCCCCACGCAAAACCAGCTCTGCGCACATGGTCTGAACACCTGTTATTTCCGGCACCCTTCCACAGGTGCGGTTCCAGGGAGGAAACGGGAACTGGAAGCGCTTTGATGAACTGTTCCCATGAGGAAGCACCAGATTAAAAAGGTGAGGAGTGAGTCGGATGCTTTTATTTTTCCAGCGGGGGGCCATTTCAAAGGGTACACAAGGGGTTTCCAGACACGGCTCCTGCCTTTTCCTCAGAAACTTGCCACTGGCTGGGCACTTGAGTGACAGCCATCAGAGAAGCTAGCCTCCCTCGAAAGGGCATGTCTTTAATATGTGCCGGGGAAACCTACCACAAAGGAAAAACAAAGGGTGGCCGAGCTTCCGGGACGGGACGAGGTGGCAGTGACACAGAAGCCTGCGTCGTGAGTGGGCAGAGAGTGAGCCACGCTCAGTGAGCCATGACACTGGGGCAAGGTTCGGTTTGGGGAAATCACAGAACGGAGTGCTGGGTTTTGATTAGCTAGGGCTGTAGAGTCCCGGGAAAATGGCCCCGCTGTAATCTGTGTAAGTGGAATGCACTGGCAGCCCTGCGGGATGCCTGAGAGGGCAAGAAAGGCTCGGCATGGACCACGGCCTCACCTCCCTTTCCAGTTCAGGCTAAACTGTGTGAAGGTGCACTGACAATGGAGGCAAACATCTATAAAGCAAGCGCGGGACGTTTCTTGGTGCTGATATCTGCGGGGCAGGAAGTATGTGAGAAGAAAAACCTTCCCGTCTGAACTCAGATGGGACCATTCAGAGCACATCCAAACTAACTGCCACAGAGTCAATCCCAACTTGTAGCGGCCTGTAGAACAGAAACCCCATGAGTTTCTGAGGCTGTCAGTCTTTACGGGACAGAGAACCTCATCTTTTTCCCAAGGAGCAGCTGGTGGGGTCAAACTCCTGACCGTGTGATTCGTAGACAGCCACGCCACCAGGGTTTCCCTCAGAGCACAGGGCTGGAGACAAAGAAGACTGCAATGTCCAGACGTGGCTGCTCAGTCTCCTTGACTGGAACGAAGGAAGAAGCAAGCCCTACACTAGCACTACATGCAGACCCCTGCTGGCCGAGTGTATTAAACAGTGGGTTGCAAACCACAAGGCTGGCAGTTCAAACCCACCAGCCAGTCCAGGGGAGGAAGATGAGGCTTTGTGCTCCCAGAAATAAAGGATTTACACAGCCGCAGACACCCTCTGGAACAGTTCCTATAGCAGTGGGCTGAGGACTTGTACACACAGAAACAGATCAATATTTTAAGCAAATTACAGTAAAAACGGGTTTTAAAGCACTATTGTCTTCCTTAGAGCTAAAATGTTCCCAAGTAAAATACTCTCAGTTGCTACAATCTTAGGAAAGTTTCTAGAAGATACTGTTGGAAACAGATACTGTTTGGAACACCCAGGAGGCAAAGTCTAGTTTCTGGCCAGGAAGGTTTACAGAGCTGCTGTTTACTGGGGCCAAGCACTGCTTCAAAAGGTGGAGGCAGAAAGGCCCACTACACCGACGGGGTTTACGTTCAGGTGAAGACGCGCACCACAAAGAGGGCAGCTCTGAGCTCAGACTGCAACCAAGTAACATCGCTATCACCTGATCAACGCTCCCCACAACGCCACACAGCAGGGCTTGGAAAGGCTCTGAGAAAGTGTAGAGAGGAGGCAGAGCGGAAACTGCTGTCCTCCAGTCTCACACAAGGAAACTGAGGCTCCCAGAACTAACCCACTGCCATCCAGTCGGCCCCTGGGGCTGTGAATCTGGCCAGGAGCAGTGAGTCTCATCTTTCCTCAGAGGAGCAACTAGTGGGTTTGAACTGCCAACCTGGCAGATAGTCTTCCAATGTTTGCTCCTCCGACATCGCCACCAGGGTGCCTTCTCAGAAGTAAAGTCCTTTTTGATGTTAAAAAGTGAGGCAGAAACTAGATTTAAAAATTACTTTCATCCTTTCATCGTTCACTTGATAAACTGATTCTAGTGTATTTTCCTGCTGAGGTCTGCCTACTGTTATGAATCTGCTATCAGTACATATCGAAACTCATTACAAACAACATAGCCACTCCTTGTCTATTTATCGGGCCCATATAGTGTTGGGCTGCTAACTGCAAGGTCAGCAGTTCAAAACCATGAGCCGCTCTGTGGAAGAAAGAAGAGGCTTTCTACTCCTGTAAAGAGTTACAGTCTCAAAAACTCATAGGAGCAGTTCTACCCTGTCCCACTGTCAACTCAATGATGGTGAGTCTTTTTGTTTTTCTTTTTTTCCCCAGTTTTTCGATCCTCACAATAGATATTATTATCATTTCACCTCCACCATCTTAAGCTAGGCCATTGAGGCTAAGCACGTTTCAGTGGTTGAAGTGCTCAGAGCCCTGGGTCTCATTCTGTATGACAACAAGGCCTTGTGACATTTATCTACCTTTTGTCACCCAAGGGTTACTAACCACCGACCAAGGCATGGGACACTACAGTTGTTCTGTTACAAGTCAACCACCCACCAACCAGGGTTGGTCCCCAGATCACACCTTCACCAGAGCCAAGTGGATGGTGAGTTAGCACAGGAGAAGAGCCTGTATTCCTGTGGCATTTCATTTCCACTGCTAAACCAGAAAAGCTTCCTCTATCGACCCCAGTGCTACCAACAGTCCATGATCTGAGGGTCGCTCTGCCACGAGGAGTGGGTTCACAGGGGACGTCACACTGAAGAGTTGGGGTCTGTTGGTTTCTTTAAACTAGAAGCCTTGGTCCCACTGCTGTGCTTCCCTTACACATGTTCACCCTGACAATGCCAACCAAGGGACAGCCTGAGGGGATTCTGGGAAAACAGTGACCTCACTGGCAGGATAGGTTTGAGCTCTCCCCAAATCCTCCCCTAAGAACACAAAGCAAGCAGATAATCTAACAAAAGTCTAGTATTTACACCCAACTGGACCAAATTCCAAACTCAACGGACTCAAAGTGACTCCATAGGGCAGGGTAGAATGGCCCCTGCGGTTTTCCGAGGTAGCAGCAGTTCACAGCAGTAAACAGCCTCATCTCTTTCCCTAGGCATGGCCTTGGCTTTGAACTGTTTTGGACACACTGCAGCTAGTAATGCTGAAGCCCAAGATAGCAAGCGTTCTTCTTGCTGCTTACAACACAGCTGCTTCTTCACCAGAGGCTGAGGCTCCCAGGTCACTGATACTTAGATAATGCGCTTTCCCTCAGCCAGCTGTGAACGGCGGCCATTACAACAGTCATCCCTGCAGGTGCATTACACAGAACAGTTCTTCTGAGCAGCAGTGTGTGCCTCTCTTGCAGGTACTTCGGCTGCCAAAATAAGATCACAGGACAAGCCTCTTAGCCAGAATTTCATGTGGAAAGGGAAATGAATCTTTCAACGAGGCAATGTGGGAATTACTGTGCATTTATGTGGAACAATTTTCATTAATAAAGCTCTCCAAACAGGGCTGTCAGGTCCGGTTCAGCCCAGGGAAAATGTAGGAGAAAAAAAACCATCGCTCTTCTATGAAAATAATAATAATCTATAATTTATCAAGGATTTATAAGGAGGAAAGAGTGGCAGAGGGAGGGAGGTCAAAAAGGAGCTGATACCAAGGGCTCAAGTAGAAAGAAAATGCTTTGAGAATGATGATGTCAACAAATGTACAAATGTGCTTGACACAATGGATGGATGGATGGATTGTGATAAGAGTTGTACAAGCCCCCAATAAAATGATTTTTAAAAAGAAAGAAAAGGATGATGGCAACAAATGTTCAAATGTGCTTGATTGGATGTATTGTGATAAAAGCTGTAAAAGAACCCAATAACAGTGCTCGCTTCGGCAGCACACATACAAAATTGGAGAACCCAATAACAACATGATTCTTAAAATTCTCCACCTGACCTGGCAACTTAATGAGGGACGACCCTCCTGCCCATTTCCTTGGGGGACAGCAGAGCTGCCTGTCAAAGCGTATCCCCAGCTTTGCAACACTGTCTGGACCGCGGTTAAAACGTGATCCACACTTGGATGCCAAAAACCTGGTCAAGGACAAAACTCCAAAACGCACTGTCGTTGAATAGATTCTGACTCATAGCGACCCTTCAGAGCAGAGCAGAAAACTACCTCTGTGGGTTTCTAAGACTAAATGTTTCCCGCAGTAGGAAGTCGCATCTTTTTCTTTCGGGGCAGTTCGTGGTTTCAAACTGCTGGCCTTTTGATTAGCACTCCAATGCATAACCCATTCCACCAACAGGGTTCCTAGTCGAGGACAAGGAAGCAGAACATGCAGACTTGAATTTCAAATCCTTATAGTATCCAGACTTTACGGGGTCACCGAGGCTGGCGGAACCCCTGAGACGACTTCTGTGAGATCCAAACAGTAAGTCGCTTCACTCAAACTACTAAAGGCGGCTGGCCTTGAGCGCTGCGCCTTTTGAAAGAGCCATCCACAGAGGCTCAGACTCAGAGATAAGGTGTGGGTTCATGTTAATAGAGAAGCAAACAGAAAAGGAGGGTGCGAGTGGTCGAAGACCACGAAAGTTGCTGTAACCCATATGGAGAAACTGCGGCCCTGCCTGGGTGTATGTTTGCCTGTGTATATTTTCAACAATAACAAGTGATAAAAGAAATTAAAAGCGAGGAGGAGGAACTCACAACTGGTTTCGCATCACCCAAGCTCACTAGAGTGAAATGCTTCGAGAATCAGAAACAGGGTATTTTCAGGGTATGCAAACAATTTACTTTATCTTTGAATCCTGTCATTGATGTGGCTGTGTAAGGAGTGTTTTGCTCCCCAGGGTCTCTGGGCAGAAGACACGTCTGGCATTAGCTTGGAAACAGGCCCCTGTCAACACTCTCACTAGGTCTCAAGACCTGTCCCATTTTATTTTTTTAACCTAACCAAGATGTATTTTGGTGTGATTTAACACAATAAACGATACATATCTAACATACAAATCGATACGTTTGACATATGTATAAACCCACTGAACTATCACTAACATAATTAGAAACTTCCCCAGCCCTCCCAAATGTTTTCTGTCTTTTTTTATTTTAAAAAGAACATGTATAAAGTCTTACTGATTAAGAGAACATTTATTAAGTCCATTAAGAGAATATTTATGAAGTCTTACACGGGACGAGGACAATTACAGTGCCTGATCAACTGGATGAGGGGGACATTAGCCCGAGGTCATCATGGGGCCTAAGGGCTTGTTGAGACAGGGAGCTTTCAAAGGACATGGGAGGGCAAAGGAAACTGTCACGACAACACGGCTGGTGGCAAGTGAAGCCGTCCTAGCCATCAGTGGGACGCCGAGTGGGCTCAGGGCCACGACTAGGGCACATGCATTATGTTAGACACAGGAGCTTACAGTATTGGTGGAGGGGCTTCCCCAAGGCAGTCAGGGGCATGACTTGTCGCTATAAGACACACCCACTGCCCCCCACCCACCCCCAGTACAGTGATCTCTGGCAAAGATCTCCATCAACACTTAGGAAGCCCTTGGGGAGACTGCCCCTTCCTGGGCTGGTCAAGGAGATGGAGGTAATCCTCTTTCCAATGTACTCTAAGGCAGTGTTCTCAACCTTCCTCACACCGCGACCCTTTCATCCGGTTCCTCATGTGGCAGTGACCCCCAACCATAACATTATTTTTGTTGCTACTTCATAACTGTCATTTTGTTACTGTTATCAGTTGGGCAACCCCTGGGAAAGGGTCGTTCGACCCCCAAAAGGGTCACAACTCACAGGCTGAGAACCGCTGATCTAAGGGCAAGGACCATCCCGTTTCATAAGCGCTCCGGCAGCAGACAGTTTGTGCAGACAGGAATCCCTGCCTTTCTCTGGGAACCAGGTGAGCACAAGCAGTCACCGAATTACTGGAAAGGCATTCTTTCTCTAACTCATCCCAAACCAGATGCCAGTGGTCAACTAACACGCATAGGCGCATGCACACGTGGAAAAACAGACACTGCCAACCTCTTAATACAGGGGTGTATAAAGGCTTCCCTGTAGTTAAACTTGAATGTGGCCCAAGTCTTGTATAATCTAACAAACGATGAGAAATGATAAGCTTTTCTGCTTTCCCAAAACACACACACACACACACACACACACACACACACACACACAATCTCTCTCTCTCCTTGACAGCGGGAGGCTAGAGTTCTGTTGGGTGCAGTCCTCTGGGGAACTTACCATGACCGTGCAGTCCTCTGAGCCACTGGCAATGACCTGGTCATTATGTGGGCACCAGTCTATGTCGAGCACTGGCCCTGTGTGGCCACATACTGTAGGGTAGGATTTGTCGATGCGTCCAGTCTGAAAGAAGAGAAAAACACATTTATTATTATTGTAACATCGATGATCTAGGAGTATCTATGCTATGTCAGGCCCATGTCTCCTCCCCTTCTTACTGCCACACTAAACTCTCAACTACCTAGGTTCAGGCACATAGGTTCAGGCAAAAGGTATTGCTACAGACCCATAAAAACCTTTATTTACACAACTACATAAAATGTGAGCTATTGCTTCTTGACATACCCTCCATACAAGCCTGCCATTAATGTCGTAAACATTGCAAGCAAGCATGGTGTCGTTCTCCAAGGACTGGTCTCTTGAAAATATGTATGTGTAAACACGTCTTGCTAGCCTAGCACTTCTGGCTGTACTATTTGTTGTTGTTGTTTGTTCTTCTGACAGTCCGTTGTACCTTCAAATTTCTTCACCAGTCCCATAATTAAATCCACCCATTCTTTTCCAGTCTTCCTCATTCATTGCCCATAAGCATAGGAGGGGACTAAACTTAGCATGACTCGGGTCAGGGGCACCTTAGTCCTCAAAGTGACATCTTTGCTCATTAACACATTAAAGAGGGCTACAGTGCAGATTTGTGTAACGCAATACACAGTCTGATTTCTTGACTGCCGCCTCCACTAGTGTACATTAGATGCACGATAAACCGGATCTAAGAGCCCTGGTGGTATTGTGGTTACAAGTTGGGCTGATAACCCCAGGGCGAGCAGTTCAAAACCACCGACTCCTCCAAGGAAGAAGCTCTCCACTACCATCAAGAGCGACAGTCTCAGAAACCCACAGGGGCAGTTCTACTCTGCCGTACAGGGTTATTACTCCGAGTCAGAACCGACTGGACAGCAGTAAGCTTTTCTGCGTATTAAAACGGAGGCAACCTGGCAGTGCCTTGTGGGACAAAGAGGTACATGTTTGGAAGCCTACAGGGTTGCGACGAGTCAGATGGACTTGATGACAGTGTGAGTGTTACAATGATAGTCAGGAAGCATGCAAAGACTGTACTTATAAGTGTCCAATACAAAGTGATCACAATGTATCATTATTGGTTCTTCTAAGCAAAACTTAGTCATGTACTCCATCACGAAATACCACTAGGTATACGCTATTTGCGGGCCAGATCCCATGCGGAGTGCTGGAGACACAGGTGTGAGTGCTCAGCCCCGTCCTGGCTGGGCGTGGAGTCCAGGGAAACGAGAGGGGCTTGACTGAGCCACCAATGAGAGCAGGACAGCCACTGGGGCTGTGGGGCCACAGAAGCGCTTTCAGCCAGCAGTGGAGGGGACAGGTGGGGCCCACCTTCTGTGGGGAAAGGTAAGCTCTAACTTGAGATGTACAGCCTCGGCTCTTTCATGTGCTTCTACTGTGTCCAAATAAAATGACTGACACCCAGTTTGGACCCCCTAGAAATGATCATCCAAAAGGAGATCATGAAAGAAAATGACAACAAACACGATTCCATAGACTCTGGGGGTTAGAAGCAGCCTTCTGCCATTTAGTAGCCATGAGGCACAGTCCACAGTACTACCTCTTTGTAGTAAAATCAGAATAAACCCAAAAAACACCAACCTCACTGCCATCGTGTTGATTCTGACTCACAGACACCCTATAGAGCAGAGAACTCCCCCCTGGGATTCCAGTCTTTCAGTCTTTATGGGAGTAGACAGGCCCATCTTTCTCCCTTGAAGTGGCTGGTAGGTTTGAACCACTGCCCTTGAGGTTAGCAGCTTAATGTATAACCCACTAGGCCAGTGTTTCTCAACCTTCCTAATATCACGACCCTTTCATACGGTTCCTCATGTTGTGGTAACGCCCCCCAACCATACAATTATTTTTGTTGCTACTTCATAACTGTCATTTTGCTACTGTTATGAATCGGGCAACCCCTATGAAAGGGTCGTTCAACCCCCAAAAGGGTCACAACTCACTGGTTGAGAACCGCTGCCCTAGGTCAACAATAACATTTAATCCCTCAAAGCTGCAAGGAGTGAAGGAGACAACCTGGTGAAGGACTCAACACACTGCCATTGAGTCCATGCCAACTACAGCGACCCTATCAAGCAGGGTGGAATTGCCCTTCCGGGCTTCTGAGACGGTAATTCTTTATGAGACTAGAAAGCCCCATCTTTCCACCAAGGAAAGGTCTTGAACTGCTGACCTTGCAGATCAGCAGCACCACGTGTAACCACTGCAGCACCAGAGCTTCGGTACAGAACTAAACACGAAGAACCTAGTTCTGTTCACACACCTAAAGAAATCATGAAAGGTCACTCGCAAATTCTAGAGGTCTGGAACCCCCTACATTGCATCTCTAGTTGGGGCCCTCCTTCATGAAGAACAGCTACGGAACACCGATGCCGGCTGTTCTAATTCTCCGGTGGCGTCCTCACACGAATCCACGGGGGGTGGCCTTTTCCCTGCCACGCTGACAGCCCTCATCCCAGGTGACATGCTATCGTGCAAGCTGCTGCAGGTGGACCTGTAAGTGTCCACGGCCTTATAATAATAGTCATGATTGTTATTATTTAAACTACACGAATGATGTGTTCGTTGGTATAATGTGTCATTTCGTAATTTACAACATTCCGAGGCAGGGAGGTCAGAATGAGGTCTGCCATGCATTTTTAATGGGCGTTTCAGAAGGAAATCAAGAGCCTGGAAGAATGGCAAAGGGGAAGAGTCGAATGCTAAGAATTTTCAGGTGAAATTCAAGTGTAAGCCTTCAAATTCACCAAGAACAAGTTCCAAAGAGTATAGGTAAACATAACTCCACAGCTCCTCACCTTGCTGTGAAATTCACAACACTCCAAACAAGAAGAAAATCTTAAAAGCAAACACAGCGGGAAGTCAGATTTCTGCAAGAGGGAGAACTTAAACTGACTGTGGTCAGGCTTCTCAGAAGCCATTACTGAAGCAAACAAATACGAGAAAATAGCTGGGAAATGCTGAGATACACAGTCATGTGAGCGTGTTAAAGTGCTTTAATTGAAGGAACAATTAAATCATTGCCAGGTTAAAAAAAATCATAATGGGCAAAGGCATAAAGTTGTAATTGACCAATAAAGTCATGACACGGCAAATCTTGTGGTATGCAGCTAAAGCACATCTCAGAGGAAAATTTGGAGCCTTAAATATACATAATACACATAATAAAAGAGAATGAAAATAAATAGACCCATACCATTAAGAAAACCCATAGTATGAGTCTACCGATTACCCACGCCTCCCCATGAATCAATCACTGAAGGACAAAACACTAGACTGGTCCAGAAGCTTTTACAAGGGAATTTGGCCAAACATTTAGGAAACAAAATATCTCAAACAATTCTTCCCAGAGAATAGAGGGAGACCCAGCGGAACAGCAGGGGAGGGGAGTAGCAAGATCCCCAGGGAATGATGAGGGTGGACATTGGAGACAGGGCATGGTGCCCCAACAGGCTAGACTGGAAAACACAAG
>NW_022111312.1:1194518-1199140 GCF_000313985.2 Echinops telfairi
GGGTCACCATAAGATGGGGAACTGTATTAAAGGGATGGGCACTACTCAACTAGCTGCATAAAGGGTACATCACTTTAATACAAAAGACAGCCTAAGAAAAGATTAAAACCCATAAAGATTGATGCTAAAAACAAATTAAGTGTGAGTTGTGCTCCAAAAAAGAAAAGAAATGAAATGAAAAGGCGAATTACGAATTCGGAAAAGACAAAGGCAACATACATATGGAGGAAGTCGGTAAATAACTGTATAAAAGAATGGGCAAATGGCCTGAGCAAGCAATGACACCACTTTCATCTTGTGTGTGTTAAACGTGTCCTTAGCATGGACCCGCCAGAAGAACAAACAGAGGTCTTGGAGGAAGTCCAATCAGAATGTTTCTTAGGAGGGATGGTGGCGAGGAGATTTCATCGCGCGTATTTTGGATAGCACGTTGTTTGGAAAAGTGGAGGGGCAGCGGGCAGAGAGGAAGACCCTTGACAAGATGGACGGGCACAGTGGCTGCAGCCACAGCCTCAAACGTGACAACTGTGAGGGTGGCTCAGGGCTGAGTGGTGTTTTGTGGCACACAGGTCACTCTAGGTTGGACCCAACTTGACTGCACCAAATAACATGGCAGTCAATAGTTCATTCTTCACGAGATTGTTAGCCAAAAGGCTGGTGGGGTTCAAACCCATCTACCCGAGGCAGGTGGGGCAGCAGAGCTGGCGTTCTGCTTCCCAGAGAAAGCTCGACAGGACACAGCTGCACTCTGCACACAAGGCTTGACAGCACCTGGCACCAACTCTCGTGCTCCCTCTGTCCTCAACACACTCAACACCACGCCTCGGGGCTCCTCTGTATGGGAGGCAAGGTCACACTTTATAGGAAAGGTGTCCGCCACTCATGCGAACAGGGAAAAGACAGACGCAATTCAATGGCTCTTCAGAGTATCATTTATGGAAAAGCTTCCCACACCTAAGATAAAAACATGCCTTAGAGACCCGTGGGAATGCAACAACCGTACAAAAACCTGCCGCTCAGCCACTATGCAGGATGATTACCTCTGCGGAGGCAGAAAAGCGGGCAGGAAGATGGGTGGGGTCAAAATAGCTCAGTTGGGCTAGCGTTACACTGAAGATCTAAAGGTCCCTGGTTCGATCCTGGGTTTGGGCAGAAAGTGGGTAAGAAGGGGAATGACCAATTAGGGGCACCTATTTTGTTTTGTCTTCCCCCAAATGAGAGATACGCAAACATGCCAAAATATTAACATCTGTCAAGTCCTGTCAAGTCCTGTGGGTAAGTGTACATGCCCTATTAGTTTGATGTGTCCAATTTGGGACACACACACACACACTTAAAAATGAGAAGACACCCATGTTAAATTACTAACTTTACATTAAAAAGAGAAAGTAATACGGGGGTGGGGGTGGGGGGGAGGAGAAAAAGCTTTTCTCCCTCCATTGTTTTGTTTTGCAGCTGTGTGGTAGCCTACTGGGGGGCTCTTCAGCAAACATCTGGCACCCCTGATGGCAGACCACCCTCACTGTACCTGGACCATCTGAGGACACCAAGGGACTTTTCCCAACCAGATACAAAGCCGCACTGAGGCGGATCTGGAAGTACTGCTACTAGTTGTTCTTAGTCACACACTGAAAAGCTTACTAAATGACTTTTTTTTTTTAAGGTAAAATCAAGCAACTTGGATACAAGTGAAGAGCTCATCACTCACAGTTGTCAGTAAAATAAGATATTTAAGAAAAACGTTATTAACAGCTTCTGCCGCTCGACACTCAGCCTGGGTCAGTCTATGGCACGAGAGCACTTAAAGGGATCCATTATTTCCACTGGGAGCCGAACGTCATTTAAAGGGTAGCTGTCACTGACCCCTTTCTCATTTCTGTAAAAACATGAGTGACAATAAATAAATAAGAATACTAATAAGAACTAACATGCTTCCACAAACTAACCCTCACACCTCTGTATCGTTTTTCTCAGGATAACCTTTCTCCGAGAAGGATTTTATTATCTTTGGTTTCTAAATTGAAATTATGGTATATGGAAACCAAAAACTGAAGCCGAGGGAAAACTCAAAAGGCAAAGAACAAAACTATCGCTGATCACTCAGACTAGATTTGGATGAAACTCAAAAAAAAAATCAAGCTTGCTGCAATCGAGTTGATTCCTGACTCATAGCAACCCTACAGATTTGGACAGGGAAGAAAAAAGTCCCCCCTCGCCCCCAAATGGCAAGGGGATGTGAAAAGGATGGAGAAGTGATCTCCAAATGACTGGCAGCTGGCGGCAGACACACAGTGGAAAAGCAAGGCTGTTCTGCGAGCAGCTGCCTCCTCCAGCTGTCCGGTCACCACGGACCGTGCAACAAATAACCAGGAAAGAACTGCCAGGGGCAGGGCGGGGAAAGGGCCCATTCAAATGTCGGCCAGGGCAGAAGGGACAAAAAGGAGTAGTGAGGGGGGCGGGGGGTGCGCTCACAAACACAGGCGAGTCGGGAGCTCAGCCTCCAAATACCTTCTGACCCATAACCAAATCCAACCCAAACACAATGGCCAAGGTGGAGTTTGCCTGATGAGCATCTGTTATTAAGTATGCAAAGCTGGGCAATTACAAGCTGCTGGGAGCTGAGGCGTTCAGGAACCGAGGGGAAGAACGCCAGCACAGCCTTACATGGTAAGGTCAGGGTGCCATCACTGCTGAAAGCTGTCGTGCACTGGGATCTAAGGAGAATGCCTCTTCATTCACACCCATGCGCGCGCACACTCAGCACCCGGGGAAGCACCGAAGCTCCCATGCTCGACACAGTAGGACTCTTCAGACAGATACATGTCAGGGTGACAAAAGATTTAAATAAATGATGATGCTGGAAGGAAGATTTACAGCAATGACAGCTTTTAGATTAATTTGCAAGGCAAGAGGTGACTTTAAGAATCTCCCAGAAGTTTTTTTCCTGGGCCACATCATCAGTACATGGATTTGTTTCATCAACCTTCCATTCAGGATAAGTCATTTCCGTTACATCTACTGGATGTGTCCCTTACTGTCCGATCACACATATACACACATCTGTAGTCCCATACCCCGGTGGTGCTGGTAGCTAAGCGTTGAACTGTTAACCACAAGGTTGTTAGTTCAAACCCACTAGGCGCTCCATGGGAGAACGAACGATAAGGCAGGTTGCTCCTGTAAAGATATAAAGCAGTGGTTCTCAACCGGTGGCCGCGACCCCTGTGGGAGACCCTTTCACAGGGGTCACTGGATTCATAACAGTAGCAAAATGACAGTGATGAAGTAGCAACGAAAATAATTTTATGGTTGGGGAGGGGGGGTCACCATAAGATGGGGAACTGTATTAAAGGGTCGTAGCATTCGGAAGGTTGAGAACCACTGATATAAAGGTTTAGACACCCTATATGGGGGTCCCTATGGCTTGGAATCTTCCCGATGGCAGTGGGTTTGTTTTTGATTTGTGGTCCCATAGGACTTGTTTTGTTTTTAAAGGGAAAGCAGCTCTCCTTGTGCATATTATCCTCCTTAATGGCTGGAAAGACCCCAAACCCACTTTTACGGTCCTACCATGGCCCCCAGTTCCCCTGGCCTCTGCCAGCAACTCCAGCAGTGGCGATGAGAAAAACCAGAAACCAGCCCCTAAAGGTTTGAATGTGGGAATCACACAACGCCCGGTTTCAGTGTGTGTGTCGTGGGCTTAGGCAATGCGCCTACATTTTTCTAGCATGGAACTGTAGGTTTAATCATTTTGACTCTACATTTATATATACATATATTTTTAATTGTATCAGTCTCTTACAAGTCCCCATCGCAGCTGCAAGACAGCTTTCACAGCACCTCTCTAGCTAAGACACACCCCCCCCACCAGTGGTTGGGAATGCCGGCTAGTGAACTCGACAAGCAGTGAAGGTGAAGATCACAGCCAAGGCTCCCAAAGGCTCCAGCCCCCAAATCGACTCTATGGGACACATTTGTGAAATAGGTCGGGATGCTGGCTCACAGGCGACATTATCTGAAGGATCCAGTGGCCTGCCTAGGGCCAAGCAACTCGAGCCCAAGGGAAAAGTCGGCCTCTGAAGCGTGTACAGCTGGCACAAGGGAACGGTGTGACAGCGAAATTTCCATGTGGCTGGCCCAGAGCTGAGGTGGATGGCTTTGAACACGTTCCAGCCAGCTACCCTCACAGTGGCAGAACACCTCCCATGCAGTTCTCGCATCCGCTTTGAATTTGGGAAAAGCACTTTAGAAAATCCCAGAGCGGCAAACAGACTAGGCCAAGCTTGCAGAAGCTGATGCTTCAGGAAACCCACACAATCGGCCACATGTTCATCCAATTGCCACTTTTCTTAGGAAAGGATGGAGGTAAAGATCGAATGTCAAGTGTCAGTAAATGCATATACACCTAGTGGCTCTAGAAAGAAGTGTTCACAGTTTTAAGTAACTGCAACAACAGCCCGGCTCCTCCCTAAAGCAGGTAACACTCAACGTTGCTCTTAAGAATAGACATTTCCATCTTTTTCTTTTTTTAATCATTTTATTAGGGGCTCATACAACTCTTATCACAATCCATACACACATCAATTGTGTAAAGCGCATTTGTACATTCATTGCCCTCATCA
>NW_022111312.1:1199240-1201080 GCF_000313985.2 Echinops telfairi
AACTTTAGTACCACCAAAGAAAACATAAGCTGGAAGCTAAATCCCTCAGAACCCTCTAGGCTCCCCAAAAAGGAACAGTGATGCCCAAACCCATGGTGATCACCAAGAAACGTTGCACCTATAGATGCTGAAAGGAGACAAGGGCATCCCTCCTAAACCAATGTTCTCAACCTTCCTCATGCCGTGGCCTTTTAATACAGTTCCTCATGTCATGGTGACGCCCCCAACCACAAAACTATTCCCATTGCTACTTCATCACTGTCATTTTGCTACTGTTATGAATCGGGTGACCCCTATGAAAGGGTTGTTCAATCTGCAAAGGGGTCGCGACCCACAGGTTGAGAACCACTGTCCTAAACGTTGAGCAGACAGCAAGAGAAAGCCTTTTCCTAGAACTGGTACCTGGAATTCAAAGCTAGCCTTCTCAGCTACGAATACATTTGTTTGTTAAAGCAAAATAAGAAAGTAGACTTGTGTATGGGACAGTTCCACGCTGTTCATTAGAGTTCAGAACTGATGCAACAGCAGCGGGTTTGGTCTGGTCTCGGTTTTACAGATGGGCCTGCAGATATTTTCATCTTCCTAAACCCACCCTCAAAAGTCAACATTGGGATGCCCCCAGTAAGTCCTGTGTATTATATAATCAATCATTCAGATTGGCCACTTCTTAATGTCAAAGTGACCTCTCGCATGATCATTTTCAATCCATATACTAGCTTGCTCACTATTATACCAATCTAATAATTACTGGTTTCTTTAAGAATGGAGATGAAGCATTTCACTAAGACCACCCAACCTTTACCTAGCAGGCTTAGTTCTTTTCATGATTGACGTATGTGTTCACTTTGTCGTGAGTGACAGAAGGGGACTGACAGGGACTTTAAACAGTCAAATCAAAGGTCACCCATATGCTGCTACTTCTTCTTTCCTTTTAATATAAGACTCTGTTGCGTGCATTTCCATGCAGGTTGTGTAGTAGCACTGGTTACACGGGTTACATAGATCACGACATCAGCCAGCACTCCTTCTTGCTCTTGTTTCTTCTCCTCTGCACTCTTCTGGTTTCCCTGGCCCCTCTGCCATCTCACCCATGCTGCTGAACAACTGTTGACCGGGTGGTGTTTAAGTAGGCTGCCTATCTTACAGGTGATACCCTTTATTACGTGTGCCACTTTGCTATTTTGCTACAAGATGAGCTCAGGGGATAAGTTCAGTTCTAGGTTTATTTTTCATTTGTCTACTTAAGGAGTGGCTCAGAACGACAGTCTTGGGAAGAAGTCCTTTGTTCTCTTCTGTCCCAGTTTGGTGTTTTTTTTAAATTGAGAATTTGAGTTCTTTTAGTAAGAATTGCCACTCCCTATTTTTCTCCCATCAGGGTCCTGCTATTGTGATCCCCTTTGGAATGGACAGTGGTGATAGCTGGGCACCATCTAATTCTTCTGGTCTCACGGTAGATGAGGTTGTGGCTTGTGTAGATTTGCTTCTTCTGAGTTTCTGGTTACCTTCTTGCTTGGTCTGGCTCATCTATCCATGTCTTTGTAACTCACACTGAATGACTAGTGGGACCATGCAAACAGGGTGTGTAAAACTTGAGTACAGAAGAACACACCAGTCGGTGTGATCACCAGGTGGCGAAGGGATCAGTTATCAGGCATCAAAGAACAAAAAATCTTATCATTGTGTGCTCACCTCCATGATATGTTCGCTGAAGACAAATGGGTGCATAAGCAAATGTGGCGAAGAAAGCTGATGGTGCCTAGCTATCAAAAGGTATAGCATCTGGGGTCTTAAAGGCTTGAAGGTAAACAAGCGGCCATCTAGCTCAGAAGCAACAAAGCCC
>NW_022111312.1:1201843-1210455 GCF_000313985.2 Echinops telfairi
GGGAGGGAAGGGGAAAATGAGGAGCTAATGCTGGGGGGCTTAGGTGGAAAGCAAACGTTTTGAGAATGATGAATGATGTACAAATGTACTTTACACAATTGATGTATGTATGGATTGTGATACGAGTTGTATGCGCCCCTAATAAAGCGATAAAAAAAAAACCAAAAACTTGAGTACAGGGAAACTCTCTCCACTCCACTGGGTATGTAACTGAGCCATTTCAGAAGCAGGAAGAAAAAGGAATCCCATGTCCATCAAGGAAGAAAGGCCACCAGTGGAACATGTGAAAAATCACTGCCTGAAGTGGAGGAGCAGCAAAGAGACTGTACGGCAGACCAGCAGATGGGCTTCCCAAGAGAACTAGAGTGATGTCCTACCAGCATGGATGAGGGCAAAAGAAGTGTGCCCCTACCACTGGGTAACCTATCAGCTTTTTCCTAAACCCCACCACTGAGCATTATCTGTGAGTTCTCTGTAGCCACTTCAATAAATTAGAGAAGTAGAGTGTTGTGGGAGGGATGGTTGGTGTCAAAATAGGGTAAAGAAGGAAAAAAGGTGAGGCAGGTCTGGCTTCTGCCTTTTGGCTATTGGCCTTGGGCTGTACAGTTGGATTCCCATCCCTACTGAAGCAGGAGGAGGTCAGATGAGGCCCCCACACCTGGTCTTCATTGTGTCTTAGCTTTTAAGACCCCAAACAATATACTCACTTTACTAGATACAGATCATGACTTTTGTGAACTCCGTCATGACAGTAGGCTGAGTGGTCCTGTGTAAGCCTTCAAACCCAGAGAACCAATCTCAGAGGGTACGTGGTTCCGTCTGAGGAGCATCGCATTTGTGTCTTCAATGAGCAGATGCATTCTGGAGTTCAACTGCACACACCCAACCTACACCATTCTCGGTGGCTGGTCTGGCTGCTTTCTGTTCAGTGGCGTCCTTATCTAGCCAGCACAGGCTGCTGTCTCACTTCCTGGTACATTCCCAATTTCAGATCTCGTCTTCGGTGACTATGACCACTTGGCCACACCTAATGCTCTGAACAGCCTCTGGCTCATCCTGGGTAGGGCAATCAAAGGCACGTTGTACACTGCCCGACTCAAGGTGTACTTAAAGATTGTCCTATTTATATTCTCAGTAAGTTTTCATTTTAGAAGAGCGGGGGGGGGGGCGGGCAGGGCAGATTGCTTACCAAAACCACTTTCTGACCCCAGACTTCAATAAGTGTATCACACAGGCCATAAATTAAAAGCAGATCTTTTCAAAGGCACCGACAAAAAGACGTTACTGGTTGGAGGGCAAACCCCAGCAGGAATTCCTGAACTCCCAGCAAGGAGAGCGGCAAGTCAAACACGTGCTCAGAAGCGCAGGACAAGCTTCCAACCCGCGCATAAGGGTTCCATTCACAATGTGCAGAGTTCAAAGGCCTCAAAAATGGACGCCCATTGAAGTGGGCTTCCCTGCTTTTCAACATCCTTCTGACAGCATTATTTATGTGGCTGTGTGTGATGCTACACTCTCTCAGGACCACCACCCTACCCAACCCGCCCCCTTACGGCACAGGGAGGAACCAGAGGGCTATGGGACCAGGGAGAGCACACCAAAAAGACTGAGGCACCGGACTTACAGCCTGATGACAGGCTGCTGGTCAGTGAGTGACCTTCTGAAGAATAAAACATTTAAGGGAACTAGAACTGCCCACCCAGAGGAGGGGTTCTAGAATAAACCAGCCAGGTTGGGTTACCTTACCAGCGTGGTATAAGGTAAGCTAGAAACGAAAGCTTCCAGGGAGAGGCAGTGTGGCTCTCTGTAGAGACCTCACCTGCCTGGGTGAGTGAAAAAGAAGAGCCTTTTGTGGGCAGAGCGCGGCAAAGCTCTCTCCAGAAGGAGGCTGTACAGTGGAACAGATGCTGTGCTGCGTGCTGTCAGGCTGACCCAGACTCACGGTTCCACAGGGGTTCCCAGGCTGTCCTCTGTATGGGGGAGCCCTGGTGGCGTAACGGTTATGAGTTGGGCTGCTACCACCAAGGTCAGCAGTTCGAAACCACCAGTCGCTTTGTGGGAGAAAGAGGCAGCCTTCTACAATGCTCGGAGTTTCGGTCTCGGAAACCCACAGGTGCAGTCTTACTATGTCCTATATGGTGGCTCTGAACCAAGCCCAGGGCAGTTATTTGGTTTGGAATCTTTCTGGGAGCAGAACACCAGGTCTTTTCTCCCTTCGACACTAGGTGGATTTGATATGCTGCCCCTTTGATTGAATCACTGCAACACTGGGGCTCCCAGCTTCACACTGACTACAAACCACACGCAAACTCCCGTCAGGACTTCAGAGAAGTTACTGTGGACAATAACCATTTTGCTGAGTTTACATTTCCTTAGTCGACCTTGCCTAAATATGCAACAGCCACCAGAGACACTTTACTGATAAACCTCCGGCTTAAAGAAGAGCTTATCAAGTCAAAACCTAATGCTTTCTGCTCATCCTTATAGACATCGCATCATATTCCATATGACACTTCGGGTTTGAGGGCAAGCAAAAACCAAGAACCCAACGGGAGGCGGAACTGGGTCAAAACAAAATTCCCCTTGAGACACAAGCTTGGCCATAACACTTTAAGTGCAAATACAAAAAGAAAACAGAAACACAGCATTCCCTGTGCTATCAGGAGGGAATGGGTGGTAGACTGCTGACCCCGAGTCAGGGACGCTCAGTAGAAACCCTCTATGAACAACGGGCACTCCAGGCTGCCCCTTCCTGTGGGAAACAGGATTTCTCCCAAGTTGTCTCCCCCAGATAGATGCCAAACTTAGCTGCTTGCGAATGACTATACACTTGGAGGTCATCAGAAATAGATCAAGGGTTATTCTCCCTAAGGGTTATCAGCCATCTAGAGCAAGCAGTCACCACTGTTTATCCCACAACAAACAGGGCCCACTCCCTTCTGATAAGGATAGTAGTTGTCTGTTTCCTTGTAGTAGACCCCAGAGAGGTCAAGCCCACCCAAGGGTGAGCAAGGTTAGGCCGCCATCATGAATCTAGGGTCTGCCCTTCTTGTCACATGTACACCTCCCCTTCCTATCATGTGTACAGCCTACCTCATCCCCTTCCTGTGACATGTGGTTACCTACAATCACCCCCGCCCCCAAAGTAGATATAACCCTTGGTTAGCAATAAACGGGGTCCTCGAGCCTCTTGCCGGGTCTCCGCCCCACCTCGCCTCGGCCCACGCTGTGTGTGGACCTGGCTGGTAAGATTATGGCCATCCAGGACGTGAGCAGGCTACCATGAAATGTGTCTGACTCCATTATTTGACTCTCTTCTATCTCTCACACTCTCGATGACTTTAATGTAATACTTATATATATCTCAACCGTACAATTGTGCTTACTGAACCCGTGATCAGTGGGGGGGGGCTGGCACCTCTTCCAACCACACCTTCCAACCCCAGCTCCCACTCAGTCTAAAAGGCCACTCTTGCTGATGGGAGAATAAGAAACAAAAATATAATCGCTTTTTCTTTACTGAAAGACAAGTCCGTGGGCTCTGAGGCTGAGCCAGGTCACCCTTTGCACAAGTTCTTCACGCACACAAGGCCCAAAGGCCAGCCCCGGACACATGGTGGTCTTTGTCACGGGACCACCACTCCGAGCCCCGCCAGAAAAGAGGGCCAAAGTCCCAGTGCTTCTGAGAAAGCAGAGCTGCGCACCACCCCCCGCCATTTCCCCCATGACAAGCGCAAAGGGTCTGCTGCTTATGGTCAGAACGTGGCTTCTCGAGAGACCTAGACCCTGAGTGCAGACCAGTGCCTGTTAAACCCTGAATCTCTTCAAGAGCCACCTGTGGTCAGAAGCCTGGTCTTGGCCCATGATGGGCCGTGGTCTTGGCCTGGGGATCGGGTGTTCTGCCCTGCATCCTTCAGCCTGCCCACAGCACTTGTTTCTGGGCTGGGGCCTGGCTTCAGAGAGCCAGGAAAGGGTTAATTGCTCTTTGCACTTGACTCAGTGGCCTCCCTTCACCATAGACTCACTGATCCCACCATCCTTTGAGCTCACGTGCAGCCAATCAAAGCCCAGGAAGGAAACGCTCCTGGCCGGCTGACAGCCCCGAGCCCCAGCGCGCTGATGGCCATATATGGTAAAAACCACTGTCAGAGCCCTGTCAGGCCTGCTGGGCGGCGGCTGTGGACACACCAGCAGCAAACTGCACAAAGCGCACCCTGCCACTTGGTGGGGGGAGGGGGGACACGTCATCTGCTAGGACACACTCTGAGTCACAGCCACTCACTGTCATCAAAAATAGCCACGGGGCACGTTGAGAGGATCTGTCTGCCAGGACTCTGTGCGCCATTGTTAACTGGGGGTGAGCAGGGTGCCCCCCGCCCAACAAGCCCCAAGCAAGGCTGTGGAAAACGCAGTAACCAGGAGCAAATGAAAAGGCCCTTCTGTGGCACTTCATGTGGTAATGAGGCTGTGCAGGGCTCGCCCCGTGACTGGCAGCTCGTGACATAATTTGGAAGCCATTGTTCTGCACCTGGTGTCTCCCACCACCCGCCTCCCCTGCCCCCTTCCCCAGCCCTCCCCCCCATCACCCACCCTCTTCTCAGGGGCCAATATACTGGCACCCCACAGCTCAGGGGGGCACTGGGCATCATCTGCCTGTTGGACTCAAGCTGGCATGTACCGCTCACCCACATCCACTGCCCATCTTCAAGCCCGAGGTCTAGTATTTGGGACCATGGTGACAGCCGGCACAGGCCGTGCCATGCTGTGTCGTGCCTGGGCCACACACACAAGCCCGTCAGGTCACAGGCCACAACCTTTGAACTCGGCTGTGTGAAAGGCACTGACTTGTCAGCATGGCGTCCGAAGGAAGCCCTCTGAGGAGCGCACGCTGCTGCTACTTCATCTTTGTCCTGCTTCTGCCCAAGGCAGGGTGGGGACCAAGGAGCCTCCAAACCTTATGGCAAGTCCCCAAGCAGGCAGGATCGGCGCCCTGACAAGCTAGGGCTTCTCTTTTCCTAGTAAGCCTTCCAATCACAGGAGAAGCTTGCCAAGAATTACGTGTCAAAAGCAGACCAGAGTTTCTACATCAAAAATATCCTTCACCAGTAGGACACTTTTTCTTTCTGGGGTAATGAATTACATACATCCGCACCATGTGCAAGTCAAATGACAACCCCAAAAAGCCTAACTTCAAATCCACAAAAGGCACAGAGCTTTGGGCAGCCAACTGGTCTCTGTTGCCACTTCTCCAAACGTAGAAAAGAGACGTGACAGCTCAGTCGGAGCAGGAGTGGAGACTGTTGACAAAGGGGACACATCTTGATGGCCCTCGCTTTTGTGCAGAGGACAGGAAGCCACTGCCTTTTCCTACTAAAGGTGACACAGCGAAATGTGGGGTTGGACCCAGTGATAACCAAAACCCTAAAAGGGACAAGAGTGCTCACTTGGGATCTCCTCTCTGTGCTGCTCGAGGAAAATGCCCATTCTGCACTGTTGGTACTGCCGGGAAGGAGAGAGAGCCAAGGCCTCCAATGTCTACCAAAATGCTACCTGTGGGCACCTCTTACGTGGCTCGGTACCCACACACCTCATCTTGCACCGACGCCGGCAAAACCAACCAAGATGTCCATTTCCAATGACCACTAATGTTTTTGTTTTGTTTTTTTAACTTATGCATCTAATAAGGTCATTATAGAAGATTGGGGGGGAAAAAGTGTTCGGTAAATAATAAACAAAACACAAAGACACCTTTAATCCCACCACCCATGTTTACAATCCAGACTAGTAGTAAACAACGTGACGTGACCCAGTCAGGGCTGGAGGGCGCACATTCACGATAGAGCGCTCCCCTGGTTGGTAAATGGGGGCTGGCTGTTAGTGCACATCCTATAGCCCTTTCCCCCACATTGCTTGAGCAACCTCACAACATGGAGGCTGGTGCCTGCCGGCCCGTGAAACCAAAGACAGCCCAGAGGAGCTCCAAAGACCTCATGAGTCTCAGGACTCATGCCACCAGTCTCACGGCACGTCCTTGTGGTTACTCAGGTCAGTGCTGTTTAATGTGGGAGGAAACCACACCCCAGAGCGAATACCAAGACCTTACAGTTACTGGAGTCATGTTAAGGCTAGGTGTCAGGTATTCAGTATTCTGGTCGATTAGAAAATAATAGTATATAGTGATAATACAGCCTGTGGTCAGAATAGTGGTATGGACGAAACTCCAAAGCAGTCCCTTTCAACCCAGATGCTGTGAAGGAAGGGAATTCTAGCGCCACCCAAAGGCAGCCATCGAGGTAATAAATGAACTTCTCACCTGGGCATTGAGAAGACGTTAGCATCCTTGGGTGAGCCAAAAAAAAAAAAGAAAAGAAAGAGAATCCTTCAAATTATTCTCTGGAGGGTATAATTGACAGCTCACAGACATAAATAATGCCCAACAGCAAACATTCCCCCTAGACCAGCTCCTACACTAGAGGGAAAATTGCCAACGGGGTGAAGAAGGAGCCACATAGTCACGCCAGACCCAGCCACCACGGCCCTGAGTGGAGAGGGCCTCTCTCAATAGAGATGGCCAGACTGACACCCACCATCACTGCAATTTACCATGGTTCTTTCAAGAGAACTGTCCAGGGAGGAGGGGGTTAAAGAGTGGTCAGGGAAGGCAGGAGCCATCCAGGGCCATACCCTCCTCCTTCCATGTTAAGGTCAAGAGCAACAGCATGTACCTCTAGCACAGTTCCCAACACACTCCTTTTGATTAAGGGCAGGGTTGCAGGTTACCTATGATTCGAAGGATGAGTGAGCGAGCATGCTCGTGCCTCACCAGAAAATCCTGCTAACTCCACGCCGAGGGAGGGCGATTTAGTCCCACAGTGAGATGTGACATGGGGGCTGAAAAACCTGTCTCCCTGAGACTACACAATGTGTGCAGGTGCAGCAAGGGGGGAGGGGGGGAAACGTCTCTTATAGCCCAAACCTCACAGCCGATTCTGTACAGCTGGCTGCTGCTAATTCATCCTCTGAAAGACTGAGGAGTGAGAAAATGGACTGAGCCACCCCTGCAAAATTCCGATGTGGAAGCAAGCCACAGCTTGATGGGAATGTGGCTTAAAGGAGCCGGACTCTTGTCCCACTCAGAGCTGCCCTAGCCCAGAAAGCAGCGCTTCCCAGGGTCCTCCTGCAATACTGCTGAAAATCCTACTTTCTCTTACTACATCCTTCCTGACAAAAGTCATGGAACACCCACTTGAGATAAACAGCGCTCATTCCCAGGCTGCCTCTTGCCATGGGCTGAAATACATCAGATGTCCCTATTACTCTTTCTGCTTCCCATGTTGCAGTCCTGGAGAACAAACTGCCATGCCAGCTTGTTCAATACATTAACCCAGAAATCTAACCACAAAGCCCACAAGGCACCCACAGTAAACCCTGTAACTGCGAGTGCTAAAGAGAGAATTGTGGACAGCCGTGCTCTCTGACGAGCCGTCCTGAAAGGCTCACGCGGGACCCACCAGCGATCAGCCTGTGCACGTATCAGTATGTGCATATCAATATTAATATGCTCCTAAACAAAGAAAACCACCCCCCGTTGCCATGGAGTGGAGTCTGAGTCACAGGACAGAGCAGAGCTGCCCCAGACGGCTGCTGAAGCCGTAGCCTGAGCTCACCCCAATTCCTTCCAGCTTGCAACCAAGCACTGCTTCACTACTGAGCTGAAGCCCCAAAGGTGTTACCCAAGCCCACCTGCCTGTCTCTAATCGGAAAAGGAGGGGAAAAAAAGAGGAACCCTTGGCAGAAATCCCTCAGATAAAAGCAGAGCTTTCTGCAATCCTGATTCTCAAGCACCACTTTTTATTTCTAGACTTGGGGATTTATTTCTTTCTCACAACCACAGAAAAGCAGCCCTGCAAAACAAAACCGTCTCACAGACACTGATGCTGTAAGAGGGAGAGAGCCCTGGTGGCAGAGTGGGTTAGGCATTGGGCTGCGAAGCACAAAGTCAGCAGTTCAAAACCGCCAGCACTCCAAAGGAGGATGAGGAGACTCAAGAGCTAAGTGTCAGGAACCCACAGGGGCAATTCTACCCTGTCCTATAGGGTGACTATCAGTCGGCATCGACTCAAGGGCAGTGAGTTTGGGTTTTGAATGTTGTTGGAGTGTCTGTTCCCAGCTGAAAGGCCCTTATATTATCAGGATGACTGGGTACTCCTTATACCTGGGGACCCCACCCAATTTTCTCTTCAATATTGTGTTTCTGACGAGGAGGCAAAGGCCTCACTCAATGCCAGCAATCTATGGGGCAGGCTACTTTCTGGGGTAGACCAGGAAACCAGCCACCCAAAAACTAGATGCATGAGCTCCTGGGGGGACTGGTCTACACAACACCTAGGCAGAAACATGTCGAAGAAGGTTAGAGATACAGTGAGGGGCACGCAGCCGCTCACCTTTGCTGGACGCAGCCTGGGTCGGGGTTAAAAAAAGCAGCCACAGGAAGCTGAGAGGCAGTGACTCAGAAAAGGCAGAGGAGCACAGCGGCACAGCTCCCAGAACGCAATCAGCATCACTGAATTGTACCTGGGGAAACGGGCGAATGGTGTCTGCCTTGCTGTGTG
>NW_022111312.1:1211682-1214408 GCF_000313985.2 Echinops telfairi
GGGAGGGAGGGGGGAAAATGTGAAGCTGATGCCAAGGGCTTAAGTGGAGAGCAAATGTTTTGAGAATGATGATGGCAATGAATGTACAAATGTGCTTTACAAAACTGATGTATGTATGGATTGTGATAATAGTTGTATGAGCCCCCAATAAAATGATTTAAAACAAACAAAATAAATAAATAAAATACATCAAGTATAGGCCACTTAAGATGAGATCAAATTTTAAGCTCCAGCTGGCTTAGGAACTGCATGCGTCTCTGTCATGGTATTAAAAAATAATAATAATAAGAGCCCTGGAAGCACTGTGGGGTAATCGCAGGTCAGGAGTTGAAACCCACCAGTCATACCACAGGAGAAAGACGAGGCTGTCTGCTCCTGGAAAGATTCACAGCCTCGGAAACCCTAGATAGGATCGCTATGAGTCAGAAGTGACTTAATGGCAGTTGGTTAGAGTCATAAACAGATACGAAGACTCCCAACATTTGCTACAGCAAAGATGAGCTTTTGTGGATGAGAGAACGGAAGTGAACTGTCTGAACTCAGAGGGAGATGAGCTAGTAAAAGCCTAGTTTGGTTTGAGTTCTATTGGGTTTACCCCAATTCTCTGGAGGGGAAAAAAATCTGAAATGTGCTCCTTAGTCTATAAAAAGAGGAACAAAGTTCTTAACTACAAAGCAGATTATGGTTTTCAAGCACCAAGCTAAGGAGCCCTGGTGATGCAGCAGGTTAAGTGTTTGGGCTGCAAGCCTCAAGGTTAGCAGTTCCAAACAACCAGCTGCTCCACAGGAGGAAAGATGAGGCTGTCTCTACTCCTGGAAAGACTCACAGTCTCAGAAATCCACAGGGGCAGGTCTACTCTGTCCTATAGTCTCTAGGAGTCAGCATGGACGTGGTGGCAGTGAGTGCACACGTACGTCTGTGTGAGTGTGCATTCGTGCCTGCCAAGCTTATTTTTTCACGCTGGGGCTGTCCCCTCAGCTGCCCATCATGAAGTCCACCACGGGGCAGCCAGGTTTTTCAACACTCCTTGCTCTTGTAGAAGAAACTAAAAATCAGTGGAAACATACACAGCAAGAGAATGTGTAACATACATTATGTAATGTGTACATACGTAGAGGACAGAAAAGAACAGAGCACTGGCTGATGGTCAGTCTCTGTAAAGCATTATATATATACACACACACAGACATACATACCGGTATGTCTGTAGCACTTATAATTTCTGAATTTATACTACTGAAAGTTAGTATAAGCAAGACCTTTCTAAACCAATGAATAACTTTATATAAAAAAAAGAGGCCAAATGCCACTATCTTTAACGCAACTCTAACCCCAAAACCATCATGAGGAGCAGTAATAATTGTTCAGTACTTGTCACTCAAAGTGATTCTTTAGGCAGAAATATCAAAGCATTTTTATTATTAAAAAAAAGTTGGGGGGAAAATGAGGAGCTGATACCATGGGCTCAAGTAGAGAGCAAATGTTTTGAGAATGATGATGGCAACAAATCTACAGCTGTGCTTGACACAATGGATGGATGGATTGTGACAAGAGTTGTATGAGCCCCAAATAAAATTATTTTTTAAAAATCTTTAATTTAAAGAGAATCAAAAGATTCTCTATAGATTTTAGGGGGTGGTCCTGGTAGTGTAGTGACTGTGTTGAGCTGCTCACCACACAGGTCAGCAGTCTAAAACCACCAGCCGCCCCGAAGGAGGAAGAAGACACTTTCTACTCCCATAAAGAGTGACAGTCTCAGAAACCCACAGGGGCAAGTCTACCCGGTCCTACAGGGTCACTGCGAGTCGGAATTGAGTTTGAACTTTTATTTTGATATACCCAAAGGCGTCCTGGTAACACTGTCGGCTAAATGTTGGAATGTTAACCACAAGGTCAGTGGTTCAAACCTACTCAGTGCTGCTTCAAGGGAGCACGTGAAGCTCTGTTCTCCCATAGATTTGTAGCCTTGGGAACCGCATGCAGGGTTGCTATGATCCGAATGCCCTCGATGGCAGTGAGCTGCTGCTCACTGACACACTCATCACGGCAGTTCTCCATAACCACCCATGGCGCCCCAGTGAGGCGGGTCTGTTGTGTGACAGCACATCAAGCAGACCACTAACGTCGACATCAGATGTTTACAATTCATATACAATTCATATACAAGGAAGTATCTCCCCCCAAACAGAATTTTTCTCCCAAAGCTATGTATTTAATTTTTTTTTTTACAGAACCACCTTATCACCTACAAAGTACTCTCCATTATACTTAATACATTTGGCAAATCTGCAATTCCATTCTTGGAAACATTTTTCAAACTCATTTGTGTGAATGGCTGACAGCACCTCCCTCGCTTTCCCCAGCAGTAAACAAAAATCTCATAGCTGCATGCTATTCTCTTAAACCAGCCATCACCAAAAACGAGGTTTGAGTGAAACTGCTTTTACGAAAAAATTCACACGGCCAGACAGAAGCTTCCCAGGTGACGTCACAGGGTGCGCTAACTTAGAGCAAGTTGCTGGATGCGCCCCTAATGGGGAAAATGCATACCATGAAAGATCCGCTGGGTGAACTGTTTTTTCTCCCCTTTTTGGGGGGTTACCCCCTTGTATGACGGAGAACTCCACTTTGACAGAAATTCCCTTTATTCTAACCACTTTCAGAGGCACCTGGTCCATTACTAATAAGCTGGATGTTGGAGGGACGGCCCTGAGGGGGGAGGGGGG
>NW_022111312.1:1214820-1232379 GCF_000313985.2 Echinops telfairi
ACAGCCATGTGAATCTGATGCTACGGCGTATCACTGTCCAGCCTGGAAGTCTGTATTGTTCCAGAACATTTGTTTGAGTTATTATCCCAGTTGCCATTCAAAAAACCCATTAAGTCTCAGTCCCCACGACTTGGCCAAAAAAAACCCCAAAGAGGACATTATTTGTCAAGAATTTCACCTTGCTGGGATCACAATCAATGTTCATAGAAGCAGCAGTCAAGAGACCAAACGACATACTGCATTGGGTAATCTGCTGCAAAAGACCTCTTTAAAGTATTGAAAAGCAAGGATGTTACTTTGAGGATTAAATAATTAAGAGGCAAGAATGAGGACACGTCGTCGCATGCACTTTCGACATGTTATCAGGAAAGAGCAGACCCTGGACAAGGACATCCTGCTTGGTCAGTGAAGAAGAGGAAGGCCCTCAACAAGATGGATGGACACAGTGGCCGCAACAATGGGCTCAAACATCACAACTGTGAGGATGGCACGGGACCAGGTGGTGTTTCACTCTGCAGGGCAAGGGGTTGCTGTGAGTCGGCACTGACTCAACATCTAACAACAGCCCACTGAAAAAGAAACACATCGTTTTATCCATTTGAAAACATAGGGAGCCCAGTCCAGGATCGGTAATTGTTTTCAAATGCTGCTTGACACAGGAAAAACTTGTGACGGTTACTAACCAAATCCTAATGTCCCTGTCCAGCCCACGCTGACATCATCACTCCGCAACATTCTTCCCCCTCAGCCCACCCAGCACAGAGGCCGCCATTCTGTCTGATGCTCCTCTGCGAGGTCCAGAGCACGCAGCCTCCGAGACCAGCCATCAGCGTTGGATCCCACCAGCCAACAGGCAGTCCTGAGTGGACAGTCCATCTTCTGGAGACCGGAAGGCAAGGTCACTTACCTTGTGCAGAGGAAGTACGAGGAAGGCTCCTCCCCCACTCGCCTCGATGATGATGGCAACAAATCGGGGGTTGACCGCGCAGAAGGAACTATCCCAGGTCACTCGGGAGACCCGGATGTCATCGTAACACTGGTCATTTTTCACCGCTTGCCCAAAGACGTGCCGAAACTTGCTCTGCCGTACCACGCGCCTCATGGTGCCTGCAGGGGAAGGGTGGGATGAAGTTAGCATAAGTGGAGGGCGAGCACAGAAGGGGCCTCAGGACGGCCAGGCATTCTGCTCACTTCAAACCCACGTTCCCTCTAGCTGCCCGTACCCGGGAGGAGCGGCAACATACACCAGTGAAAGAATTACAACAAATGCAGGGTGGGGGGAGCCTAATTCAGGACCCAGAAGCAGCCCATTTGTTTTTTTCATGTCAGGAGAATGATCAGGGGAAGAAGGAAGACAAATTAGCCTTTCAGGCTGGGTGGGAACTGAAACTCGCTCCAACCCCCTGGTTTTAAAGATAAGAAAACCCCAGCGTGAAGTTATCCGATCTGAAAAAATGCTACAGACCAAGTTAGGTTCCTGTGGCTTTTTCCTCAGGCTGTTCGCTGCTTAAAGAGCTTTCCCCCAACGCCAGCCCTCTGCGCGTGCACACCAGGGCACAGCCACAGGACCAAGGACGCGGTGAGGGGACAAGCTCGGGAGCCCCAGGCAGCTGTTCTTGTCCAGAGCTTTCTAGTCATTAACAGACGCAGGGAGGGAATCAACTGGGGGCCAAGCAGCCTGGTACTGCTGCACGCGACCAAGCCAGAAACAGGAAAAATCCATCTGAGCGGAGACAGGCAGCCGAATAGGTCAAGAGCCAGGTCTTGGGAAAGAGGAGCAAGTAAGTATTTAAAGAGCAAGTGATGTAGTAGGAGGAAAATTTGGGATGATAATCTGCTTGGCAGCAGTGACAAATTGCAAGGGTTAGATAGGAAGCAGCGAAGATGCCAGGTAGCTGGGCAAAAGGGGGGGGGGCGGCAAAAGAATCCAGATGGCTGACCCCCAAGCCCTCCCCTCCCCCAGTAAACCAGGACTGGAGGAAGCGGGGTGACAGTGGTCACTACAACTGTTTTGTGCCTGCACACTGAAAGTTCCGAGATGTAGGCTCTCCAGACCCACCCAACCGAGGTTCCTCGCCCAACCCCGGGCAATGTGACTTTCCCATGGGCACTATCCTACTAGGGAGGAGACAGGAGCTAGGAGCAAACCAAAAGGGGAATGAAACTGGAGCACAGACAAACTTTGGCAACTCAGCTCAAAACCAGTCATCGTGATGGCCCACAAAGACAGGGAGGCCAACACTTGCCTGTTTGTGCCCGATGGTGGGTGCTAATTCCTCCCCTCGGAGTCACATCCTGGTGGGTCTGGACTCCCCATTACCCAGAAGGAAAGTCTTCTCTCCTCTCCTGCCAGACCACCGCTTCTATCCATGCCAAGGCATGTGCAAAAGTGGCCCCGCTCCAACTCCTGGGGCATCTGGCTGGGCTGAGGCAGCAGACCCTGGCAGGCAGCTGAGCATCTGTCTGTTTAGCTCAGCTGCCGCCGGCCTTTCCAGCTGCCTACAAGGACCATCCACTTGGAATGCTTGGTGGAGAAGATGGCACATGACAAGCCTTATATATTTTGCCAGTCTCCTTTGTTTGTGGAACGGTATGCACGCTTCTCGAGCGGAATTCCACAAGACAGCTTCCCCGAGGTGGTAAAAACCAAGAGGAAAAGCACAAGCTTACAAAACGGTCCATCCCCAGCCAGCAGCTCTCAGTACGCACTTCCCTCCACAACCATCTGCATGCACTCACTCCCTCCAGCATCTTCCAACACGTGTGCGGAGAACCAGTGGGCCAGAAGGAAATGGGATGGCACCATATGTCAGGGTGAGCAGCCTTCGTATACAGTCCTAAGGTGGAAACCCCATTAGAGAATTAAGCAGAGGACGTCAAGTGGTAACTTACGAGAGAAATGTGAGTGGCATTTCTCTTCACTCGCCCCTGATAAAACGGCAGTAAAGGAGAAAAGCAAGGAGAAACAAATCCAGGAGAGCAGGAAGCTTACATGAGAACGGACATGACGGCGACACTTTGGAAGAAGGAATGCTAACATGTGCGTGTAGCTGGCTCATGCACGTGCGCCTGTGTTCCAGTGTCCCAGGAGGGAGCCGTGATCCCCCAGAAGTTCAGAAGAGAAGGTAGAGACGTGGAGTGTCTATCGACGGGGATGTAGGAGTAAGCATAGAGAACTGACTGCAAATAAGGAGCCACGACCAAAACAAAACCGAAAACCCAGCTGGCTCTCATCAAGCCCAGCACAGCTCACGGTGACCCCCAAGGGGGACAGTGCACTACCACTACACCTGGCCTATCAGGGCACAGTCCTTCATTTTGTGATGTATTTCTGGAGGTCTGTCTGGTTCTAGGGCCATTGGGGAGTGAGCTGTCTGTTCTGTTAGCGAGGCAGGAGTAGCGTGAGTGAAGCCTCAAGTCACCACCCTTAGTTTCCTTGGGGGGGGGGGGGGGTGCACTGTATCCGATATATAGCAATGCTTTTGAGACCCACAAAGTGGCCACCATCTTTGATATCTGTGTTAAAACGAGAACTTCCTGCTCTGAGCTGTTCCCTTATTAGGCAAACCGCCAGCTTCCTGCTTAATTAAGTAAAACAAAAGGCTGGGGTGGAGGATCTGGCTGAGGCCAGACCTGGCCTGTCTAACATAAAGAAATGACCAATGCGTCCTCGACCTGACCTTTTGACATCATGGGGCTGAAAACACACCTCCATCAACACCCCGAACCTGGGCAAAACACCATCGTTCAGACATCCTTTCTTACTGCAGATGCACAGAAGAATTGCTCTGGTGCTGAATCATCCCAAAGACCAGCCAGATGCCAGTGACTGCCCTAGAAGACGCTAATTTTAAAAAACAAACACCTGGCCCAGGACTCAGTGAGCTGTCCCAGTGACGTGACTGCTGGTGTTGTGCTCCTTTACTTGGCCAACCAAGTAAGGGATTCTTTCTTTTGGCCATTTTGCATCTCCAGAGCCATGCCAGGGGACACTAGGAAAACCACAGTAATGCTTAGGCCAAGTTCACCCTCTTCCTCTGGATCCTCCATCTGACCTCTGGGTCTTGGGACTTGAGCCAGCAACTGATCGTCTGACCTGATGTGTCAGCTTCCACAGCCTTATGCATGGCAGTCTGTCATCTGACCTGTTGGCTTGGTTGACCAGTCTCTACAACTGCATGAGGGACAAGAATTCTCCAGACGGATGTCTGCCCTACACATTTGGAACTTGCCAGCCTTCAAAATCACATGTCACTTCCATGGTGGTGCTTGAATCTGTGAGGGAATACTGAGAGGAGGAGTTGATACCAGGGATGATGGAGTGGTATAACATTTTGGAAAAATTGGGATTTGGGGATATTTCTAACTTCTACTTCATAGAAACCAGCTTTGTCCTGATCCTATTAAAGAAATGATTCATTCACCCCATGTATCTCAGCGTAGAGTTGTACTCATTGTTTTCGATGACAAGCTTTTAAAGAGATCACCGGCTTTCTCCCAAGGTACCTCTGGATGGTCTCAAACTGACAACCTTTTGGTTAAGAGTCAAGGGCAGTAACTGTCTAGCAGTGAGCTAGACTCCTAGTTTCCCTCCTCTGGGTCTGCACAATCCGAGGCCTGCCAACCCCTATCACTGAAGACGGCAAAAGAGGCCAGATGGCTGGCCCCACACTGGACAACACGCAGCACAGCTAAGAACAGGTGTAGGCAGATGCTGCACGAACAACCAGTTCCTTATTTTTCATGGGTTCCACAACACTGGGTGACAGGTGCCATCCGTTTGCCTTTGATTCCCATAAAGTCCACCATCCAAAGAGCTACTTCCACCACGCTGGCATCAGGTCCAGCTCGTGTTTCAGTGTGCATGGAGTTACGGTGCTACTTTGGGAGCGGGGAGCAGGGAGAACATCTATATGAGACCAAAGAATCCAGGGGACCACGAAACCAGAGCACTGGAAATGAAGCCACTAGAACACAAGTAAACAGATGCTCATTCACTGGGGAAAAACTATAACTCATGTCAATCAACAATATGTAAAGAAACTCAAATGGGAACCTAACTTATGAGTGGACATTTGTGAACGATCTCTAGCCCAGATCCAGGCTAAATCATCTCATGTCACCTCAAGATCCAGATTCCCACTGCTGTCAAGAAAGGGCTTTGATGACATCACTGTAAGACACTCCCCACACCTGCTGGCTGACTCCCATACTGAAGTACCCTAAGAAGTCATTTCCACAGCATGCAGTGATGTCTGGTTTCACACTACCTACATCTACCTGATCAGGATGACGCCCAGGTTATTTTGGGGCAGCCATGATGCAGATCAGAGTTTCCCCAAGTGGGGATGCTGGAACAATGGGGGGATGGGGGCTGCAAATATTTCTCATGCAGGGTGGGGGGCATAAGTAGTCTTGCTTGTTTGTTTTTCTGAAACGGGGTGTAGCAGGCCAATTAAGTTTGGGAGCCGTGATCTAGAATGGTGTTGAGAGAGAGCAGAGGGTGAGCCAAGTTGGTGCTGGCTGAGCAGCAGGTTCACCGCGATCTGGGGTCAGCTGTCCACATCTGGCACAGCCGCTCTGCAGACTGTTGCATCACGGGCCTTCCGGACACATAGTAGAGAAGAGCAGTTAAGGTGGCAGGCCTCGGTCCAGTGAGTTTGTGGCCCACCTTCACCATGTATGTATGTAGCTGCTGTGCTTAAGGATGGCAAGTCACAGACGGTCCCTGGGCGGCGATCAGTGTCTCTATCTGCAGAGAATGACAAGTCGTCATGAGCGAGCACTTGGTGCTGGCAGAATACTCTCGAAGCCCCATGTAGGCTGTGGGGTGCTGTCAGGTTCATTATAGCTCATAACAACTTCCCAGAACAGAGGGGAACTGATCTGTAGCCTATGCTCCAAGCCTCCTTCCTTGTCAGTGAGAACGCCTAACCAGTGGCTCCCTAAGTGTCAGCTCTTGCTATCATCCTAGCCACTGACAGAAAGTCTTCTAAATGCAAATCCTAGCTCTGCCACTTCTGAGCAGAATGGTTAACCTCTCTGATCCTCCATTTCCTCACTTACAAAATGAAGAGGTGGGCTAGACTGCAGAGGTTCCCAAATTTATTTGGCCTACCACCCCGTTTTCAGGAGGTAGGAGTTCCTCGGGCCCCACACCACAATTAAAAACATGTGTACTATAGGTATCGCAATCTAGGATAAAGTGTAGGTATCTGCTTTTTCAGCTCCAGTGGGTGGCTCCAGGACCTCCCAAAGGGCAGCAGCATCCCCTTTGGAAACACTGGGCTGAAGGATAACTAGCATGAAAAGTCAGAGACTAACAAGTGCCGGTGAAACTCCGGAGAGCTTAGAACTCTCTTTCACTGCTGGGAGAAATGCAAAATGGTGCCCGTACTTTGGAAAGCAGCTGGCCAGTCCCCAAAAGCTTACACGTGGCCACTGTCTGACCCAGCAACTCCACCCCTAGGCATACACTCAAAAGAACTGAAAATAGGTAATCGAAAAAAATACATACATACAAATATTCACAACAGCACTACTCACAATAACCAAAAGGTAGAAGCAACCCAAATGCACATCGAGTGATGAGTGAATAGATAAACAGAAGACATAATGAATACCACTCCGTCATAAAGAGAAATGAGGTACTGGTAACATGTTGCAACTTGGCTGGACTTTAAAACATGACAAATGCAAGAAGGCAGTAAGGCAGTCACAGACATTCATCTACTATATGAGTCTGTTCATAAGAAAGCCCAGAATCGGCAAATGTATAGAGCCAGAAAGAAGTAGATTGGTGGGAGGGGAGCTACAGTGTGTGTGTGTGTGTGTGTGTGTGTGTGAGAAAGAGAGACAGAGAGACAGAGAGGAGATATTGAGAGAGTGGGACGGAAGGAGAGAGAGATCATGGAGATGTTCTAAAAGTGATTATTATGGTGTTAACTGGATATTCTAAAAGCCACTGGCATGCTAATTTAAGTGGGTGAATTATGTAGTATATGAATTAGACCTCAATAAAACTGTAACAAAAAACAACTGCCAAGTTCCTCATAGAGGAGATGTAGTAAGCAATGTCCCATAAATGTTAACAATTATTTAAGAGCCCACTAATAAATTTCTCTAACTAGGGGGGAAGCCCAAAATCATTCTCCGGTGCTGGCACAACTGGATATCCATACACAAACACCAACTCCAGATGGATCAAAGACCTAAATGTAAAACTTACAACTATAAAGAAAAAACAGGGCAACTTCAGCCCTGGAGGCCTGCTGGGTTACATGGGGCTGTTAACTGCAAGGTCAGTCCTTGGAACCCACCAGGCACTCCATGGAGGAAAGAGGACCTTTCTGCTCCCAGAAAGATTTACGGCCCCTAGAATCCACAACCACCAGGTCCTACAGGGTCACTATGAATCATCAGGGCTCCTCTGTATGCTGAGTAAAATTAGTCATCACAAAAGCAAATACCATATGAGACGACTGCTGTTAACAAGTCAAGAAAAGGTTACACAATGAAAAATGTACTCTTTGGAGGTTTCCAGTGATGAAAGGGGAAATGCTGGACGTCAAATAGATATTAGCTTAGAAGACAGGAAAAGGAGAGGTCAATGCAAAGGAAGATACTTTGGGAGGTGCACACAAGAGTAAAGGGCTACAAAGGTAAATACTATCACATACCTAATTTTGCAGTAGCAGTAACAATATTCTTTGAGTAGATACATAGCTACACACCCAAGTTGAACAAAGGTGGGAAAGGGAATGGGAATATATATATATATTCCCATTATATATATGAGAGAGGATCTTTCTACATATGTATTTATATGTGTTATATATGCCCATGAATACAGTAGAACATTGCAGTGAGCTAGCATTATGTGGTAAGGCTTTTCTATCCATAGTCTGTAGCTCCCATCAAAAGTCTGGGCGGTGATCTGACCCCACTACACCACCACACTGAGGCAAAACACTAAGGGCATGCAACAGAACAGCAAGGGGAGCAGAGCAAGGAAGTCCCGAGAGAATACCAAAAATAGACTTTGGGGCCAGGGTGTGGCACCCCATCAGACTCAACCGGAAAACACTTCTAAAGGTCAACAAACAGACCTTGAACTATTTATAGGCTTTTCTTTTCTTTTTTTTTTTTTAGTCATTGGTTGTTTGTTGTGGTGGTTGTTGTTTTGTTTTCTTTTGTTGCTTTGTTTTGCTCTGTCTTGTTTTTATGCATATTATTATCTCTGCAGGTGCATCTAAATAAGATAGGCAGGATAAACAATCTTGAGGATAAAATAACAGGACCTACGGTTGGGGGGTGGGGGGAACATGGGAGAGGGAGAGGTGGGGAAGAAGTGGTGTTAACAAACCCAGGGACAAGGGAACAACAAGTGATCCAAAATCAGTGGCGAGGAGGGTGTAAGAGGCCTGGTAGGGATTGATCAAGGGTAATGTAACCCAAAGGAATTACTGAAACCCAAATGAAGGCTGACATGATTGTGGGACAAGAGGAAAGTAAAAGAGAACAGAGAAAAGAACTAGGAGGAAAAGAGCATTTATAGAGGT
Organism: Echinops telfairi; assembly: GCF_000313985.2. Lineage (NCBI taxonomy): Eukaryota > Metazoa > Chordata > Mammalia > Afrosoricida > Tenrecidae > Echinops > Echinops telfairi. The sequence goes on from NW_022111312.1 coordinate 1,223,382, forward strand.
CTAAATATAGGCATGTACACATGTAAATATATTTTTAGATGATGATGGGGAAATAGATCTATGTGCATGTATTTATAGGTTTATTATTAAGGTAGCAGATAGACATTGGGCCTCCACTCAAGTACTCCCATATAAGAACACTTTGTTCTATTAAATTGGCATTCCATGATGCTCACCTTACCTACATAATCGCTGAAGACAAAGTGGGTGCATAAGCAAATGCAGTGAAGAAAGCTGATGGTGCTGGGCTATCAAAAGATAAAGCATCTGGGGTTGTAAAGGATTGAAGGTAAACAAGCGGCCATCTAGCTCAGAAGCAACAAAGCCCACATGGAAGAAGCACACCAGCCTGTGTGATCACGAGAGGTGTTGATGGGATCAGGCATCAGGCATCAAAGAACAAAAAATCATCTCATTGTGAATGAGTAGGAGAGCGGAGTGGGGACCCCAAGCCCATCTGTAGGCAACTGGACATCCCATTACAGAAGGCTCTCAGGGAGGAAAAAAGCCAGTCAGGGTGCAGTGTAGCAATGATGAAACATACAACTTTCCTCCAGTTCTTAAATGCTTCTTCCCTTCCAATATCATGATCCCAATTCTACCTTACAAATCTGGCTAGACCAGAGGATGTACATTAGTACCGATAGGAATTGGAAACACAGGAAATCCAAGACAGATGAACCCCTCAGGACCAGTGGAGAGAGTGGCGATACTGGGAGGGTGGAGGGAAGGTGGGATAGAAAGGGGGAGCCAATTACAAGGATCTACCTATAACCTCCTCCCTGGGAGACGGGCAACATAAAAGTGGGTGAAGGGAGACGTTAGACAGTGTAAGACATGACAAAATAATAATAATTTTTAAATTATCACGGGTTCATGATGAAGGGGGGGAGGGAGCAGAAAAATGAGCTGATACCAAGGACTCAAGTAGAAAGCCAATGTTTTGAGAATGATGATGGCAACAAATGTACAAATGTGCTTGACACAATGGATGGATGTGTAGATTGTGATAAGAGATGTACGAGCCCCCAATAAAGCTATCTTTTTTCAAAAGTCTGGCTGGGAGCATGCAAATAGGGTGTATGAGACTAACTGGAGAGGATTGGTTAGTTTTGCAATTCGGCTGCGTATAAAAGGAGCCATCTCAGAGAGAATCCCAAGACCATCATGAAAGAAGAGCCACAAGTGAAACCTGTCTTTTGGACACTAAGATTCCTGCACCAAGAGGTTGCAGCAGCACTTGCAGGGACAGCATGAGACAGAGCAGCAGGCTTCCCAGTCCAGGGAAAAAGTAAAGGGGAGTGCAGAAGGTCAACTAACACAGTGCGGCACCCTTTGGGCACTGATTAACTTTGTAACATTGTTGATGTCAAGGACAAGAGAGCAACGCTTCGGGGAGGGCTGAGAAAAGATTCTGCAGACTTAACATTTCTGGTCATGACTGCAAGTACTCTCTCAGAGTTCTGTGTGGCCAAACCTAGCAGAGAAGCAGAATGCAGTGAGAGGGATGGTTGGCATCCAAATAGGGTAAATAATGTTGGAGAGTAGAGGCATGTCTGACCTCTGCCTCATAGAAACCACCCTTGTGCAGATGTGATGAGTTGGATTCTCTGTGCCCCTAGTGAAACCTTCCATGTCATTTCCTCAAGCATATAGGGGGCAACATTAAGAGAACTTAGCCATAACCAAACTCCTTGACAGAATGAGTCACTGGTCCAAGGGACTCAAGACCACAGTTTTGGGGAGCACCAAGGACAACAGGCATCACATTATCTACAATGTTCGAAACATCCTACTTGGGAAGTAGCTTGTGGGAGGCCATCTAAATGCAACTTGGTATCTCTCCATCTGGAGCAAAACAGAACAAAGAAAATCAGACGTGGGGAAACAACTGATCCAAAGAACTAATGTATAATGTGAACCCAGCCTTCATGACCCCAAGACCAGAAGAACTAGCTAGTGCCCCACTTATGCTACTGACTGTTACCAAGGGATCACAATAGGAAGTCCTGGGAAGGGAGGAGGGAGGGGGAATGTGGAAACAAATTCAAAATCATAAAAAAAACCAAGTTTACTAACCTGACAGAGAGATTGGTGGAATCCCCACAACTATAGTCCCTAGTCACTCTTAGGCCTGGAACTGAACTTAATCCCAGAGCTCAAGTTTAGCCAAAAGATGACCAGGCCTATAAGGTGAACAAGAACACCAGGGAGGGTCAGGCTCTATATAACCAAAAGGGCAGCATTTGTCCAGGAAAAAAGCTCAGAAGGCAGGAAGGGTTAGGGAACCAGGTCAAATGGAAATGATAAACACAGGGAGGAGGGAGGAGGTAGGCTGGTACATTGTGAGGATTGCAACCCATGACCCAAATCAAAATGTGTATGCACTGTTTACTGGAAAAGCAATTTGTTCTGTAAATTTTCACCCAAAGCACAAAATAATAAAATGCAATCCATCACTGTATCCACATTACCAGTAAGACAATTACTGATCTTATTAGATAACCTATCTTATTAGAGTACTATTCCAAAATGGCTTTCATCATAATAAAAATTGACACACCTTTGAAAGACACTGTGAAAGTATGTTGGGAGCATCCGCCCAGCTGTGAGATAGTCTCTATTGGGTGTGGTGGAAACCTCTGTCTCAGAAACCTAAGTTTCCTCTTAGGCTGCTGCTTAGGAAGAAGCTATGGTGGTGCAGTGGGTTACACTAAACACAAAGCTACGGGTTCAAACTCACCAGCTGCTCCTCAGAAGAAAGATGAGGCTGTCTACTCCCATAAAGATTTACAGCCTCAGAAGCCCACCGGTTTCTCTGTTCTAAAGGGTCACTATGAGTCAGCACCACCTGGATGGCAGTTGAATCTGCTGCTCAGGGACTCAGTAAGGGCCAACTCTCCCAAAATTAGCTCTGGACATCCCAAACACACTCCCCAAGGTAATTCGTCAGTCTACCCACTGCTGCAACTCTAGAAGAATTTCTAGTCTCAACTTGTGAAGCAAGAAACACTTCATATAATTGTGATTTTAATGACTAACAAATATAATGCAGAAGAAAGGTCAAGTTCCTTTGGAAGCTGGTCCTGGATATGACTTAATTCTGCCTGGGAATCTTTACGTGAAAGTTTTCTTGAGACTCATCTTCATAGTATAGGGACTTATATTTGATTTGCATTCTCCTTATTTGGCTTTTATCCAAAATGATCTTTTAAAAAAAGCTTTTGTAAGAATGAAAAGGGCAAAGTCATTAATACAGCTAAGGCAATGTTAATTTAAAAAATAGTCTGGCTTTGTTTGTGTGTGTGTGTGTGTGTGTGTGTGTGTGTGTGTGTGTGTGTGCGTGTGCAGGGGAGAGAGAGAGAGAGACAGAGAGAGAGAGACAGACAGACAGAGAGAGATTGTTTCCATGGTAGGGGAGGGGGGAGGAGAGAGAGGCAAGATTGTTTCTATGCTAGGTAATACTGAAGGCCAGAAAACAGAATTAAGGATTTGATTTTTACTGCCCAAGAACCATCTACACGGAGTTTCTGATCAGCAGGGAATAGACTATTGTTCTTAGCTTCAAATAAAGAGCATCTACAAGTTGCCTAGTGATTAACATCTCATGCCAGGAAGAGAAAAGAGGTCCAAAATGTGTTTTTCGACGTAGGATGCGCATCTTAACCAAAGACAACCATTAGGGCTATGTGTCTGGAATAAGGCCTGGTTACATTAAGTGAAAGAGCAAAATTGGCTAAAATCCCTCTCAGAATAAAATTTCCATGGCACATTTGGTTGCCCTAGAGTTTAGAGGCAAGTCAGATTATATAGAGAAAAATCTATTTCAGTAGTCATGCAAGAAGCGTGTAAGATGTTAGGAGAAAAAAATGTAGACAAAGAGGGTGTTACTGTATCGGCACCAAATAAAAAACACTTGAGTAAATGTTACCACACCTTCTCCATGCTCTCTACTTCCATCAATCTCAGTAGGAAAAAAAGGAAAAAAATTATCACCATGTTGCCATTTTCCTGTTTATTGAGTAGTTATCTGTTTAAAGTTTCCAGCAGATGTACTTCCATATGCCATAGTTCAGAAGACTTGCGGCCAGCGCACACGAAAGGAAACACATCCTGCGAGGAAGACATGCAGGAAAACCCTGACTAGGAGCAAAATCCTGCTTGGCACATTTGCAGACACCATTCCCGAGTGTCAATTATGCAAGTGCTCAGCCAGCAGCAACGCAGGATCACGCCACATTGTCCCCACTGGGAAAGGACACGCTCTCTCTCCAAATGACTGCTTTTATCGCTGGCCCTTCAAAATGTGGGAAAGGATCAGGCTATTTAATGGGGGTGGGGGGAGGTAGGGCAGGAGGCAAGTTAAGATAGCAAATAAAGAGGCAGATGTCCTAAAAGCAGTGCTTTCTATGGTAATGCCAACAGCCCAAAAATCCTGTATTTGTTAGGAAGCTGGAAGTATAATATGTGAGGCTTCACAGAATACATTCAGGAGAGCAGACAACCAAAGCAAACATGGGAAGGAATCTAAATACAAAAAAATTCAATGTTCATCATGTCTTGAGTGTGAGGGCTGAAGGTTTTCCTAAATTTTCCTAAACGGATATCTACCAGTGTCTGAATATTCAGAGTTCACCCAACAAATCTCTCTCTCTCTCTGTCTCTGTCTCTCTCTCTCACACCCACCCACACACACATTCTTCCAAACCATTTTATTAAGAGCGAATCCAGATATCACAGCATCCCATAGTTCAATCACATCAAGCAGTATTGTACACAACTGCCACCTCAATCCATTTCAAAACATCATCTTCCATCTTGAACACCCTGATATCAGCTCCCGTTTGCCCCCTGGGAACCCTTAATCTAATTGTTGTCTCTACAGATTCATCAATCCTGGATTTCACAGGCTGAAAACCAGACAAACACATAACAAAGACTCAAGAAGGCTATCCACAATGACAAAGACACATCAGAGACCCCAGTATAAAGAAAAACAGATAATACTGAAAGCCAGATCAAACCCGAAGTGCATCGGGGGAGATCAAATGACAAGGTTTTAACCATTCAAGTAAGGTTTTTACTTTAATCTACTATAGCTGCAGTTCTCAACCTGTGGGTCGCGACCTCTTTGGGGGTTGAATGACCCTTTCACTGGGGTCCTCCGATTCATAACTGTAGCAAAATGACAGTGATGAAGTAGCAACATAATAATTTTATGGTTGGGAGTCTCCACAACATGAGGAACTGTACAAAAGGGTTACAGCATTAGGAAGGTTGAGAACCTCTGTACTATAGTCATCTCTCTAATACTTTCTGTTTGGTAACTAGTTCATTCCCATCCCTCCACTATGTTTAGAGGGAAATCCCCAGAGGCTTATTTCCTGTGTAGATCTTGCAACTGTATTTTGGGCTTCCACTGTCATCCATAGCCTTCTGCAAGCCAGAACCTCACAATTTAAACTCTGACGCAATTTACAATCCTTGGGTCACGGATGTTGGTGCTTCTTCCATGTGGACTCCGTTGATATACAAATCATCTATTTTTCTGGTATCCAACTCGTTAGACGAGTCAGACAAGGCCAACTTATCTATTTTGGCAGGTTGTTGTTACTGTTATTAGTTGCTATTGGGTAGATTCCTACATATGGCATCTCCAGGTGTGCAGTACCAGCTGCAGCAGCAGCAGGTAGCACTTCTGCTGCACAAAGAGGGTGAACGAGATAAGGGTTCCCAATACAGTCTCCTAGGACAGTCCTTGGCAGCTTCCAAGAATGCAGAGGTACACCACTGTGATGGAAAAGAACTTCTTTTTGTGTGTTTGTTTGTCTGTTTGGCTGAAAAAATAATTAAAGCCTTTAATAATAGCTGGTTCAAGAGGAGGCTATTACTCTGAAAACACTTTTGACCCAGGACAAAGAAAGTACAGGATTTTGTTTGTTTGTTTTAAAATTAAGAGTTTTATTTGGATATAATCCATATATCACATAATTCAGTAGTTCAATCATACCAAGAAGAATTGTACAATCATTACCCAAATCAATTTTAGAACATTTTCTTCTTTCTTTTTTAATCATTTTTAATCTTTTAAAATCATTTTATTGGGGGTTTGTACAGCTTACCACAACCCATCCATCCATGCATCGTGTCAAGCACATTTGTACATTCCTGGAAAAGAACTTCTTAGCCCAACTTTCTCAACCTTTTTCCTCACCAATGCAGTTCTCAATTTTCTGAAAATGTCTTCCTAATAAGCCCTGTGATTGCTCTGTGCCTTTCAAGAAAATCTATCAAGATCATCCTTAGGAGTCCCTAAAAGCCGTCTTTCTTGAGCTTCTGACCTCTCTGCCTTGAATTTAACTGGCCCGGCAGATCCCCTCAGAAGCCACTGTTCTGATTGGACCTTGCTGTTTAGAACATATTGGTATATCCAAGACTCGTCTCTAGGTACTACTAGATCAATAAATCATCTCCATGCGCTCCGGTCTTTCTTAAAGGACTGATGGAAAGGGCAGGTCCCTGAGCTAGCTTATCTTCACACAAGTGTCTCCACCATCCTGTCAAACATTTGCTGAGGCCAAGGTGGTGACTTAAAATGGGAAATGCTGGGGAACCACATGATTTTGTTTGTGTCCTCCGACACCACTATCTGGACCTTAGCCAATTTCTTCAAGGGTCAAGGTTGACAGTCTTCCCCCTCTTGAAAGTGTATTGCTGAGAGAACCTGTCTGCTGCCATCCCCTGATCAGAGAGACACGGTGAAACAGGTTTTATATGGAATAAACTCATGCAGGGAACCTAACAGCAGTATTTGTTGACATACCCTCTAATTTTTTCAATGCTCATTCATCTCCTCACAAATATCAAACTTGGTTTTCCCATGACAGCAAATAACTCCACTTAGAACTTTCATCAGGTTGCTGCCTCAATAGCCATGGCTCCACGTGGCCTATTTAAGCAATTTTTAAACATGTAATTGCATCTTGCCCAAAATTCATAAAAACAAGTTTTAAAAATGGGAGGTGGGGATGGATCATAATGTGGAAGTTAGTTGTTGGCAACCCAAACATCTTGAGACAATCAAGAGAGGGCATTAGGAAGCCAAAGGAAAGCTTCACTTCTGAAGGAACACTTAGGCTGAAGCCAGAGGACTGTGATTTCAATTGTCTAAGCATAGAACAGCATGAAAGAACATGAAACACTAGCACTGCATAAATCAAAGAATCGCTAAGGTTGAGGGATACTTTCTGAAACTTTCAAAGAGAACTCCTACGTTTTCATTCTAGTTTTGTACTCATCCCAGGAACCTGTTCTGAAGAGAGGCTGGGAACTACCGACCTTCACTCATAAGCACTTCCTGGTGAGTTAGATTAGAATGGGAAGTCATGGAAATGACTGCCAAAACGCAAGTCTGACGAGAAATTAAATGATCCTACAGACTCAAAAAACACTCACTGCCATCGAGTCGATGCTGACTCCCACAGGCCCCCTGTGGGTTTCTGAGACTGTTTGGGGAGTAGAAAGCCCAGTTTTTCTCCCAAGGAACTGCTGGTGATTTTGGATTGCTGACCATACGGATCGCAGCCTAGCACAGAAACCACTGTACCACCAACGCTCTCTCACAGGTCCTATACATGAAAAAATTAAAATTCTGAACTTGTTAAGTTCCACACTTGCATTCAAGAGATTCTTTCTTTTCTGGAACTAATAAATGAATCAGGCATTTGTAGGGAACCAAGTCAACATACAACAGTTGGTTTTTAAGCGTCAACAATAAGATGAAAAAGTGACAAAGAAAAAATCCATTTATTTTTTAATCTATCTAAGAAATTAAAATACATAGGAATGAATTTTACCAGGAAGATGAAAAATTCAATGCAATAATGGCACATTGATGAAAGACATTAAGTAATGAAACATTACTTAATTAAATGAATTAAATGAAAGACATTAAGTAATGAAACATTACTTAATTAATGAATTAAACATTACATTAAGTAAGTGAAACAACTTTCTATGTTAAGATGTCATACTACCCAAAGCAATCTATAGATTCAATGCAATCACTAACAACATTCCAATCACCTCGTCTGCAAAACACGGAAAAGCCAATGCTCAAATCTATATGGAATTTTAAGGCGCCTCAAATAGTCAACACTGTGTGTGTGTGTGTGGGGGGGGGGAACAAAGCAAAAAGAACACAGGAGAATGACTTCCCAATTTCAAAATGTACTATAAGGCTGCAAGGACAGAAGCAGGATGTCACTAGTGTTGACATATAGACCAATTGGGGCAGAATGGGTTGTTGGGTGGGAGTAACAAGGGCTATGACTCGGCATGGTGCCACAGTGGGTATTCAGCCTCCCCTGCCCCAGTTTCTCCTTCTCTGGTTTCTTTACCTTCCCTTCTTTTCATCCGTCCTTCTGTTTTCCTTTTATTTCTCTTTTCTCGCAGTTACTTTCTTCACTACTTTTTATTTTCCATGTTTCTGTTCTCCCCTTCCTAGTTTTGCTCATTGCATTTTTTTCTTTTTTCTCTAACCTTGTTTCTACTTCCATTTAATTTATTTTTCCTTCCTTGCTGCTGTTTTTGTTTTCTTCTCTAGGTTTTTTGGTTTTTTAATTTCACCTGACCAACAGCTGAAAACACCAGCAAAGCCTGACCTCTATTGCGCTACATTAACAACTTAGAGTTGTGCATACATTCACATTCTCTATTACATCCACCAGGAGACAGGTAAACAGACACAGGCAGTGAGTGGCTAAGGTCTCATCACAGTTATGTAAATCCAGGAACACTACACCGTGTGGAGACAACAATTTCAGTTCAAGTCACAAGTAATGTAAACCCAGTTACATGACACAGTCTCAGAGACAATCATTTCAGCTCAAATGAAGAAACAAGACAAAACAGTTCAAACAAGTAAACAATACAGAGACACCTCTTTCAGGAAGAAAAACCAATAGAATTCAAAAGAATGGTATATAGAATCCCTCAA
>NW_022111312.1:1233158-1251328 GCF_000313985.2 Echinops telfairi
ATATACCCAGTAAAATGTCCCTCAAATAAGATGGTAAAATTAGGACCTTTCTAGGTTCATGGAAATGTATAAAGTCAGACCAACCTTACGAGAAAGATTAAGGGGCGTTCTTGGGTATAGAGAACCAACAACCTGAGATTAACATACATGACAAAATGCAGAAAGCAACCCAGGCATAGACGTTATCTAAAACAAACCTACCAGACTGAAAATAGGGAGCCAGACACATCAATTTGTAACAAGGACAATAGCAAAGTACAAAGAGGAAATGGTGTAGTTACAGAACTTTTAAACGGAGAGGAAGGCAAGTAGTCTTCAAGACAGAACAGACTCTGAAACATGGGAGGGAAGTGATAAACGATGCCACTTTCATTGAAGGGTAGAAGAGCTGAGGAGAAACTCAAGAAAGACATAACTAAAAGCACAAACTAGCCAACGGGGCTTCAGGCATACACAGACAGCTCCAACTCCTTCCCAACAACAACAAAATGTACTCTTTTTTTCCTGTGCAGATGGAACATCACTCAGAATAGAGCATGTGTTAGGCTAAACACAGAGCTATTACAAAGTATCTTCTCAGATCAAAATGCTATAAAATTAGAAATCAACAAGAAGATGATGGGGGGGGGATCGACTACTGACCATACTTAAAAAGGAAAATAAAACATACTATCTACCTAAACTTCAGTCCTAAACATGGACTAATGCAGAAAATCTAAACAGACTCCTAACAAGAGTAATTGATCTGGTCATTTAAAAACTCCCCCAAACCCAAACTGTTAAAAGTCCAAGCACAGACAGCCTCACTGGTGAATTCTCAGTCAGAGAAGAGCTGACATCAACTCTACTGAAACTATTCCTGAGCACAGAAAAGGACAGAAAACTGTCGGATTCATTCTCTGAAGCCAACATAACCCATAGCCCTGGTACCAAAACCAGGAAGAGACATTGCTAACCAAGCAAACTAAAAAGCAGTATCCCTCATGAACACATGTGGAAAAATTCTCAGCAAAATCCTAGCCAAATGCCAAAGTGCTAGCCAAATCCTAGCCAGATCAAAATTGATGAGTGAGAAGGAGGAAATGTTGAGATGCTGTATGGTATTGAGTTTCCCTTTAGGGAATGAAGGAGACATTTTGGAAATGGATAGTGGTAATTATTACACAGCACAGTGAGCATAATTAATGCCACTAAATTGGCCACATAAAACTGATGGAAATAGGTAGTCTGTTAAATATGCTTTACTACAATAAAAAGTAAAAGAGACCTTTTAGGATGAACTACAAGATGTCATAATGGGGTACATAATCCACTTAAAATATAATAAGTGGCATTACAGAATTTTTTTTACGCAAACTTGATTTTAGAAGGTCTTAGAACATCTCTAGCTGTTCATGACAGCAATACTACATTCTTATTACTCTTCAAAAGGAGGACAAATTTGTTCAAACAGAAATCATAACCCCTCACATGTAGCCCTTGTGCTCATCACCAAGCATCCTTACAGTACAACCACCTCCCTGTGTAGTAAAGTGCTCTGCGTGATGAAGGCAGAGGCAGACGAGAGCCGGTCCCGGGAGTGCTGTACAACCACATAAAACCCTCTGAGGCTGCAGCCTTCTCCCTAAAGTGCACCACAGGAGACACACTCAGGAGTCAAAGTTGGCCTCTCTTCAGAGAACAACACAACTCAAAGAGCCAAATTAATCCCAAGAGTTCTCATATCAAGCACAAAACTTTTACAGACACAAAAGACCCAGCAACCTCACTTAAAAATGAATCCATGTCTTTTGAAATTTTTTATACAAATGACCGGCTTTCTTAACAACTATCACATAGTTGATGACTCAATACTCCCTTTATAGCCACAGGCCTGCATTTTGTGATGCACTGCAAAGGCTCTCCTCTACACCTATGGTTATAATCCAATTTGGTGTGAGTTCTATGTTACACTACTGAGGCAGGATTATTGTTGTTAGGTTCCATCCAGTTGGCTCTTACTCAGTGACCATATATATAACAGAATGAAACACACTGTCCAGTTCTGCACCAGTCCATGTTCGAGCCCACTGCTGCAACCACTAGGACAATCCATCTCACTGAGGGTCTTCCTCTTTCTCCCTGACCCTCTGGTTTTACCAAGCATGAAGCCCATTTCCAGGGATATTTCTTTACCTGTGCTGAGCAACTCTGGCAAAGTTTGCTCTCTTGCTCTGAATTCTGCATCTGACTTGTGTCTGCCTGACTTCTGGCTCTTGGTACTTGAGCCAGCAGCCTATCACTTGATCTATTTCACCAGCTTCAAATCCGTCAACAGCCTGCTTTGGTGTGAGTGAAAAGAATTCTCCAGACATCTAAATTTCAAATTTGAGACTTTCCAGCCTTCTCAGCCAGGTGAGCTATTTCCTTGAAGGTCCATGAGTTCTGTGAAACTTTGGAATTAATTGCTCAACCCTGGGAGAAAAGTAGCCAGAATGCTTCTTAAAAGGCAAGGATAGTGAGACTTTGCCTCACACACTTGTCTCACATACTTTGGAAATGCTGTCAAGAGAGACCAATCCCTGGAGAGGGGTATCATGCTTGGTAAAGTGAAGGGGCAGTGAGATAAAGAGGAATGGCCTTGATGGGATGGATGACACAGTGGTTGCAACAATGGAAAAGAACAGCTCCTTTGGGTTTCTGAAACTGTCCATCTTTACCTGGACAGGCAGCCTCATCTTTCACCCTGTGGAATGGCTGGTGAGTTCAAACTGCTGACCTTGTAGTTAGCAGCCAAACATAGAACCAGACACACCACCAAGGGCTCCTTCCTAATAGTAAGAGTTAAACACATTAAACATGCTCAAATCCAGCTCTAAGTGCTCATCTATTCATTCAAAAACAATTTTGTCACTTTACCTTCACCATGGTGGACAAACAGGCCTGCCTCTACATTCATGGGCTTTACAAGCAACCAGGGGAAACACACAATGAGCAAATATTCACTCTGATGTAAATATGTGGCTTGGCCAAGTATGGGGTTGTGAAGGTCCACAGACTGGGGGCAGTAATCAGGTAACAGAAAACTACTCAAGAGAAGTCAAAGAAGTGAAATTCAACCTCTAGAAATTCAGGGCATGGGACGCTTTACCTCTTAGCAAAGAGGTTGAAGAAAGGCAAGTTCCAGGGAGAGAATCAATGGGTGTGAAAGGTCTAGAGCAGAAAGAAGAATTAGAAACCCTTACAATCTTACTGGCAGGTCATTTCTGGTAAAATTACTATTTCTCGCCAGCACACTTCTAAAGGACAACAACACATGGTGTATTAACAGCTGTAGCAGTCTAACTGGGGAAATGTAGTTCTTACTACTATCACCTAATTAATAACTTCTGATGGCCTCACTCATAAGAAGAAAATACTTCAAATCTAATTTCACATAAAATGAAAATAAAATCCAAAGGGAGTAGACATATGAAATAAAGCCCTCTTTTAAGGAAGAAACATTTGGGCTAATTATTCTGGGAGTTATTATTCTACATTGATTTCCATCAAATGGATTCTGATTCATGGCAAGGCCATCTGTGCTCATAGACTTCCATGTAAAACTTAGTGCCACTGAGTCAATGCCGTGTCATAGCAACCCTCTAAGACAAGGTAGAACTGCTCCTGTGGGTTTCTGAGAGTGTAACTCTTTTTTGGAGTAAAAAGCCTATTTTTTTCTTCCGAGGAGCAGTTGGTGGTTTCGAACTACTGAACTTGTGGTTAACAGCCCAATGCATAACCCACTATGCCCCCAGGCTCCTGCTAATAGGTTTGGTGTTAGGTGCTATCAAATCTGTTCAAACTCACAGTGACACTATGCACAACAGAAACTGCCTGTCCAGTTCTACAGCATCCTCACAAGTATTCTTATATTTGGGTTCCTATGTCCATCACTGCAACCACTATGCCACTCCATCTCATCAAGGTCTTCCTCTTTTCCGCTGCCCCTCTACTTCACCAAGCATGTCCTTCTCCAAGGACTGGTCTTTCCTGATAACATGTCCAAAGTACATGAGACAAAGTCTCGCCATCTTTGCCTCTAAGGAGCATTCTGGCTATATTTCTTCCAAGACAGATTTGCTGGTTCTTTTGGCAGTCCATGGTACTTTCAATATTCTTCTTCAGTACCACAATTTAAATTCTTCATTCTTCCATATTCAATAATTCAATCAATTCTTCAACAATTCTACTTCTTCAGTTTTCCATATTCAATGTCCAACTTTCCCGTGAAAAAGGGCCATTGAAAATACCATGGCTTGAGTCAGGCACACCTTGGTCCTCAAGGTAACATCCTTGCTTTTCAATACTTTAAAGAGGCCTTGTGTAGCAGATGTACCCAACGCAATGCTTCTATTGATCTCCTAATGCTTCCATGAGCACTGATTGTGGGTCCAAGCAAGACAAAATCCTTGACAATTTCAATCTTTTTTCCATCTAGTTTGGTCCAGTTGTGAGGATCTGGTCTTCTTTACATTGAGTTATAATCCATTCTGAAGGCTGCAATCCTTTATCTTCATCAGCAAGTGCTTCAAGTCCTCTTCACTTTCAGCAAGCAATGTTGTGTCATCTGCATATCGCAGGCTGTTAATAAGCCTTCCTCCGATCCTGATGCCACATTCTTCTTCATATAAGTTTCTCTAGTTATTTGCTCAGCAGATTGGGAAGAGGCGATAACTTCCAACACACACCTTTCCTGATTTTAAACCATGTTCTATTTGCACAACTGACTCTTGACCCATGTACAGGTTCTGCATGAGCACAATTAAGTGTTCTGGAATTCCCCTTCTTCTCATGGATGCCCATAGTTTGTTATGAATCACAGAGTGATTCACAGTCTCTGTATAGTCAATAAAATACAAGTAAACATCTTTATGATATTTTCTGATTTCAGCCAAGATCCATCTGACATCAGCAATGATATCCTTTGTTCCACCTCCTCTTCTGAATTCAGTCTGAACCTCTGGCCAGCTCTCTGTCAATGTTCTGCTCCAACTGTTGTTGGATGATCTTCAGCAAAAATTTTACTTGCATGTGATATCAATGATACTATTCTAGAATTTGAGCATTCTGTTGGGTCACCTTTCTGTGGAATGGATACATATATGGGTCTCTTCCAGTCAGTTTGCCAAGTAGCAGTCTTCCAAATTTCCTAGCCGAGACCAAGAAATTGGTATTCCATCAATCCCTAGAGCCTTATTTTGTGCTTATGCTCAGTGTAACTTGAACTTCTTCCTTTAGCACCATTCCCTCTTGATCATATGGGATCTCTTGAGATGTTGAATGTTCACTAGTATGACTCTGTGTTCTTTCCATCTTCTTTGGATGGTTCCTACATCATTTAGTGTTTTGCCCATCGAATCTTTCAATAGTGCAACTCAAATCTTGAATATTTTTAGTTCTCTGTTTTAGATATGCTGAACATGTTCTTCCTTTTTGGTTTTCTAACTCTAGGTCTTTGCTCCCTTTTTTATAATGTTTTACTTGGTCTTCTCACACGCCCTTTGAAATAATCTATTCAGCTCTTTTACATCTTTTCTCCCATTTGCCACACTTACTCCATCAAAGTTTCAAGTCTTTTCTGACAGCTATTTTGACCTTTTCTTTCTTTCTTGTTTTTCAGTGACCTTTTGCTTTCTTCGTGTATGATGTTCTTGGTGTATGATGTCATCCCAGTTCATGATCTGTCCTTAGCGTTCACACATGTCAGTTCAATGTATAAAATTTGTTCTTGAGATGTTCTTGAAATTCAGGTGCGATCGACTCAAGGTTGTATTTTGGCTCTCAAGGACTAGCTTTAATTTTCTTCACCTCCCGATCACACAGGCTGATATGTTGTTCCATGTGGGCTTTGTTGCTTCTGAGCTACATATATTTTCCAACTATTGTTCCTTTCTCTTCATTTCTAACTTTTGCCTTCCAATTACCAATATTTACCAATATATCTTTGATCAATTTCAGACTGAAGACGTTGGTAGAATTATTCAATTTCTATATTACTAGCTTGGGTGGTTGGTGTATAAATTTAAGTAACAGTTGTATTGATTGGATTTTCTTTTGTGCTGATAGATTTATTACACAATCACAGACAGCACTGTACTTCAAGATAGATCTTAAAATGCCCTTTATAATGATGAATGCAACATCATTCCTCTCGAATGTATCATTCTCCCAGCATAGTAAACCATATGATTTTCTGATTCAAAATGGCCAATACCAATCCAATTAAACTCAACTAACACCCAGGATATGAATCTTTATGCATTCCATTTCATTTTTGACGTTTCTAATTTTCCTAAATTCATACATCATACATTTCAAGTTCTCATAGGTTTAGTGCAATAAATTACTTGGCATGGCCCTTCTAGCCACAGTATTTGTAACTCTCAACAAACGACTGAGTAGGCTATACAAATTCAAGGTGCTCGCAGTCCCACCACGGGGCTGGAATAATTTGCTATTAATGTAAATAAGGTACATGACACCTGTGAGGTTTATGGAACCCCAACAAGGAGACTGGTCAGTTTTGTCATCCTGTCTGGGTGAAAATAAGACACCTCAAAGGTGGAAATGGGAGTCTCACTGCGATCAAGAAAGAACGTCCACGAGGGCAGTACGACCCAAGATGTCTGTGCTGACCCTCCTAGATCCAGGAGACAAAACCCTCCAAACAGAGGTGGCAAGTGACGGAGAGAAGAGGCAACAATACCTGGAGCCTGACTTAAAACAGAGAAGCAGGCTCCTGAGCCCATAGAATGAGAACACCGTCTGCCTTTTGGCAGCAGTCTTACTGATAGGGTAGAGCACCTCCAGTACTTAATCAAGGGTGGAGTGGGTGGTGGGGAGGGAGAGGACTAGGTGAGCTCATCCTGAGTACCATCAGGCCAAGGCTTACTGGTAGAGTGAAGTGCCTCTGGGCATTTACTCACTGAGCTACAAGCTCTTTTAACACTTGCCTGAACAAGACCAAGTGCCAGAGAGGTAAGCCTGCAGGCAAAGCTGAAAGGAAGCTGACTGAAGAAATGCACCCTAAGTGTTTCTGATAGTGAACTATAACCTGTTAACTTCCCTAATAAACCTCACAATTCTATGTTCTGTCTGTGAGTTCAGTGTGGCCACTGAGAGGAATTACTGAACCCAGCAGGGAAATGGAGTGCTGTAGGAGATACAGTTGGTGTCTGAATTGGTAAAAATAAATACATTTTTAAAAATCTGCCCTCCACCTCAGAAGAATCCGTCTTGCGCTGCCGCAAATGAGGGAGCTCTTCCTTGCCCTTTGTGAAGCTAGAGGAGCGGTGAGCAGCCCCACAGCATTACTGCACTAGGGCTTTTTCAGTGGCTGATATTTTCAGCAGTGGGTCAACAGGTCATTCTTCCAAGGCACCTCTGGTTGGTCTCAAATAGCCACCCTTAAAGTTGGAGCTTCAGCCAGAAACTCCAAGCATGATTATTACATGTAGCCATCACCAGCCTTGCCAGTCTTAGCTGATAAAACTGCAGTCCTAACTACCCCAAATTCATTTTCCTTTCAAAGTGAAAAATCAAGACTTGAAGAGAAAATTATAGCGTTTAATTATCCATGTGAAATGAATGGGCTTGCATCATAGTAACTAAAAAAGAAATTCTCTCTTCCTCAAATGAAAGCAGAAAAAATTATTTTTAACGTATTTTAAAGAGATGGCTTCTCACCTTAATACTTTACATAATGATAACAGTAGGATATCACTAAAACCTCTTTTAAAATACCATCAAGTTGATTCTGACTCATAGTGAACCTATAGGTCAGAGCAGAACTGACCCTGTGTGTTTGCTGCCAAGGCTGTGAATCTTCACAAAATAGAAAGCCTCATTTTTCTCCCACAGAGCTGCCGATGGTTTGGAACTGCTGACTTTGTGGTTAACAGCCCAAAGAAGAACCCACTACATACCATCAAGGCTCCAGTAATCTCTAAAAATGGCCAGACATACCACATATTATTAAAACACGCATTACAAAATGGTCAGTTCATGGCCATTTATTATAACATCAATCACTAATAGAAGAATATAAAACAGGACCTACAGTTGAAATATTTTTAGTGCTGCACAAATTAACTTCTAATCTATGAAGCCATCTAATGGTTGTAAAGGTGTACACTGTGCCCACATCAACATACTCATTTTTTGTCACATCCTCAAGTCACAAACATCCAATCCTTTGGGCTCCAGGAGACACTCAAATGCCTTCCAGACTTGCTCAGATGACTCCTGGGGGCTGAGACCTGAGGTCCCTGTCAGGATCCATTTCAGACAAACCTCCCACATCCTGCTCCACTGCAGTGTGGGGGTGGTAACACTTTCTGGTCAGCCACAGTACTCACGGATAAGAAGCCAGAGACTTTAAAGCAGGAAAAAGAGATTATTAGATTAAGAAAAAAAAAATAGCTACACTGTATGCTTGTAAAGAACCTATAGGGGATCAAATTAAGGGTAGCAGCAATTTGAAAGGTTAGATAGGAAGGGGAGCGGCAGACAACTCAGGAAACGAAGGTGAGAAACCTGTTTTCTCAACGTGAAGACTGCCAAAGGCACTGAAGTGTGCACCACAACTTGAATTTGGTGTAGGTTTTCACTCACCGTCAGGGAGTGCATTCTGACGCACAGCAACCCTACAGGACACGGCAGACCTGCCTGTGTAGGTTTCCAGGACTGCTACCTCTAGGGGAGTGGAACTCCTCGTCTTTCTCCCACAGAGCAGTTGGCAGTTTCAATCTGGTCTTGCAGCTCCATGCAAAAGCCACTCCACCCCCGGGGCCCCGATGGTGCATGTTTCACTGGGGACGTTCTCAACAACAATGAAGAGTCCACCGGCGATAAAGGCAGATTTCGCGTTTTCCGCAATGACCCTCACTTTAGATTGGCGTCTTGGCCCAGATCGCGATGCTTCCCCTGGTCGATGTTGACAACGCCCCTCAGCGGGACCCCCTGCTGCCGTGATGAAGGCTGAGTCATCATTTCTAACGCGCACCTCACTGAGCAGGCCCCCAGCGCTAAGCCACCAGACTCCTGGCTACCGCGGGTTTCCAGTGCACCAGAAAAAGCAGTTCTGTGGATTTGCAATATAGTGTATAATATATAGAAAGGATGCCACTTCTCAACCTTGCTTTTCATCAGCACTCACGTCTTAAGTAACGGGAACACTAAGATCTGCTTGTGGCAATAAAAGGTCTGTCCACAGCGACGCTAATACTTTACGAACATGTTACCACGAACCGTCTGTGCTTTGCTACCCAGAGGCTAGTCCAGTCAGCAAACGATTGCTGGTCTTTTTTTCCCTCACCACACAAAAGGCCTTTTACTCTCTTTCGCTTCTAGGAAACCGGTACGAAGGAATCCCGTCAAACCCCTCACTGGGCTCACCTGGGCCCAAGGGGCGGGCTGGAACCCCAGAGGCCCAAACTAAGCTCCTCCACCTGTGTCTTGCAGTCGCGTTCCCAGCACATGGGAAAGAATCATTCCTTACTTCTGCTTCCCTGAAATATCTACCTGTTTTCACGCAATGATGAGTTCAATCACAGAAATCACAAAAACAAGCGACACCCACAAATTATGCTTTCTTCTCCCTTTGTAACATGGCAACTAGGGGTGCGGTGGGGGGCCTTCAAAAAGCTCCTGGGAAATGGAAAGATAACGGAATTTTTCCACCAATGTCTTGGTGCCCCTCATATTACACGATGCTCAATAGCATGCCTTT
Organism: Echinops telfairi; assembly: GCF_000313985.2. Taxonomy (NCBI): domain Eukaryota; kingdom Metazoa; phylum Chordata; class Mammalia; order Afrosoricida; family Tenrecidae; genus Echinops; species Echinops telfairi. Next base: position 1,242,910 of record NW_022111312.1, read on the forward strand.
GTCCAGTCTAGCCCCACCCTCCCTCTCCACCTTACCTGACCTCCCAAACTCACTGCCATCGAGTCAATTCCAACTCGGAGTAACACCATAAAGCAGGTTATAACTGCCCATGTAACTCTTTATGGGAGTAGAAAGTCTCCTTTCTCCTGAGGAGTCCTTTGTGGTTTTGAACTACTGACCTGTGGTTAGCAGCCCAGTGAGTTACCAGTGCACACCAGAGCTCCCCAATCACACCTGTCTAGAGTCTCACCCACTGATAGTACACACACATCAGGGGCAGGGGTTCACCCCAGGGTGCAGCTGCTCAAATGCCCTGTGAGCTCATCTCCTGCTCACAGCACGTAGCACAGCATTCTGCATCCAAACATCAGACACCAGGCTATGTGAACGATTGTCATGTAGCTTTTACCCTCAGTCACGTTTTGAAAGCAAATCAAAGCTTTCAGCTTGCCAAAGCAGATGTTCAATACACACACACACACACACACACACATTACACTAGAAAATCAACTCCCTGATTCTCATTACCCTTCTCATAAATGGTTTGCCTGAGAAACGTCCTTGGAAGCCAGGTGGTGCGAGCCCTTCACTGAAGGAGTGGCTACAGAACAATGGGAGGTTCTGGTCACTGCCGGGAGAATAGCGCTAGCCGGTCTCTCCACAAGATACCCCAGCTGACAATCATATCAGAGCCTGACCTACTGTCCAAAGTTCATAAAAATCAAGACACTTTGCTAGAGCCCAAGCCCCTTTTCAAGCTGTGGTTCCCAAATAATTCCCACCCAAAAAAAATTATCTTTAAGTATTTTGGAGAAAAGTCCCAAAAATAGGTCAGATCTCTTCCGGCTTCTAGGAAGCAAGGTCAGGTTCCTTGAGAGGTTCTGCCTGACCCCAAGTGCCTTCTTGTCCACTTTCCCCCGGATATTTTTACCCTTCAGAAAACAAAGTCAGACACACAACCTGTTTGTAAACACAAAATGCAAAAATAATAATAATAACTAATTTAACTAAAAAATAAGGAATGCCAAGTTGGCCTGTTAACCACCAAGTCAGCAACTGGAGACCATCAGGAGCTCTGCAGAAGAAAGACCAGGCTTTCTACTCCTGTGGAGCGGCAGTTTTGGAAACCCACAGGGGCAGTTCTACCCTGGTCTCTTAGGTCACTATGAGTGGGCGTAGATGTGATGGCAGTTAAGTTTCTTGTTTGTAAAAAAACACACTACTAATGACCTCTGAAAGGGTTCGAGGGTATGGGCCGGATAAGAGACCCAATTACAGTGGTCTAATAGTAACTATGAGACTGGTGGCGCAATAAGTTACATGCTGGACTACTACCTCCAAGTTCAGTAGTTTGAAACCACCAGCGACCCACAAGCAAAAGCTGGCTTTCTATACCATTTAAGAGTCTCAGAGCCCCTGGGGCAGTTCTAGCCTGGTCTTGTAGGGTCACCATGAGTCGGCATCGACTCGACAGCATGAGTGCTCTGGGTTTATGGTAATAACCATAAGGAACCCTGGTGATGCCATGGCTTACGTGTTGGGCTGCTTACCACAGGGTGAGTGATTCAAACCCACCAGCCACTCTGAGGAAGAAAGCTGAGAATGCTCCCATAAAGGATTATATAGCCTCCGAAACCCCAAAGAGCAGCTCTGCTCTGTCTCACAGGGTCACCGTTGAGTCAGAACTGACTGAATTAAGGACAAGCGAGTTTGGGTTTTAGTTTGGTAGCACAGTGAGTGGATTTCGTGTTGGGCTACTAACTACAAGGCCAGCAGGTCTAAACCAAGGGAGAAAGGCCAGGCAGTTAGCTTCCTAAAGACTGACCGCTTTGGAAACCCACAGGGTTTGCATTGAGTTTGGTTTGGAGTGGCCCATGTCACCCACGATGAGGATGGGAGGCGTGAGAGTGAGTGTGAATCGCTGGCTCTTCTTACACGGTATCAGCTCAACCAGAGCAGGGGAAGCTTCCAATTGCAGATGAGATGGTGGGAGACGGCGAACTTGTCAGACTAGAACTGCTGGCCTGGAGGGCGAGCACCTGTGGGGGCTGGGAGGAGGCGGGGAGATTCCCATCAGCTCTGTGATTCCCACCTCCTCTCAAGAGCCAGAATCCGGATATCGACGATAATCAGTTTCAAAGACTATGTTGTTAAGGAAGCATGTTTTCTTTCAGCCCAGGCTAGGCTCTTACCCACCATTTGTAATGAGGAATCGTTAGGAAATATGCCACTGATCTCCAGTGAGAGTGGGGCACACCCAGCGCTGTGCTGGAGCCGGACGGTGCAGCCCAGAGTGCAGAACAGAAGCCAAGCCTGCACTCGCTCATGCTCACTTGCTTTCCCCCAAGAAGCCTGTGGCTCATTCTCCTTAGCAGGTAAGATCCCTACCATTCTGTCCCACTCGACAGTGACATTCAGTCCATGTCCAAGAGGCATCTCTGAACGGCGTGAGATGACATCTTCATGTGGGGGCAAAAAAAAAAAAAAAAGCCACCTAACCTCTTCTAGTAGCACTGTAAAAATAACAGCGTCCTGTGGGAGAGGGGGGCTTATGGGCCAGTTACACTATTTCTAAAGCAGCCAAAGTATATTTCATTTTAAAAACCTTAAATTCCATCATGTCCATACCAACTCATAACAACACTATAAGGCAGGGTGGAACTGCTCCGTGGGATTCCAAGACTGTAACTTTATAGGAGTTGAAAGCCTTGCCTCTCTCCTGCAGAACAGCTGGTGGTTTTGAACTGCTGACCTTGTAGTTAGCAGCCCAATGTGTAGACCCCTATGCCACCAGGGATCCTGTGCATATCACTAAGGCATCTCATTAAGGACCACCCCAAAAAGAGCAGGGGCCAGAACTGGGTGGTTCCAGTCTCTCCTGCCAGGCGGATCCAGGCTGGCAGTTTTAGGCTAAAGACACCCCTGGCCACAAGATGAATGCATCCTCTGGCTTGGGAAGAGCTCAACTTCTAATTCCCTCTTGCTTACGGGAGATGACAGCTCACATCGGCCTGGGGTTCTCCATCACGACTCGAGCAGCATTTGATATAGGCTTTTTTAATATAGTAATGCATGAGTCTTTAAGCGCCTAAGAATGAAAGGAATGAGAATCTTTAACTAGAAAAGAAGGCTTGGCTGTGGTGAGAAGGAATGTCCTCTTTCATGTGAAGTGAGTAAATAGCAGTGATTAAACATGTGCCGTAAGACGGGGTGCTTGTGGTTTTGCTGAGGACCTCCAATGTCCAGAGTGGAAAATGCCCAGCAGAGGCTGCGCTCTACCAACATTTCCTGTCTTGGTGTTTCTGGACTTTTGTGAGCGACGTCAAAAACCCCTAAGACTCTACAAAGAGTAACAATAAAACAGGCCCCTGCTATCCAGTCCACTCCAATTCATAGTGACCGGCTAGGACAGAGGAGATGAGCAAAGAATCAGAGAAGCTGGATTATATGAAGAATGAAGCGCCAGGATTAAAGGAAGGCTTATTAACCTGCAGTAAGCAGATGACACAACCTTGCTTGCTGAAAGGGAGGACTTGAAGCCCTTGCTAATGAAGATCAAGGATTGCAGCCTTCAATATGGATGACAACTCAACGTACAGAAAACCAAAAAACCTCACAACTGGACCCATAGGTAGCATTAGTATAAGTGGAGAAAAGATTGTTGAAGTTGTCAAGGATTCAGGCTTGCTCAAGGAAGCACCAGTCAAGAGATCAAAAGATGCACTGCACGGGGTAAATAAATCTGCTGCACAAGACCTCTTTGGAGTGTTGAAAAGTAAGGATGTTACTCTGAGGACGAAGGTGTGCCTGACTCCAGCCACGGTATTTTCAATTGCCTCTTTTACGCACGTGAAAGTTGGACATTCAGTAAAGATCTAAGGAGACTTGCTGCATTTAGATGGTTCTGCCAAAAGAACCAGCACACCTGTCTTGGAAGAAGTGCAGCTAGAATGCGCCTTAGAGGCAAGGATGGGGAGACTTTGTCGCAAGTTCTTTGGACATGTTGTCAGGAGAGACCAGACCCTGGAGAAGGACATCCTGCTTGGTGAAGCAGAGAGGCAGAGAAAGAGAGGAAGACCCCCAAGGAGACGGACGGACACAGTGGCTATAAGAAAGGATCACACCCAGCAAAACCTGTGAGGGTGGTGCGGGATGGGCGGCCTTTCACCTTCTGTTGTACACAAGGTAGCTCGGAGACAGGACCAATCAGATGGCACCTTACAACAGGTCAGAGAGGAGCTGCTCCTGTGGGTTTCAAGACGAAAGTCTTTACCAGAGCAGACGGCCTCATCTTTCTGCAGCAGAGCAGCTGGTGGGTTCGATCGCTGACCTTGTGCTTAGCAGCCTAACCCACTGTGCCAACAGGGGTCTTCTAAAACCCTAAATGGGTTCTACTCATGCCGGTTAGAATCTGTGAAGTCCTGATGCTGGGCCTGTGCTGCTCCTCCAGATCTTAGTACTTCCACGGAGAGATGGGCCAAGAGCGTGCCAATGATCTAAGGCAGGACACAAGATCAGGTGTACTGTATGAGTGAGTCTCTAGAACAGCGGTTCTCAACCTGTGGGTCGCAACCCCTTTGGGGTCAAATGACCCTTTCAAAGGGGTCACCTTAGACCATCATAAAACATATTTCTGATGGTCTTAGGAACCAAGACCCCGCTCCTCTATCCATCTCCAGGTAGGTACACCCACATGCAGATACGCCCATGCTACACCATGCTTCAAGACAAAATTTCATTTATTTGTAATTAGAAATATTTCACAATATAGCTTTTGTGATTAATCACTATGCTTTAATGTTAAATTTGTAACAATGAAAATACATCCTGCATATCAGATATTTACATTACTGTGTTAGTCTGGGTACATTAGAGAAACAAATCCACAAAAACGCCTATATATAACACAGAGTTTTATATAAAGGGTAAGTGCACATCAAGAAAACAGAGACCCAGTGCTGCTCAAGCCCCAAAGTCCAACATTAGCTCATTTGTCTGACACCAATCCACAAAGTCCTCCTCCATCTCACAAAACACACCCAATGATGCTGACTGCAGAGGAAGCGAAGTCAGTGAACGAATAAGCATCTCAGCGCTGGCAGGGGTCTCCACACGGCTGCTCCAGCACCCAGAGCTGCATCGGGATAGGTCCATGTGGCTTCTCCTCAGGGATGTCTTGAAAGAAGTGAGCCTTGCCAGCTGAAGTAGGCAACTGGCTAAGGCAGCTGCACCCTGGTCCAACCATCACAAAGCAAGAGACCCGAGAACTAAAAAGGCAAGGCTCACAGAGACATGTATCTGTCCACCCTTCAATTAACCCCACGTGTTTATGGGCCAGGGTGGCAGAATAAACTTTAACTATCTCAATTACGATTCATAACAGTAGCAAAATTACAGTGATGAAGTAACAATAAAAATAATTTTATGGTTGGGGGGTCACCACAACACGAGGAACTGTATGAAAGCGTTGCGGCATTAGGAAGGTGAGAACCACTGCTTTAGAACCTCTGTGACCAGCCCTAACAACTACGGCTTACTTAAAAAGGCCAGGTCATACAAGTGAGGAGTAAACAGGGGGCCACTAGAACACTGTCAAGGAACGTGACCCTCAAACAGAAATCAACTCTGCCAAAGGCTTAGCTTCCAGCTAGAAACCACAGCACATGGAGAAGTTTCTGCCCTAAGCTGGAGCAAGTTCCTGCGACTTTGACTTTGTTCTGTAAACTAGGGACCCGCCAGCTTGGGTTTCCCCATTCTAGCTGAGTCCACAGAAATGGCAGGGCTGAGGCCCAGGGAACCGTGCTGCTGAAAGTTCAAGGTCCACAGCTGACCTTCACCAGTGGCCCAGAGGGGAAAAAAAATTCTCACACCACCAATACCCCACAGGAAAAAAACCTCTATATTCTCAAAAGTGAGGAAATGTTGGGTGCTAAAGATGAACCATTTTCCATAATTAAAAATCTTTAAATGTAGATGATCTGCAGGGTAAAAGTGTGGCCGTCTGCTTCTATAACGATTATAGCCTTGGAAACCACATGGGGTGGTTCTACTTTGTCCGATCCGATCCGGTGTCCATGAGCTGAAATGGACTTGACAGCAAGGGGTTTGGTGTGGCCAGAGGGGGTGAAAATATGCTGTTTGTGAAACTACTGTCTTCTGTCATATGGGTAGAGGACTAATACGTCTAGTTTACAGTCCAGTTTCTTTCATTCCCGTCTTGCACTGTTTTCATTTACTTATCCTTAAGTCGGGACAGTTAGGCAAGATTTCTATCTAACATCAGTAGAGTGTTTTGTCTTAATATAGATAATTATACACTGTGGGAATTACATAAAGATGGAGAGTAGATATTTGTTTGACATCTCCTTCGTGGCACTGTTTCTTCTGTGGCTAGCCAGAAGTCCGACGTGGCCGTGCAGTTTACTGGGTTGTTTTCTGGAAAGAATAAGGAACACGTTTGTGAAGTGGCCCCGGCATCTCCAGGGTTAACAGTGGGAACTGCCCTAAGTGAACTCCGTTTGCCTGGAAAGAGAAATGGCCATGTGAAGATGTGAGGCTATATACTGATTCATGGGCTGTGGCTAATGGCTTGGCTGGATGGTCAGGGACTTGGAAGGAACATGATTACAAAATTGGTGACAAGGAGGTGTGGGGAAGAGGTACGTGGATAGACCTCTGAATGGGCCAAGAAAGTAAAGATAATCGTGTTCATGTGAACACTCAGCAGAGGGTTACCTCTGAAGAGGAGGACTTTAACAATCAAGTGGATAAGATGACACGCACTGTGGAGACTAATCCTCCTCTTTCCTCTGCCACTCCTGTCACTGCCCAATGGGCACATGAACAAAGTGGACATGGTGGTGGCAGGGGTAGAAGTTATGCATGGGCATGGCAATGTGGACTTCCACTCACCAAGGCTGACTTGGCCACTGCCACTGCTGTGTGCCCCATCTGCCAGCAGCAGAAGCCAACATTGAGTCCAAGCTATGGGACCATTCCTTAGGGAGAGCAACCGGCAAACTGGTGGCAGGTTCCTTACATAGGACCACTTCCATCATGGAGGGGACAGCATTTTGTTGTTACTGGAATAGACACCAACTCTGGATATGGATTTGCCTTCTGTGCACACAATGCTTCTGAAAAAACTACCATTCGTGGACTTAGAGAATGCCTCATCCACCAGCATGGCAACCCACATAGCATTGCTTCAGATCAAGGAACTCACTTCACAGCAAACGAAGTGCGGCAACGGGCCCATGCCCATGGAATCCACTGGTCGTATCATGTTCCTCATCATCCTGAAGCAGGAGGCTTGATAGAACGATGAAATGGCCTCCTAAAGACACAATTACGGCGCCAGTTAGGTGGCAACCACTTGCGGGGCTAGGGTTGTTGAGAATTTGTGATGGGGCCATGGTCTAAGGCAAGGCGACCAATGGGCATCCTGGTGAGGCTAAGTGAGGCAGCCCACATTGAGTTGACCAGAACCCGACCAGGTGAAGGGAAGATATTTCAACCTGTGAACTGGTGCATATTGCAGCAGTCTTTATGGACAGCCTGTCCTGATTGGACTTTGCTTATGGATACGGACTTCACAATGTTCCAACTGGAATGAAGATTCTTCACGCCGAAGAATATGATTGTCTCCTCAGAGCACTGGGTTGATGTAAGTGGGCTGGATAGAAACTGGATACTCACAGTGAGGGAATAAAGGCATACCGTGGTTGGCTTACAAACTTTCATATGTGGGGGGGAAATACTCATAGGATTATAGGATTAAGGCATAGGTGTTACTTAACTGCAATTGTTAGGTATAGGATATTTTTGTTTTGTTCACTTATAGAATGTTATGTTTAAATGAGGCTGGCACATTTTTTAATGGTATGCATTTTAGTTTTATCCTATTATGTACAGATATGATTTTATTACTGTTTGCTTAAAAATTACATATGGCTAAAAAGTTATGTTAAAGTGTCAAATTGACAAGGGGGTGGTCTGTGGTAGTTCCATAATCTGGTGTCAATTTGGGACTTCAGAAGATTAAGTGTGAAGAGGTGGAGTCTAGTCTGTCAGTCAGCTCATAGCCACTAAGGCTTCTGTGTGGGCATGGCCTTCTCCTGAGACTTCTGGGAACTCCTGGATTCCCTCCTTGGAGGCGGGAGAGACTCACTACTCACTCCCTCAGAGACACTCTACTGACAAGACACATGGTGCTATGCCCTGTGAGCTAGAGAAGCCACACGGACCTACCCTGATGCAACCAGACCTCTGGAACCAGAGAAGCCACACAGAGACCCCTGCCAGCACTGAGATGTTTACAATGCCACTGGATCCACGAGACTTCCGACCCACTGGCCTGTGATCCTCATGCATTCGGCATCATTACATGTATCTCGTGAATCTGAAGAGGACTTTATAG
>NW_022111312.1:1253936-1255520 GCF_000313985.2 Echinops telfairi
AAAAAAAACTAGAACAAATCTAAAATGGATCAAAAGGGAGATCAAATGATAAAGTGTTAAATTTTAACCTAACTGCACCTGTATAGTGTCTTCATAGAGACAGCATATAGTCTACCTTTCTAGACATATAAAAAAACCAAAGAAACAATTCCAGACATAGTAGGCACCCTCAACATAGTAATAATTGATAAAAATAATATTGGTTTGATACACCTTGCTCCTGTTTATTATTAGGACCCACCCATTGTTTATGTACCTGAATTTTTAATATAACAGCTTGGTGGGAGATGTGATTAGGAACAACACTCAGTCGTTGACCTATCCTAACTCCCAGACTACCTGTGCTATGGCAAACGGGAGGAGTCATGCTTGTTATTAAAGATTCAGATAATAGGCACCATTTAGCATGTCATGAAACTCTGGGTTCTTTCGCTATAGAAAGCAACAATTTACCACATGCTGCCATCACCGTGCCCCTCAAGCCCCTCCAGACCCTGAAAAGACCCATCATCTGCCCGTGACTGAAGCCCTGTCCTTAAGGAACCCTGATAGGGTAGTGGGAGAAGAGTTAGACTGCTAACCACAGTTCACGGCTACTCCTAGTGGCCCTGTGTTTGTCATCTTAATGGAAGCAATCACCAGGACTTTTCTTCCGTGGCACTGCTGGATGGGTTTGAGCCACCGGCTTTCAGGTTAGCCTTTCACTGCAGATAGTTTATACCACCTAGTCATGTCTGTTAAGGAATAAAATGCTAATCAAATGGAGCTGAGTTTAATACATTTTAGGCGCCCTGGTGGAGTTGTGGTTATGCATTGGGCTGCTAACCTCACGAGCAGCAGTTTGAAACCTTCAGCCACTCCAAGGGAGAAAGATGAAGCTTTCTACTCCCTTAAAGAGTTACAGTCTCAGAAACCCACAGGGGCAGTTCTACTCTGACTTATGGGGTCACTATGAGTCAAAATAGGCTCGATGGCAAGGAGTTTGATTTTGGAGTAACAACTGTGTATTAGGTACTCTCCACTCTCTGCCTCATTTAATCTTGACAATAACCATCCCTGAGAACTGGGGGTCAGGGAGTAAGGTAATTTGGCTGGGAAGTCACAGCCATTGAGAAATGAAATCCAGAGTGAAACCTCGCTCCGACAGGCTCTAAAGCACTCCCACCATTTACTACCTTGATTTTGCGAAATGCAAAGCAAGATCTAACCCTGATCACTCTGCACCTAACCTGCCAAAGCCGAAATCTAACATTCCTTTGTCTTCTTTTCTCTACTTACTTGCCACAATCCCCTCACTTTACTAGATCCCAAAGCAGGACAAATACACTCCAGCATGGTTGTGGGGTTTCTTCTCAGTCCTGGGAGGCGAACAGAGACATTTGAATTGAATTACTAAGAATGAACACATAAAAAAGAGGAACTGGGGCGGGGGCAGGGGGAATCAGGAGCTGATTCCAAGGGCTCAAGCAGAAAAAAAACGTTTTGAGAATGATGATGGCAACAAATGTACAACTGTGCTTGACACAATGGATGTATGTATGGATTGTGATAAGAATTGTACGAGCTCCCAATAAAATGATTTTT
>NW_022111312.1:1256275-1257822 GCF_000313985.2 Echinops telfairi
TGCCCTTAAAATCCAATTCAGACCCATTAACACCAGTGCCGTTTGTAGCCATCTGACAGTCTCAAGCGGCACCCAGGCCTAGCAGCCTGTGTGCACTGTGTGTGGCGGCTCAAAGGTACAGAGGAAATGTGTTCCCAGGCCACACGCCCTCCGGAAAAGGCTGTGCACCACTCATTACCATTCATTACGGGGCTAGAAACTGAGGAGGATGTTCTGCCCCGGGGAACAAGTTCCAAATGCTTGTTTTGCATCCAAGCACTTTGGGGTAAGAGCTGGCTTTGGAGGCCCGAGATAAGGGAGGGGAATGACTCCCGTGTTTCATGTGACTTTAACCTTGGCAGCTAAACTGTGAAAGGTGAGCATAGAAACCCACTGACTTCGAGATCTTTTTAGTGACCCTCGATGAAGAGTCATTTGCTCAGTGAATAGGGACTAGGCACTGGGGAAGGGTTATAAGCAAGAGGGGAAGGCCTGTCTGCTGCCTTCCCCATGACTTAGCTCACACTATGCTAACACCAGTAAAGGTACTTTCAGACGGCAAGTGCAGGGCCCTGGTCTAATTCCTAAAGCAGGTGGTGATGACTGTGTGACACCATGTAACAGCAGGGACCAGGCCTGCTGGGCCAGGAAGTGTCATCGCCTGGATCCCAAAGGGCAGGGTGGGATTCCGAAAGTGGAAAGGAGATGGAGGGATAAGCATATCCCAAGAGGATGTGAAGGCTGGGAATTCCAGGAGTGAACCTGAGATGAAGACAAAGGATGGGGTGCAGTAGTGGGGAAAGCAGGCTGAATCAGAGACTGCCCTCTTCCACAAGCACATTCAGAAAATAGAACCCTGTTCCACAAACAGCGGGCTGGAGACCCCGCCCCCAGAGGAGTGGAACAGGGGAATGACTACTTCCAACGGATTCTTTTTAAACTATTAAAAAAAAATTTACCCCAGTGCTTCAAGATGTGAGTGCAACATGCCGGTGTGGAGTTGGGAACCAGTGGCGAGGTCTGAGGGGCCGGCCCCAAACCCAACTACGTGGACATCTGCCCCTTCCCCCAGAAGAATTTATTTCAGAGGACGGCACTGAATCTGCAGCTCCAGGAGAGGGACATGTCTTATCAGAGCACACCGGAGCAAATGAAGGGGAGGAAAGAGAGAGTGGAGCACATCCTGGTCCACCAAGCCTTGAGGACAATATTCCCGCTCAGAGCAGCCAATCCACAGAGAAGACCACATGACCGGCTCTACTATGAGACACAACATCTCTCACTGACCCATAGCCCTGCACGGGACAACACTGAAGACACAGTGTGGGAATTCCACCCAATCTGATCTCACCACACCGAGGCAAAACACTAAGGGCGTGGAACAGAACAGCAATGGGAACGAAGTCCCCAGGGAATACCAAAAATAGACTTTGGGGCCAGGGCTTGGCACCCCAACAGACTCAACTGAAAAACACTCCTAAAGGCCAACATACAGTCCTTGAACTAACTACAAGCTTTTCTTTCTTGTTGTTGTGTTTTGTTTTGTTCTATGTCATTGGCTTGTTGGT
>NW_022111312.1:1259484-1279832 GCF_000313985.2 Echinops telfairi
TTTTTTTTTTAATTTACTGCCATCAAGTCAATTGCAGCTCATATTAGCTCTGTAGGACAGAGTAAAACTCCCCTGTGGGTTTTCAAGGCCATCAATCTTCATGGAAGCGGAAAGTCTCATCTTTCTCCCTAGGATTGGCTGGTGGGTTCAAACCTCTAGCCTTCAAGTTAGCAGCCCAACACATAACCCACTATTCCATCAAGGTACCTTTTTGATCAATAAAACAAACAAAATACACTGCCACGGATCTATTCCGATCACAAAGACCCTACAGGAAAAGATAGAACTGCCCCTGTAGGTTTCCGAGACTAACTCTCTGCAGGGGTAGAAAGCCTCGCTGTTCTCCTGTGAAGCAGCTGGTGGTTTCGAATTGATGACCTTGCAGTTAGCAGCCCAAGTCACCACTACACTCTACCAGGGCTCGGAACCTCTACAATGCCCATGCCCATCAAGTTGACTGCAATTCTTAGCGGCCCTATAGTGCGTCTTAAAATGAACTAATTAATTCAAATCATTCCCTAACCCTTCCATATTAAGCTTTTAATTGATTGAACCAAGATACTGATGAAGATCTAAGTTAAAGTCTAATGATTCCTAGCCAGTGAGCCTCCATTATACATAAAGTGGACTTCATCAAACTTAAAAATGTTTGTACTAAGAGACAAGCCACACAGCAGGAAAACAAATGTTGCACCACACCTATCTGGTAAATCTAGCCAACTCTTACAACTCCACTATTCAAAGGCAATAAACCAGTTTTAAAATGAGCAAAGGCTCTAAACAGACATTTCTTCCAAGATAACACAAATGGCAGACGAGCACATCAAAGAATGTTCTGCATCGCTGGTCCTGAGAGAAATGCAAATCTAAACCACAGTGAGATACCACCACACACCCCTGAGGATGGCTGCAATTAAAAAAAAAAAAAGGTAATAGCACGCATCAGAGTACATGTAGAGGCTAGAACCTTCCGTTACGGTTGGTGGGAACATGGAAGGATGCAGCCACCTAGGGTGACCGTCTGGCAGTTCCTCAAAGGGTTAAAGAGTTTCATGTAACCGGCAGACCACCACTAGCAATCCACTGCTACCCAGAAGAGAGAAAAGGCAGTGCCCACACAAAAACTCCTCCGTGCACGCTCCCAGCTGCACTTGCTACAGAATCCCCAAGGAAGAAACAACAGGAATATCAATGGATGAATAGATACAAATTACAAGGGTAAGTCAAAAAGTATCGATTTGAAAAGAAAAAAAACAAAGCACAGCAAACTGTGATGCTACTGCTTCTTAGCATACCCTTCATCTAGAGCAGTGGTTCTCAACCCTCCTAATGCCACGACCCTTTAATACAGTTCCTCATGTGGTCGTGACCCCCCAACCTTAAAATCATTTTCGTTGCTGCTTCATAACTGTCATTTTGCTACTGTTTTGAATCAGGCGGCCCCTGTGAAGGTCATTCAACCCCCAAAGGGGTCGCGACCTACTGGTTGAGAACCGCTGCTCTAGAGGCATACACTTCTGACAGCAGGGTTTTCATCTCTCTACCCTGCCCTCCAGAATTCTAGGCTCTTCAATTCACACCATGACAAGACGGCAGTTTGGGGAGCCTCCAAAGATTCCAACTGTGTTCCTTTTCGGTGTTCCCTGAGTACTAGGAACAAAAAGCAGCAGTCAGAAGGGGGCAAAATCAGGGCAACAGGGCAGAAGGCAGAAGATTGCCCAACGAAATCCTTGTAAGATAGCCCTTGTCAACCTTTAAGAATGAGCAGTGTGGCACTATCATGTTGGAGAGGGGGGGAATTCCTTGGCCCAACTTTCCTGGCCTTTCTTTTTTTTTTTATCCTCAATGCAGTTTTAAATTTTCTGGAAACTTCTTCCTAATAAGACCCTGTCATGATCCTGTGTCCTTCAAGGAAACCCATCAAGATGACTCCTCTGGAACTTCTCTGTGTCTCAAGTTTAACTGGTTTAGCAGATGTCCTTGGGAGCCACTGTTTCGACTGGACCTTCCTTAATGAGACAAAGAAGAGTATTCTGAAAGAACTTGTTTGCAGCCCTCCGCTGATGAGAGAGACATATTTTGTTTGGAATAAACCTGTGCACGTATGACCTGGAAGCCTAGTGGCAAGACTTTTCTACATATCTTTGTACAAATGGCACAGATATGCAACGAGAAAAAAATTAAACTTGAAAATAATCTGCTAAGTAAAAGAAGGCATCACAAAATATTTTTTGATTCAATTTACCTGAAAAAAAAAGCAAACCAACACAAGCCCCTCCCATAGAGTTGATTCGACTCACAGACCCTAAATGGGAGTATCTGAGAGTGAATCTTTATGGGGGCAGCCTCCTCTTTCTCCCATGGAGTGGCTGATGGGTTTGAACCACTGACCTTAAGGCTAGCAACCCAATGCCTAGCTCACAGCACCACCTAGGCTCCTTATGAAATGTCCAGAATAGGCAAATATACAGACAGAAAGTAGATTAGTGGTCGTCTAGGGCTTGAGGGGTTGCGGGAGGGATATATAGGGTTTCCTTTAGAGATGATGAAAACATTCAAAAACTGACTATGAAAAAAAAAGAAGAAAAAACTGACTATGGTGATGATGCACATATCCTAAAATATACTACATACTACCGAACATTTATATAGTCTAAATGAGTGAACTACATTTCAATAAAGCTTTTCTCTTTTTTTAAATTTACGAGTACACTGTTAAAATGCAAAGTAAGCTCTCAGAAGGAAGTATAGAATCTTGCTCATTAAAGGATCTGAACTAGGGCAGTGAAAACCCAGAGAGATTCTATTACTTAACATTCTAAGTACTAGGTCATACTGAAATATTCATGAGGATTTTCCTGTTTTAATACAGAAAAGGCACCTTAAGTTAAAAAAAAGGCTTTCTCACAAAAGTACAAAAAAAAAAAAGTTTTCCTAACTCAGGGAGAAAAAGGTATCAAAACGGAAAAGAAGCTTAAAGAGCTGTTGTCACATGGTCTTGCACCCTGGCTATGAAAGTGGCACCCAAATCTAATATTGCCCCACCCTTCAAGAAAGAGGCCAAAGGTAAAGGTAAACAGGACATTTAACAACATGTTTCTAAACCGCCAGTTTGTGACCAATTAAAATATTAAGAAATTATGTCTTTGGCAATCCTGAGAGCTTAAGTTTCTACCTTCCCAACCACTTATCCTCTCAGACATTCCAAGACAGAGGCATTAATGCAACTCTGCTCCTGGTGGCTGGAAGGGATCCCGGAAGGGCCAAAATACCAGACACCTAAAATTTAAATAAAAATTTTTTAATCCAACAAGTGTTTAAAAATCGCTATTTGCCAAATCCTGCATTGACTCCTAAAATCTATACAAAGACACTGACAGACATGCTGAGGAGGCAAGAAGCTGTTGCCAAAGAAACACTCGTGAAAAAAATTCAACACTGGGAACAGGGATATTTCACTAGCATGCATCTATTCAAATCCATCAGGCTTTACTACTGTGCCTTTCACAAGAAATCAAAGAGCAAATACGGGCAAGGCAAAGTCCAGATTTGTCCTCCCATCCAAGCACTAACCAGGCCCAACCCTGCTTAGCTTCCGAGATCAGAGGAGATCCGGTGCATTCAGGGTGGTATGGCCGTGGACGTGCAGATTTGTTCAAGACAGGTGTGTCCCTGGCTTTTCTGACCCATCTCGGCTCTACCCTTGGTCTACAAGGATCGCTCTGACCACATAACACTGCCTAACCGTACCACACAATTCCCAGTCTTGTTTCACTGTTGTTGTTATCCCTTAATTCACAGTCACTCACCTCCCATGCTCCCTGGACCCTTTAACATGATGACTGAAATCGACCTCCATGCCGAAAGATTTAAATCAGTCTTTGAAATGTACAATTTTTAAAGCTCAAAAGAGGGCTCTTAAACCTCCCCATTTATTTAGCTTTATAGGGAATGCAGGGAATGAGTAAATATTAAAGCAGATATCTACGGGCCACTGCTGGTTCTTAACTAGGTTTCTGTCTACCCCAGCAGGCGAGATTTCTGCCAGGTAAAAACAATGCGATGCATTATTATCTACAATGACTAAGATCCCTTAACAAGTCCCGTTTTAGTATGTAATCTCCCGCGGGGAGGTTGAAGGGAAAGGGTCTAGTGTTTTGGCGAACAGGATTTTAAAATCTACTCGCCAACCACTTGAAACGTGCGCACCCCAACCCATTCTTTCCAAACATCGTACGCCCCGAGAGCACGGCTCGGATTCGATCCTGCCATTCCGAAGGCCACGAACAACTCGCAATTTGCTTCTCAATCTTGCGGCTCCCGTTTGCAACATGTAGATCAAGCGCTGGAGACACCACAAAACAAGGACAGCCTCCGTGCAGGCCAAATATAGGATGCGAGTCTCCACTGCGCTGCAGAGAAGCCCACGTTTCCTTTTCCAGCTGAAAAAGCCTTTGAACGCTCCCAAAAAAGGCCTGCGCCTCCCTCCAAGAGGAAGCCCCTTTCTTCTGCGCTCGCTCCCCGCAGCCGGCCACTTCCCCAGCCCCCCACCCCCGACACATGCAAACCAGCCGAGACCCAGCGCGGGCATCGGGCGCGCGTCGCCAGGCTGGACTGGTGAGCCAGCCCTGCGTTTCCACCCTGCCCATCTGACCTCATCCTCCGCCACTGGGCGCTGCGGAGCCCCACCTGCCCCTGCTCCAGTGGCCGCTCCGCGAGCGGGGCACAGCCCACCAGCTCCCAGTTCACTCTCCGCCCCCGGCCCCCGACCCCCAACCCTGCCCGGGTGCAGAGACCCAGCCCGGGTCCTCCCAGGCCAGCGCCCCCCACCCTCGGCCCGGCTCAGCCTCCTCCCCAGACGCCCCCGCCCAGCCCGGCCCCGCCCTGCGCGGGCCCCTCCCTCGGCCCTGCAGGCCCCCAAACTGACCTCGCGCCCAGGGCCCGCCCAGCAGACCCCTCCAACCCCGGCGGCCATCCTCGCCCCGGCCCCACGTGAGCTGGGTCCCTAGCCACCCCCCCACCCACTCGCTCCCTAGGGCGGCTCACACGCGGCCCCGGGCCTGGCGCCTCGGGGCTCTGCTCCCTAGCCCAGCCGCCCCTCCTCACCAAGCACCTCACCCACCCAGGCGGGTCTCGGACCCCTCAAGGCTTCCCAGGGCACCTTGGCCCCTCACTCGGCCGAGAAGGTCCCAGAAAGCTCCCCCGGGAAGCCCGCTCCCCAGACCACGCCGTTCTGCCCACAGCCTTCCCCTCAGAGTCCGAGCCCACCGCAGCCGCCCCCGGCCCAAGCCTGCACATCTGCCTGAGAGCACCCCGATCCGAGTCTCTGCGCCCCACGCGCCGACCCCAGCCCGCTCCCTCCTCCGGGCCCAGCCCCACGCCCAGCCGACTCCTGTCAGCCAGCGCCGGCACACGCGGAGAGGACGGGGCTCCCCGCCTGGCTCGCTCCCGAGCGGCCCCACTGGGCGCGCGCCGCTCACCGGGGCCGAGATGCCAGAGGCGCCGCCGCCGCCGAAGTCCCCGCTGCAACGCCGGGCAAAGCCTCCAACCGCTGCCGCCTCCGCCTGGCACTGAGCGCCGCGCGGGGGAGGGGCGCGGGCTGCCGCCGCCGCCGCCGCCGCCGTGCTCAGACCCCGCCCCCGCGCTGCTCCGCGCCCAACCAGGGCCGCCCAACTGGAGAGGGCCACGCCCACTTCCGGGCGGGGAAGCCCGCTTCCCACCCCACGCCCCATGCCTGCTAGCGCCACCTCTGGTCGCGCCGAGTCATGCAGGCGAGGCGCGGAGGAAGGCGGTGTCCAAGCTCACGCACCGCCCACCAGTCAGCCTTTAAGAGGCCGCAGGGCCACGCCCACAAGGCGCCTCCGAGCCACGCCCACTGCTTCGTAGACCCTGACGAAGGTTTCTTAAGCGTCCCGCCCACTAACCCGCAAGGTCCCTAAAACCCTTACGTCAGCTCCTCTGAGCCCCACCCACTACTCTCCAAAACCCTTAAGCCAGCTTCCTGGCGCCCTACCCTGGCTCTGCGCCCCCGCCATCCCTTGGCCCGTGGGTTCCACAAAACTCCCTCCCCCTCCACCCCTACTTCCAAAAGCCCCGCCCACAGGCCCACAATCTAATTCGTAGCATCTTAGAGTCCCAGCCTCTGTGCCCCCCTACCCACCCAAAGCTTCAAACCCCGCCCTGAGTTCTTGAAGCCTCGCCTCCGGCCCCCGAAGCTCCTCCCCTGAACCCTTTCGCTCCTTCCAACCGAAGAGCCCTCTTTCTATCACCTACTCTCCCATTCTTGTTAGCCCTGGGCCACGCACGTCTTACACCCGATTTTCTTTCGGCTCTTGATTCCATTTTCCAGGAGGGAAGACAGGTTCCAGGTACCCTGCCCCCTGCTCCACACCCTGGCCAAAGTCCCTCACTTTGTCCACGCTGGCCTGAAACTTGCTGGCCACTGCCAGCTCTGCACCTGTCAGACTGAGTGACCTGGGGCAGTTCCCTTCGCCTGTCACACCTGAATGTTGGTGGGTTGAGCCCAGCGCTTCGTTACTGCACTATCCGAGCTCCTTTGCTAATATTTAGCTTGAGGAAGTTACTCTGCCCATAGCCTGGGCTCCTTGCAGGTTTCAGGAAGTGGGGCAAGAGGAAAGGAATTGGCCCAGCAGGACTGCTCAGCAGGGAAACTCGTGACTTCCCCATCGAGGCAGCTTTGCCACTCTTGCTAGGATCCTCGTTTTAAACATCAGCCTTGGAAATGTGGGTTGTGAAGTTCAACTTCCACCAGAACCAGAACAGCTACCACTTTCATAGCAAATTACTCATGGGCTCTAAGTTTCAGTGTCTTCATCTATGAAATGGGAGCAATCGAAAGCAGACCCTTGGTCGCAAGACTGTTGGAAGGCTTCCACGAAAACAGCCCTGTGCCTGGCTTGTGAAAGCCCTCCAGAAACCACGCCTGTTGCTACCGCTGCTAATAAGGCTCTTCAATATAAAGAGTGGCTTTCAGTTTGCCACTGCACCAAGCACCCTTTCTGCATACCCCTTCATTTAGATGAGCTATAGGAGGTAAAGGGCTTAAACAATTGGTTATTGTTATCATGTGATCCTTAATTCAACGAGGCGCCTTCATAGCGGAGGGTGCTGAGTGGTTCGGGAGAGAAGGGGGACTGGATAAAATACTAGGTGTGTGACGTTAAGAACCAGTCTGGTTTAGTTGTTAGAGACAAATGGTTGATGTGGTGGTGACACGTTCAGGTTCAGTCCACATGGCGGGCAGTTCAAAACCACCAGTAGTTCCAAGGGAGAAAGACTGAACCTTTTACTCCTACAAACAGTTCCAGTCTCAGAAACCCACGGGGCGGGAGGGGGGCACTAGGAGTCAGTAGTGACTCAATGGCAGCGAATTTTTTAGTTGATGTATGCAAGAGCCTTGGTGGCATAGTGGTTATGTGTTGGGCTGCCAACCAGAAGGTCAGCACCCCCAAACCACTACCAGCTGCTCCGCAGGATAAAGACGGGGCTTTCTACTCCAGCAAGGATTTACAGTCTCAGAAACTCACGGGGGCTGTTCTAGCCTGTCCTGTAGGGTCACCCTCAGTCGGCATCGACTCCAGGGCAGTGACTTTGGGTTTGTGCCTAGACACAGAAGAAGTCTTTAAAGTCTTACAGAATAAAGATAGCGCTTTGAGGACTTTGACCCAAGTCACAGTGCTTCCGTCACCTCCTTTGGTGGTAAAAGCTGGCCTGTGAACCAGGAAGCCAAAAGAAGAATGTTGGCTATTCCAGGAGAATAAGCAAATCCGCCTTAGAGGAAGTGCAGCCAGAATGCTCCTTAGAATCGAGGATGGAGAGACTTTGTCGCACTCATGGGGGACGGGTTATTGGGAGGAACAGGTCCCTGGAGAAAGATAGCATGCTTGGTAAAGTAGAAGATAAAGAAGATCTTCAAAGAGATAGATTGATGCCATGGCTGCAGCCATGAGTTCAAACATCCAAACAATTATGAGGATGGCAAATGATTGGGCAGTGTTTCGTTTTGTGGCTCTTTAGGCTCATGGGTTGGCACCAACCCCATAGCACCTAAGGATACCACCCCCTGGTGCTTTCTATTCATAATCATCATCTGCAAACCCCTCAACCTTCCCAGGGCCAGAGAAATAAGGTGCCACTTTATTTAGTTACTTATTTTTTAATTTATTATTAATTGGGAGTTCAGACAAACATCATATCATTCCGTAGTTCAATCACATCAAGCAGAATTGGGCAATTGGGACCACAGTCCGTTTCCTGGACTCCTTGACATCATCTCCCTTTTACCCACCCCCACCCTCACTGTACCCCCCCCAACTCGCTGAAACCCTTATTCCACTTGCCGTCCCTATAGGTTCATCAATCCTGAGTTTCATAGACTCAAAACCAGAAAAATACAGAACCCACCTTCAAGAGGGTGGCCTCCAAGGCCTAGTTCTTACTTGACAGGTGAAAAAAGAGAGACGTGGACAGGTTAGTTGACTTTGCCTGCGGTACGCAGCTATCACCGAAACCCCAAAACCCAACCTCACTGCCATCGAGTCACTGCCAACTCATAGTCACCCCCTAGGACAAGGTCGAGCTGCCCCGTGAGTTTGAGAGACTGTAACTCTTTACGGGAGTAGAAAGTCTTGCCTTTCTCCTGGGAGTAGAAAGTCTTGCCTTTCTGCCGAGAAGCGACTGGTGGCTTTGACCCTCTATCCTTAAGGAGAACAGCCCAGTGTGTAAACACAATGCCATCAGACCTCCTCCAGCTCTAAGCAGGCAGAACTACTACGAGAGCCCACCTCTATCAAACTGCAGTTTTGCACTCTTTGCCAATGATTATACGCGCAGCCTCTTTGGCAGCTTGGCAGGAGAAGCACAATGGACTTGGGATGCCCACAGAGTTGCACTGAAATTCAAGTGTTACCACTTAGCCCTTGTATGACCTTGGGTAAACTGCATCCCTTTCTGAACCCTCCTCTGCTTGTCTGTAAATCGAGGGTAATCCAAATGCTTCCTTCCTGGACTACTTTGGAATAGTCAACGAGGTAAGGCCTGGAAAGCACCGAGCACAAATCAACCAACCAACCAATGAAAAAAACCATTTGGCCCTGAGTCAGTGCCAACCCAGGAGAGCCAGTGAGTGTCGCAGGGGAAGCAGATCCCCCGGCTTTTCTTCTGAAGTTCCCTGAGTAGACCTGAGCCTCCAGGCACAGCCTATAGGAGGTGCTGACCATGTTAATTCCCTTCTCCCTGGTCCTTTCAATCGTAAAATTTGGATGACATACGGTGACACTAATTCCCCCCACCCACCCATGACCCTTCCATCAACGTCATTAAATACACTGAGAATGAGATGGCAGGACTTTCGACTTTCAGCTGTGGTCTGTCCCTGGCTTGGGGAGGTGATTCTTGCAGATAGCGTCCAAAGCCAGAAGCACTTCCACCTCACCTGCATACCCCACTCCTAGAGAGTAGTCAGCTGAGAGCTGCTACTCCTAGACCCAAAACACCCAAACCCACTGCCGGTGAGTCCACTCTACGTTGTCGTTGCTGCTGCTGCTGCTGCTTCTATTGAGTTGGTTCCAGCTCACAGCGACCCCACGTTCGCCAGGACAAAGCACAGTCGTGCCCTGCGCCATCCTCACAATTGTTAGGATGTTCGGCCCACTGTTGTGGGCACTGTGTTGGTTCTTCTCCTTGAGGGTCTTCTTCTTTTCCGCTGACCCTCTAATTTACCAAGCCTGATGTCCTTTTCCAGGGAAGGGTCTCTCCTGAGAACATGTCCAAAGCAGGCGAGGCAAAGGCTCACCATCTCTGCTCCGAAGGAGCACTCTGGTCCTTCTTCCAAAACAGATGTTTTTGGCCTGTTGGCACTTGCCATGGTATTCCGCAATACTATACAATGAACCCTCGTTTATCACGGTTAATCGGTTCTAGACCCTACCGTGATAAATGAAATTCCGCGAAGTAGGATTCCTTGTTTGTAAATTAAATATTTTCGTAGTTAGAGCATAGAGGACATGAAAAAAACACCCTTTAGTCCCCATGACACTCGTATTACCCAATTTATTAAACGAAAAAGGGAAAATACAGTAAAACATTTTGGACATTACAATTATCATTTATTATTTGTTATATTATGTATGGCATCAAGCGTGTACAGTATGAGCCAATCAGTGGCAGTAATGACAGAGCATGCGCTGTTCCGCAAAAACCGCGGTAAGAGTGAAGCCGCGGAAGTCGAAGCGTGAAGTGGCGAGGGTTCACTGTAATTCCAGTGCATTGGACTCGGGGTTTATATAAGGTTTCCAGGGGGACAGGTAGCCTCATCCTTCTCCTGTGGCTGTTGGGTTTGAACCCCTGGCCTTGTGACTAGCTGTCCAATGCTTACCAAACAGCACCACCAGGGCTCTTTGCAATAGGAAAATGGAGGAAATCTTTCCTGGAAGGAAACCCTAGCATCTCGCTGTTCTAGACTCTACTTCAGTCCTCCCATTAAGTCCAAAGGAAACCTTGGCTCTGTTCAGAAGCAATATTCAACTTGCATGCAGTGATTCCATGCCTAGATACTGGTCATGAGGCAATGACCATGGTCACATGCAAGGGTCTCGCGATAACGACACTCAGGACCCAGTGGAAATGATCTTCGGTGTCCAAAAGAGGAAAGGGGGAAATCCAAGCCAATGCAAATCAGAAAGAAAGATCAAGGCCAGGCATTGGAGGGAGCCCTGGTGGCAACATGATGACATGTCAGACTGCTAAATGCGGTGGGGAACCCCTAAGCACCCCTCGGGAGAAAGGCAAGGCTGTCTGCTCCTGTAAAGTGTTACCATCTTGGAAACTCACAGCACCAGGTCTACCCTGTCCTATAGGGTCGCTGTGAGTTGACCTCATTTAATGGTAGTGAGGATGTTGTTGTGTTGCTAGAGGGATTGGCACTGAACACAACAAAAATCACTTATGGCACAGAGCAACTCACTGGGTTAGAGGAGAACTGCCCCACGGCCTTATCTTGGCCCTCACCTGTACAGAAGCAGACTGCCAGGCCGTTTCTCCGTGGTGTCCTCGTAACTGTTGACGTCATTCCATGTTCTTCATGGCCACCCTATGGACAACACGGCCCGGCCTGCACCATCCCCACTATTGCCGTGACCTTTGAGCCCGTGGGTGCAGCCACGTGTCAAGGGTGTCCAACCACCCTGGCAAGGGTCTTCCTATTTTTCGCTGCCCCTCTCCTTTCCCAAGCAGGATGTCCTTCCCTGGGGATTGGTCTCTCCTGCCAACATGTCCAGTCTGCGAGAAGAAGTCTGCCCATCCTCTCGTCTAAGGAGCATGCTGGCTGTACTTCTTCCACGATAGATGGACGTGTTCTGGTACGCCTGGGTTCTTTCCGTATTCTTCCCCAATAGCAGAATGCAGAGACCTCGAGTCTTTGCTTATCTTCCTTCCTCCGCATTCAGCTTTCACATTGATAGGAGGCCAAACTACCAAGGCTTGGACCTGTGGAGGTGGGCGTGCGCTTTGAGTATGTTAATGAGATCACAACAGAGTGGGGGCATGGCTCCAGACATAACCACGAGCGGAGCGCAGTGACACACACGGTGGGGAGTTGTCACATAGACAGTACAGACGCAGCTCCAAGCCCAGGGAACGGCAGGGCTTGCCAACAGCTTCCAGAATCAGAATGAGACAAAGCAGGGCCACGCCCCTCGGGCACTCCTTGCGTTCCAACTTCTGGCCTATGGAGCTGTGAGAAAATAAACATCTGTTCTTGCAAAGCCAAAATGAATATGTAAATAAAAGACAGTGGTCCGGGTCAGGAGCACTTTAGTCCTCAAACTGTCTTCTTGGTTCTTTAATACTTTAAAGAAATCTTGGGCAGCTGTTTTGCCCAATGTTATTCAGCCCTTTTTCCTGGGACTAAGCCTTCAGGGGACCCTATAGAGCAGCGCAGAACTGCCCCTGAGGGTTTTTGAGACGGTAACTTTATGGAGTAGAAAGCCTCATCATTCTTTCTCCCACAGAGCCGCTGGTGGTTTCTGAACTGCTGACCCTTTGGGAGTAGCACAACACACAACCACTATACCTCCAGGGCTCCATGAGTCAGAATTGATTCAATGGCAGTGAGTTGGAGTTGAATCCCTCAGGGGAGACCAGCCCCTGGAGAAGGACGTCGTGCTTGGTAAAGTGGAGGGGCAGAGATAAAAAGGCAGCCCCCCCACGAGATGGATGGACACAGTGGCTGCAACAAAAAGGCTTGAACATGACAGTGACCGTGAAGATGGTGTAGGACCAGGAAGTGCTTCATTCTGTTGTCATGATGAGTCGGAACCAGCTACCTCACTCTCACCCAACACACAACCACCAATCCCACCATTCCTTCTGCCTCATGTTCTCAGTCTGCAAGCTCCACTTGTTCACTCTGGCTGACCCTCCGGGTCTTTGAAATCCTGGTGGCATAGCTTCCAGCATCAGTGCAACATGCCAGCCACCCCAATGGTAGTGCCACTAGGTAGGTTCCAACCATCAACCCTCCAACATCGTGGGAATAGGTGGCCTCGTCTTTCCCAAGGAGCAGCTTCGGGGTTGAGCTGCTGACCTTATGGTCGAAGGCCAGTGCCTTGTGCTCCACTCTCCCACCCACCAGAGCACCTCCTGATATTCTCGCTAAAATTTAACGTCTTATCATTGGCCTTTCCTGGTGACTCGTTTTCCATTTGCTCTAGCTCTTATTATCTTGTGCTTTCTATTGGATCGAGGTTTGTCCGTGTTGAATTGCGTTGCGGTTGTTGGTTTGTCTCTGTTTTATTTGTTGGTAGGATTTTCTTTACGGGAAACCCAGGGTATAACCCTCTAGAGTAACTAGACAAATCGATTCTTAAGGTACAAAAGAGTTGAGGGGAAATGGGGAGTTAATCCTAATGGGTCTAAGGATGCAGAGAATGCTCTAAAATTGCCTGTGGTGATGACTCTACTACTCTTTTATACAGTTAAAATGTTGACTTGTATGGCGTACAAATTATATGTCGATAAAGCAGTTTTGTTCATCAAGATGCTGGCAGGACTGCACGCAGTTACTGCATCAGAAAGACAGAACTGGTGGTCCTTCAACATGTTCAAGAGGGAGCGGGTGATTAAGACTAAGGATGCTAAAGGAAGATGTCCAAGCCGCACTGCGGGCATAAGCGGAAAAACAAGGCTCCAGGGATCGGCAGACACCCGTTGAAACGTTTCCACACACCAATGTTGTGCTGGAAGCGCTCCCTTGACTACGCCAAGGGATTTGGGAGACAGCCACCTGACCCACCAACTAGAGAAGATGAATACATGAAGCCATTCCAAAGGCGGGCCGCCCAACAGAACACTTAAATTGTCGAACAATCCCACTACGGCCGCCTGCAAGTGCAGTGCTACTGAAGATCATTAACAGCAGTTGCAACACGACATCCATGGGGAGCTGACAGAAATTTAGGCTGGATTCAGAAGAGCCAGCCTTGCTATCTCTCGGCTGAAAGCAGAGACTACCAGAAAGAGGTTTACTTGTGTTTTATTGACTATGCAAAGTCATTCTGACTGTGTGGATCATAACAAACGATGGGTTGCCTTGAGAAGAATGGAAATTCTAGACGGCTTCATGGTGCTCGTGCAGAAATTATACATGGATCAAGAGGCAGTCGGGCAAACAGAACAAAGGCATACTGCACGGTTTAAAATCAGGCTAGGTGCACGTCAGGGTTGTATACTTTAACCAAACTTATTCAACCTGTGTGCTGAGGAAATCATCGGAAAAGCTGGGCGAGATGAAGAAGGAAGAGGCACCAGGATTGGAGGAAGGCTTATGAACGAGCTGTAACAAGCAGGTGATACAACCAGGCTTGCCGAAAGTCAGAACTTCAAGCATTTGCTGATGAAGATCAGGGATTGTAGCCTTCAGTATGGATCACAGTGCAATATGAAGAAAACCCAAACCCTCACATCTGGACCCATAGACCACATCATGAAACTCAGAGAAAAGATTGAAGCTGTCCAGGATTTCGTCTCGCTGGGATCCACAATCAGTGGTCCTGGAAGCAACTGTCAAGAAACCAGATCAATCTGCTGCACAAGGCCTCCTTAAAGTGTTGAAAAGCAAGGATGCCCTGATCCAAAACCATGGTGCTTCCTGCCACCTTATAGACCTGGGAACATATACTTTGCAGAGGTTGTCTGGAGAGACATTGTAGTAGTTACATAATATGGTGTCAATTTGAGGATTAAGAGTGAAGGGGTGGAGTCTGGCCTGTCAGTCGGGATATAGCCAACGGGGGCCTCGGTGAGGGCATGGCCTTCTCCTGAGAACTCCTGTACTGCTTCCTTGGATGTGGGAGACACTGCCTCTTGGCTCACTCCCTGGAAGACATTGCAGCTGACAAGACACATGGGACTATGCTAGTGCCCTGAGCTGGAGCAGCCACATGGAGACCCCTGCCAGCGCTCAGATGCTTACAATGCCACTGGATCCACAAAACGTCCTGGCCTGTGATCTTCCTGTATTCAGCATCATTGCATGTATTCCAAGAGTCAGAAGAGGAATTTATAGATTGGTATCTGACATATGGGCTAATATCGGACTTAAGGACTTGATCTGGAGTGGGCTGGGCTGTTTTCTCAATATTCAATCGCTCTTGTATATAAACCTTTTTCTTATACACATATGAGTGTCCATGCATTCGTTTCTCTAGTCAACCCAGACTAACACAGACATCATGGGGGATAAAGTAGAACATCATGGGAAAAAGGAAGACTCTTAAGGAGACGGGTTGACACAGTGGCTGCAACATGGGGTTCGAACTTGACAATTGTGCAGATGGTGTGGGACCAGGCAGTGTTTCATGATTTTGTACTTAGGGTTGCAATGAGTCTGAACAAGCACATAATAACAACAATAGTCTGTATAGGCTTTATTGTCCCCATTACCCATCACTGCAATGTGCACATTGTTCTGGGGACCCTCAGAGGCCTCTGTGTCACCAGAGTGTGTCAGCAAACCTCCATGCCCTCCTTTTATTCTTATTTTAAATCCCAAACAACCCATGGCTGTGTCTCAAAGAAGCACGCGTTTTAGCCAAGCAAATCCTTCTTCAGTTCCTTGATCTCCCTGAATGAATTCTGGGGCCCTCTGGACGTTTCCTCCCCAATTCCAGAGCTAACTGTTGGGTGGACTGCAGTGTCCTAAAGGCATGAGAAGAAGGACGAAATGCCACCCAGGCAACTGGGCTGGGTTTCAAAAGGTCACAGTCTGGCCCCTCCCACCGAGGCACCCGGCCTGAGAAGAGAGATGAAGGATGGGGTGAAGAGATTTGATTGCGGCAGGCTTTGCAGATGGTTAAGAAGGAAGAACTTGGTTGAGGGTCTGGTGCTACCGTTGGAAGATTTGCAAACGCTACCACCTTCCTGAGGAGGAGCCCTGGGGGCGTTGTTACAAGTTGGGTCGCTAGCTGCGAGGTCGGCAGTTCAAAACCACCAAAGGCTCTGTGGAGAAAGATGAGGTTTTTCTACTTCTGTAAAGAGTTACAGTCCCAGAAACCCACAGGGGCAGTTCGACCTGGACCTGTCGGGTCCCGGTGCAACCCACAGGGTGGTAGTGAGCTTGGTTTGATTTGACTACCTTACTCAGAGAGGCAGGTGCTGTGACTGTGTGTATCTGAAGCTCTGATTCAGCGGGGCAGACTTCCCTGGCAGCCCCAGGGGCGCATTTCCTGTGCTAGATTGTCCTGAAGCCAGAGTGGTTCTAAATGCCACGACACGACCGTTTAATACAGGTCCTCATATTGTGGTGACCCCCAAACAGAAAACTATTCGTTGCTGCTTCATAACTGTACTTTTGCAACTGCTATGAATCGTAATATAAATATCTGATATGCAGAATGTATTTTCATGGTTACAAATTGAACATTGAAGCAGTGATTAATCACAAAACAATATGTAATGATACATTGTGACATATTTATGTGTTTTCCAATGGTCTTAGGCAACCCCTGTGAAAGGGTCATTTGACCCCCAAAGGGGTTGCAACCCACAGGTTGAAAACCGCTGGACTAGAGAAACAAATCTAGACACACTCATATGTGTGTGAGAGAGCACTTTATATCAAAGAGCAATTGTATATTAAGAAAACATCCCAGCCCAGTCCAGATCAAGTCCATAAGTCCAATATTAACCCCTATGTCTGATACTAGTCCATGAATTCTAGACTCACGCAGCCATGCAATGACACAGAAAGCAGGAGATCACAGGCCAGTGGGTGAAAAGTCTTGTGGAAGACCCAGCTGGCAGGGTCTCCACCTGGCTCCTCCCGCTTCAGGGCTCTGGCGCCATCAGTGTGTCTCCACGTGCCTGGTCAACAGAAATGTCTCTCTGAGAGGGAGAGTGTGTCCCGCCTCCAGGGAGGAAGACAGGAGTCCCCAGAATGCTCAGGAGAAGGCCATGCCCACACAGAGGCCTCATTGGCTATGAGCTGATGGACAGGCTAGACCCCGCCCCTTTGCAAGTTGACAGGAGATGATATCACTGCCAAGGCAACAGAGGTACAAGTGTGCTTGATACAATTGATGCATGGATTGTTAGAAGAGCTGCAAGAACCCCCAATAAAATTATTTCTCCAAAAAAGGTTACAGTCTGGGAAACCCACAGGGGAAGTTCTTCTCGGTGCTGTAGGGTCCCTGTGAGCCAGCCTGGACTCGATGGCAGTGTGACGGTCATAGTGCTGAGGTTGAGACCCCTGTCCAGTCTCATGGAGCTTCCGACTCGCCGCTGGTGTCCAGGCAGGGTCTCACTGAATCCACGCCCCAGTCCGAGGAGCGAGGTTTCATTATGGTACCCATTACACAGGCAAGGAGGGCAAGGTGTCCGGAGGGGAAGGAGCCTGGGCTTGGGCAACTGTGGGCAGAAGCAAGAGACCCTCTACCACCAGGTTTCCGATTTCAGAGCCCACATCCTTCTCCGCACTCCTCTTCTGTTGACTTCGAGCGGTTTTTCTTCAATTCATTCCCATGCAAACTAGAGGGGAGATGCCCATTGAATGAGCCTCCATGATTCTCAGGAACCCTGGTGGCATAAGGGTTACTCATTGGGCTGCTAACCATAGGTCAGCAGTTCGAAACCACCAGCCGCTCTTTAGAAGAAAGGTGAGGCTTTCTACTGCTGTAAAGAGTTACGATCTCAGAAACCCACAGGGCCACTTCTATCCTGTCCTGTAGACTCCCTATGGGTTGGAATTAACTCCATGTCAGTGAGTTTGGTTTGGGGTGGGTGGGTGGCTGGCATGATTCCTGACCCAGCTTCAAAGCCCCTGGCAGGACCTGAGGCCATTGCGTCCACCCTCTAAGTTGTCTCTCTCTGGATGCACCTCCGCAGGTGAGCCCAGCCAGGCCTGAGACCTTGGGGACCCACCATTCCCTCCTTCACGTGGCTTGGAATGTGCTCTTTTCCTGGTCAGGTTTGGATCACAACTCCCGTCAGCCTTTGCTTTTCCCAGAAGAACCCCCGTGTGCGATCATCTGTCTGGCTGTTCCCAGCGGAAAAAGCTGAGCTGGGAGAATGGAAGCTCTGTAACAGGCTCACTCACTACATTTCTCCGCAGCCAGACGGAGCCACGTGCCCCGTGGGAACCTCAGAAGCCTTCCCTCCTTGTCCGTATGAATTTTCCCAAAGCCCCGAGTGTCCTAGATGCTAAATAAATACTTACCGGCTATATTAGTGATTGAACCCATGAGCCTTAGAGGGTTCGGTGCATGCCCAGGTGGGTTCCTTGGGTCTAGGAGTCACACGAGTAAGGAAAAAAGGAGTCCACTTCTGGATCAGCTGTTTCTGCTGACACTCCTTACCGAGGCTCTGCAAACCCAAGAGGGGCCAGGGGAGCAGTGACCGTCAAATAGGCTGGGTGTTCTCTGCGGCCTGGCATGGCCTACTAGCAGGTGCTGCAGGGCCCATTCACCAGCCTTGAACAGCCTGCTGGGGGATCTTCACAGGCACGAGGCGCAGCATGGGAAGGGGTGTGGGTCGTACACCAAACCCAGATCCCACTGCCATCAAGTCGATCCCACTCATAGTGACGGAACAGCCCTTCCCCAGAGGGTTTGTCACCCTTCATGGAAGCGGGCAGCCACATCTTTCTTCCGCAGAACAAGCGGAACCACTTCAAACCACTGACCTTTTGGTTAGGAGCCAAGTACTTCACCGCTGGCCACCCCGGCTCCGTGGGTCAGACGCTGGGCTTTCTGAACACACCTTGCACCCCCACAGCTGGTGGGAGCCCCTCTGCTGTCATCATCTTTGACCTTGTCAAGGTCAGACCTGACCATCGAAACAGACCGTGCAATCAATCAATTCTGATTCCAGCCCTCAATCAATCAATCATTCGTCAATCAAATAAAAAGACCATGCTTGGTAAAGTAGAAAACTCACTGTCATCAGCTCGATTCCAACTCCGAGCGACCCTATAGGCCAGGGTTGGACGGTCCCTGTGGGTTTCTGAGACTGTCGGCCTTTACTGAAGTAGAGGGCCAAGACACCCCTTTCACTGAGCTGAGTCTGCCAAGGGGGCTTCGCAGTTAGCTCCTGGGTGTGAGTCTCACTAGCAGGCCACTAACTTTCGATACGCCATCAGGGGAGACGTGAACGCAGCATACCAGCATAAAGCAGAGACCCAACAGAGGGGTCTGCGGGGCCGGCCCCAATCCCAACTAGGTGGACCGTCCACACCCCCAGAAGAATGCACTTCAGAGGACAGCACTGAAGCTACAGCTCAGGGAGAGGGGGCGCTTCTGATCAGAGCACACAGGAGCAAACAAAGAGGGTAGACGAGAGAGTGGAGCACATCCTAGCCCATCAAGCCCCCAGGACGATATGCCTGCTCAGAGCAGCCAAAATGCACAGAGAGGACCATAGGGCCGGCCCCATTCCAAGACACGATGACCCTCACTGACCCATAGCGCTACGGGGACAACACTGGAGACAGTGTGGGAATTGTGCCCGATCTGATCCCACCACACAGAGCGAGACACGAAGGGTGCAACAGAGCAGCAAGGGAAGCTAAGTGATGAAATCCCTGGGGAATACCAAGAAATAGACTTTGGGGCCAGGGCGTGGCACCCCATAGGACTTGACCGGAAAACACTCGGAAAGGTCAACAAACAGACCTGGGGGGAAAAAGGAAAGTAGAGGGTCTGGGCACGCCTGTCATCCACTTCCTTTATCCTGTCTGTCACCCTCACTGGCAGGGCCCCCAGGGACCACCTCTCCCGTGCCTTGGCCAAAGAAAAGGCCCTGGGCTACGGTTTCCTCGTTAATTAGGAGCAGATGGTCTTCTCCTGCTCCCCAGCTCCTCTAACAATTGGGTGGGGCAGGACCAGCCATTATCCTGACCCCAACACACTCATTATCCGCAAAGAAAAGGAGACCCTTTCGGGAAGAACTCTATGGCCCCATCTGTTCCTATTTCCCTAAGGGGTCCCTAGTCTCAAAAGGCTTTTTGCTGACGCAAATGCAGGGTGACCCCGGCCAGATTGCTGCGGGCTACCTGCAAGTTGAACTTGGTCCATTCCTGGCTCTGGGATCCTGACACCTAAGGAGAAGTGGCCCATCAATTGTAAGGACAGGATGGGGGTGAGTGTGATAGAGAGCCAGACCAGTGTGATAGAGAGCAAGGGCAAATCTTTTCTGATACGCTGCTGCTGAATTTTTAAATTGTACTCTTGTGAAATGTATACAGTACTCCTATACCAAGACATGAGCCATTTCAACCATTCTTATGTGTACAATTCTGGGGCATTCATTATATTTATGGAATCCCCGGGTGGTGTCAACAATGGAACACTCAGCGACTAGCCAAAAGGTGGAGGGGGTGGAATCTACCCAGAGGAACCTAGGAAGGAAGGCCTGGTGTTTTGCTTCTGAAAGTTCATAGTCCCGGAAGCCCGAGTGTCAGCCCCTAAGAAATCATCACGAGTCCGGTAGGTGCAATTGCACAGCTATAATATATAAAGAGTACAGTTAAGTCATGGAGAATAAGAGAGATAGAAGAGAGAGTGAAATAAAGGAGTCAGACTCATTTCATAATAGCATGCTCACCTCAGCCTCTCATGATGGTCCACGTGGAGGTACTGAAGGAGGAGAGAGAGGGAAGGGAGAGGGAGTGGGGAAGGAGG
Organism: Echinops telfairi; assembly: GCF_000313985.2. Classification (NCBI taxonomy): domain Eukaryota; kingdom Metazoa; phylum Chordata; class Mammalia; order Afrosoricida; family Tenrecidae; genus Echinops; species Echinops telfairi. The sequence goes on from NW_022111312.1 coordinate 1,279,677, forward strand.
GAGAGGGAAGGAGGACCAGAGGAAAGGGGACCAGAGGAAGGGAGGAGAGAATGTCTTTATTGTTTGGGGGCCTTTATAGGTAGCCATTAGTCATGCATATTCAGTAGTTACATGTCACAAGGTGGGTGGTAATCACAGTAAGGTCCCTGAGTTCAC
>NW_022111312.1:1281156-1296731 GCF_000313985.2 Echinops telfairi
TATCTACCGCCTGCCTGTAGGGAGCCCAGGTGGTGTAGTGGTTCTGAGTGGAGCTGCCAACTGCAAGGTTAGCAGATTGAAGCCACCAGCCACTCAGCAGGAGAAAGACAGGGCTTTCTACCTGCATAAAGAGTAATGGCCTCAGAAACCCACAGGGCCAGTTGGACCCTGTCTTATAGGGTTGCTATGAGTCAGCATCAATTCAATGGCAGGGCAGTGAGCTTGGTTTGTGGTTTGGTCTCCATGGATCCTATTGTGTTCCTCCATCCATCTGTTGGTGGGTGGTTTCCCTAGGGCGGCTGTGAATCGGGTACCAGTGGACATCCGTACCCGGTCGTTCTTTGTGTTCCTGCTTTCAGTTCTCTGGGGTACAGACCTAGGAATGGAATTGCTGCATCCCTGGTGGTGCTAGGGTTAAATGAACCCACAGACCCCTCCATGGGAAGAAGATGTGGCCATCTGTCTTAGAGACCTGACGGGCGTTCTACTTTGTCCCATAGCGTTGCTAGGCGCTGGAATCAATTTGATGGCAATGAGTTGATTATTTTTCATTTGTTTGCTTTTCGTGGTCATTCTACATCTAGTTTCCTGAGGACCCTCCAAAGTGTCCTTCGACATTTTCCAATCCCACCAACAAGGAATCCTCATCAATTGTCCCAGTTTCTCCACATCCTCGCCAGCTCTCCTTTTTATCTTTCACTTTTCTGCTACAATTTTAACTGTGAGAGAGCAGTGTGGCGGGCGCAGAAGGTGGAAAGCAACAGAGGTCTCTATTTTGACTTACCTCTCTGCCAAAGGCTTGCCACGTGAGCTTCAGCAAGTCACCTCCACGCTCTGTGCCTTAACTTCCCCAACTTAAAAGGGGGAGTGTCTTTCACTGTGGGGGAGCCCTGGTTACAAGTTACAGCGGCTACAGGTTGGATTTCCATGTACAAGGCTGGCAGTTTGAAACCGCCCTGCACACTGTGGGAGAAAGATGGGCCTTTCTACTCCCATAAACGGTTATCATCTTGGAAGCTCAAAGGGGCAGTTCTACCCTGCCCGACAGGATCCCTGAGAGTCAGCCTCGACTCGATGGCAGTCAGTTTGGTTTGGTTTGGTTTCTTCCACTGTGAAATTGAATGAACACGTTTACAGCTCTTAGAAAGGTCAGGCGCATAATAAAAGCATACTAAATAGTTACTGCACTCTGGTAGCGTAGTGGGTTACAAGTTGGGCTACTAACCATGAGGTCAGCAGTTCAAAACCACCAGCCACCACAAGAGAGAAAGATGAGGCTTTCTACTCCCTTAAAGAGTTCGTTTCAGAAAGCCTCAGGGGCAGTTCTAACCTGTCCTGTAGGGTTGTCACGAATCAGAATCGACTGGATGGCAGGGAGATTGGTTTGAACTTATATTACTGTAAAGACAGAGATGCAGGAGGGACTTGTTGTAAATTAGAAAAGAGCCCCAGCCACGTCAGCAGCATCCTACGCCCTCTGGGTGATTCTCCCCACCTGCACACCAGCGTGCTTTTCCTCCTGTTGCCCAGAAAGGAGGGGTGGTTTGGAGCACAGAGTCAGAGCCTGAGCGACTGGGTTCAATCCCAGGTCCTGCCTGCCTAGACACAGCCCTTGTGACATTAGAAATAGATGCCATGTGTGACAGCAGGCAAATTGTTGAACCACTCTGAGCATTGGTTTACTCATCTCTGCAATGGGGATAAATAAGATATATCTCTCTTCCTGAGAAAAGAGCCTTCGTGGTGGTGTGGGTTAGACATTGGGCTGCTAACTACAAGGTCATTGGTTCAAAACCACCAGCCACTTCTTGGAAGAAAGAGGAAGCTGTCTGCTCCCATAAAGCAATCTCAGAAACCATGTATCGCATTTGCTATGATTCAGAAGTGACTCAATGCCAGTGTTTTTGTTTGTTTTTTGGCTTATCTTATTGGCAAGGGGCCTTGGTGGCACCGTGGTTAAGTGACCAAAGGTCAGTGGTGTGGACCAACCAGCTGCTCCTCAGGAGAAAGTTAATCCTGAGAAATTTATCAATGAGCCATTTTGTTAATCTTTTTTCTTTTTTTTGGGGGGGGGGGCTGGGAAATAAATGAGTAAATTAGTTTCCAGCATAGTAATCACCATCACCTTAACTGAAAGCTTGGCGCCCTGGTGGCATAGTGGTTACTCACTGGGCTGCTAACTTCAAGGTCAGCAGTTTGAACCCACCAGCCATCCCAAGGGAGAAAGAGGAGGCTTTCTACTCCTGTAAAGAGTTAGTCTCAGATCCCCACAGGGGTGGTTCCATTCCGTCTGTTGGGAACGCTGTGAGTCGGAAGGGCCTGGGTGACAGGGGCTTTTTGCTATACTCACGGTACCAAACCAAAGCAGGGGGCGGTCCCTGAACGGAAGCCCTTCCTTTTGGTGCCCTATAAAAAGAACAGGGTCGCTCCACACAGAGGGAGGCCGATGAAGAGCCTGCAACCCCCAAGGAATGGCCAGAAACAGCAGAGGCTGCTGACCAGGAAGGACTCTCCCCTAGAGTCCTCCTCCTCCTCCTCCAATAAATGGCAACAATAACTTCTTGTCTTCTACGGTCTTTAAGGCAGCACTAGATAAGGCAGGCAGATGAGTAAGAGAGTATCCTGATAGTGTTAGATGGCTAGAGGCAGGGACAGGGAGTTGTCTCTCCCCTGCCTGCCAGGGCCCCCACCAAGGAAGTTGGGAAGAACTCAGGTGACCTCTGAACTGGGCATGTTCAAATTCGGGCCCCAAGCCAGGTGGGCGGTACACCTGGGCAGCCCCAATAGGCCTGGGCCCGGCACATCACCCAGGTGGGCTTAATTCAGCCAATGGGGTCAATCAATACCTTCAGCCACAATGCCACCAGGGCTCCGTTTGTTAGTTACACGGGCAATACTTTATCTGGGCCACACTGCGTAATGGCAGCCAGGGCAGTGGAGTCCCTTTGGGGACGGGGACCAGGGCAGCCGGTGAGCCCTGCTGGGAGAGAGGCTGGGAGGAGACTGCCTGAGGATTCAGGCTCCCTGTGCTCTTGGAATCTTCTCACGGGATTTCTGGGAATAAATGGAGAGGCAGGAACGCTTTCCTGGTAGGGGAGGGAGAATCTATCCAGGAAGTACAACTTGGTTCCCAGACAGAGCAGTGTGCACGGTTTGTGCGAACATGTGGGAGTGGGATTCAAGGGGGCCTCTCCAGCCCAGTCTCTGTGCCCAGCAGGTCCAGCTGGCAGCCGCAGCCACGCCAGTCTGTTGTGGCAGATGTTTGGTTTTGCTATGGTAACGCCAGAACAGGATGTACCTCTGGATGGACCGTGGGTGGCAGGAGCAAGTCCACTCGCTTCTCCAGGAAGCCTTGTTGCGAAGCGCGGCTTAAAGGGCCCAGGGCTTTGAGGACAAATGGTGCTTGTCTCTGGGGAAGGCGGGCTGCCCCACTGCCCTTCTCTGCGGGGTCAGCAGCAGAGACACGGAAGGCCCCGTGTGCAAAACCCAATGGAGTTCTTTCACAAGAGAGCTTGTCCTAACTTCCCTCAGCTCCTTTGGAGATGCCAAGGAAGGGGGTGGGAGGGTGGGAGAGAGAAACTGCCTGTCATGCCAGAGTCTGAGCTGTGGGGGCTGATCTGATGGCCATGTGTGTGTGTCGGAAGCCCCAGAACCTGTGAAGGTGACCTTCTTTGGAACTAGCATCTTTGCTTGCGTAGCCGTCAGTGAGATTCATCACCCTGGAGTAGGGTGGGGTCCTCTTCCAATAGGGCGGGTGCCCTTACAAGAAGAGCAGAGACACCCAGATAGATAGACACTGCCTACCTTCAGAGGGAGGGGAGAGACTCAAGATCAACTGTCCAAGCTGACTCCCAAGAGGTGGCCCTACCTCCTTTCGCAACCTCTGGCCCCATTCTGGGCACTCTCTGCTGGGTCTGAAGGGCCGGTCGCAAAGGCCGTGCGGAACTCACGGTGAGGTGGCTCTTTAACCAAGTGACTGGAGTACAGTTCAGGAAGTATGAAGGCAAAGACTGTAAGGCGCCACACCCCTCCCTTCTGCAGGGCAGGAGAGCTCGCCCAGCTCCTCTGGGTCACGCAAGCAAGCCCGCCCTTCTCTCTGCACCTAGACTCCTCCTGGCTTTGGCTTCTGCCTGCTCTAGGCTGGCCTTATAAGGTGCTCAAGCTCGGTGATAAATGAGCCCCCTTGATCAGCATGCTCCCTGCCCAAAGGGTCTGAAAGCTCTGGCTCAGAAGGCAGGGAAGCCCAGCTCCTGGTTTCCACCCTCTTGCCTCTGTCCTGGACAGGGTTTCTGCTCTCTGGTTCCTGGGTCTAGGAGGTTCTCAGCGCAGGAGCCCGGAGTCCAAAAGGCACTCAACTCCTGGCTGCTCTTCTCTGCAGTCGTGAGGGCCCTTTTTGTTCTGCGGGTTTGGCTCTGTTTCATTTGTGTTAACCGTTTTATGGGCACATAATTTCACATAGCATACAAGTCAATGGTTTAAACATGTTAAAGCGAGTTGTGCGCTTATCGGCACAATCAATTTCAGAACTTTTTTTTTTCTTTTCTTTCTTGTATTAGCTCCTCGTGTCTTTACAAGTCTACTTTAGGGTGCAGTTTTCCTTTAAAGGTCTGATTTGGGGTGGGGGATGGCTGATCCAGTCTTTGGGGCAGGAAGGGGGTCCGTCTGCTCAGGGCTCCATCATGGTCTTCAGGCGGGTGGGTGGGGTTTCTTGCCGAGAATACAGGAGTCTCTGGAGCTGGCTGCTTCCTACTTCTGGGTGGAGTCGGCTTTGCCTGTGGCGGGGGCAGCGCCGATCTGGCTTTACCACTGCTGAGCTGTAACCTTGGGCCACCTGCTTAGAGGCTGGGGCCGTTTCTTCGTCTGTAAAATGGGAACGCCCAGCGTCTCCCGTTGAGAATTGGCGTGGCTCCATCGACACGCAGGCCCACTGGCTACACTGAAGGCCCACACTGTCATTCTGTCTCCTCCCAGGAAGGGGCAGGCGTAGGGGCTAGGGGTGGTCTTTGGGCAGGGTTCACCTTGTGCGGGGTGCCTTCACGGTAGTTGTCTTCAGTCTACATCTCCTTTAGGAAGCCCTTGTCTGCAAGGAAGCGAACCAGGAATGAATTCCATGCGCCCTCCGAATCCTGCCATCCTGGAACTGGGGTGTGTGGGGCGGGAGGGTCTCTCACATGTAGCTAGCCCAAAGGGGCTTCCCACAATGGGAACAGACCAGTGATGCTGGTGGAGTCGGGGGTTCTGCGTCGGGCTGTTCACAAGGTCAGCAGTTTGAAACCAACAGGTCCTCTGTGGGAGAAATCCTGGAAGCGGCTCATGACTCTGAGTCAGAATTGGAGGCAGGACCTGGGTCTGTGAGCAGACCTGCCAGCCACACCCTCTGTAGCTGGGACCTGGATCACACCCAACCCCCACGGAGAGTTGCTATGCTGCTGAAAGCCGTTCCAGAGCGTTCTGAGTCAACGCAGGAGTATCTGATGTGTTCGGGGAACACCCATACCGCGAGGGGGATGTGCGTGTTGTCTACAATTGCCAGCAGAATGGGATTGTTACTAGGGAAGTCTGCCGGCCCCTTTGTGCTAGATCGCCCTTCAGTGGTTTCTGAACTTGGTCATCGAAACCCCCAAACTTGATCAGAAACTCACGGTGGCTGGGCCCCTAAGGGGACTGATAGGGTCATTGTCACCAGCCTCGCCAAGGGGGGTACCCTGAACCATGACTATGCCCCAATAACCATAAAATTAGCATCACGTCTAGATTGTCTAGGGCTGAAATGTGCATCGGCAGGTGAGTCATCTGGTCTGACTGTTATGATCCCTGTCAAGTAATGAGCTTGTGTTCCGGTTAACTCCAGTCCCCAGCCAGAGCAACTCCAGATGAATGTGACCAAGCGCTTCCTGGGCTCCACTGGAGGTGTGTACCCAAGGCTCTGTGCTCCTAGTCTCCACGCTTCCCCGGTTGCTTGGTTGGGACCGTGTTCTCATCTACTGGAATATCCGGAGACGTGATGACATCTCTCTCACTCTGGCAAAGGCAAACGCCCCCACCTTGCTGCCATGATTCTGCCTCCTAGCGGCCTTCAGGGCAGGGTAGAGCTGTCAGTGTGGTCACTCTTTATGGGAGTAGAAAGTCCTGTCTTTCTCCTGTGGAGGCTGGTGCTTTTGAACAGCTGACCCTGCGGTTAGCAGCCCCACGTGCACACTGTGACACCACCACCACAGCTCCATCAGACAAAGGCAGTTAATGAGCCAATGAGTCCTCCATGACGGGGGACCATGGGATGGATGGAGAGGAGCCACCAGGGGCTGCTGGCCGAAGTGGGGCCGACACAGGTATTGGATCAGCCTGTGCTAGGTTCTGTTTCTGAGACTTCCTGGGTAGGAGTCCGGCCATGACCCCCCCCACCCCCCCAAACAAACCATCACCAAGCTTGTGAAATTGATTCTACTCTGACGCATCGAGACCCTACAGCACAGGGTAGAACTGCCCCTGTGGGTGTCCGAGACTGGAACTCTTTATGGGAGTAGCCAGCCTTGGCTCTCTCCCATCTTGGCAGTTCATGTTAACCGGCCTCCACGGTTCCCCCTCTCCATGCAGTGTGCATGGGGGTGAGGCTTATTGGTTGTCTAAGTCATAGTCCAAATCCAAGCCCATCTTGGTAAGTAACATACTTATGGGGTCTACAAATGACAAGGGGGCCTGCTCTTCTTTCAGGCCAAAATCCCGAAGGAAAAGGACCATGTCTGGGAGGATCTCACACTTCTTCCCTTTGCTGCTCCTGTTTGGCCTCCTCCGTGGCTGGGCTTTATAGCCTGGGCCTTCACAGAGTAGGTGCTCGATAAACACCAGTGTAGCTGCTGCTGCTGCAGAATCAGACTCTCTGGCAAGGGTCAGGAAAGCCCGTAAAGGCGCCAGGCATTTGTAAAGAAAAAGTTTTATTTTCATCACGAGAAGCACACGGACTATGTACAATACACACCAACATAAAATAAAAAGTAAAAATAAAAAGTGCATTATGCATCTTCTACTGCAAATTCACAGTACAAAAGATACTGCCTTTTAAATATAAGAACAATAAAAAAACCAGTAAGATTAAAAAAAAAAAAATCACTGACACTGTTTAACATCGCCACCTGCTGGAAGCTACCGGCAGCTTCTGGAAACTGAAGACCTTTCCTTGAGGCGCCTGGGGTGGGGGCGTTTTGTTGCCAGAGACCTCAGGGCACCAAGAGGGCGTTGAAAACAGGGTAGCCGCAACGGTAGCCACGTCCCTGGGTGGCGCACATGGTTAAGCACTGTGCTACGAGCTCAAAGGTTGGTGGTTCACACCCACCCAGAGGCATCTGTGGGGGTGAGGGTGGGGGCAGGCCTGGAGCTCTGCTTCTGCAAGGTCACAGCCCTGAAAACCGTAAGATCACCTGGGACTGCAGTGAGTTGACATCAAGGTGGCACATCACCAGGTGACAGTAGCATTTCTGTTAACAGGGAGTGCGGGGGACAATGGGTGAGGGGCTGGGGGGGGGGGGGTCGGGTGGAGAGGGTCCGGACCTCGCCACCCCTCAGCTGGCTGGAACACAAGGTCAGGTTCTCCCAATGGTTACGTGTGCCATGGCCTTGCCCGAGGGGACAACCAGCGACTTCTGGTGGTGCCCGACCCTTAGATGCCTGCGAATGAACACCCAAGATCAGAGAGCATGGCAGGCCAACCCACATAAAGACCAGGGCCTGCTCAGGCCCCAACAGTCGGTGGTCACTGACGAGACCACGGATCCAATCACCAAAAGGGCTAACGGTTTCACATAAATACATAGTATTTGTAAACTATGATTAAGGCACTCAATTGTAAAACAAAAATTACAGTGTAGGGAAGGGATGGCTAGGGAAGCAGCAGTGATGTTTCATGCAGCCGGGCAGGGCCGGAGGGGAACGGGCGGTCCGGCCAGAGGGAACCGGGGAGCATGGCCAAAGCCGTTAGTGCGGCACGGGATGCAAAACCCAGCCGCGGCTGGGCTCTGCCGAGGGTTATGCTGCACAACGTGGCTCCCGTTCCAGAGACTTCTCTTGCTGGACAGTTCGGTGTGGAGGAGAGAAATGACACTCATGACTGTTGGATTCAAGTTCTGGGTCTTTGAAATGGCTAGATGCAGAGTGAACTTGTACGCTTCATTAAGATGCAAACAAATTAAACATACAGCCCAGCATGGGCTCCACCACCACCTCTGTTTGGCATGCAAGAGAACCTGGGGGTAGGGGGACAGGTGACCGGACTGTGGTTCTCCACATGTTCTCGCCCCTACCAGGGCTGAGGTGACTGCCTCCAGTGGGTTGTGTATGTTCGGGCCACGAGCCCAAGGGCGGGGAGGACGGAATGTACCCTGAATCTCCGGCCAATAGGAAGCAGGTGAGGTGGCAGGTGGGCTCTTGACTGTAGTTGGTGGTGCCCATGGGGAGAAATGGTCCCTGGTGGTGGTGGTGGTCAGGGAGGCTTGTGAGGGGACCAGCATGCGGGCCTGAGGCGGTGCTACAGCAATCTTGTTCTCCAAGGGGGTCAAGTATGACTGGGGCACCCCGGACCACGCAGGCGCCTACTCTGCACGCGCCATGCAGCTGGCCTGGGCCTCTGCCCTGAGACCACGGAGGAACGAGGAGGAGGCGGCGGCGGCTCGGTATTGCTAGTAAGTTGCTCATGCAACCAGTGGCTTTCCTAGGAGACTCTAAGGAACTCGAAGCAATAGAGGCTGGCCCTGTGGATCGTGATTGGGAGGGAGGGAGGTAGGGAGGGGTGGCGTGGTTTCCCTCTCTCATGGCCGGGTGCCCCCTTCTACTCAGCAAACCTGACGAGAACACCTCTGCACCCACGGAGGCTTGCGCTTCAGGTAGGGTGTGGCAGAGCAGCAGCAGGCTGACGGGGACAATTCCACAGGGGACGGACAGGGCCAGCTCTGCCTGGTCTTGTTCCTGCGACATCGGAAGTGGCCACTTGCCATCTCCTTACACTGGACGGGTTCTCGGGGCGCGTTTTGCTCTGAGGAAGAAGAGCGCGGTGCTTGTCTGTTCTGCCTTTTAACTGCACGAGGAAAAGAGGGTTTTCAAAAGAAGAGTGGGTGGAAGCGCATCTCTCTCCTGGCAGCAGAAATATGGTGGGGAACCAACAATAGCTTGTCACTGACAAATTAAAAAAAAGATTTGAAGATGCCCCACTCCTCCCGCCAAAAAAAAAAAAAGGATCTACCTGCCATGTGAAACTTAAATTGGCAAAACGTACTGAGCTGGCGGTTTCTTAAGAGATTGTGCTTCTGTTGCCCGAGGAGTGCGGGCGGAGAAACCCAGAATGCTTTCTTTCCAGACTCGAGTGGACAATGAACGACATGGTTTTCCAGGGCTTTCGGTTAACAGTGGTAAGAACTATATTCCTTTCCTCGAGAGGAAGATTCTATTCAGAAAAGGAGGTGGCCAGGGAGAGTAAGTTCCGGGAGAGGGTTTTTGCTTTTTGGCAAAACCAAAACCAAACGAAACCAGCACCCTATAAAACCCGCCACCCACTAGCTGGAATATGAACTAGCCTTGCTCCGGGGGCGGGGCTTGCCGGCCTGGCAGAACTTCAGAGGTGGCAGGTGGGAGGGCTAGTTCAGAGCAACATAAGGTGGCAGCTCTGTCCCTCACCTCAGCTTGTGGTCAGCCCTCCAGGAGGGGTGAGACGCCACTGTGGACAGCTGCCCTCCACACGCTGCCACACCACGCTGGGCAGGAGGACGTCAGGGAAGTGGGTGCTGGCAAGACTGGCCCACAGGAGCTTGGCTGGCCTAAGGAGCAGGGGAGGCCTGTGTATCTGCCCGTTTTCTTTTGGGGAGGGCTGTGGGGAACCCTGTGCCGCGGACACACGTCGACGACAGCAACAAGCCCATGGGGGCTGGGGAGCCACGTTCTCCCGGAGCCCCGGTGGGGTCAGGATTAGGAGGGCCGCTAAAACCGCAAGGCCGGTGGTTGGAAGCCACACAGCCACTCGGACGGCGACCTGACATTTTGACCTTACAGTCGAGGCCGCCCCATGGGGCAGTTCTACATGGGGGGGGGGCGCCCCAAAACAGGAACAGTCTCGGGCTTTGTGCACCACATGGGCGGATCTCTGCCGTGTGTTACTGACTTTGAATAAATACTATTTAAAAAATAATAACAACAATCGCTCTGAGCTCATTGGGCTGGATGCTGGAGTCTGATCCCTGAATGAAACCTTGCTTTCCTGGCCGAGCCTCCTGCCTCTTCACCGCGTTTTCACATTCGCTCACTCGGACCGGAGGAGTCTCGACTCAAGTGGGCCCCACCTGCGCCTGCCCTGGTGCTAGGGAAGACTGGAGAAAGACCAGGAGCTAGCCTGTCACTGCCAGCGGCGGGGGGCTGTAAACATCCGTGAGGTGCTTCCTGTAGGTGCGTGGCCCTCAGAGAACCTGCTTCCGGAGACTGATGTGGAGGGTCTTTCCCCAAGGTCAAAGGGCGCGTGTGTGTGTGTGTGTGTGTGTGTGTGTGTGTGTGTGTGTATGAAGAACGGAGGCGTGGCTGAGCCACCCATCCGGAGGGCACTTGGCCACCTTCCACAGCTAAGGACAACAATCCGGTCAGCAGCAACAGGGTCCGGGGACCCTTTGGGGCCAGTTGACATTCCCCTGGGTGGGGACAAAGGGTGACTCGCTTGGCTAAGTGAAAACCCGGTTGCTGGAGGCCACCCAGAGGCTCCTGGGAGAAAAGTCCTGGAGAATGGGCTTCTGGGAGTGACATCCCCGGGAGCACACGTCTACTCTGACACACGCTGGGTGCCGGCGGTCAGAACGGACTGAACGGCGACTTAAAGGGAAAGACAAACAAACAGGACGACTGTGACCCACACCCAAACTCATGACACCTGGGCTGGTCCTCCACCATCACACGGCTGTAACGTCACCACCAGGGCAAGGGGCTCCCCAGGACAACGCCGCCGTCTTCATCGGACTTCGCTGGGCAGCACTGGGTCCAAGTCGAGTGAGAAGTCTTCAAGGCTTTTTGGGGTCCCAAGAAAATGAAAGAAAAAGGAAAAGCACCCTTCTCTTTTTTGGAAGGAGAAACTACTTTTCAGACACAGCGTTTTCCCTGGAGCGAGCTGTGGTTGGTACTGTCTTTTAAAAGAAGCAGGAAAGCAGGGACAGAGGTAGGATGTATATTGCCACTCGTGGGTTTTCTGGCACGTCTGGCCCTGGCCGAGGTGCCACCTGCTGCCAGAACTTGCCATGGGCACGGAAGGACAGGCGGGCTCTGTTGAGGGCGTGATTTCACGGAGGGGCCTGCTGGGCATGCGCCGGCCAGCCATTCCCGGCTCTCGGAGGCCACCTCCCCTCATAATTGTGCTTCATAGGAGTTAGTTCGGTCTCTTTCCCTCCTTTCTACGGCGAGAGGGGGGACACGTGAAGACGACTCCCGTTGTGTCTTTGGGGAGGAAGCAAGGTGGGCAGGGGTGCTGGCCAGAGCCCAACAGGGAACGTGGGGAGAGAGCCATGCTTTGGGAAGGCAAGCCCCACCCAGCCCAGGCCGGGTCAGCTTCTGCTCCCTCCCGTGGGGCCTGGCACGTTTCCTGGGGCGGCTCTCCCTGATGGTGTCGAGGCGGTGGCTGTGTGGCTGGCGGCTGGTGGGGGCTCGGGCAAGGAGGCGGCCTCGCTGGGCCCGGTCCCCTGGGAGTCTGTGATGGTGGACCCGCCGGCCTCGCTGGCCAGGTCTTCAGTGGAGAAGTCGAGGCTGCCGAGCTTGGCCAGCGAGTGGGAGCGCTTGAGCGGGGAGGACACGGTGAGGCCGGCCAGCCGGAGCCGGGTCTCGATCTCCTGCGTCCGCTGCTTCACCAGGCCTGGCTTGCCGCGCACGCTGTGGATGCTGTCGCTGCTGGAGCTCCGGGTCAGGTTGGAGCTCAGGGACGACGACGCAGGTGTGTAGCAGATGGTCTTCAGGAAGTCCTTGGAGAAGTGGCTGGTGTGGTCCAGGCGGCAGAGCCAGGGAGGGGGGCTCTTGATTGGGGCTCCTTCCACCGGTGGGGGGCCGGCCTCTGACCCGGCCTGCTGGGGAGCATGGAGGGGAGCCAGCTCCAGGGTCTCCTCGGGAATGCTGGCCTCCAGCCTGCAGGGGGTGCCGTCCCGGGCGGGGGCCGCTGCGTCCGCCGGTGTGCCCTTCAGCCTTTCCAGCTCTTTGGTGTGCTTGCGGACCAAGCCTGCCTTCTGCAGCTGCATGAGGGATTCCTGGTGCTGCCTCAGGTAGCTGGGGGCTGGGGGCTTCTCGGGCTCTGTGCTGAACAGGAGCCGCAGGTCCTTGGCGGCCTTTGGGTCTTTCCTGGGCGGGGGCTGCTCGCAGTGTGGGTTCCTTGGGAGGAGGGACTTAGGCAGGGCTTTGGGACTCTCCCTGGAAGGTTCCAGAAGGTTGGCTGGTGGGGCGGGGCCGGCCCCGGGGTGCAGAGAGCAGCCACCCGGGTCTGGCTGCCTGGAGTCTGCTGGTGGAGGAAGAGTCTCAGGTGGGCCCGAGGCCAGCTTCTCCATGGCCTGGGACCTGCTGCATGGGTGGGCGGTGAGGTGGGGTAGGAAGGTGGGCTGGGTGCAGATGGCCGGGGTGCTGGGGTCCTCGAACGGCTCCCCAAAGGCTTCGGGGCCCCCGCTGACGGTGGGGTACATGCAGTCAGCACAGGACTTGTAGGAGGGCTTCACTTTGTTCAGGATCCTGAAGAGTACGTCCTGCTACAAGGGGACAAGAAGGTCGTGAACCGGGGCCATCAGAAGCCAAAGGTCAAAACATCTCTGGGGCTGCCAGCTGGGCTGAGGTCCTCCAGGAACCTGCTCGGCCCGGGGAAAATGGAGCTTTGGGCTGGAGAGGAGAGGGCGGACCAGCCTTTTCCAGAAACTAGGTGCCCGAGAGCCAGAGCCAGAGCCAGCAGCCACAAGAAGCAGGGCCTCCCTACTCAACCTGCCAGCACCCCTGCTCTCTGTGCCCTGCTCCGAGCCCTGCTCTTACCTGGAACACGGGCATCCAGCTCAAGCCCGCCCTGGTGGCTCGGCGGGTACAGAGCGAGAGTTTCTGGCTCAGCGGGCACCTTCTGCCTTGCATTCCCTCTTAGAAAGAGCTTTCTCTGGGGAGGCTGCCGCCTGGGCAGTGGAACCCAGTGTCCTCCAGAGAACCACCATTCAGCTGGGACCTTTACCAGAACGGGGCTGAGGCTGACAATGGGGTTTTGAAAGAATCCAGCACAGCGAGTGGCCAACCACAGTTGCCGCAGGTGTGTGTGTGTGTGTGTGTGGGGGGCACCTCCTACCCCACCCAAGGGGACCTACTCCCTCGGAGCTTCTGAGGGGAAACCTCCCCAGCTTCTGGGTGGTGCTATGTGCCGTCGGGCGCCTACAGGACAGAGTGGAACTGGCCCAGGTCCCCAAGGCCAGCTGCCATCCTTACTGAAGCTGACCGCCCAAGTCGCTTTTTCTCAGAGGGGCTGGTGGTTTCGAACTGCCAGCCTCTCGGTTAGCAGTCGAGTGCTGGACTGTTGTGCTGGCAGGGTTCTACGAGATACGATGGACGTGCATCCTCCCCTCTCCACCCCGCCCTGTGGACAGGCCGCCAGGCTGAGCAAGTCCCTCACGGGCTGGGGGAGGGAGCCGGCTTTCTCCGAGGTGTTTGGTTGTGAGGTTCCTAGGCTGGTCCCAAGTGAAGCCTTGCCAGCAGGGGGCTGGGACCTAGTTTCTTACCACACTGTCTCCCTGCCAAGGGACATGGGTGATGCCAGCGGGCTACCCAGAGACAGACACTAGCCTGTGTGGCAAGAAGGGCAGCCGGGCCCAGCCCTGGGGGACCTGGAGGAGCCCAGTTGTAGTTCAGGAGGCTGCGGAGACCTGGGGGTGGGGGGAGGGGAGAGCAGGCGTACCATGGACAGCATCTTTGCAGTGAGCTCAGTGCGACTGAAGTGCCAGCTTGGAGCCCACTCGTGCGACCTCTGTCCTGACCCATGGCCTGCGGCCCTGGGGAAACGCCAAAGCCACTGCCACCGATCAGTTCTGACTCACAGCGACCCCAGAGGGCACAGGAGAACTGCCCTGTGGGTTTCCGAGACCCTAACTCCTGACAAGGAGCCTCTGGCAGTGTAGCGGTTACAGGCTGGGCTGCGATCTGAAAGGCCAGCAGTGAGAACCCACCAGCTGCTGCAAGGGAGAGAGACGAGGCTTTCTATTCCCATAACCCGACCCAGCCTCGGAACTTCACGGGGCAGTTTTACCCTGCACTGTGGGGGCCCGATGAGCCATTTCTTTTGTGTTTAAAACTCTTGAAAGCCTTGTCTTTCTTCTGAGGCGCGGCTGATGGTTTCGAATTGCTGACCTTGGGGTTAGCAGCCCAGTGGGTAGCCAGTAACTCAGCCCTGGGTGGCAGCCTGGCATCTCAACCCAGAACGTTCTCTGAAGTTCTAACCAAAGCGCCTGCCAGGAACAGGGGTACCGAGCACCCCTCTTCTGGGGTGTGGGGTTGACATAGGCCCCCCTCTTCCGGGGTGTGGGGTTGACACAAGCCCCCCTCTTCTGGGGTGTGGGTTGACACGGGCCTCAGGAAAATGGAGACAGGACCACAGAGCCCCTGGACACCAGGTGCCAGCAGCGGCCCAGGCACAGCCATGGACCAGACACAGTCCCTGCCCTCCCGGAGCCCACTGACTTGGGGCGGCGAGGACCAGAACCCCAGGGGAAAGTGCCAGCACAGAGAGGAAAGGACGCCCTCTCATGGAGACCTTGGAGGCCTGCGGTGCTGCCCAAGTACGAGAGAGGTAGGGACAGGGCACTGTGGGCAGGGTGGGCACAGGGGCCATCGCCCCCCTGTCCAGCCTGAACTGAAAAGATCGTGTGAAGCCACCTTTACACCAAACACCCAGACCAAAAGACCAACTCACTGGCACAGCGTCAACGCTGCCTCACAGCGACTCTGGCGGGCAGGGTGGGACTGGTGGGCAGGGTGGGACTGGCGGGCAGGGTGGGACTGCCCCAGGTGGGCTTCCGAGACTCCTCGATGGAGGAGAAAGCCTGCCTTTCTCCCGAGGAGCTGCTGCTGGTGCCAGACTGCCGACCTGCGGGTCGCAGACCCACTACGCCCTCGGGCTCCACAAAGGAAACAAGTCAACTCGACCTCTCGGGCTGCGGCCGAGTGCGGGGCCGCTGTGCCGGCAGGATTCTACAGGACACCAGGGATATCAGCAGAAAGAAGGGGGGCCTCGAGCCCCTTCAAAAGAAACTGCAACACCCACTGCCATCGAGTCGGGGCCGACTCGGAACAGCCCTATGGGGCAGAGCAGCACTGTGGGGTTTCCCAGACGGCTGCACCACGCAGCCTGCTTGTCGGCCGCGGAGCCAGGCACCGCCTGCATCTGTCCATCTTGCTTATAAACACCTGGGGGCCCTGGAGGTGCTGCTGGGTCAGCGCCGGGTTGGGCTGCCCCAGTAAGGACGGAGAGCCTCAGGAGCCCTGCAGAGGGTCGCTAGGAGTGGGAAAAGACTCGGGGGCTGTGGGTGGGCCCACCAGCCGAGTTCTCTTACTCCCAGCCATGT
>NW_022111312.1:1297272-1305806 GCF_000313985.2 Echinops telfairi
GGGGGGTGCCTACCTCGAAGTCCTCCGGGCAGCCCCGCTTGCTATTGTTGTTGTTGATGTTTTCCCGGTCCAGCAGGCTAGCGTCCGGCCGGCGGCAGGTCTGCCCCCACTTCCCTGCGGCCGGGCCCTCCTCCCCCTTGTCCACCTCCTCCTGCGGAGGCAGGGAGCTCCCAAACTCCAGTTTCTTCTTCAAGTCCTTCGTGCAGAGTCTGGAGCCTTCCAGGAGCTGAGCCGTCTCCTCCAGCTGGACGTCCCTCTCCAGCTCGTCCAGGTGGACCGAGCTGCCCGTCTTACTGCCGGGGGGCTGCAGGAGGGGGTCCGAGAGCCGCCGGAAGCAGCAGGCGGCTGCCGTGTCCAGGTTTGGCAGCCGGGCATCCAGGGAGCTGTCCAGGGCCTCTGGCAAGGAATCTCCAGGGCCCATGGGGTCCCCCGAGGCCTGCTGGAGGCTGCTCCCCGTCTGCTGCCGCCACAGCTTATTATGCCGCTGTTTGCTGTGGGGAGAAAGCGGAGGAGGTTGAGTGGGTGGCTTGGTGGCCAGCAGGGGCAGGCCCTGTGACTCCTGCAAGCAAATGACACTCATGACTGTTGGATTCAAGTTCTGGGTCTTTGAAATGGCTAGATGCAGAGTGAACTTGTACGCTTCATTAAGGTGCAAACAAATTAAACAAACAGCCCAGCACGGGCTCCACCACCACCTGTTTGGCATGCAAGAGAACCTGGGGGTAGGGGGACAGGTGACCTGACTGTGGTTCTCCACATGTTCTCGCCCCTACCAGGGCTGAGGTGACTGCCTCCAGTGGGCTGTGTATGTTCGGGCCACGAGCCCAAGGGCGGGGAGGACGGAATATACCCTGAATCTCCGGCCAATAGGAAGCAGGTGAGGTGGCAGGTGGGCTCTTGACTGTAGTTGGTGGTGCCCATGGGGAGAAATGGTCCCTGGTGGTGGTGGTGGTCAGGGAGGCTTGTGAGGGGACCAGCATGCGGGCCTGAGGCGGTGCTACAGCAATCTTGTTCTCCAAGGGGGTCACATATGACTGGGGCGCCCCGGAAGTGTGTGTGTGTGTATGTTCACTTCCAACAATCACACACACACAGAGTGACCACGTGAGGCCCCTCTACCAGCCATGCAACCACAGACAGGAGTCCTGTTCGGCGGGGTTTCAATCTCGGCAGCAACAGGGAAGTCACCTGGGCTCTCTTCACACGGCTCCCCATTAAGAGTGACAGTCTCGGAAAACCACAGGGGCAGGTCTGCCCTGTCCTATGGGGCTACTCTGAGTCAGCACTGGCTCAATGGCAGTGAGTTTGATCTCTGTTCTGTAAGCAGAGCCTAATGTCCACACCCACTATTAACAACTACTCAGTCCCATGGGAAGCATGGAGAGGTTTGGGCGAACCCAGGGAACGGAAAATCCTTGTTTAGGCTCCAGAAAGCAAGGGTCCATTTTTAATCATAACCTTCTAGTCTGGGGTGGAACTCGGAAAACCCAAACCCCCTAATGTCGAGCCGCCGCTGCTGCGCTAGAAAGCTAGAAAGAGAGACAGAGGAAGAGAGACAGACAGACAGGATTAGAGTAAACAAGTAACCCACTTCCAGGAGTAACAACGTCGTCTTGGCGGGCGACGAGGGGGGGGCTTCTGCTGCACACACAGAACGGGAAGGGAGTGGGGTGAGGGTGGGGCAGGGTAGAGTGACTTGATCCAGGCCAGAGAGCCTGGAGTGTCCATGGGGGACCCCGGGCCTGGGTGGAGTCCTATCAGATGCCCTGCCCTGAGGCAGACAGCCTTGCTCCCCTACCCCACAGAAGGCTGTCTGTGTCCCCGGGTAGGTCTTTCCCATTGTCCACCAGCAGGAACTCGGTTGTAGTGACTCAGCTGGGGACGGAAAGCCACACGGGCTTTTGGCATTGGCTGGGAGCACGTTTCTGTCCCCGGGTGTGCTGCCTTCTCTGCAGAGAGAGAGTGGGGTCCAGAGGGGTGTACATGTGAGGCGCCTGCAGGAGGTAAAATGACTGCCACTCAGAAGAGGCAGGGAGGCGAGGGGGTGCCGTGCATAGGCACCAGGGGGCGAGGATGGCTGGCCTGCAGCAAAGAAGCCAGCACAGCAGACCCGCCTCGCAGCAAATGCAGGAGAACGGGGACACATGCACAGCCTTTGCCCCACAAGTGCGGCCTGGGGTGAGAACTCAGATGCCCTCCTCATCCAGAAGCCACCAGGCTGGTTGCCGGTGCCCAGTAGAGAACCCAGACAGGACCCTCGGGGAAACCCCCAACCACGCTGCTTGTCTCTAACTGGCACCCTGTCCACGGGGCAGGAGCCTGGCCATGGAAGCCCACCCCTTCCAGCATGGTGCTGGGGGGAGGGGGGGAAGCATGCAGACAGGCGCCGGCCCACCTTGCATCCAAGATGCCCTCGTATTCCAACAGCTGCCGCATGAACCCGGCGTTGGGGCGCGCGATGCTGCGCTTCTGCTTCACGTAGTTGTACGCTTTCTCCAGGGACCAGCCAAATTCCTTCATGGCATACGCGATGACGGTGGACGCCGACCGGCTCACCCCCATTTTGCAGTGGACCAGGCACTTGGAGTGGTTCCTCCTGTGGTGACGGGGAGGGGGTGAGAGAGAAGAAAGAAAGTCAAAGAGTAGGCTCACTGCCTGTGTAGATGCTGGCTCAGAGGCCCTCTAGGACGGGAAACTGCTCCTGTGGGTTTCTGAGGCTGTCCACCTTTATGGTAGCAGACAGCCTCATCTTGGAGCGGCTGGTGGGTTCGAACTGCTGACCTTGAGGTTCACAGCCCAGCTCCTTACTAGGCTACTAAAGCAACAAGGCCCCTCTCCTAAGTTTTACCCAGAGAGAGAGAGAGAGAGAGAGAGAGAGAGAGAGTGTGTGTGTGTTACATCCTGACATTCTCTTATGGCCCAGACACTCCTAGGGCTTGGGCATCGCCTGCCTTCGAGAGGGGCTGCAAAAATCAATCCTGTACAAAAGGAATGTAATATACACTTGGGCTTTCCCAGCCGGGGGGCTCAGGGAACGTGCTGAAAGGAGGGCTGCCTTCAGGGACGGAGGAAACTGAACCACCAGACGCATTGCCTCCCTTCCGGCAGGTTGGACTCACAACAACCCTGCTGGCCTGGGTAGAACTGCCCTTGTGGGTTTCCGAGGCAGGCGACTTCCAAAAAGCCTGCTGAGGGATGCTGCCAAGCAGGGGTAGATCCAGGAGACCTGGCTCAGCCTGAGACAGTGACTGAGCCACTATCAGGAAACAGGATCCAGGGACCGAGAGCTGCAGGGCTCTTGGGATAGTGAGGTACTCATGGGGCAAAGGCAGGGCGGCACCCAGCTCAGGCCAAGCCAGCACAGAGCCAGTTGGAGCAGATGGGGCGGATAGGGTATTGTAAGGAGGTGGTACTGGCCCAGGGGTGGCTGAATGAACAGACAGGGCAAGGCCTGGGGTGCAGTGTATCTCTGGAATGACTTGTTCCAGATTGGGACGAGACATTGTTTTGGGCTCAGAAACTCAAACCCACTGCCAACTCCAACCGGCCCTCTAGGACGGGGTAGAACTGCTCCTGTGGGTTTCCCAGCGAGACTGTCAATCTTGACCGGCACGCAAATCTCTCTCATGGCGCGGCGGATGTTTCAAACTGCTGACCAACAAGAATCCAGTTGGCCCCCTATGGAATTAATCCTTTGTGCAGTGGGGAGACCCACCAACTTGTGGACTGAATAGCAGCCCACCTGCTAGGGGGCAACAAGCCGATTCCCTAGGGCCCAGGCCAACAATGGACCCCAGGTCTCAGGACGAGGTGGCATTTCTCAAAGGACTTAGTGCTTCCTACTCCCGACTTGATATAGCAGAAGGGGGGTGGGGAGATGGGTGTGTGCGTGTGAAGACCCAAAGCATCTGGGATTGGTGGACGCTGTCTGTCCTCGGGTAGATCTGTCCTATTGTCCACCAGCAGGAATTCGGCTGTACTGACTCAGCTGGAGACAGCAGGCCACACAGGCTTTTGACCCTGGCTAGGGACACGTTTCTCTGGGAAAAGCAAGTCCCAAAGGTGCTCTAGGCCCTCGTCCAGGCCAGTTCTCTCCTTTCTCCCTCTTTTGGCAGATCCCCCGGGAGAGCTCCTGAGAGTGTCCACGGGGTACCAGATCCCTGCCTGGAGCCAGCACTGATGACGGACTGTCACCGTCAAGAACAGGTGGAGGGGACCAGACTGAGGATCGCCATCTGGAGATGATCAACAAGCCCTCCCTTTGTAGGGGCTGGGGTCTCACGGCCTGACGTCACAGGCCTATCAGCCATGGGAGCCCCTTCAAGCCAAGACACTTTGGGCTCTGGGACCACCATTCACTGCTGTCCACTTGACATCTACCCGTGTGTCTGTGATAGTTTGGTTTTAGGTCAGCTTGGCTAAGCCGCCCTTAGTGGTTTGACAGTAAGCCCCCCCACCCCCATGTACTCTAACATAATGTCAGGGTGGGATCTGTCCTGTATAGCAAGCAGTTGTGGGAAGACTGGGGTGGAGTGCCGCCCTTAGGCAGGTCACTCGCAACATGATGATGTCTCTTGGGGGTGTGGCTTACTTCATATATACTCTGTTTCCCCAAAAGTAAGACATCCCCCGAAAATAAGACCTACTTAGTTTTGCCTCTTGGTGAAGTATAAGGCATCCCCCTGAAAATAAGGACCCCTAAAGCTACCATAACTCTGGACTCTGAGCCGTAGCGGCAGGCACCGCACAGCTCACTGTTGGCCGCAGCGCAGCTGGAGCAGATAGGAAGTGCGAGGTCTCTTTTAATAAAACAATAAACGTGTACTGCATTCTTCTTCATGGAAAAATGAGACATCCCCTGAAAATAAGACCTAGCGCATCTTTGGGACCAAAAATTAATATAAGACACTGTCTTATTTTCGGGGAAACAGGGTATAAATAGATGCTATGGATCCTCTATCTGCTGCATCTACCTTTGTTCTTTGACCAAAGCCAACGGCCTGCTGTATTTATTGTCTGCCAAGCCCGGAAGCTATCAGAGCCCTACCATTGCCTGCTGACCCTGGGAGCGATCAGAGCCTACCATCTGTTCTGTTCATCAACCTCGGCATCCACCGGCTTTGGTCTTCCTACTTCGTCCTCTTGCCCCGCTTCGGCTTCCTGGTTCCCCAGCCCTGGCAACTATCCGAGTCAAGAAGAGCCTTTGGCTTAACACCTGATGCACAACTGCTCTTACAACTGTGTGACCCACTTTCTACACACACACACACACACACACACAACCGAGTCAAGAAGAGCCTTTGGCTTAACACCTGATGCACAACTGCTCCTACAACTGTGTGACCCACTTTACACACACACACACACACACACACACACACACACACACACACACACACACACACACACAGAGTCGCCGGTCTTGCCTCCTGCTTCTCCAGAGAACCACCGTAATATCTTACGAGGCCTCATTGCTGCCGCTCTCCTCTCCACTTACTTTGCTTTGTTTATAAAGTGATACGCTTCGTTCCAGTGGGCGAGGAGGTCCGTGGTCTCCTCGTCGTAGACGCGGATATTATGGTAGGCAAATAAGCCAGGGAAGAAATTATCGATTTCTCGTGTTACGTTCAAAATGTAGTCAACGCTGCAATGAGGGAAACACCAACAGACACACACAAACAAGTTTGGAGAGTCAGAACCAGGAATGACAGAGGCTACCCCACCCCCACCCACCCCAAAAAAACTAAGCAGAGAAAAAAAGGCAGCAAAAGCATTAACAGTAGCATGGTGGTGGTGGTGGGGCGACTACTTAGCAGTCAGCTTCCTGTTTAGTTTGTTCTAAATGCCTTCCGTGCTATGAGAATGCAATCTACACACACAAAAGAAAACCCCACTTTCTATCTTTAAAGAAACTTGTACAAAAAATCATTTCAAGGTATTGCAGAGCAATGCTGATGCTGGAGATGAAATACACCTATTAATGTCCTGAGAGCTTCGGGCTTCCTGGTGAATGAGTCTACAGCCGCTGTACAGAAAAGCCTCTGCTTTTAAGGCATTAAACAGGAGAGGGTGCCCACCCACTACTTATATCCTTGGGAACGGCATGAAAGCCGGCCGGCCGCGGGGCAGATGGGAACGCCGTCAGGAAATCTCCGAGAGGGTCCACAGGTGCCAGCTGTGTGCTTTTCTAACTTGGGGCAGCACTTCTGTTTTCACTACAGACCACTTCAAACCGATCGGTTACGAGACTACTCATAAATGCTTTTACAAGACCTCTGAAAACCCGACTCACAGCGGCCCTACAAGACAGATCCGGAAGGCTTCCGAAGCCGGGTACTCCAGGGAAGCAGAGGCCCCGCCTTGTCTTTCTCCCACGGAGCAGTTGGGTGCTGGGTCCTAACCACGCCCCTCCAGTCCGCAGCCAAGTGCTTCAGCGCTGCACCACCAGGGCTCCGTGAAGACCTGTGTCCAGGCATTTATTCATTCATTCACTCCCAGCAAGGCAGGGAACGTCAAGAACTCATTTAACCCGCCGCTCTCGAGATGTATTTTAAGGTTTGTTTAGTCTTGACTTTGCAACGTAGTAATTTGAGAAGGCCATCATGTCAGACCCACAGGACAGGGATTTTGTGGCTGGGTTGTAGTCGTTTACTTATTCTTTTTTAAAAAAGAAATGTCCAGACATCTGTTTTTGAAGGTCCGCAGTCAAGCAATCGGGGCGGCTGGGCCTGGTGAATGCTCAGGCAGACGGACAGGCTCCGTGGGCTGCGCCACGTCTTCGGAGGCAAGAGTCCCCCAAGGCCCGGCCAGGTCCGCTCAGCAGAGGCAGGTCCAAGTCGGGCACTGAGCCCCGTGGGCCGTGGTGGGGGTTCTTGCCTGGCCCATCACCCTTCGGGCTGTCTGTCCCAATCTGGGGTGATGTAGAAGCAGCCTCTGTGACACACAGGACCTCACTGCTTGAATTATTCAGGACGTGGCATCTGGAACCCCAGCTGTTTCGAGATGCAAATCAGCCCTGGCAGCCACTTGAGAGACAAGGGGTCCCCAGGGGGGCTGCCTGGGAGGGTGAGGAGGGGAGACAGGGAGGACCGACTCACCCTGAGCCCTGCAGCTCCTCCAGGTTGGATGCGTTCCACTCGGAGCCCTGGGGGGACAGAGGACAGAGGGTCTGTGAGTGTCCCATGCCAGCCTTGCGGTGGCTGCCTGGTGGGGGTGGCATCGCAGGGGCAGTGGCCTCAGGGACAGAGAGGATGCCTGCTGCGGGAGGCCCCTTAGGGGTGAGATGGGCCATTAGCGGCAGCCTGGGAGGTGGACGGCAGGAAAAGGGCAGGCCTTTGCTAGCCTCTGGGCCCTAGGGGTGGAGAAGGTCCCGGAAAACCGCTCCCCGTCTCTTCCTTCCTGTCCTCAGACGCCACTGTGGTCCCAGGGCCAGGGGCGATGACCTCTCCCAGCCCACTCAGGAAAGAGGCGCTTTCACCTGCCACGAGCCAACGGGGGGACCGCTCTGCGGGTTCTGGGAAGCTGTTTGGGGTCACATTAAAAAAGCCCGCCACCTCTGACCCATGCGCTGCAATCTCGAAATCTCCCCCAGGAAACCGCCACCGCCACCGCCCCCACGACGGGGTGCGAGCGAGGATGTGGGGAAGGTATTTATTGCGGGGGCAGCCGCCCGAAGGTCCAGCGAGAGGAAATTGGTACCCCAAGTGATGACCCATCCACAGGATGGACGGAGCTGAACTGCCTCGGTGGGTGTCTGAGACCGGGGCTATGTACAGGAGCAGCAAGCCTCATCTCTCTCCCTCCCAGGGGCTGGTGGTTTTAAACCGCTGACCCTGGGGTTAGCAGCCCCACGCATCTCACCACCCTGCTAGGACTCCTGACCCATCAGCAGGAAGCATCAAATCACGCTTTCTGAGACTCCGTGATGACAGTGGAGAGATTGAAAAATAAAAAAAGGCAGGATACTAAACCAGCTGGGCCTGTCTGATACATTTTCCTCTTTCTTTCCTTCTTTCGAAGACGTTAAGGTTAGGAACCCAAACTGAGGACTGAACCCACTGCGGACCCGCAGCAACACTCGAGGAAGCCGCCACGGGAGGGGACACTTCTGACCCAGTGCACTGAGAACGCTCAGCTGTTTTTGTTTTTTCCCAGCGGATTTGCTCAGAGTCCCAAACTCCCTGCACTGTGTGCTCTCCATGCGTGCTTTGGAAACGACATCATCAGGGGGCAATGTCCATTTGGGGGTGCTGGGGGCACACAGCCGGGTGGGAGAAAGGGGCCCCTGCTCTCAGGGCATGCCAGGAGCTGGCCCTACAGAGCAGCGGGGCCAGCCCGAGTACCCGCAGACCTTGGGGGTGACTAGGCCGCCGGGCTTCCTTGTTCAG
Source organism: Echinops telfairi (assembly GCF_000313985.2). NCBI lineage: Eukaryota > Metazoa > Chordata > Mammalia > Afrosoricida > Tenrecidae > Echinops > Echinops telfairi. The sequence continues at coordinate 1,305,660 of NW_022111312.1, forward strand.
GGAGAGGCCCAAACACACATTCCTTTAGTATCGCTCACGGAAAAAGTGAAAGAAGCGCCAGCATGCGGGCGCTGCGCGAGGCTGTGGGCCTCCGTGCTGTGACCACCACCTAGTGGTGGGGAGGAGGGCAGAGCGGCTGTCTCCAGG
>NW_022111312.1:1306011-1332621 GCF_000313985.2 Echinops telfairi
CTGGTGGTTTCAAACTGCTGACCTTGCAGTTACGTGGATAATCCCCCCTCCCCCATTTGTCGCGGGATCAATTCCAACTTTGGTTAACACCATGAATGCAGCGTACAGCTTGCTCCACAGGCTTTGTGGCCTGTCTTCCGAGGGGGTTCAAACTGATCACCTTTGAGTCAGCCGCTGAGCTCCTAACCAGTTGGCCTTAGGGACATCCTATACCTGCCCCTCTGCGTCCACCTATCGGGGCCAATGTGCATTTGGAGAGGGATCAGCTACTTCCTGTAGGGAGAACCCACTCTGGTCTTCAGCAGCATATAGGCTTCCTCAACTTCCTCCCGGAAGCAATCTTCCCTCCAATAATCACGACTGACACAAGAGAGAGCGATGTGGCTTTCTACTGTAAACTCTGACAGTCTCGGGAACCCACAGGGGCGTTTGACCCAACCTAGAGGGTGGCTACGAGTCAAAACAGTCGTGGCAGTGAGTTTAGCTTGGTTATTCATGATGGAGCCTTGGTGGCGCTGTAGGGTAAGCCTTGGGCTGCCAATTTTAAGGAGAGTGGTTCAAACTCACCAGCTGCTCCCGGGATTAAGATGAAGCTGTCTTTTCCCGTAAAGATTCACCGCCTTCTGTGAATTGGGACTGACTCGATGGCAGTGGGTTTGGTGTGAGTTTGGCTTTTTTTTTAAAGCCACAGATACAAACGACCCACCTTCTGGTTAGCACCCCAGCACCTTAGCCACTGCAGAGGAACCAGGGCTCCTACAGACCGAAGCTGCACTCGGAGTTGGACCCTGTCCCTTGCTGACTCCCTGTGAAAGGCCATGAGGCCCTGAGCGGGGAGGACAAGGGGTGAGGGCTGGCTTCCACTCGGCCTCTCTTGTATGAAGATTTACAACATTCATGGAATCTGCAAGGGGGATGGAGGTGAGGGGACTCGCTGTGACACCCCCACCCTCGTTTCAGCACCAGGTCTGCACCTGCTGCTGGCTCTGGGACCGGAGCAGGGAGGGAGGCACTGGCTAGCTGGACAAGTCCCACGGGAAGATGCATCTCGGCTGTTGGCTATGTCCCCTTATACGTTCTCATGTTTCAGGAAGCCTAGGCCTACTTCTAAGGGCCCTGGTGGCTCCGGGGTGACACAGTGGGCTGCTAACTACTAGGTCAGCAGTTTGAAACCACCAGGCGCTCCATGGGAGAAATGATGAGGTTGTCTGCACCCATCAATAGACTTTACAGACTTAGAAACCCAGAGGGGCAGTTCTACCCTCTCCTACAGGGTCTCTATGAGCTGGAATCAACTCGGTGGCAGTGAGTTTGATAACTCTGGCAACCAGGCATGTTTTATCCTTCCTCTGCTGTTTGGCAAGGGGCCCTGATGGAACAGTGGGTTATTCATTGGGCTGCTAACCACAAGGTCAGCAGTTTGAAACCACCAGCTCCTCTAAGGGAGAAAGAGGAGCTTTCTGCTTTCATTAGGATTAACAGCCTTCTCGGAAACCCACAGAGGCGGGTCTCTGTCCTGCAGGGCTGGGATAAGTCGGAATCAGCCAGACGGCAGATTTTCATGGTTTGGAGGCCATGGGCTGGGCCCCTGGGGGCTGAAAGAGCCTGAGGCCTGTGACCAGCTGGCGGTGACAAACAGCTTTCCGACAGCTGTCCCCGCAGCTCAGCTGGGCGCCATCTCTCCCACATCTGGCTGGAGGAGAGGGTCGGCGCCCTCCCCCCCCCAGCTGGAGTCTCAAGCCTGCTTGCTTTCCCTCTCACTCACGGCCAGCTCCAAACCAGACACTGCCGCGGGGCGCCTCTTACGAGATAGAGGTGATCGAAGATCAGGGAGGGCTTGTCCATCTGGCCCAGGATCAGCAGCATCTCGTTGTCGATGAATTCCTTGAACTCCTTCAGGTTGCAGTTCATCTGCTGCTCTAACTCGCTGCGGATCTGCCGGGGTGGGAGCGGTGGGGAAAAGCGATCGGTTACAGGGAGCCGCTGTCCATCCACAAGGAGTGGACGTCCCCGCAGGAGCAGTCTGTTCACAAAACCTGTCTACTGGTCCGGAGTAAGCCCCTTTCTCATTCCGACACACCGGGGTGGGGGGTGTGTATGTGTGTGGGAGTCCAGGAGGGGAGCACCCAGGCTGCTCAGCTGAAAATAAAACCCGCCCGTGGGAAGTGGATTCCAAATCAGACAAATTCTCTAATTCCTAGTACACTTTGATTCCCGGAAGAGTTTCCTTCCCTCAAAAGAACAAACCCAAAGGGCCCAAATAGAAAGTAAATGTTTAGAAAATGATGCTGGCAACCTATGTACAAATATGCTGGATACAATTATGGACTGCTATAAAAGCCCCTAATAAAATCATCTTTTTAAAAATCAAAAACAAAACAAAACCCTCACTGCCATCCAGTCGATTCCAACTCACAGCGAGCCCAGAGGGCAGGGTAGAACTCTCCCTGTGGGTTTCCGAGGTTGGAACTCTTTACAGGAGTAAAAAAGCCTTGCCTTTTTCCCTCTCTCAGCGGCCGGTGGTTTTGAACTGCTGACCTCGTCGTTTGCAGTTCAACAAGTAATCTACTATACCACCAGGGTTCTTACTTTCTCCCTGCGGAGTCAATTCCGACGCAGAGCAACCTTACAGGACAGGGTGGAGCTGCCTCTGTGGGCTTCTGAAGCTGTACGTCTTTATGGGAACAGAAAACCTCATCTTTCGCCTGTGGAGCAGCTGGTGGTTTTGAAGTGCTGACCTTGCTGTTAGCAGCCCAATGAGTGCACGCTGGCTAACGTCGATGAGCGAGGCTTGGGGATGCCAGGACACTCGCGGCATGGGCGGCAGAGCCTGACCCTGGGGCCTCTGTGCTCTCTGCAGAGCCTGCTGCCCTAGGGGAAAGCAGTGGCCCTGGGCGAGCTGAGGGGCACACAGGGGAGTGGTGGAGGCTGGGCATGTTCCCACCAGGCTCTTGGGAACAGGACAGGTGGAGACTGGCTGGTCCCGGCCTGCCGGGCAGGTAAGCTCCTTACTTCTTTGGAGGTCACGTTCTCTAGGTCCTGGCTCATCATGATGCTTCGGAGTTTGGCTTTGATGAGGCGCTCTGTCCTTGCCCCTTCTGTTGGCCTGCAAAGAGATGCCCATGAGGGAAGCCCAGTAGCCGGAGAGCGTTTGGGCAGAGCTGGCGGAGCCCAGGGGCTCGAGTCTGCCCAGCGTGTGGTCTGGGCAGGTGGAGCGGATTCCTCTGTGTGAGTTCAGGCTGCCAGGGCAGGGACGGAACGCCCTCAGAGGTCAGCGCAGTGGGCGCAGAGCAGGGCAGACCCGGGTCTGGCGCTCTGAGAGCAGGGTAACCAGCGCTCTTTCTACACGACACCCCTTCTGAGATTCAGAGGCCGCTTATTTCTCCCTGGGCCACCTCATTTCTCTTAGGCTCTTGCACCCAGTGGGTTCGGGGAAGGGTCTCCTCATTGAGGCTGCCCCACCCCCTGCACCCTGAATGCATTCCGGTTCCAAATCTGGAGGAGCCCCATGCTCTCAGTTTTGGAGAGATCATCATCATCATCATCATCATCATTTCAGGGGCTTGGTGGTGTAGTTGCTATGCATTGGGCGGCTAATTCCAAGGTCGGCAGTTGGAAACCACCGGCGGCTCCGTGGGAGGAAGACGGGGCTTTCTGCTCCTGTAAAGAGCTACAGTCTTGAAAATCCCCAGGGGCGATTCTGCTCCCCTGCCCTATCGGGTCCCGAGGAGCCAGCGCTGACTCGATGGCAGCGTTTTCCTGCCCTTTCAAAGCAGACCGTCAGGGCGTTCTTCCGAGACACCACGGGGCGGTGTCTGAACAGCCCACCTGTTCAGCAAAACGCCCAAACCAAACTCACTGCCATGAGTTGAGGACCCTGTAAGGGCGGAGTAGAGCGGTTCCCGTGGACTCTGAGACCATCGCAGCTTTAAGGGAGTAGAGAGCTTCCTCTTTCTCCGGTGAGCACGTGGTGGTTTCGAACTGCTGACCTCACTTTTAGCAGCCTGTGGGTAACCACGCCGGCACTGGGCTGTGTAGGCCCCACAGCGCTCGGAGAATCAGATGCGACCTCTTGAGCTGCTTCCCACGGATTTGCCTAGGATTCTAACTGGGGGAGGAGGGGTGTCACAGACCCTCCGTGCCAACAAAAGACAGCCCCTGGGCCTGGGGTTAGAAACCTCGGCTGGTTCTCAGCGGCGCCTCTGAGGCTTGGAGGTGGACTGGCAGGCTCAAGGCTCAGGCACAGCAGTGCCTGTCGGGGAGGGCTCGGCGCACTTACTTATCCACGAACAGGGCTGGGGAGTCGGGCCGCGTGGACTCCAGGTCCTGCATGGCGTTCCACTCGTTAATGCAGCTCTGCTCGGAGCCGATGCAGCTCTCGTAGTAGGTGGCCCAGATGAGGGCCACGCCGCCGGGGAAGTAGTTGTGCCTCCGGGCCACTTCGCAGGCCTTGTGCAGGACCTGCAGGGCGGACCTGGGGGGAGGAGGCCAGAGGCTCAGGCCCGAGGGGCACGGGGCAGGGCATGCATAGGGTGCTGACCCCCCGTTCCTGCCCACTTAAGCTGACCCTTGCCAGCTGACCCAGCCAGTGAGTCGGAGTGGGCAGGACCTTCCACAATGGACGGGGTGGGGTGGGTGTCTCAGAGAACTTCCTAACTCCCCCAGGTCATTTCATGTCAACGAATTAAGATCTAGCCACTCTCTTGAAGCTGGGCCGAAGTGAGCTGGAATCAACGGGACGGCAGTGGGTATGGCAAATGTTTCCTAAAGGTGAAGAAGCCTGGTGGCTCTGGCGGGTAAGCGGTGGGCTGCTCAGCGCAAGGTCGGCGGTTCGAACCCACCAGTTGCTCCGAAGAGCAACGATGAGACTGTCTGGTCCCGGAGAGATTCACAGCCTTGGAAGCCTGTGGTTTACGTTGCAGCTGTCCATGGTCCCCTTCAGCAGAGGGCTCGAGATGAAGCCAAACCTCCGAAAGGAAGCGTCTTCGGTATGCAGCAGTCACTTTACCGCCGTCCAAAACATTCTCTCTCCACATCCACCCCCCAACCGCTGGACCCTCCTCACGGCAACCGCGTGTGTCCGATGGTTCCGCGGGGTTGTCAGGGTCCCAGGACTCTTCCGCGCCATCTCAAAGGTGGGTTCGAACGCCGGCCTTCTTCTGGCTTACAGCCGGGTGCTTAACTGTCTGCCCTCCCAGGGACTCTGATGAGCGTGCTGGTGCTTAGTTCTCTGAGGACTCTTCCGCGCCATCTCAAAGGTGGGTTCGAACGCCGGCCTTCTTCTGGCTTACAGCCGGGTGCTTAACTGTCTGCCCTCCCAGGGACTCTGATGAGCGTGCTGGTGCTTAGTTCTCTGTGGAAACGGGTTTCCAGGAACTCGCTGAGACAGACATCCACCGCGGGACACGTTTGTGGACGCGCAGGGGGGCGGGGAGACCAGCAGAGGCGGCAAGTAGGAAGGGTCGACTGGATGCTCTCGCGCTGCCTCCAGGTACGACAGAAGCCCGGGTTGAATGTTTCCTCCGTGGCCGGGGGTGGTGAGATGTGACTCCAGGGTGGTGAGGGCGGCCTTGGCAAGCTTAGGGAACTCTTCTCATCAGGCATGGTGCCATCAGGCAGGCCACGGGGTTGGCGTGTCGCTGCAGGAGCTGGTGTGTCACAGCTACGTTATCAGGAGGAGGGGAGACAGGGAAATGCTGGGTCCCCCCCCCCCCCCCCGCCACAGCTACCTGAGCCAGGAGTCCTGTCTCCGTGGGGGCCTCACCTTGCAGGGGTCCCCAATGACAACACTCTGGAGCCTGGCCCCCTGTGTGCTGGTGTGGCAGTCACACCAATTCATGTTCACTTGATAAATAAGAACGAAGGGGTAAAGTCTAGCCTGTCAATCAGGTCACAGCCTGGTGATTCCCTCCTTGTGGGTGTGGCCTTCTCATGAGGATCCTGGGATTTCTTTGCTTCCTCCCTAGAGGCGGGACACACTCTTGTCTTGTTTCACCATTCCTGTGGACAAGCCACATGGAGCCACGCTGATGGTGGCCAGAGCCCTGGAAATGTGTCCACTCCCATTGGACCCATAGAACTTTCCACCCACCGGCCTGTGTTCTTCCTGCATTTGGTATCACTGCATGTGCTGCGTGAGTCTGAAGAGGAATTTATGGGCTAATATTGAACTTATGGACTTTTATCTGGATTGGGCTGGGATGTTTTCCTGACATATAATTACTTCTTGATATGAAGTTCTCTCTTCCACAGATGAGTGTCTCTGGATTCGTTTCTCGGTTAGTGACAACCTGGACTAACACAGCAGGGCTTGTGTTCACAGCCACCTTCCTCAACAGACTGTTCACCCCATAAGGGAAGGGACTGTGCCCGCCTTCTGCCTCCCTAAATGCTCTGCGCCGTTTCCTCCACCGCCGAGAAGACAGGCCGCTGTGCTGCCAGTGGCTTTTACCTGGATGACGGCTCGTCCGCAGGAGTGGTGCCGCTGGTGTTGAACACTGTTGAAGTTGCTCCAACTCACGATGGGCCCCTCGGATCATGGAACAAAGGCTGCCAGGGCCCACTGCCAGTGTCATGCCACTAAATCTACCGGCGCCTGCTGCATCCTCGAATTATTCAATCAACAAGGTGGCTCTTCTGATCAAAGTCTCTAGCTCCCACCGCACCCCCTTTCCCTGCTCTGGTAAGCAGGTGGGGAAGACACTGATAGGGTCCGTCTGTGAGTCACTGTGAACAGGAATCCCTGCTGGGGGTAAACTGAACCCTCTGAGAAGCAGGAGGTGGGATCGTATGACCAGCAAGAGCCAGGAATGAAGCATGTCGTTTGGACCCGGGATCCCTGTGCAGTGAACCTCCTGGACCCAGATGACAGCTGTAGCATCGGAGGAGCAGCAGCAGAACCAGGAGCCAGAGCATGGAACACAGTGGCCGACTTCCCAAACCCAGGGAGCAAGTGGAGCCGAGTGCTTTTGTGCAGGAGGTTGGCTGGAGGAGTGGGCTGCCTCTGGGCATCCAGGAAGCTGGACTTGCTGACCCACAGAAGTGGAGTGGAGTGTCTCCAGGCTGAGGCTGAGAGCAGAGTGGTTTGCCCTTTGGGCATCTGCTAGCAGACTTGACGGAACTTTGTAACTGGAGTTCTGATGATCAGTCAACCCTGAGCGTTTCTCATTGGCATTCCTTCCTTAATAAACCCTCGCAGCACGAAGGCTGCCTGCGCGTTCTGTGTAGCCATCCCAATGGATGTTAGGATGCAGAGAATCAAGAAGAGAGGTGGAACAGAAAACGCTGGGAAATACTGAGTTGGCCAAATTTCAGAACTGGATCTCCAGGCCTTTCTTCCTAGCCTGCCTGCTCCTGGGCACTCCAAGGAAGCCTGTCCACCCTGGGTGACCCTGCCGGTATTTGAATTACCAGTGGCCTGGTTTCCAGAGTCACAGCCCCTCGGTAGCACACACAGTCAGGTGTGTGTGTGTAGAGTCTGCACCTGGGTGGGTTTCCAAGTGGGGGGCGTGTCTAAGGAGGGGATGGCCGTGTCCCGGAGCCCCACTTACCACATGGCCTGGACAGACACGGGCTTAAACACGTGCAGCCTCCCCGCTGTGCTCACGCTGAAGCCGCTGGGGGCGGAGACACAAGAAGCAAAGGCAGCGGTGAGACAACGGATGTTCCTCCGGGCACCCAGGGAACACGTGTCTCCACGAAGTCACCGAGACCTGCTTTACACCTGCCCATGGGGCTGCCACCAAAGGGTGAAGGCCCAGCAGAGGGTGACGGGATGGAGGGCAGGAGACAGCGTCCCTTCTTCCTTCCTCGCCGCTGTCCCACCCTTCCCGCTCCTCCCCGCCCCCCCCACTCCAGCTTTACTGTCTTGGAAACCCACAGGGTTAGTTCCACTGCGTCCCGTGGGGGAGCTATGCGTTGGTGTCAACTCCACGGCAATGAGTTTTTTTGGGTAGCTTCGGTTGGCACCTTTAGTCTCGCTGTACCTGTCCATGTGTATCTGCCCCCGGAGGTCCACAAGGGCTGTGAGTGCATGTGCTGTCTGTTCACTAGGAACCTCCAGTCCAGGTCAGTGAGTGAGCGCCATGCACCCGACTGCTTCTCCGGAGCTCTGCTGGTACAGCAGCGGGCCTGGAACAGGCTGCCTTCACGCCTCCCCGATATAATGTCCATGGTTTACCCTCCCATCTTATTTCAGAGCAGCACCAGCTGCTCTGCCGAAGAAACACCTGGTGATCTGCGTCCACAAAGACGCGGCCGGGAAGGCCCTTGGAGGCAGCTCTGCTCTGTGGGCATAGGGCCAACGTGAGTGAGTCGTGACTGCCTCAACGGCGACGGGCTGGGTTCTGTGGGTTGTCTGATGCCCGGGGGTGGAAGGGGTGGGGGTGTGGCCTGGGCCAGCCCAAGTCTGAAAGAACCTTCTAGACTCTGCTTACCCATCTCCGTCCAGGTGGATCTTGGTGTCGCTCCACAGCCGGAGCACCATGCCGATGGTGCAGCTCTTACTGCGGTGAGAGAGACAGACACGTCGTGCTGGGAAAGGTCGTGAAGGGAATGTCGGCTCTTGCCGCTGAGTTTCTCCTCTTTTTATTAACTGTCTTCTAACAGGCACGCTGTTACCAGCAGCTGTTCAGCTCAATGACGGGCCGGGGCAACACCCCAAGGCCACCAATGTCATCCGTAGCCATGGCTTTGTTTACTTCTATCCACCTGCCTGAAAGACTCTTCAACCTACGTCCCTGTTCTGCTTCCACCTCTGAACTTGCCTGATGGCCCCTGGCTTTTTAAAGACATGGCTTGAGGATCATTAGGTCCTTCAGGAAGCCTTGGGCATGCATGCGGGTCACCTACCCTCTCCTGTTCCCACAAAGCCCCTCAGGTTTCTCCTTCACTCAGCACCCTCACCCTAGACGCCCAAGAATCCAGTGGTCATAGCTGTCTTCCTTAATCAGCTTCTAGGCTCTCTGAAGTCAAGACAGTGTGTACTGCGGGTACCTGACGTCAAGTCCAATGCCTCATCCACAGGGGAATACAAATGCACTGTATGCTGCATGAATGTGCAGGCAAATGAATGTGGGGCAAAAGGTGCTCACTTTAATGGCCTTTCAACACATCCAGATTTGGCAATGGTGGCATACAGGCCGATTTACCCAAGAGGAGTTGAGCCATGCAGCCTCATTTTACACACAAAACAGAGTCTGCAGTATAAAGCTTCCACCGTCTAAAGTCACCTTTCAAGATCCACCTGAAAGTGCAGGACAATCTCTACACCTACAGTGAAGTCCGGTTAATCCAGCTGCTAGTCAAATGTACATGCCAACCACCACAGTGAGCGACGCAGAAACCAAAGACATGCCTCTGAAATTGACCAAGCACGTAATCAAGGCGCATCAGCGAGAAGCTGGCCTTTGGAACACAAAGCTGGGAACAAAGAAGCACCGGCAGTTGGAAAATAGGGGGACTTGGTGATCAGAAACAAAGCTGGGGATCACATGATTTTTGCAAGCCCCACGATTCCACGGCAAATATCCTTTTCCCGACAACACAGACCCGACGGTACCCAGGGGCTTTGCCGCATGGAACACACAGGAATCAAACAGACTCTATCTGCGTAAAAAGAGACGATGGCAAACCCACGTATCAGCGGAGGAGACAGGGCCAGGGGCCCACAGGGGCACGGACCACAATGCTCATCTGCAAGCGCAGGTTGAAGATGACGAAAATGAAAATAAGTCCACCAGAGTCCAAATGAAACCTTGGGACAATCGCACCTGAGTTTAGAGAACATCACCAGAACAGATCTGACGCACTGACCGCCAATGAGTGAAGACCTGACCAGGTGTGGGGTGACTTCGAGGACACCGTACGTGAAGCAAAAGGTCATTAGGAAGAAAAGACCAAAGTGCGTGTCGGAAGACTCTGAACGTGTCTCCTAATTGTGGCGTTGCTAAGGCAAAGGCAAGCAGTGACGTCTAAGGGCTAAACAAGCATCAGAGGGCAGTGCGAGGAGACAAAGAACAAAATGAAGCAAACCACTTCCACGGAGTCAATTCCAATGCGCAGCGACCCCACGTGACAGCAGAGCTGTCCCTCCCTGTGGGCTTCTGAGATGACCAATCTTTATGGAAACAGACGGCCTCATCTTTCTCGATCAGTGTGGCCGGTGGCTTTGAACTGCTGACTTAGAGGTTGGCAGCCCAACATGTGACCTGCTCTGCCACCAAGGCTCCTGGGTCAAGACGACCAAGCAGAGTACTGTAATGAAACGTGCGAGGCCTGGCCAAAAGGGAGAAAACACTTGGCAAATCTCAAGCTAAACAAACTGAATTTGAACTTGAGCGCTGGGTAGCATAGTGGGTGATGAGTGGGCTACCACAAGATCAGTCCGAAACCATGGAAGAAAGAGGCTTTCTGCGCTGGTAAGGAATAGCAACCTCGGAAACCCACGGGGGCAGTTCTACCCCGACCTGTAGGGTCACGATGAGTCGGCTTCGGCTTGATGGCTGTGAGGGGGGATGGCTTCTGAATTGTGAGAAAACAGATGTCCGTTCTTTAAAGCAGGGGTGGGGACATTTTTGCCGCCCGGGGCCATTTGGATGGATACTTGCAGCATGGTTCTTGGGCCATGCTGGTGAACACTTCCTAAACTCACCCCGAATGTAATGGCTGGAACTGCTGCTCTTGGGGGAGGCCTGGGATGTGAGCTGGTGTTGGGGATTTGAGGGCCTCACACGCACGTTCCCTAACCCTGCTTCCCAGCCGCCTGCTCGTGCTGTCTTTGGTGGAATGAAGGGACCCGCACCCCCGTCCGACTCACCTTTCCTTACTGGAAAAGTCCACTCCCAGCAGGATATTCTCCTCAGTGTCCTGGCGCCCGCTGCTGTACACCACCACCATGTACCGGATGCGGTCCATCCAGGCGCTCTCTAAACGCACGGCCTGGGCAGGAAGGACACCACGGTCACACCAGCTTCTGCGGGTGACCTTTCCCCCGTGGGCTCAGGTGCTAGGGGGCATTCCTGCCGGCAAGAGCCATGTCTCATTTCAACCCCGGGACCAGGGACGGAGCTGGGCTAGTGACCAAATATGAGGCACTCAATGGACAGTCTAATGGAGCCCAATGGAGCCCTGGTGGCAGCGGTCCGTTAACCGTCAGGCCAGCAGTTCAAATCTGCCAGCCACTCCTTGGGAGAGGGATGAGGCTTTCTGCTCCCGTAAAGACTTACAGCCTCGGAAACCCACAGGGCCGTTCCACCCTGCCCTCTAGGGTTGCCATGAATCAGCATGGACTGCACGGCAGTGGGGTTAAGTGAGTTAATCTAGCTCCGGCTAATGGAGAGATCGCCCACATTTCTTCCCACACCTGCCTGGAAGCTGGGCCCCTGGTTTTTCAAACACCAGCAGGGCCACCCATGTGGGCAGGTTTCAACAGAACTTCCAGACTTCGACACCCCAAACGAGCCAAAGAAAACGCTACAGATCCCTACAAAATGGTAACAGAACGTCGCCCCGTTACCAACCACTGTGAGGGTGGCAAGTTTCGTTCTGTTGTGTTCAAGGTGTGGACGCCAGGACCTGGGCTGAGGGAGGCTTAGCACGCTCTGGGCCAGTCCTCTGGGGCACTGAGGAGCAAATCTGGCTCTGGTTTAGGGGGGCAATTGGGGGGAACTGCCCTCTCCCTCCCCCGCTGTTCATGCGCGATTCCCGGGGGAGCTCACCAGTTTGATCCTGTCTTCACAGCGCAGGAGGTTGATCATGACTTGAAGGTGCTGGGGCAGGTCACCTGTTGGACCAACACACCGGGCTGTAAAAGGTGCTCACCCACCGGCTTTCAAGGCAGGAACCCAGGGGAGGCTGTGACGGTGAGGGCCTCGGAGAAAGGCCAGAGACATGGACAACGTCCCAGGTTGTCAGGGAGGCCTCTGGGGGTCTCCAAGAAATGCCACGACTTCCACAAGGTCTCAGGTGGCAAGGGGACGGACCCCACAGCTGGCTGGTTCTGCCTGTGGCTGCCCTGCAGGCCTACAGGGGCTCAAACGGCCCCCCACTGGGGACCATCTTTCCCCAGGAGTCACTGGTGGGCTCTTGCTTTTCAGCTTCCTCTCTGCAAGCTGCCTGGAAGACCCGCCCTGTGATCTTACCGGCCTTTCAGATTTGGTTGCTTTTTGACCCGAACGGATAGTCTGTTTGAGACTTTTTATTACTTTGTCCCCAAACCAAATCCACCAGGAAAAAAGAAAGATCCCCACGCTCTCGGCTGGTGTGCCGCTCCAAAGGCCCTTCAAGAAAACCTCCAAGTGGGAGGTTTCCAAGCACCGGGAGAACTGAGACTATCCCTGGACTGGGTTAGGTTCAAAGGGTCAGCCTGTCACTTGAAATCTGCAGGCCACTGGTACAGCAAGTACAGGACGTTTTTACAGCCAGACAGGTGACTGCCAAAAGGCTCGCTAGCTCCCAGCACCACCTAGAGGGCACACCTTTCCCCCCCCCTCCCCCTCAGCCAGTCACCACAGACTCGGCTGCCACGGTTTCTCTGGCCTGCAGACTCCCCCCTGCTTCCTGACTGCAAACTCCAAAACCCGCTGCCCTTGAGCCGTGACCCTAGAGGGCAGGGCAGAACGGCCCCTGTGGGTTTCTGCGACTATAACTCTTTATGGGAGTAGAAAGCCTCCGCTTTCTCCCAAGGAGCGGCTGGTGGTTTCGAACTGCTGACCTTGCGGTTAGCAGCCCAATGTGGAACCCACTAGGCCACCAGGGGTCCTGGCTGCACTGATGGTAAACTCCCCAGACTCTCTGCCATCAAGTGGACTCCGACTCAGAAGGACCCTCGAGGACATGCTAGAGCCACCCCTGTGGGCTTCTGAAGCTGCAACTCGTCCTGGGATTCGAAGACAGCCTCCTCTTTCTCCCACTGGCGATGAGCAGCTCAGAGCTGAACTGACTGCACCCCAGGGCTCTGCACTGACAGTGAGGGTGGATTCACAGGGTCACCCGCGAGCCTCACCTGCATGCTTGTGGAGGTGCTGAAGGCTCTGCGGGCCTTGAGGGCTGTTCCCCTGCTGTAAGAAGAGGGCCGCTCCTTTCACCATGAAAAAGCTCTCGCTTAAGCTGCGAAGAAGAGCACAACCAGGGGTCAGTTTGGAGTCCGGCCAGCCGGCAGGACGTGCTGCAGAGGGAGAGAGTGGGGATGGGTGGTGGTGGTGGTGGTGGTGGTGGTAGTGGGGGTGCACACATCAGTGGCTTGGAAAAGGCAAATGACACGGAATGGTTTTAACAATCACTCCATATCCTATCCTAGCCTTAACCCTTGCTACACAGCTTGCTGGGGAGCACGCCTGCTGCGGTGCAGTGGTGCTGATGGGGGAACCTGCTGCGGTGCAGTGGTGCTGATGGGGGAACCGCTGATTCCAGTGAACACAGCCCCAACGGTCTTCTTGGCGGTCAACTCAGGAGCAGGGCTTCTCCTGTGCGGTCACTGGGTAGATTCGGACTGTCAGTCTATCAGCGAGCAGCCGAGCGCTCGCTTGTTGGGCCACCGGGGTTCCTGGCCGAAACCAAGCTTCTGCGAAGACCCCCACAGCTCAGTCCAGATTCTCCCAGAGCCCTACTGAGCCTGCCACAGGAAAGCAACTTTGAAAACCTCCTCCGCTCGCTCGGGGATACAGAGGGGTGGGCGGGGCAGATAAGAAGGAGATAATGTCAGGAATCCCAGGAAGGAAAAGTATGTCTGGAGACTGAGTCTGGAAGAATTATGCTTGACATGATTGAACCATGGAATGATATGACATATATATTAATTTCTAGGTTACAGAAAATTAAAACAAACAAACAAACCCAAACACAGAGATCCGGGAGTTAGTTCCGGGCTCGCACTAAACCCTAGTTCCAGCTGAATAACATTCAGTTCTTACATCATGGCCCTGCTGGATGCTCACCTTCATGAAACGATCACTGAAGATCAGGGTGCCACAGCACAGTATGCTGAGGAGAGCTGATGGTGCCTGGCTATCAATTGGAATGGGGTCTTAAAGGCCGGGATTCAAATAGGCAGCCAAGTAAGCGAGGAGTCAACTAAGTCCACACAAAAGAAGCACACCAGCTTGTGTGATCCAAAGGTGACAATCACAAAATTCGAATGTGGTGAAGAGAAAAGCATCGGAGCTAAAATTATGAACACCCAATTTGGGGAAGGCTTTGAAGGACAGTGGGAGCCCCAAACCCGTCTGTAGAGTGTCCAGGCAGCCCAAGCCGCTGGCAGATCTGCTGGAGCCGCAGGCAAGGGTCCCGAAGAGCCTTACTGTCCGGCAGAGACCACTGTCACTTGATGATTCGACATCACATCAGTACCAGCCAGTTGGATTCCCTATAGACAGGACCTGAATCAGCACTGGTGCAAGTGTCTCTCAGTTGTCCTAGGACAGAAACTTCTTCCCTGGATTTTTGACTGTTGATGGGGGCAGGGGGGAAGGGGGTCTTCTCCGCCTTACACATCACTTGTAGTTTTGCCTTATACTAACATGAGCTTATCCTGCACACCTTAGTGCGATTTGTCTTCCACTGTTTTCTGCTGGGTTTCCCAGCTGTGAAGCACAGGAAGAATGGATGTGTCAGGATAATTAATAAGTGATACAAGGTGCTGTACGGAATGTGGGGGGTGGGGGTGGGCGATAAGGAGGAAAAGGGGATTTCTGGAGTAAATAATGCAGGCAGGCGGGGGAGGGAGCACTGGAACTGATAGCGATCACATAACTCATTCTAAAGGCGACTTAGCCATGGGGTGGAGACTGAAGATAGATGTGGTGGTGATTGTACAACATCCCCTGATGTCATGGGACCACTGAACTGTTCCATTGTATGATACGTGAATTATGTGCCCATAAAACGGTTGGGGGAAAAAATCTCCTCTCTCACATGGGGCTTTGTTCCCGACGTGTTCCCCAAGAGCTTTTGTACGGTTTGTTGATTAAACTTTACAAAGTGCTTTGAACTATGCTTGGCATGCAGTTCTTTTTTTCTTTTCTCTTTAGTAATTTATTTTATCTCCGCTGTTGAAAATACATGCCCCCAGACATACACCAGTCTGACAGACTCTCTGCGGGCAGTGCAGGGACACTGGAAGGATTCCTCAAATTGTGCGATGACCCGCACCGTGCTACACTGCATCCTGCCCCTCTCCCACTGGTATGAAGTCCCTGCTCCCCAGATTGCCTTTCTAACCTTCTGCACTGCGGGTGTCGATTCCACACGGTCCCCCCAAAACCTCACTGCCAACGAACTGATTCCGATTCATAGCACCCACTTGCACAGTTTTTAAAAAAGCGCCATAGCCAAGGCCGATGTCCCGTGAAGCTCAAGTGCAGTGTGGGTTAAAGGCTCCAGGTCACAGCCTTGGTTGAAGGGTTAAAGAAGATCTTGGGGCCAAAGTCTGGGATTTCCCGGCCTCCCTGGCACCAGAAAGCCCCTGACTTTTCAAGTTGCTGCTGCCTTCCCCTGATGAAATGCAAAACCAACCAGACAAGCCCACTGCCCTGGAGTGGATTCTGACGCGTGTCCACGCAGGATGGGGCCCTTGTGGGTTTCCGTGGCTGGGAGGCTTTATGGGACCAGACAGCCTCAACTTCTCCCTCGGAGTGGCCGGTGGGTTTGAACAGCAGCTGACTGCTGAAAGCACAGTGCCAACAGGGCACCTTGATGAACAAGATTTTCAGCCACTGTGTGTGCTGATGAAGGCCAGCGCCTGTGATTCAGCAGAGTCAAAGTGGCTGTGTCCAGGGTTCCTGCAGAGTCTGGGGAGGGGGCTCAGGGTCACCCAGTCAGCAGGACAAATCTTTTGCCTTCGTTATTCTAATTGGGAATGGCATCTGTCTTTAACCTATCACATTTTGTAAATGATAATTAAAAAAAAATCTTGCTGTCATGATCTGTCAAGGGGGGGGGGAACATCACTTCAGCTTAAGTTAAAAATGATATAGTCTCAAAAATAAATAAAAGGTTAGCTATTAATGACTACCAACTATTTTAAAGAATACTCTCAACTATGAAAATCAGCCCTAAGCTGGATCAGAAATATCAACAGGGGCTCTTTGCTGAACCAGCTGTGATTATTCTCCTTCTACTGCTGGGCATTCATTTCCCCAGTACTTCATGTTGAGCAAGCATTACCTTTCTCAGAAGACTGCTTTTGACTCTCCGAGAAGATAAAACTTATACTCGACAAGGGCCGAGAGGAGCCCTGGTAGTGGAGTGGTTACATGTTGGGCTGATGATAATCACAAGGTCAGCAGTTTGAAACCACCAGCCTGCTCCAAGCGAGAAAGATGAGGCTTTCTACCAACCAAAAGAGTTAGTCTCAGAAACCCAGGGGGACAGTTCTACCCTGCCCTACAGGGCACCGTGAGTCAGAACTGGCTTGATCGTGGTGAGTTTGTTTTGCTTTGTTTTGGTATAACGGCACGAAGTACAATAACAAACCATGCGTGACTTTTCCTATTTCCGAGAAACCTCACTGTTCAAGTTATCTCAAAAACTCACTGCTGTCAAGTCCATTCCAACTCACAGCGACCCCTACAGGGCAGAGCAGAACTGCCCGGGGCTCCCAAGCTTTATCGGAGCTGACAGCCTCATCTTTCTCCTGCAGAGCAGCTGGCAGTTTCAAACTGCTGACCAGACAGTTCGCAGCGCGATGCGTAAACTGCTGCACCACCAGGGCGCCTGAGTTTAAGCTACAGAAAATTATAAGTCACGATTTCCTTCTTGCGCAACCAACCAAGTCCAATATCAGTGTTCTGAAGGGCAGACTAGAGAGTAGATGAGAAACAGAAAAGCCCACCGGCATGGAGTCAATGCTGACTCACTGTGACCCTGCACCCCAGGGTTTCTGAGGCTGCAAGCCTTTACAGCGGTGGTTCTCAACCTTCCTAAGGCCGCGACCCTTTCATACAGTGCCTCACGTGGTGGTGACCCCCAACCATAACATTATTTCCGTTGCTACTTCATCACTGTCATTCTGCTGTTATGAATCGGGCGACCCCTGTGAAAGGGTCATTCGACCCCCAAAGGGGTCTCGACCCACACGTTGAGAACCGCTGCTTTACAGAACAGACATCTCTTTCGTAGGTTTGATCTCTTTCGTAGGTTTGAACTGCAGGCCTGGCGGTTAGCCATCCAAGGTTTACCCAACCATGCTACCAGGGATCCTTAAGAAATAGCATTCCTTTTTTTAAAAAATCATTTTATTTGGGGCTCATACAACTCTTATCACAATCCATACATATACCAGTTGCATAAAGCACATTTGTACATTCGCTGCCCTCATCATTCTCAAAACATTTGCTCTCCACTTAAGCCCCTGGCATCAGCTCCTCATTTTCCCCCTCCCTCCCTGTTCCTCGCTCCCTCATGAACCCTTGATAATTTATTATTTTGTATTTTGTCATATACTGTCCAACATCTCCATTCACCCACTTTTTTGTTGTCCATCCCCTAGGGAGGAGGTTATATGTAGATCCTTGTAATTGGCTCCCCCTTTCCACCCCACCCTCTAGCACTCCTTCTTTATAATCGAACTTGGACTTGAGCAAATGGATGCCCAGGAAAAACGTAAGCATGTTTCCTGTGATTTGGGGAAAACCAAGCACCATCACGTATGCCCCAGACATCTAAAATTAGTGAGCATTCTAATCCTGGACGTAAAACCAAGCACAACAAAGACTCGGCTAATTCTAGCATTCACTCCAGGAGTTAGGAGAAACCTCTAAAGCAAAACCAAGCTCACTGCCATCCAGTCTATCTGACTCACAGGGACCCCAAGGGACAGAGTAGAACTGCCCCTGTGGGTTTCGGAGGCAGTCACTCCTCGCAGGGGCAGGCAGCCTTGTCTTGCGCCCTCAGAGCACCTGGTGGTTTGGAACTGCTGACCTTGCAGTTAGCGGCCCACCGTGTGATCCACTAGGCCACCAGGGCTCCACAGAGGGAGCCTCTACGTCAGACAAATGAGAGAAACTGGGGTCTCGTACACTGCGGGGCGTCAATCACATCTGTGCAGCTGCCTGGTGGAATTCTCACGGCAGGGAGAGTGACCGTTCCAAGGTGAAATGACACGGCTGGGTCCCACCTCTTATGCAGGTGAGTGACGGACGGGCCACCAACTGGTTTTGTTCATAAGGCTTGACCCCTGCGTTGGACTCCCTCGTCTCGTCTCTCCCACCTAGGATGCCTGCATCCTACAGGGGTTTCATCTTTACACGGAGAAGTTCTCATGGCACAGTGATTACAGTGCTCGGCTTCTTACTGAAAGGCTGGCGAGGCGGCACCCTGCGTGCGTGACGAGGCAGGCCCAGGAAACTGTGGGGCGGGTCTACTCTGTCCTATGGGGTCCCTGTGCGTCGGTGTGGACTAGATGACCGTGGCCTTGGCTTTCTGGTTTGTTCCATCTTGATGACGGAGCCCTGGTGGCGCGTGGTCACGGGTTGGGCTGCTAGCTGCATGGACACCACCAGCTGC
Source organism: Echinops telfairi (assembly GCF_000313985.2). Classification (NCBI taxonomy): domain Eukaryota; kingdom Metazoa; phylum Chordata; class Mammalia; order Afrosoricida; family Tenrecidae; genus Echinops; species Echinops telfairi. The sequence goes on from NW_022111312.1 coordinate 1,324,513, forward strand.
TCTGTGGGAGCAAGAGGAAGCTTTCTACTCCCGTAGAGTTAAGAGTTTCACACACACTCAGGAGCAGTTCTACCTTGTCCTAGACCAGCGGTTCTCAACCTGTGGGTCGTGTCCCCTTTGGGGGTTGAACGACCCTTTCATAGGGGGGGCCTAAGGTCAAATATTCAATGGGCTTGGGAACCGAGACCCTGCTCCTCGATCCATCTCCAGACTGGTCCGCCCACATGCAGATACGCCCTCCTATGAGTACCCGCCCGGCATGAAGACTGTTACCCATGCCACACCGTGCTTCAAGACAACATTTCGTTGATGTGTCATTAGAAATAAATATTTTACATTATAGAATTACTGGCACATATTGTTTTTGTGATGAATGACTACGCTTTAATCATGTTCAATTTGTAGTGATGAAAATATATCTTGCATATCAGCTATTTACATGGTGATTCATAACAGTGGCAAAAATGACAGTTAGGAAGTAGAAACGAAAATAATGTTATGGTTGGGGGGCCACTACCACATGAGGAACTGTATTAAAGGGTCGAGGCACTAGGAAGGTTGGGAACCACTGTCCTACAGGGTCGCGATGAGTCAGCATCGACTCTATGGCAGAGTGGCTGGATTGAATCTTTTGGGGAGCAGATCAGCAGCACCCACCCTCCAGTTAGCAGCTGAAGCCCTGCACCCCAGAGGGGCTCCTCCCGCTCTATCAGTTTCTCGCTGGCCTGCCAGCTCCCATGCTAACAACAACGAGAGACACCAGTAGGACCCTGTCTGGGCAGTCTCGCCCTCCCTCCAGGGGAGTGAGAAGCCAAGGAGCCTGCACACCCTTCAGGCTGTCTCCGCCCCGCAGGTCACAGCTTCACCTCACACCTCGCCCTTCCCATCACCACCCTCCACTCCTGTCACCTTGCACATCCACACAGGCTTGGTCTTCAAAATCCCTGGCTTTACATCGCGTCCTACTTCTACACCAAAGGCCAAAACTAAACTCACTGCTGTCATGCCGACTCCCAGGCAGCCTAGAGGAAGGGCAGGGCAGAACCGCCCGGGTGGGTTTCTGAGACCGCAACTCCCCACGGAAGTAGAAAGCCTCGTCTTTCTCTTGGAGAGGCCGGTGATTTCAAACTGCCGACCTTGCAGTGAGCAGCCCAAGGCTTCACCACGATGCCACCTGATCCCAGGTATGTGCACACCAGGCACTCCAAACATCCACACCATCATAGAAGACAAGAACTGGTGGGTGGAAGCCGCTGAGCAAATCTGTTCCAAACAACACAGAACTCTTTTGTCAGAGACTTTTGTTTGGTTTTTTTAAATGAAGGAGAAGCCACGTCTTACTGACCAGACACCCGATCGCTCTGAAAGCAGCCACCCACCACAGCGGCGCTGGGGGCGACCTCAGCCTTGGGAATTTCAGAGACTGCTTCCGGAGGCTCCCCTCACACTTCCTTCGGGAGAAAGGACACCGTGCCCAAGAGGAGGTGGGATCCTTCCAAGCACAAGGTCCCTGGTGCTTCAGGCGCTGAGAGTGATGGGCGCCAGAGGGGCTGGGGCACTTGGCCTCTAAGAGCCTGCCGGAGCCCTGCAGGGAAGCCCCAAGGCTCAGTTATCATCCTGGCTGTAATATCCGCCTGGGGAGGCGCCTAAGCGGATACACAGGGGAAGGGCGGCCACATAGATGACTCCGGCATGGAGATTCCTGGGGGGGAGGGGAGGTGGTCACAGGGTTTAAGCAAACAAGGGATGCAGAGAATCTGGGTGATGCTGCTTCCCGGCTTCCAGGCTGAGCTGCCTGCAGGCACGGCGCCCCACGTACCCTCTGTGTGGCTGACTCAGACGTGGCTCCCGCCACGGGGACCCTGACTCATCAGCCTGGGTCAAGGCAGTCCTGTAAGGATCTAGCTCAGTGGGCACGCGTCCCCGCACTCTGTCCCATGCGGCAGATCTTAGGGCCTGGGGCAAAGAAACATAAACCACCCTCCCCAAACCCAAACCAAGGACTGTCACCAAGGCAATTCCAACCCTTAGCAACCCCACATGGGGAAGGGGGACAGAACTGCACTGTAGGTTTCCAAGAATGTAACTCTTTATGGGAGTAGAAAGCCTCCTCTTTCCCCTGAGAAGTGGCTGGTGGCTTCAAACTGTTGACCTTGTGGTCCACAGGCTAACAGGTAACTACTAAGCCACCTGGGCTCCTTGGGACTGAGCTACCGAACCCCTAGACCAAACTAACTGCCACCGGGATCTGATGCCGGCTCATGATGACCCTATAGGACAGGACAGGCCTGCCCCTGTAGGTTTCGAGACCACAGCTCATTACAGCAATATAAAGCCTCATCTTTCTCCCATAGAGCATTGGTTGCGGTCTGACCTGCTGGCCATGCAGTCAGCAGCTTAATGCATACCTCACAATCCCACCGAGACTGGAAGGCAGCAAGTTCGAGATTTATGCGTTTAGGTCTACAAGACACACACGTAGCTGGGCTCTGAGCCCTGGCCGCTTGGGGAGGATGACCCAAGATGAAAGGTCCCATAAAGCACGGAAGGCAGTAGGAAACCTCAAGCGGTGCTCAAGACAACAGAACCCAGAACAGAACAGAAACAGGGGGGCGCCCAGAAGACCCACAGACAGAAACCCGAGGTGGCGATACCTACAAACTTGGGCAGGAGTCCTGAGCGGGCTGGAGGAGGAAGCAGGAAGTCAGGGAAATCAAGAAGAGTCTGTGGTGGCTCTGTCCACCTCCTTAACGCCACCGCTAGCTGCTTCTAGCCGGCCCGGAGGCCCCGGCCTTCCGGTCCCTGCAGGAGGGAAGGCAGGGAGCGGTGGGGCGGTGGCAGGGGCTCTGCGGAGAGCAGTGGGGAGCCCCGGCGGCGGCGGGTGTTCCTGGCCAGGAAGCCGAAGGCCCCTGTGGAGCCCTTCTCGTCCCCTGATGTTCTGGCTTGAAAATGTCCCTGTCCCAGCACATCCTGATGAAAGAGGGCCATTCAGAGGGCGCAGAACAGCTGAGCGTCCTCTAGCCACTGGGCTCCCACGGGCTCCACTCCCACAGGCTTCCTTATGGGCTCGGGAGCAGGTCGTGGGGGGAACATGCAACAGAGCGAGGCCAACAACTGCTGGCCAACAGACATCTAGCAACCCCCTAACCACCAGGGCCCCACTGGGCTGCATCCATGTGCGGGACACAGTTTCAATGTCTCCCAAACCACTGACCGTTCACCCAGCGGGGTGTGTGTGTGTGTGTGTGTGTGTGTGTATGCGGCAGCTTGAACAGTGGATGCCATCAGCTGTCCGCCATGTTTGAAACGCTTGGCTGCTCTAGAAATTCTTCGGTCATACTACTAGTTACTCAGGGAGGCAAACCAGACGTCCCGGGTCAAGGGGTGCCACACCAGAGAGGCCGAGGGCTGGGGAAGCCCAGGCTGTGCTAGTAACGCAAGCCCAGGTCCTGAAGGGTCCCCTTCTAAAGCCACTTGGACGGAGCCAGTTGGAAGCTGCCTGTGCCTGTCCTGCTTCGCTCAGCCCAGTTGGGACATCAACTAAGGAATCACCCGCATTGCAAGGGAGGGTAGAATGACCACCCAAGGGATGAAACCCTGCTCACGTGCATGAGAGGGAAGAGAGGGCATCAGAGCGTTCTGGAGCCTTCTATGAGTGCAGGCAGCCCTGAGGAGGCACATGTGGGAGGGTCCTGTCTGGGAGCTTCCCTAGCTCCTAACGAGCCAATGAAACCTCATGGAGCGATTGAATGAGACGTGTACTCCAGTTTCTGTTTGTTGCCAGTTGGAGAAACTTGTAGCTTTGCATCTTTAGAGTGGGCTCGATTCATGCTGATGGAGCCCTGCTGGCGTCGTGTGCTACACGTTAGGCTGCCAACTGCAAGACCGGGGGTTCGAATCCACCAGCTGCTCCGAGGGAGAAAGAGGAGACTTTCTGCTCCTGTGAAGATTTCTGGCTTCTGAAACTCACAGATGCACTCTACCCTGCCCTATCTGGGCACTACGAGTCAGAATTGACTCACTGGTGGTGAGTGAGCTGCTTGCCTATCACTGCCCACACTGCCAACGGCTGGAATTCCGGCCCTATTTGTCCAGAATGGAGTCTGGAGCCCTAATCCGGCCAAAGTTGACAGCAGGGCAGCTGCTGGAAGCCCTGCTCTCAAGCCTTCTTTCTTCCCAACTGCCCACGCACTGGGCACAAGAAAGAATGAGAACGCGCGGGGCCAGGAAGACTCGGCGCCAGTGTTCTCCCACTATCCCCGGGGGCCATCCGAAGGGTTGGGGGGCCCTCTGTCGTCACCTTAGCTGCCACTGCCGTCATTGTGGCCAGGGGGCAGGGCACACTGACCCTTGGCGACAGAGTGGGACTCCGAAGAGGTGCTCATCCTGCGAGCAGCACAGCGAACCCAGAAGCTGTTTGGGGGCTGGTGTCGTGTTACACGCTGGGCTACGGCCCGCATGGTCAGCAGTTTGAAACCACCAGCAGCTCCCCGGGAGAAAGACTGGGCTTTCTATTCTCGTAACAGTTAAGTCTCGGAAACCACACGGGGCCGCTGAGTTAGCACTGGCTGGATGGCTATGAGTTGGGTGTTTTTTTCTCACCCTCAGGAAGACCACGTGCCAAGCACGGTGGCTGGCTCTGCAGGAGGACACTGAGGCAGTCTGCTTCCGTAAAGATGGATGGCCTTGGAAACCCCAGGGCCTGGGGCTAGTTCTACTCCACCCCAGGGGCGCCTAACAGCAGAAACCGCCTTGCTGGCAGTGGGCTTGGTTTTGGCTGACCGGGTGGCAATACCTGGCTGTGCAAGTCCCCCGGCCCTGCCATTCAGCACTTCAGGTCACCCAGGACGGGAGCTGGTCCAGAGCTTGTGAAACAGAATCTCCAGGCGCAGCCGGGGAGCCGTGTTTGTACCAGGCTCCTTCTGTGGTTCTGCACCGAGGTGCGCAGCCTGGGCTCTGTCGTTGGGCGGTGAGATCGATGTTCTGACACCACCTCACAGAGTTCAGTTTAATCGGTCAAATAGCCAAATACCTGCAGCGAGTGGCGTTCTGTGCTACTGTCAGGTCATGGATCAGGGCTACATTAACATGCTTCTGTAAAAAGATGGATGCACGATAAAAAGGGGGTAGATGTGCAAAAGAACTTCAAATTTTCAGAGAGTCCATTCTTTCTGGAGCGCCTGGAGTTGATTGACCCCCTCAGCAGAGGTAGCAGCAGCAGACTGAAAGAGAGAGCTCGGTAGGGACGGGTCTACCTGACAGCCCGGCTCTTGAAGAGTACAGTCTGCCTCTGAGCAGACAGGGCAGTGGTGCAGGATCCATGTCGAGCCAGCTCAGCAGGCACATGGTCATGGCCTATCTGTCAGTGGAGGCCCGCTTGTTGCTCCAGGGCTGAGCAGGTTTCAGCAGAGCTTCCAGCTGGAAACAGACTAGGCAGAAAGGCCTGGCAACCTGCTTTTGAAAACCAGCCAAGTGGAGGTTCTGGGATTAGCGATGGTCCGATCCGAAGCCGGCCTCGGGAGGCTGGTGTTTGGGTCTGCTGTGTGTGGGTAACCCAAGTCGAGGCCAGCCCGCCTCGCACCCCACTGCCTCCCACCCCCCACCGGGCAGCAACCATCAACAGAGAAGACTGAAAGCCTAAGGGCTCAGACAGAGCCAGAGAATTCTTCCCATGATTCTCCCCTCACTTGAACTCTTGTTCCAAAGTCAGAGCTACCGTGGCTGCGCCGGCAACTTGTTCTCCATTCTGAGCCTTGCTCCGGGCACCGTTTTTCAGTGGCTAAGAAAACAAGTCACCCCGAGGACACTCCTGCCCGCCTACCGGCGCTCCCAAAGTGCGGCACAGCACTGAGAACAGAGGAATTCTGGCTCCACAGGGCCCCTGCTGAGGAAAGGCGCTCCTTGCAAACTCTGGTGCTGCCGGGGCATGCCGTTTGGCAAGTAGGCGTGGGCTTGTCTCAGACAGAAGGAATGTCCACAACTATTTCAGAGGGGAAGAGGCATTCTTGAGCCGGCTACGCAGCCTCTCCCGCACGCGAATAACAAGCTTGCCAATGCGGGACTTGTCCCCGTCTGCACACGTGAGTCAGCACGCAAGGGGCTCTGGGAAGCCTGGACAAACTTGACGATCGTTTCCTGGTGGTCCCCTTGGGCACCCAGTCCATGAGGGGAGAGCCAGTGCCACCAGGTTGACCGCCCTTTCTCCGGTTGGGTGGCCGTCCCTTAGTCATGCCCAGTCCCCCACCGTGTGCCCGGCTCCCAGGCTGGGTCCTCCAGCACAGGGCTGGCCTAGAGGATGGGGACCGGGCTGCACTGTCCCGTGTGGTGATCATTAGCCACATGTGCTTAAGGGCTTGTGGGGGCACAGCCACCGGAACTGTCTTGTCACTTTCTTTCACTTGCTTAAAATCCATCATCTAGAGCAGGGGTGTCAAGTTCAATTACAACGCAGGCCATTTGGTACAACAGGCAAGATTCACACGGGCCACATCACATTTACAAATTTTGTCAAAATTTATATTTTGAAGTGAGGATTCAGGAATATGGATAGGACAACTAAAACACTATATAATTGCTTTTAGTTAAACATTTATTTTATTTAATGCATTTATAAAACTAAAATTATTCTTTTTTACTGGAAACTTGTCAGCGCTTTCCTCCTACTAGTTTTCACTTACCTCTTATGTTGTGACCGGGAAATATTACAAAGTAACTAATAAAAAACACAAAATGTTGGACAGCTGACAAGTGTGACACACAATCATAACGGCTTCCCTCTAAAAATGTTAACTAGCGCTGCCACTAGGTATGATTCATAACAGCACAACCCAGAGTGCTCTTTTTAACCTTTCGCTGTTGGGATCTGTTTCCATTACGTGACACTGAGAGTGGCAGACACATCGCGTCCGAACATCGCCGGAACTGAGTCATCGCGTTTATACACGTCCAAGGGCCCCCAGGAAAGGCACCGGGCCATGTGTATACTCGTCTTCAGTAGTTAAAGGGTTAACGAGGGAAGTATGTTTACGGTATTGCCTCCATCTCCCCTAATCACTATTTTCTTCATAACTTTTTCTATTTTCATTTTATTTCAGAGCATCGAGGGCCACAAAAAATTGCCTTGGGGGCCGCATACGGCCCTTGGGCTGCCAGTTTGACACCCCTGATTTACAGCAGTGGTTCTCAACCTTCCTAATGCCTCGACCCTTTAATACAGTTCCTCATGTTGTGGTGACCCCGTATGTGGGCATATGTGCATGTGGGTGGACCTGCCTGGAGACAGAGAGAGGGGCGGTGTCTTGGTTCCTAAGACCCTCAGAAATATGGTCTTAGGCGACCCCTGTGAGAGGGTCGTTCCACCCCAAAGGGGTCACGCCCCACAGGTTGAGAACCGCTGACCTAGAGCATCAGGGCTCGCAACTCATCATGGCTCACAACTGCTGGGTAGAAGGAATGGCTCCAGGAGGACAGGGGGTGGGGTGGGAGGGTGGGTGGGTAGGGGGCGTGCAGCACACCCAGTCCCTCGACCTGGTGGGCACAGAGCTCCCACAGTGCCTAACCACGGTTCTCTTACACCCACTCCCAGCCCAGGACCCTCCAGGGGTCCGTCCCGACTTGGAACACTCTCTCTCCTCCACCTTCATCGACACACGCCTGACCTCAAGGAGCTTGGGACCCCGCCTCATGACACCTCCACGTGTGGGAGGCAGAGCTGTCCCCATGGACTGACGTTCCCCGGGCCTCTGGGTGGATCTGAATTGCTGACCTTCCGGCTAGCAGTTCAGCGCTTAATCATCATCGGCACTGCGCCCAGGGACCCTGTGTAAGATGACCTCTAAGACTCTCTCTTCCACAGTGCACTCCACAAATCTCTGTCCTGCCCTTCACTGGACCCCTCCTGGCCCTCAGACAGCCTGCCAGCCGGGTGGGATCTCTGTCCACGGCCTTGTCCCTCCTTCTGGCCGACAGAGAGCTGCCCGTGTTCTAGCGCTCATCCCTGTTCAGGAGGCGGGTCCAGGACACGATACAGCCCCAAACTCACTGCCATCAAGGCAATGCCGACTCACAGCGATCCTACAGGGCTGCATAGAAGTGCCCCCGTGGGTTTCC
>NW_022111312.1:1335715-1336935 GCF_000313985.2 Echinops telfairi
TGAGCTGCCCACTGGTGGCCCTTCCAGTGGGAGGGGCGCACAGAGCAAGGAGCCACAAAGCCAGGATGTGATTCAGCATCCTGCAGCCGGCAGCACAGGCACCAAGCACGGGTGCTGACTTCACCTTTGAACCCCACAAACACCAGCGAGGGCCCCAGCACCAGCTCTCCCCGCGGGCCTCAGGGCCCAGCTTGAGATGACCGGCTTCTTCAGCCACCACGCGGGGCTTCCTGTGAACACTCAGGGGAGGAGTTCTTCAGAGGACAGGCCTGGCTGCATTTTGCAGACTGGGTGAATCTAGCAGTGGATCCTGTTTCCCTCTTCGCTTTGACTGCTAGGATGCTCCAGGGCAGACGTGTGGCCAAGCTCTGGTAACGGGACCAGCGTGATGCCCAGGCATCCCACTGCCATCAAGTCGATTCCGACTCACAGTCGCCTGATAGGGCAGAGGAGAACTGCCCCTGTGGGCTCCTTAGCAGAAATGCCTCACCTTTCTCCTGAGGAGTAGCTGGTGGATTCAAACTGCTGCCCGTGCAGCTGGCAGTTCATTGAGTACCCAGCATGCTATGGGACAAGGGGTCCTTTGCACTTCCATACAGCAGCTTTTTTCCTTTGCTTTCTCCATGCCCCAGATGCCTAGTTTACAGTTTGATTGTCCTCCAGAAATGTTACCCTCCCTCAAGGATGAGGTACAGGAGACACCTGAACCGGAGGGCAAGGGCTTCTTAGACACAGCATGGATCCAACGCATACGCACTTCCAAAACCAAGCTCATTGCCATCGGGTGCATTTCGACTCAGCGACCCTAGTGGACAGGGTAGAACTGCCCCTGTGGCTTTCTGAGCCCTCAACTCTTTTCAAGAGGAGAAAGCCCCGTCTTTCTCCCTTGGAGCGGGTTTGGAACTGCTGACCTTGCAGTTAGCAGCCCAACGCGTAACCACTGCGCCACCACCAGGCTCCTCAAGACGGACCATGGGGAAAAGAGGCCTGATGGGCTACCTCTGTGAATCAGTCAGAGGAAACTCTGGATCATCACAGTCTGGTCTGCCACTGAGCTGTGGGGCAGCGGGGTGCTGGGCAGCTGCAGAGGCCAGGGACAAGCCATGGCGCTCAGAAGAGCCTCTTAATATCAACACGGCACTGAGCAAGGAGGCCTGGACCTCTGCTCTGCAGTGGGAGGCTGGTCCTGACCCTCCCACCCCACCCATGCATCCACCCGC
>NW_022111312.1:1337467-1354973 GCF_000313985.2 Echinops telfairi
CACACACACACACACACACACACACACACACACACACGGCTTGCTCTTACTACTAGCAGTCTGTCATGAATCTACAGCAAGGGGTCAGAGAAACCGTAGAAACGCAGGACTAGACTGATGGCTCTAAAGATCCACACTCTCGAGTTTGGGAACCACAGCCTAATCCTGTCTTTTTACCCTAGGAGGAAACCGGACCAGAGAGGTGAAGGGACTTGCCTAAAGTCACACAGCAGATGGTACACCCTGGTACAATCCGGCACAAAAGCCAGGTTTCCTGAGTCGCTCCCTGGTGGCTCACTGGGTTAACTGGGCTGCTAACCATCGGATCAGCGGTTCGAGTCCACCAGCCACTCTGTGGGAGAAAGATGAGGCTGCCTGCCCCATTGACACGGACATGCTGGGAAACACTCAGGGATGGTTTCGCCCTGGCCTCTAGGGGCGCTAAGTCGGAATCGACTTGACTGAGGAAGTTTGGTTCTGTTTTTAGATTTGCAATCCCCACACCAAAATCACAGCCACGGAGTTAATGCCAACTCGCAGGGGCCTTTCAGGACAGGGTAGAATGGCCCCTGTGAGGGTCCAGGACTTAACTCTTTAGGGGAGTAGAAAGCCGTAACTTCCTTCCAAGGAGCGGATGGTAGTTTCGAACTGCTGGCCTTTCAGATCAGCTCACTACTTGGAACCTCTCCAACACAGGGCTCCTCCAAACGCCAAAACCCCAGTCATTTGTGTAATGAAATCACACAGTCCATCTTCAGTGAACCTTCATTGTGCGTTTAATTAAATTTCAACCGGATCAACTTAAAATGAACTCTGTTCTCAGTTGTCCTGGGTTTAGAGTGTTTTGTTTAAAGAAAAAAGGGGTCAAGAGTTTCTCCTTGACAACAATGAAGCCAAATTCTGATTTTAATATTAAATATCCCGGGTGGGGGGAGGGAGGGGAAAAATGTGCAAATGATATTGAGGGCTAAAGTGGAGGGCAAATGTTTTGAGATTGATGGGGGCAACAGGTGTACATACGTGCTTGACTCAATGGATGTATGTATGGACTGTGATAAGAATTGTATGAGCCCTCAATAAAATAATTTAAAAAAAAAAGAATAACGAGGGTAACAAATGTACAAATGTGCTTTATAGATTGATATATGTATGGATTGTGATGAGTTGCATGAGCCCCCAATAAAATGACTTTAAAAATATATTAAATGTCCCTTCAATTACATGACCCCACATGGCCAACGCTGAGCCTGAAACAGAGATCAGAGCCTAAGGAGGGGTAGGGGAGGGAATGCCGGGAAAGGGAGACAGGCAGAAAGGAAGTGATCAGAAGGCAGACACATTGTGGGACATGTAACCAAGGTCACAGAGAGCAGATGTGTTGAAAACCTGTTAAGGGGGGACCTCATGAGGCGTAAACGTCTACCTGAAGTGCGAGGTTACATAAAAGATAAACAGATAACATGGCCCAGGCCCAACAACGTAGCCAGAAGAATACCCGGGTTTGGCCGAAGAGGAGCAGCTCACTGGTACAACAGCCCCCCAGGTCTGCAAGTTTACGTTATCGGTAAGGCCCATAGGGAGCACGCCAGGTGCTATGGGGTGGAGAAGAAGAGGGAGGACCAGTCCTCAGGGTGGCTCACAGTCTAGAGGGCAGGGCCAGGGCCCCATGGGATGCCACGTGCAGATGCTACAGGCCCTGCACTCTGAAGGCCCACCCAGCACCTGGTTTTGTGTCCTGTGGTTGCCATCTTGAAATGCTAAGGATTTTTCCAACAATGGTTTACTTGCCCAGGGCTCTGCAAACTATGGGGTTGGTCCTGTCTGTGGTGGACATTCCTGTGGTGCCACAAGTCGAGGACACCAGCCCAAGAAAACACCATGTCCAAACCACACAGGAGGCCTGGGGGCGCTGTCGTGCCGACCGACGCTGGGCGGCTAACAGAGAGGTGGGTGGTTCTAAACTAAGGTGACCAGACGTCCTGTTTTTGGCGGGACAGTCCCGATTTTGAACAATTTTTCCTGCGTCCTGCAGCGTTTTTAAAAAGTCCCAATTTTTGGAAAGAATGCACGACAAGCTAGGGTTTTCGACTGCTATGTGGCTAGCTCACCAGGATATGAGTTTTATCAATGGTGTCCCGCTTTACCAATGATAAAATCTGGTCACCTTATTCTAAACTCAACTCACTATCATTGAGTCAATGCTCACTCATAGCAACCCTATAGGGCCGGGTAACACTATCTGTCAGTTTTTGCCATGGTAACGCTTTACAGGAGTAGAAAGCCTGGTCTTTCTCCCTCAAAGTGGCTGGTGGTTTCAAACTGCTGACCTTTTATATAGTAGCCTAACTCACAATCGCTATGCCACTAAGACCCCACAAAATAGGACAGCACAGCTTCTGGGTTCCATGAAGGAGCCACACCTCAACCCAAGAGGGCTGCTGATATAGCATCCAGTTCATCTAAAGATTTTAACATGAAAGGTGGGTGCAGGGAGACAGCGGACAGTGTAAGACACAAAATAACAACAATATATAGTAACTGATCGTGGAGGGAGTTGAGGGAGGGAGGGGAAAAAAGAGAAGCTGATACCAAGGGCTCAAGTAGAAAGACACTGTTTTGGAAACGTTGATGGCAACATATGTGCAAGTGTGCTTAATACAACAGAATGATGGATTGTCATAAGATCTGTAAGAGCCCCCCAATAAAGGGTGAATTAAAAATGAATAATAGATATAAACAAAATAATTAAAAAAATAAAGATTTCAACATTTAGTAGCACAATAGGTATTTTCATGTGAAAAATGATTAAACGAGAGAGAAAGAAAAAACCGCCCAGAAGGGCAGAGACGAACTCTGGGGCAGCATCAAAAGAAGGGGCATTGAATGATGATGGGGGCCACTTGCCACCTGCCCGCCTCACCTGGATGGGTGACAGGGCAGCAGACCCAACCACCAGCCACTTCAGGGGGCTGCAGGGAGAACTGGTGTCCCCGGAGCTGCAGCTGCAGACGGCGAGGGGAAGGGGGTGAGGGGGAAAGAAACCCTGGTGCACACCTGTAGCCACGAGCATCCGGATAGATGAAAACTGAATGCCATGTCCACGGACTGCTCATGCACCCGACTTAGAGATGCTGGGCAGGGGTGAAAAAGAATGTAACAAAACAAAACAATCCTCTTTGCTCCTAGGCCACCCCCTGGGGAGAACAGGGCCCTATCATCTCTCCAGTGCTGGGCCTGGCACACACAACCACATCGCCATGCCAGGCTGGGGCGGCTCCCAGGATGGCAAGGGAGCCAGGAGTGGCTGCCAGCGGGGCCATCTGCTCAGCAGTTCCCACAGGCTGAGCAGCCAGGCTTCCAACAGGGGCGTGGATGCGGGAAGCAGGGCTCTCCCGCTCCCTGTTCAGCATCATCGCCCTTGTTCTGGGCGTGAGGGGGCCTGTCCTGCAGGCATTTCCCAGAAGGCCTCAGGAGAAACGGCTGGGATCCCAACAGGGAGTCAGTTCAGCATGCCTTCTCATTGGCTCCTGTGGGAACATCCATCACTGGGTCATGTCTGCCGGCGGCTCCAAGTCTTGGGGTCCCCGTGGGGTGCTCTCTTGGACTCAGGACCCCCACGACACAGTGGGGAATGACCCCCCGCAGTCTCTTTGAGGCAGTGCACAGCCAGCCCCTCATGTGCCTGCCTGCCTGCCTGCAGCAGGGAGTCTGACACAAACTCCCACCAGTGGTGGCAGCAGAGATCCCCCTCTGACAGGTGAGAAAACCCGAGGCACTCAGGGGTGCTGTAGTGATGTGTGCACTGCTATTTGGATGCCTCATTTTCCAAAACCTGATGCTGTCCAGTCGGCCCGACCCACGGCGACTCCAGGGGCACAGACTGCAACTGCTCCAGAGGGTTTTCAAAGGCTGTGCCCTCTCGGAGGTGGCAGATCACCAGGTCTTTGACCCAAGGTGTCCGAGTGGGTTTGAACCACTGACCATAGGTTTAGCAGTCAACTGCGTAACGGTTGGCGCTACCCCAGGGACGCCTCTATTCCTCACACAAGTGCGCTCTTTACTCCAGAGCAGTGCTACCCAATGAGCCCTGGTAGTGCAGTGATTACACAGTGGGCTGCTAATCACAAAGTCAGTAGTTCAAATCCCCCTGGTGCTCCTTGGGAGAAAGATGAGGCTTTCTACTCTCCTAAAGAGTTAGTCTCAAAAAAAAAAAAAAAGAATTACAGGGTGGAAAACCCACTGGGGCAGTTGTACCCGTGTCTGAATCGGAATGAACTTGGGGCAGTGAGCACGGTTTTTGGGGTTCAGTAGTTCAAAGTGCGCGACAGCACCCCCTGGGGATGCTGAACCGACCCAGGAAGCTGCAAAAGCGGGTAACTCCATTTTATCATGAATGATGGGCTACAGTACAAACGTTTGTCATCACCGGGGTGGGTGGCGTGCTGAGTAATTTTGTTCTCTGCAAAGAGGGCTGTCAGCCAAGGGCAATGAGGAACCAACCTGTGCTGAGAGCGCTCCAAACCAAACTCACTGCCACTGCGTGGATTCTGACTCATGGCGACCCTCTAGGGCAGAGCAGAACTGCCCCTGTGTCGGTCTTCACAGGAGCAGACAGCCGCCTCTTTCTCCGATGGCGTGGCTGGTGGGTTCAAACTGCCGACCTTGCCCGCTGTTAGCAGCCCAGCACTGACCCACTAGACCTCCAGGGTTCCAGGTGACACAGGTGGCTTGTCGTTAAGGCCCTGCCATGAAGGGGAGCGGCTTCAGCTTGGGATGAGCAGAAGCACACCTGCCCGGGGACAGCAGACAGGTGTCGTACCACCTGCCCCAGAGAGAAGCACGCTGGATTACTCGTGTTCTCTGAGGGGAGAACCAGCCGGGCTCGGGTGGGAGCTAGTGCTTAGCTGACCAGGAGGGTCTCTCAGAAAAAGGAACTGGCCCCTGGAAGAAGTCATGGACATGGAGTATGAAGCCGGGGGCCAGGGAGGTTGAAAAGCAGAAGTTAGGAGGGGAGACACCAGCCTTGTAAGGTGAAGGCAGAATATGGAGGCAGTCCGGGGGAGGTAAACTGAGGTCAGGGCACAGGGGAAGGGGAAGCGCGGTGGCGGGAGCGGTCGGGAAGGGGGGCAGGTGTGAGGGTGACGAACAGTATCTTTCTGGGACAGCCAAGAAGAGGGCAGGCGAGTGAGTGGCCAGGAAGAGCCAGTCCTTGTGACTCAGCAAAGTCCGACCTGCTTCGGGTGAGTCAAAGATGACTCCTGAGTATCAGGAACAATGAAACCATTAATTATCGGCAGAAGGGGGTGGGGGCAAAGAGGAGCGTGGAGTCCCCTGCCCCCTCCACTTCTCCTCCCTCCCAGTAGTCCTGGGTGGTGCAAATGGCCACGCACAAAGCCACTAGCTGAAAGGCTGGTGGCTCGAACCCACCCAAAGGGACCACGGAAGAAAGGCCTGGCTGTGTGCCTCCTGCAGCTCTACTGTGGGGCTGCAATCAGGACCGTGACCACGGCCACAAAAGGAGCAGCCCTCCCTGAGTCACCACACCAGCTACCTTTGGGGTCCACTGACGGACGAGAACACACCTCCCCTCTCCCCTACGGGGACTGGGGAGCCGCGATTCTGCCAAGGGTCAAATGGATGTTGGTAAAGTGGTGTGAGGGCCATCTACAGTGATCAACCTAAAACGTAGCCCGCTCTAAAGTTTGGGCAAACACGCTATGAACTCGCCCTCTGGTGTGATGGCTGCAACGGCTTCTCTTCGGCAAGCTCTGTGCTGGTGGCTGGTACTGAGGACCTCCTGGGCCTCAGATGGCTGGCTGTTCCCCACCACTGCCCTAAACTGACTATGCGCTCTTCCATTCAACCAACTCGCCACCAGGAGAGACGTAAAGCAAAACGCAAACACAACCACGTGCTAGTGAGTCAATTCTGACTCACAGAAACTCTACAGAACAGGGCAAAACTGGCCCTGTGGGTTTCTGAGACCATAACTCTTTGTGGGAGTAGAAAGCCTTGTCTTCCTCCCATGGAGCAGCTGGTGGTTTCGAACTGCTGACTTTGCAGTTAGTGGCCTAACACATCACCACTACACCACCAGGGAGAAGTGTGCAGGCCTGAAAACGCAAATGAGCCCCCCAGTGTGAATGAGGCGTGGTTAGAACTTGCACCAGGACTCGGGAGCTTTCCTGGTTTGCCCAGAAAGCTTAGAAAGTAGGCTGGTGCCTTCTCTTTAGAGTCCTTGGCTGCCAATGGAAAGGTAGAAGGTTCAAGTCTATTCAGAGGTAGCTCAGATGCAAGGCCTGGCTTTCTACTTAAAAAAGAAAATGATCAGGTATTGAACATTCTCTGGGGCACAATTCAGAGGCATTCAGTTTCCTGGCCTTTTACTTAAGGATGTAGTCCCAGTGGTGTAGTGCTATGTGTTGTGCTGCTAATTTCAAGGCTGGCAGTTCAAAGCCACCAGCAGCTTCACTGGGGGAAAGGAGAGGCTTCACCTATAATCCAGTTAGTTCCACTCTGCCCTACGGGGTCACTACGAGTCGAGTCGGGATGGCCTCAACAGCAGTGAGCCGGAAGAGAGTAACACCAAACATATGTTCTCTGCCCCAAAGACAGTGTAAGCCAGGGCGTTAGGTGCTGCTTCTGGCCAAGAAGCCTGAACAAAAAGGATGCTGGGGCCACAGGGCGGCTGAGATGCCCGTCCCGGACGAGGCTGGGGAAGCTAGGGAAGGCAGAGAACTTCAGGCTGTAGTCAGCAACTCTCATTTCCTGTTCCTCTCCTCCTCCACCTTTTCCTCTCTACTTCCTCCTTTTTCACATCCTGGCTTGGTGGGCTTCTGCCCCTCTGCTCCCCAGCTGAGAGTCCGGTCAGTTACTCGGCCCACGACTGCCCCCACAGGGAAGTCGGGCTGTCTGCATGCAGCCTGCAGGGCGCAGGAAGCCCCAAAGTCCAGGGTCAAAGAGCAAAGTCTTGGTCTCAAAGTCCAGGGTCAAAGAGCAAAGTCTTGGTCTCACTGGGTCTTCCTCTTGAGCAGTGGTTCTCCACCTTCCTAATGCCGTGACTCTTTCATACAGTTTCTCATGTGGTGGTCACCCCTCAATCATACATTATTTTCATTGCTACTTCATCACTGTAATCTGGTGACCCCTGTGAAAGGGTCGTTCGACACCCCCCAAAGGGGTTGAGACCCACAGGTTGAGAACCACCGCTCTTGGAGGTGTTAACCCACAGGGACCCAGCAACTCAATCTCGAGATGTCACTCTGATGCTCACAGGCTGGTATGTCCCTACTCACATCCGCTTAGCAAAGAGCACACACGGGGACTCGGCAAAGAAAGGATAAGAACCGTCCCCCCTCATGTCTGCACTTTCCGGCCCTTGGGAATGAAAGAGTGGTCATGGCAGCCCCATTTCTGAATGCCTGCTTCCTCTCCCGACGGTCGGGGCTTCCTCTCCCTCACCAGACGGGACAGACCATCAGTTTGGGGAAGGGACAATATCCCCGTGGCTCTGTGGACCGTTTTACACTAGGGCAGGCAGCTGCAGAGGGGCACAGAGACCTGCTGAACCTTTAGTCAAGCACCAAAGCCCAAAGGGAAAGCCAGTCCAAACAAGTCGCCCTTTCTGGTCAAATGTAACTCATGGCCGCCCCAGCGCAGAGCCGGGCTGTGCCCCATGGGGTGTCCAGGCTGGGACCTTTCCAGACACAGACTGCCAGGCCTTTCTTCTACAGCACCCTTGGCAGTTAAGTGCATTTTAAATGCTCAGTGGCTCTTTGACAACTCGGGGCGGGGGGTGGAGGGGGAGAGGGGCCAGGGAGGCTGTTGGCATTTAGGAGGGCTGGTGGTATAGTGGTTCTGTGTTTGGCTGCTAACCACAGAGTCAGTAGTTTGAAATCAGCAGCCACTCCATGGGGAAAAATAGCAGGCTTTCTAGTCTTGTAAAGAGTTACAGTCTTGGAAACCCACAGGGGCAGTTCTGCCCTGTCCTATAGGGCCACCATGAGTCAGAATCAACTTGATGGCAGTGTTTGTTTTCTGGTTTGGTATCTATTAATGAGGAATGCAACTGAGGACTTCAGCTTCAGGAATGAAATAAAAAGCAAGCAGAGCTACAGAAGCCTCACGAGCGCACACGCGGAAAACAAAGGAACACAACGCCTTGAACTGAGCAACTCGAGGGGGCTGCGTGTCCGTTTCAAATCAGCTATGTGCTTAACCACAAAAGGAATGGCGTATCACAGGCAGGATCAGACAGTGAAGGCTTGGGGGGGGGGGACGGACAGGGGGACACACGACCCACTGCCCTCCAGTCAATTCTGCCTCCCAGTGACCCTACAGGAAAGGGACACTGTCCCCGGGGGCTTCCAAATGGAACTCTTTACACAAGCAGACGGCCACAGCTTTCTTCCACAGCGGCTGGTGGGTTGGAACCGCCAACCTTTTGCTTGGCAGCTGAGCACTTCACCATGGTGCTGCCAGAGTTCCTTCGCGAAGAGCTACTTATGCTCCGTTTATAAACATTAATCGGAGCCACTGAACGCCCCGTTGCAAAACAGTAAAACAGTTACATGGCAAACAGTGTGTGATGCGTTTTACTGCAAACATGCATGGCGGTCTCTCCAGAAGGACAGATGTGGTAAGACACGACGGTTATAAAAGGGGGGAAAAATCAACCTAAAGGTTCTTATACCACGAGGAACAGACTTTGGTGGTTACCGGAAGGGGGAAGGGGAAACGACAGACTAGAGCATAGGTGCCCAAACTTACTTGACCTGCCCCCCCTTTTCGGGGGAAAAAGTCTCAGTGCCCCCCTGGCAATTAAAAAAACTTCTGTGCTACTGCCCACCCTCTAGGACTGCTGTTTTCAACCTGTGGGTCTCGACCCCTTTGGGTGGAATGTCCCTTTCCCTTTCACAGGGGTCACCCGATTCATCACAGTAGCAAACTGGCAGTGATGAGGTAGCAACGAAAATAATTTTATTGGGGGGGGGCACCACCACACGAGGAACTGTATGAAAGGGCTGCGGCATGAGGAAGGTTGAGAACCAGTCCTGGCACAAAGTCTAGGTATCTGCCCCTTCCACCAGGGGGCGGCCGCCCACTTTGGTAAATACCGGGCTATAGGCTAGACAGGTGTTAACTTAGGGGAAGGGCAAGACAAGCTCCAACCAGAGGGAGTGGGGGGCAAGGTGAGGCATATGGGAGGCTAGGGCAAAGCAAGCTACCGGGAGGTTGGATAAGTTGTTGACGTGGTTGAATACAGAAATGGTGATGTGAAATGCAAAACCCGTCTAATTCACGATAACAACTTTTAAAAAATTCATGACAGCCATTCAAAAGGTTTGATGAGAACCAGGGAGGACAGATTTGGGAAAGGGGATGAGGAAGGCTGCACCAACTGAAGAAGGTCATCATTGTTGCTGCAAACGGTTGAACTGAGGCTACGTCCTGCTGCGTGCTATTACCTACCCGCACCCCCACCAAGGGCTTAAAAGAAATCTAAGAGGTAGAAGGACACTTGGGGAAAACGTATACTACCAGGGTGGTAGCACCCGGGGCAGTTATTTCCCTGCTTTTCCAAACAGCCTGTAATGTTATAAAAGCTTGCTTCCAGTGGAACAGACGGGTGGAGTCTCCACGCAAGGCTCAATCAGGGGCCGGTTCTTACCTACCTGCGAGGGAGTGAGGTGGGAGGGCAGACATGCTCCAGTCGGCTTACCTGAGGTTTAACTTCCGATCGTCGTCGCTGCCAACCTCCAGCTACCAAGAAACAAAGAGCAAGTCAGCCATCAGACACGCGGTTATCAACAGCCCCGGTCGCAGTCTGCTCTGGCTGCCCGGGCAGGAGATTCATGTCCAGGAAACTGGGTGGCTTGAACCAACCACGTCCTCCCCTTGCCAGTCCCACACAGAGCAACGCCCAGGAAGCAAGTCGCAGGTTTCCCCACGTTGACCCCCGTGCTGGCCGCTGTGCTGGCCACGGATTCCTGTGACGGCACATTTCCTCTCTGACACTCTGACTCAGGCTCTCCCAGCCCCCGGTGTCAACTTTTTAGACTGGCGCTGTTTGCTTCTGTCTTTGGTCAGAGCGGAGGGATGTCTCCTGCAAGCCGGTCAGGAGCTAAGGGTTCATCCATCACCAAGTCCCCAACACACGGCTTTTAAGAAAGGCAGGTAAGCCTCGAACCATAGCAGGGGGGCCAGGGCCCGAACGCCTGCCTGTGCATCACAGCTGCTGAGATGAGAGTAGACGTCAATGTCTCAGCCCGGGCTTCAAGGGTTTCGGGGCGATTTGCTTGATTTATAGATAAACCACAGGGACCTAACACCAAACGCACTGCCACCCTTATGGGGCAGAGTAGAACTTCCCTTGTGGGTTTCCGAGACGGTGACTCTTTACGGGAGTAGACAGCCTCATCTTTCTCCCCATGAAGCGGATGGTGGTTTTGAGCTGCTGACCTTGTGGCTAGCAGCCTTCTGTGTAACGACTACACCACCAGGGGTCCACACTGAAAGGGAGGGATGCTTCATAGTTTCTGAACGCTACGAGGCCAAGGGGATTAGAGCCCCAACGTAACTGCGACTTTAACTCCTATAGTGATTTCCCCCCCTTCCTTTAAGAGAGAAAACTGAAATGAGAACACACACACACACACACACAGGCATATACACACATGCTCCACCCATGGCCCTCCCACCCCAGTAACTGACCACTGGGCTGCGCCACGTTGTTTGTTACACAGACACGGTCACTCAACGGGATAGAGAAACCTGGGAATTGGTGACGGCTGGGAGAGGTACAAAGTCGAGCAAGGGCAGAAATGAGACAGAAGCTACCGGGGACCAGAAAATGGGCCATTTCGACAGAGGTAGCCAGGGAGCCCTCAGGTTTATGCAGATGTCCTCTGTTTAGGAGTCCCAGGGTGGCACAGACAGGTAAGCCCTCGACGACCAGCCCAGAGGTTGGCAGTTCAAGCCCACTCAGAGGAATTTCAAAAGATAGCCTGGAGATCTGATTCCTTTGCGGTAGGGTCCTGCTGGACGGCTGGGGTCCTTACAGCACCATGCAGCTGCAGAGGGCTGGTGGCTAATGCTGCCCACTCTCCTTATCTGCAAGAGCCCTGGTGGCACAGTGATTAAAGTGCTCAGCAGCTGACAGGACCCATCATTTGCTGAGCAGGAGAAAGATGAGGCTGTCTGCTTCCTCGGATGATGACCTCGGAGACCCACAGGGGGCCATGCTATACTCTGTCCGGGAGGGTCGGAACGGGTCGGATTCAACCCGCTGGCACGTGGGCTAGGAGTCCACCCTAGAGAACTGAAAAACCAAACTCCCTGCACTGAGTCTGTTCTGACTCACAGCAACCCTACAGGGCAGGGTGGATCGCCCCCGTGGGTTTCCAGGGCAGGAACCCCTTCTACAGAGCGGCTGGTGTTCCAAACGGCTGGCCTCCGGTGTGTCATCCAGGATGCCGCTGGGGTTCTTTCCACTCAGACGGGGAAAGGAAAACTGGGAATGTGCTTCTAACTACAGGGTCACGGGCTGGGGGGGTGGGGGTGAAGCACAAACAAAACAACGCATATAACCGCTAGCAGCTCACGAGAGTCAGCTACCCATCAGGACACGCTTGCCTCTCAGGGGAGTCTGGGCAATGGCTGGCGACACCTCAGGGGTAAGGGGAGCTGCCACTGGCACAGAGTAGCAAATGGCCAGGACAGCCGCTGCCGAGAGAGAACTTTCTGGAAGCCAGTGTCAGTCGTGCTGAAGCGGAGACACTCTGGTCCAACCCCCAGCAGTGACTGGAAAACTGCCCATGAAAATCAGCCCCTGACAGGCCAGTAACGTCATGCTCCACTCCTGGGCCTGACGGCTATGTGCCTGCGGTGCTCTGAGGCGGCTGGGGGGCTGAGCCGTAAAGTGACCTCAGTGAGGTCATGAAAGACGGGAGGAAACAGGACGAGGAAAGCATCGCTTTACCCTTGGGGCGACTTCCCTGTGTTTCCCATGTTCCCCCGTGCCACGTACTTCAGATGAGCTGAGACAGATGGGCACCTGACCAAGATCAGATCAGAGGCGGAGCCGGCCTGGGACCTGGGTCTCCTGACTCCCCACACAGGGTCCTTCCATCCTGCCTCACTTCCAGCCTCAGCCCATCTGGGAGGAAGCGCCCTTTTCCCGGAACAACCCAACCCGCCCTCACTGTCTGTGCTCCTGAGGCTGATCATGTCCTGAAGTCCGGTCAGTTTAATTCTCTAGTTAGCATGTCCCTGGCACTTAGGAGGAGGCCTGGTGGCACGGTGCTTTCAGTGCTCAGCTGTCAACCAAAAGGTTGGCACTTTAAAGCCGAAAAAGAGGTGCTCGTCAGCCCCTGTGGTGGTGGCTTAGAAGACCTGGGAGGCCTGTGGGACCGTGAATCAGTTTTGTTTTTGCTTTTGAGAGAAGTAAGCCTTTATTTCTTTGTTTCACAAATCAAGCTGGCTGCTTTCGTTGCTTTTCCAGTGATTCGTCACAGACCAAAGGGCGTGTCTTTGTCCGACTCCTCCTCGGCTTTCTGCCTGGCCAGGGCCAAAGTAGCCATAGTGGTAGCAGCAGCCACAAATGCAGATGGACTGGCCAAGAGGACCGTGACCTTCTCGGTCAGTGGAAGGTGTCCTCAGTCTCCACAGACAGAGCCAAGACCCACTTGCACCCATTGATGCGTGAATGGGGCGTGGAAGCAACAGCCGGTTGGTAGTTATATAATTTCATGTCAACTTGAAGTGTAGGGGTGGAGTCCAGTCTGATTGGTCACAGCCTGATGATGCCTCCCTGTGAGGGTGACCTCCTAAGGAGGGTCCTGGGAACCTCCCTCTGCCTCGGCTTCACCTTCCTGCTGGCAAGCTACGCAGAGACCTGCTGGAAACCTGCATGACCCCCCCCTGGAGATGCGTCCACTGCCAGTGGATCCACAAGACTTTGTACCCACCGGCCTGTGATCTTCCTGCATTTTGCATCATTGCTTGTGGCTGCATGTGTCTGAAGAGATTTATGGACTAGTATCAGACTTATGGACTTGATTCGGAGTGGGCTGGGATGTGTTCTTGATATCCAATTACTCCTTGATATAAAGCTCTTTCTTACACATATATGAGGTCAAGGAATCTATTTCTCTAGTCACCCCGGCCTAACACAGGACAGTCGGATCATCAATCTGCAGGAACACACTGGCAACATCGTGGACACCCTACAGGAAGCAGGAGGGCAGCGCTTCCTCTGTGGTGAATCACTTTTAAACACACTTTCTTGTTCAGGTCTTGTTGCACCCACCAAATGACTTGGTAAAGCTATGCAAATAGGACACATGGCACCCTTCTGGGGAGGGGCTATGCAAACAAGGTATATGGACTCCAACAAGGGGATTGGTTGGTTTTGCCATCCCATCAGGCTTAAAATAAGTCCTTCTGGAGACCTCACTACCATCAAGAAGAAGAAATGGAAACAAGAATATCCTTTGAACCCAGGATCCTTGTGCTGAGAACCTCCTAGACCTAGGACATGAAGAGGTAGACCTATTAACACCTGAGACAGCACAAAATCTTGAGAACCGGTGGCAGCCGTGGCAAGAGACCAGTATGAGGCAGTGGGTTTCTGGCCCAAGGAACAAGGCAGTTTCAAGGTGTGTACCGGTCCAGAGTGAGAGAGCCAAGCGTCTCCAGGAAAGAGGCTTTCGACAGAGCTGCGGGGCTTTGTAACACTTGCCTGAGCAGGTGAGAGGCTAGGCTGAGGGACCAATGAGAGGCTTGCCAGGGGCACCGCTGAGAAAAGGCTGTCTTGATCAAGGAACGGTCTCTCCAGTCGTTCCTGATCCTGAATAGTAACCTGCTATTTCCCTTATAAAAACACCAAACTCCTTGCCACGGAGACCATGCTGACTCATAGCAACCCCCTTAGGGATTTCCAAGACTGCAACTGTTAATGGGCGTAGAAAGCCCAGTCTGTCTCCCGAGGTGCAGCTGGTGGTTTCGAACCGCTGCCCAGGCAGATGGCAGCCCAACATGTAGCCACTCCACCCTAACAGACGTTCGCCTTGTGAACCTGGCTGTGTATGGACCCCAGCAGAGAAGGAGAGCGTGCCGTGGGACGGATGGCTACTGTCAGAACTGATGAGAAGGCGAGAGAGGGGAGGGACGCCTGACCTCCACCTCACAGAGCTCAGCCGGGAGCTGATGTTGGTGGCAACGTTCTCTCCCTAGTGAAGCAACAGGGCCGCTGAGGGCAGCCTGCCGTTCTCACAGGGCAGTTCTACCCTGTCCTGCAGGCACCGCTCCGAGTCGGGCACTTAGTCAAAACCGTGCTTTGGTTTGGAAAGCGAGCAGTGGTGATGGTGACATAGCCTGGGAAACGGCATTCCTGTCGCAGAACTGTTCGCGTCTATGCGCTTGAATTGGCGACTGCTGGGGTACACGGTTCACCAAAATTTTTGGAAATCTGAAAAATGCTTTTTGTAATAATCACTAAAGAAGAATCCGATGCAGCTCCAATGTCCAACAAAACACTCTACTTCCAAACGGTGGGAAGTATTGTTGGCGGCCATCAGACCAACTCCAAGTCACCCGCTCCATGCCCTTTCAGAAGCGGACCGCCAGGTCTTTCTTCAGCGTCACTGTCGGGTAGGTTCAAACCACCAAACCTCTTGGGATCAGTAGCAAAGAGCAAACTGTTTCCATGCCACGGGGGACACAAACCTTGAAAACATGATGCTAAGCGAAAGAAGGCAGACCCATTTTACAAAAGGCTGCCTATTGCATGACTCCAGGGAGCCCTGGTGGTGGTGTGGTTACACACTGGCCCATTAACCACCAGGTCAGCAGTTTGAAACCACTAGCCACTCCACAGAACAA
The DNA here is from genome assembly GCF_000313985.2 of Echinops telfairi. Lineage (NCBI taxonomy): Eukaryota > Metazoa > Chordata > Mammalia > Afrosoricida > Tenrecidae > Echinops > Echinops telfairi. Next base: position 1,352,351 of record NW_022111312.1, read on the forward strand.
AGAAAGATGAAGCTTTCTGGTCCCATGGAGTCACCGTCTTGGAAACCCACAGGGACAGTTCTACCCTGTCCTACAGGGTTGCTGTGAGGCAATATTGACTTAAGGACAGTGAGTTGGAGGGATTTCTTTTTAATTGTACGATTCTAGTTATATGGAAGGTCCAGAATTGATAGTAGCTCCATCGAGACAGAAAGCAGGTTAGTGGTTCTGAGGAGCCCTGGTGACGTAGTAGTTTCCACATTGGGCTGCTAACTGCAAGGTCAGCAGTTCAAAGCCACCTGATGTCCCTGGGGAGAAAGATGAGGCTTTCTGCTCCCGTCAAGACTGACAGCCTCAGAAGCCCACAGGGGCCCTATGAGTCAGAATCGACTGGGTGGTTGGTTTGGAAAGCTTGGCCAAGGAACAGGGAAAGTGGGGAGCCTGGAGGGAGGCAAGGGGTGATGGCTAAGGGGTACAGGGTTCTCAGAGAGTGGCAATGGCAGCACGCCCTCCTAGATACTGTGCACACCCGGGTACACTTTCCCCGGGAGCTGTGACTTTTATGGCAAGTACATGACAGTTAAGAACTTATACTAAACACACTTCCTAAAGATGGGTCTGTGGCAGGGACACAGCAGCTGTGACGAGCGCAAGGGGAGTGACGCAGTGGTTGAAGCCCTCGGCTGCTAACCAAGAAGCTGGTGGTTAGAAGCCCAGCTGTCCTGTTGGAGGAAGATGTGGTAGTCTGGCTTCTGTGGAGACGACAGCCATTTGGGGGGATGGGGTGCAGTTCGCCTCTGTCCTGCTGGGTGGCTCTGAGTCAGGAGTGACGGGTTTGGTTTGGCTTTGCTCTGAAGTGAAAGCAAGCATGGGGACTTGCGAGCAGAAAGCCCTGGGCTGGGATGCTCTCTGGACCGTCCTGGCCGGCGTCCGCATCCTTCAGCACCTCACAGCCTTGTGCCAAGAGCAGGAGGCTCTGCCCATGGAGGGCTCTGTCAACCGCTAGACGGCAGTCAGAGCACCGGGGGAAGAACAGCCCAATAGACGTCACCGCTGTGGGGAGGCAAGAAGTTACTGCCACCCAAGTTCTCAGTTGCAGGCAACTGGCCCCCGGGGGACAGGAACTCTTCGGACCTTCTGTTTCTAGACCAGATCCCTTGTTCAAAGGAGAGGAGGGGGCTGCGGAGTCCCAGCCACTCTGCAAACACATTCCTGCCAGTCTCAGGCAAAATGAGGCCAGCACACAGCGGCCGGGCAGCCAAGCCTGCTCACTCATTCTGTCTCTTGTCGCTCTCACTCACACACACAACCTCCCATGTTTTCGTCAGCCTCCCCGCTCCCTCCCACAGGAAGAGGGCCTGAGCAGGCCTCCATGTTGTGGGGACAACTTCTTGGGCCTTTGCGGCTCCTCCTCCAGCTGGGTCCCCAGCCCCTCTCTCAGCTGTCCCCAGCACAGGCAACGCACTCAGGTGGGCCCTGGGTTCCGACTTGGGGCTAGAACATTGCAGAATTATTGGGGGTCCCCAAGTTGATCCCAAAGCACGGGAACCCCGTGTGATGGAGCGGGGCTGCCCCTGGGGCTTTCTGGACGGTTATCTTGACAACCACAGGGAGCCAGGTTATGCTCCCACAGAGCAGCAAGGGGATTCGAACCGCCAACCTTTCAGGGAGCAGCGAGCGCCACCAAGGCTCCTTAGAAAAACAAACTCACAAATCGAGTCCAACTTACAGTGACCCCCCTCTTCTTCTGACTGCCACTGTGTCCATTCTGACTCACAGCGACCCTAGGGGGCAGGGTAGACCTGTCCCTGTGGATTCCTGAGACGGTGACTCTCGCAGGAGCAAAAAGCCTCACCTTTCTCCCACAGAGCACCTGGTGGTTTCAAACCGCTGACATTGAGGTCAGCAACCCAACAGGTAAACACGACCAAGGCATGCCACACACACCAGGAGCAACAGCTGGGTTGTTGACTCCACTCATGACCACCCCACAGGAGCCTCTAGGTGGATTCGAACCCCTAACCTTGAAGTGAGCAGTTGAGTGCTAACTGTACCACCCAGGGGCTCCCCTGGCTAACTCACTGCCATCATTCCATTCTGACTGCCACTGACCCTATCGGACAGTTCCCAGAAAGACAGCAACTCTTTATGGGGTAGAAAGCCTCTATGTCTTTCTCCCCATGGGTAGACAGACCCATAGAAACGCAATGCCGGGCAAAGAACGGGATACAATACAGCTCAGGGATGCGCTCTTGGTCCCCAAATGTCCCCAAGCAACACCCCGGGGAAACCCAGGAATCGGTCACAGCCACAAGGCTAGATGGGCATAACGCATCCAGCTAAGTATTGCAAACCCCAGACTCGGAGACACACAGTCACACGGAGTCCACAGCACACTGTCACCCAGCTCATCTGCACCCTCACATAGACACACGCACAGCCATGTGTCACCCCGTCTCAGTCACCCCAACCAGCCTCTCACCGGCAAGTCCCCACCAGAGGTGACAAGAGTCACACACACACACACACACACACACACACACACACACAAGTCACGCAGAGTCTGGCTCGCTTGCACACACATCAGGCTCCCAGGAGAAGGGGAGAGACCACAGGGTCATGATCTCTGAACCCACAGCCCCTT
>NW_022111312.1:1358520-1365214 GCF_000313985.2 Echinops telfairi
GAAGGGGCTGTGAATGCAGGCAGCCTGGGGAAGCTGGAAAAGGCAAGGAAATCGTTTCCCCGGAACCCTCCAGCAGGACTGCAGCCCGTCCACACCTTGGCTTTCAACTGCTGGCCTGCAGAACTGTCAGGGGATACACTTGAGTTGTTTTTATGCCACTAAGTTTCTGCTCGTCGCAGCAAACTGAACTCCTGGTGACTCTAGGGCAGGGTAGAACTGCCCTGTGGGTTTCTGGGACAGTGACTCTACAGAAGTAGAAAGCCTTCTCCCTCAGTTGAGGTTGGGGGTTCAAACTGCTGACCTCCCAGGGAGCAGCCCAGTCCCTAACCACTAGGGCTCCTCTCCAATTCACGAGGGCCCTCGTTAATCTGTTACTCTTTAAACTAGTTCCCCCCCCCGCCCCCCCCCCGTTTCAGACCCGCACAGATATCTCCATGCAAACCACCCTTTGTCCCTTCCTGGGAGTAATTCAGGGCGACTGGGTGGCCACGTTGCTGATCAACCAGACAGTGGGTCAGAAGGGTCCGGGATGCCTATGATTCCAGCTACATAAACAGACCCACCTCCTTTGGTGTGGTGAGTTAGCCCTGGACCTCAGAGCCAGAAAAAGGGCCAGGTGACCACCAGGTTGGGTGAGGTACCACCTGGCTCTTGAACTTGGGGCGCATCCCTTCCTCTTTGCTCTTCAGTTTGTCCACCAATAAAATGGGCAGATTTGTCCAGATCGGTGTTCCTCAGCAGTTTCTTTCTTTTATTTTTTTAATTAATAACAGTTTCTTTTTTTTTTTAGATCATTTTGTTAGGGGCTCTTACAACTCTTGTTACAATTCCATACATCAACTGTATCCGACATAGTGCATACAGGTTTTTTTCTATCTTAAAATTTTTTTATTTGGTTTTATCAGCATTTACTTCACATATTATACAATTTAATTGCCCGTTCATATTAAGAAGAGCTTTGCACTCATCGCCCCGATCAATTGCAGAATGTTTCCTTCGAGTGCTTATTGTTATGAATGCCTCATTTCCCCCAAACCTCTCCTGCCATTGCCCTACGAAGCCATTAATCTTAAACTCTGAAGAAACGGTTACTGTCTATCTAGAGCAGTGGTTCTCCACCTTCCTCATGCCACGACCCTTTAATACAGTTCCTCATGTGGTGGTGACCCCCCAACCATAAAACTATTTTCATTGCTACTTCATCACTGTCATTTTGCTACTGTTACGAATGAGGTGAAAGGGTCGTTCGACCCCCAAAGGGGTTGCGACTCACAGGTTGAGAACCGCTGCTCTATACTGACCTGCCCTGGATTTTATATGCAGAGATTGTACTAAATACCAACAAACAAATTCCCAAACAACCACAAGTAGACAAAACAGAGGAAAACCTCAAGAGGAAAAGACAGGAGCAAAGATGAAAGAAACTTAACTTTAAAACGGATCAAAAAGGAGAGCAAATGTTCAGGTTAGGTGCACTTTAACCTAACTTTACCATGCTCTTTGTTTGATTGCAAGGCTAGTCGTGTCTCTGGACCATGATCAGAGCGACTCACGGGAGTTTTAATCCACGTGGGGGCCCTGCAAATGGATTTTAGGTTTCCACAGTCATCCACAATCTTCTGCAAACCAGGTGTTCATAATTTAAGCTCTGATACCATTCCCTGGTGGCATAGTGGGTTATGTACGGAGCTGCTGCTAAGCACAAGGTCATCGGTTCAAAGACACCAGGCACTTGGTGGAAAACGAGGCTGTCTGCTCCCGTAGACATTTAAATTCTCAGAAACCCACAGGGGCACATCCATCCTGTCCTGTGGGGTGGCTACAGAGTTGGAACCGACTCCATGGCTGTGAGTCTGAATTTTGTTAGACACTCACCATCTTGATCTAAGTTTGAAACATTTTCATCACTCCCCACAGCAACTCTCCCAGCAGTTAGAGCCCAGTCCATCTCCCTCCGCTCAGAACCAGCCATCTACGTTCTGTCTTCCTGAACTTGCCCCATCTATAAACAAGCCCCGGGGACCTCAACCAAAAGCTTTCCCATTTGAACCCACCGTCTAGAACAGCGGTTCTCAACCTGCGGGTCGCGGCCCCTTTGGGGATCGGATGACCCTTTCACAGGGGTCGCCCGATTCATCACAGTAGCAAAATAACAGTGATGAACTAGCAACGAAAATAATTTAATGGTTGTGGGGGGTCACCACCCCATGAGGAACTGTATGAAAGGGTCGTGGCAGAGGACGGTTGAGAACCACTGCCCTAGGAAGAGGTGGGAGTCTGGTTCTGCGCGGACGAGCAGCCTCAGGAGGCGTGTGGGGCGGTGACTCTCCGGCGGCTGGTGGCTGTAGGCCATCCCGGATCATGGATGTGCTGTGCTCTGGCCCTTTCCTATGAACAGAATGGCGTGGCCTCTGGTGGCAGGCTGCTCCGGATTACATTGTCAAGGTGCTTCTGAAGAAGCCTCGTATGGGTATTTTCTTATCCCATCTTCTCGATGGGAGTCCAGAGGGTGGCGTGGGTTACACGGTGGGCCGCTCTCGGGAGAAAGAAGAGGCCCTGTGTTGACAGCCATCAAGACGGACAGCGTCAGAAACCCCAAGGGGGCAGTTCTGCTCCGTCTTACCTAGAGGAGGCTAAGTGGACTCATTGACAGTGAGGGTGTTTATGTTTAAATTCGATGCTGCTGAAATGTGATGAGCTGGGTGGACACCCAACTTCCGTAGCTGACCCCAGGTTGGTGGACCTCGCCCTCTGTAACCGCTGTGGTTTCGGATCCAGCCCTGGCCGTGGAAGGACTGGCATCCTGCCGCTCACATCTCTGGGATCCAGGAGCGAAGAGCCGGGCATCTTTGAGCTCCGAGAGACATTGCCTCAATTCCCTCCTGGCCTTTGTTCTGCCAGGAACCCAGGATGGCTTCAGGCTGGCCCAAGGATCCCTGATCTTGAGCCTGTGGCCTCTGTTCAGGGGCTGCCAGGCCCTGCGGTGGCTCAGGGGACAGCGCTCCCCTCCCCTCCAGTGGCAGCAGCAGCAGCACCAGAGAAGAATAAGGAGCAGCTCCAGCTGGCATAGAACACAGACCTCGCGGGCCCATCGGCCCTCCAAGAACCCTGCCTCCAGCAGGGCATGGCATCAGCCAGAAAGTCAGGCAACTTCTCAGGGGCTGGGAATGAAAATGAGGGGAGAGGACAGAGGGTAGATCTCCAGGCCTGGGCCGGGCTCCAGTCCCTGTGGGCAGCACAGCGCCCAGACCCGCCCCTCCGAACTGTGCCCTGTCCACAGCTCCAGACTTTGACCCTGCGTGCCAGTTCCGGCAGGCAGACGGCTGAGGACAGGACGCCCCAGAATCAGGAGGCCCCTCTCAGAACCTGGGACCCTGCGCCGACAGCAGCTGGCTGCCCCCCTTCTTCCTGCAGAGTAGCACCCCAGGTGAGTGACAGGTTCACCTTGGAGCTGGGCATGGGGACAGCAGGACTCAATGTCCTCCCTGGGTCCCTAGCGAAGTCGCCACATCAGAAGCAAGGGCAGGTGACGGAGGACAGGACAGGGCCAGTCCTGAGGCAGACGTCCGGCAGAGAGAGAACGCCGGGGCTGGGGCTCCTCTTTGCCTGTGCTGGTCTCCGTTTCCTCACCGGGAACACAGGTTAGTGAGAGAATGACAAGAAGCAGAGGGCGGTGGGCTCAGCACAAAGGAATTCCTCAACGAATGTGGTGGTGGCGGCAGTGGCTTGCTACTGAGACTGTCCTGACCAATGGCACCCCTGTATGTGCAGAGAATGGCTCCACAGGGGCTGCAAAGCTGTGCACCCGGACCATCTTCCAAGGCACCTCCGGGTGCGTGTGAACCAACAACCCCCCAGCTAGCAGGCAAACACTTAACTCTTTGTATCCTTGATGGCGTTTTACAGCCCTTGTACATGGAGCTACTAACTACGAGGTCAGCAGTTTGAAACCACCAGCTGCTCTGTGGGAGACAGATGAGGCTTTCTATTCCCGTCAAGGGTGACAGTCTTGGAAACCCGCAGGGGCAGGTCTACCCTGTCCTATAGGGTCGCTGTGGGTCGGCATCGACTCCATGGCAGGGAGTGAGTGCATCTTGGAATGACGACAGGAAACTATGTTACTGGCACAGTGCAGAAAGCCTCGGGAGGACTGGAACCAGCCGGAAGGAAGGCTGTTGTCCCACGCTGGATTGGTGTCCTTGGGGGAGTGGCTTTTCCTCCCCGATCCTGCAGCTGTCGAAGCAGGACAGTAACTGTCCCTCGGTCCTCCAGCATGTGGGAGGTGTGAGGAAGAGGACTCCTGGGATGTGCTGCATCTACGTGCATTGGGAAGTGCCAGGCAGCTGGAAGATTGGACTCCCTCCTTGCTCCTCCCTGCTCAGAGAGATGCTTTAATCACACACACACACGGACATGGACGTGGACACCAGCTGCTGGCACCTCCATAGATGCAGACATCCAGGGTGCCTGTTGGAATAATGACACAGAACAGAAGCGACTGGCTCGGCCCATGGGAAAAGATCATCATCAACAAGACCATGATTGACTTACAACTGACCTGTGTGCAGGAGCGTCCAGATGTCCATTGCCCACACTCTGGTGGCGTATTGAGCTACGCCAGGGGCCGCGTACCATAAGGTCAGCCGTTTGAACCTGCCAGTCATTCCTCGGGGGGAGAAGATGAGGCCTTTTATGCCTGTAAAGATTTCAAAAATGCCAATAGGACAGGGAAGGACTGCCCTTGTGGGTTTCTGAGACTGTCGCTCTTGACGGGGGTAGAAAGCCTCGTTTTACTCCCTCAGAGCGGCCGGTGGTTTCGAAAGACAGTCCCACAGGTGACCCTACGCCACCAGCGTTTTAGCCCGTGAGTTTTTATTTGTTTATTCGTGTAGATGAGGGTAAAACATACTGCCGACAAGACAGTCACCAACTCAGCCTTGTTTTACACGTACAATTCAGGGGACAGTAATCACATTCATCGGGCGGGGCGACCATCCCTAATCGTGAACAGAAGAAAGTCAGTAAAACACAGGAATGTTCCCGGCAGGGGTTTGGGTACCCGGCTCTCCTCCTGGCCAGCCGGCTGCCTTGGTGCGAGCCTTCCTTTGTTGGAGCCTTGGTTGCCTCATCTGTAAAATGGGCCCCGTCAGATCGAGGGCCGTTTTGAAGATTAAACCACATCAAGGGCTGAGCCCCAGGCAGATAGCTGCTACGAGTTCAAAGAGCAGGGGTGGTGCTGCCCTTGTTTTGGGGCTGTTTTTTACCACGTGACTTGAGCGAGCCACTCCCCAGCCCTGGGCCTCGGTACAAGGTTGTCTGGTTCTTTTGAGCTCTGCACCCTGCAGACACGCTGCACACGCAGCACCACATGCTACTTGTCCCGGAGTGGCTGGTTCTGGAAGCTTCCTTGAGGCAGGCCCGCAGCGCTGCTGGGTACGGATGCTTCCACACCAGCCTTGTTCTCGGAAGTGCTCTGCAAGATGGCTCTACTGTCTGTCCCTCAGTGTCCTCTTTCCGTCTGCCTCTTACGGGTCTTTCAATCACTCTCCTTCCTCCTCATGGATCTTTGTTACATAAATCCAGCTCATAGCAGCCCTGTAGAAGACAGAAAACCCCGTTGGGTTTTCCAGGCTGTAAACATCTTTACGGGTACGGACTGCCACTCTTTCTCCTGCAAGGCAGCTGGTGGGGGTCCTGGCCCCAATCTTTCGGCTGAGCACTTAATCACTGCCCCCTCCTTTTCTATTTTATCAGGTAGATAAGAGACTTTCTTCCTCATACTCTTAGTGTCTCTATAGGGCAGGGGTTTCTCCTGGGGTTTCCAAAAATGGGAATAGAAGGACTCATTTTACTCTCTAGAACAGGCTGGTGGTTTCAAACTGCTGACCTTAGAGTGAGTTGCCCAACTCATGACCCGCTTGGCCCCCAGGGCTTTTCCCTCTTCTGGCTTTCTATGGGGTATGAACGTGCAGAAAGTTGTGAGCCCACAGGGAGAGAGAGGAGGCTAGCTACTCCCGTGAAGAGTGCCAGTCCCGGAAACCCACGGGCCCTTCTAGCCTGTCCTGCAGTGTCACTGAAAGTCAGAATGGACCACCCACTGGTAATGAACTCATTAGATTTTATTTGGGGGCGAGGGGGCGGCTACTTGTTTTCTTTTCTAAGTCTCAGATGAGTGTTTATTCTTGCTGTATTTTTGTAATTGGTGTGTTGACCACTTACTGAGAGCCTCCTTCATGCCAGGCACCCCACCAGACCCTCCCACCATCTGCCATGCGGGCCTCACGTCAACTGCCCCGATGTTACAGACCAGGGGCTTGAGTCTCTCAGACAACCGTGAGAGAGGGCCTGGCCCCGCTGCTAGAAGACCACCGGCAGAGACCTCTGCCCTTCCATGAAGTCCGTTTGTCCTCTGCATGACTGGAGAAACCCTACTGGCATCCCTGTCAGGAGCCAGGGCCGTTTCCTCCCTTTCCAAAAACTAGGCCATATGGGGCAGGCCCGCCGCCGCCCAGCGGGCCACAGGGCTGAGTTGCCAGTGGGAAGGACAGTGTGAGGAGAGGAAGTTGAATTTGGCCATTCCAGGCACAAAAAGTCCTTCTTGCTTCTCAGCAGGAGCCAGCAAACATTGTCTGGCTGGGCCAGGCTGAGCAACTTCAAGGTCAAAAGCTGCCTGGGCATAAACCTGTGAGGGCCA
>NW_022111312.1:1365712-1372722 GCF_000313985.2 Echinops telfairi
TCCACGTGGCTCCTCCAGCTCCAGGGCTCTAGCGTAGCTCCATGTGGCTTGTCAACAGGAATGTCTCACGGGGAGTCAAGCAGAGTCTGTGTGTCCCGCCTCCAGCAAGCTATTTATCTCCGTAGCACCTCATGAAGCAGTGACCTGATTCGCAGGCTCAATTCCACCCCCTCATTTGTAATAGTCTCCACATGGCACTAGATGATGTCATTACCACAGGTGGTGACAAAGGACCGATGAGCTTATTTGGGTGGATCGTAAGTCCCCGCAGCTCAACTTTCTGGCTGCGTGGTCTCATGGCTCCTCCGAGCCTCTGTGTCCTCGTCTGTTACAGCAGCCCCTCGCTCAGGGAGACTTGACAGGAGCAGTGCATGAGAAGTACCTGGCATCGTGAATGCCAACAGCCCCAGGCGCTGGGTTAAGCGTTTCCACATTTGTGGTCTTGCCAAGTCTCCTGCCGACCCGCCCAGGGGTGCCTTAATTTTCTCTCTTTCTAGAAGACTATGAAATTGGTCTTGGTTATCTAGAGCTGCGATAGCAGCAAAACCAAGAGGGGGTTCTTTGACAAACAGAAGTTTCTTCCCTCACAGTGTAGGAGGTTGCATGCGTGAATGCTGAGCCCTGGTGGCGGTGGCGGTGCTAGGGGAAAGCTTCCTTTCTCCCCTTCTCACCCTCTTCAGCGTCTGCTCCTCACTCCCTGGCGATCTTCCTGGGACGAGCATTGTCCCCCCCCCCACCCCTTGGTGCTTCATCTGCCCTTTTATGGGCTTGTTAACAAAGAAAGCTCTAGTCTCTGATGGAATTATTCTCACATGAATAGGGGTTGGGGTATATATATTTGGGCGGGGAGGTGGTGGTGGGAGGGAGGCAATTCCATCCAAAGGAGCCCTGCTGATATAGTGGGTACTCAAGGGACTGCTAACCACAAGGTCAGCTGTTCAAAACCACCAGCTGATCTGATGAAGAAAGATGAGGCTTTCTACTCCCGTAAAGAGTTATAGTCTTGGAAACCTACGGGAGCAGCTCTATGATGTCCTATTAAACAAACACACAAAAAGCTCACAGCCATGGAGTCAATTCTGACTCATGTGACCCTAAAGGACAGAGTAGAGGTACCCGATGAGTTTCTGAGACTGCAAATCTTGATAGGAGTCTGCAGCCTCGTTTTTCTCCCAAGGAGCAGCTGGTAGTTTTGAACTGCCAACCTTGAGGTTCACAACCCAACACGTGCGTAACTCGCTATGCCGCCAGGGCTCCTCCTTGTCATCGACTCAGTGGCAATGTGTGAGGTGGGTGGGGTGTTTGGGGAAGGGTGGCGGGGGGCCAATTCCACCCACAGGAGCCCTGGTGGCACAGTGATGTGTCGGGCTGTTAAAACCACAAGGCCGGCAGTTCAAACTCACCAACTGTTCCGGGGGAGAAAGCTGAGTTCTCTGCCCCTGTAAAGACGGACAGTCTTGGAGACCCATAGGGACCGTTGTCCTCTGCCCTGTGGGGTTGCTATGAGTCGGAATTGATTCGGTGGCCGTGAGTTTGGTTTGGTGTTCATTCCTCCCGTAACAAGGCTCATGGAGCATCTTGGCGGAGGTCAGCTGCCAGTAGGTGGCAGAGCTGAGAGCCCGAGCCAGATCCCATTGTCCTAACCACTGGCCCATCCAGCCTGCAGCTGGCCTGCCCGCTCTGCCAGGCCTTATTCCCAGCCTGGGGAGAGGGATGCCCAGAGAGGTTCCACAGGGAGCGCTGCATCCCTCACCGCCATGTGCCCGGGGGGCAAATGGCTTTGTCTCTCTGTGACTCAATTTCCCCATCTGTGAAACGGGGACGCGAACATTCCTACCTCCCAGGTGGCGTCGTGTTCGTCGTTGGGCTGCCAACCCAAAGGTCAGCACTTCGAAACCACCAGCCGCTCCGCAGGAGAAAGAAGAGGCTTTCTACTCCCATGAAGAGTCCCGGTCTGGGAAACCGACCGGCCCGTGCTATTCTGTGCCGTAGGGTCCCTGTGTGAGTCGCAGTCGACTCGCTGGTGGTGAGCTCAGAGGTTCAATGTGAGGGTCTCGGGGATCAAAGGTCTTGGCACAGTGATCATAGGCTGAGCAGGTCACCAAAAGGCCGGCAGTTGCTCTGTGGGAGGAAGACGCAGCACTCAGCTTCAGTAAAGATCGACAGTGTGTGTGTGTGTGTGTGTGTGTGTGTGTGTGTGTGTGTAAGATCGACAGCCTGGGAGACCCTGTGGGGCAGCTCTTGCTGTGTGTGTGTAAGATCAACAGCCTGGGAGACCCTGTGGGACAGCTCTTGCTCTGTGTGTGTGTGTGTGTGTGTGTGTGTGTGTGTGTGTGTGATTGTTGGAAGGGAACTTGTTTGTCACAAGACTCCAAGTCCATTTCGGTTTTGCTTTCCCTCCTTTCTCCTTTAAGCCACCCAGACCACCGTTTAGGTTTGAGGGCTGAGGGATCTGGAAGGCGGCTCTCGCTTACTAAGCCTTCGGTGAGGGTGGCCATGGCTGTGCCATGATGGCGACAATGGTGACCAGGTCCCTCTGACCCTTCCCCCACCTCAGGCCGACACAATGCGTGTGGTGGTCATCGGAGCAGGCGTCATCGGGCTGTCCACCGCCCTCTGCATCCACATGCGCCACCACTCGGCCCACCAGCCGCTGGACTTGAAGGTCTACGCAGACCGCTTCACCCCACTCACCACCACCGACGTGGCGGCCGGCCTCTGGCAGCCCTACCTGGATGACCACAGCAGCCCGCAGGAGGCGTGAGTCGGGGTCCCAGGGGGCCTGAGGGGCTGAGTCTGCAGAGGGGGCACCCCACTCAAGGCTCCCTTGCATGGACTCTGACGTGGTATGACAAACCGACAAAAAAACGCAGTGAGACCTGTGATTGGGACTTCAGGGGACACCATGGTCTTTACACCTTCGACATGGTGCTGTCTCACCGCTTGTCTATTGCTTATATTAGTTCAAAATACTTGAGTTTTTCCAACTATTTCTGACAGGTTCCTCCCTGCCTTACACAGCCTCTGGCTTTCATAAGCTCATATATACCAGATACAATACACAGACAATCTGTGTATATGTGTTGTATACACCCTCAGGGGCAGTATATATGTGTACATACCATATACATGTGTATAGTATTAGACACACGCTTGTGTACATATTTAGTTACCAGGGGGCTTCAAAAAAGTTCATGGACAAATCAAAATAAAAGGCTATAGAAAAATTCCACGAACTTTTTGAAGCCCTTCAGGCATACATACACATCTAATATATACACATACACATCTAATACACATATGAAAGCTACGTGAGAGTTTCAAGACGGGGGAAACCTGTAGGCGTCCGGGCCTTTTGCAGGCGTGACCCAGCAGATTTCTGGCCTTGGGGTCCATCTCCGCCACCCTGGTCACAGCCCCCGGCAAGCTGTCCCTCTGAGCCCCCTTGTTCAGCCAGGGGCGTCCAATGACCAAGAGGTCCGTGTCCCTTTCAGGGATTGGAACCAGCTGACCTTTGACTATCTCCTGAACCACGTCCACTCTCCCGAGGCTGAGAAAATGGGACTGGCCCTCATCTCCGGCTACAACCTCTTCCGAGAAGCTGTCCCGGTGAGTGAAGGCTCCTAGGCTGTAACGAGGAGCCTTGGCCGGGAACCCGGCTCGAAGGGTCAGAAGTGGGTTCACCTGCCATTCTGATTCTGCCTTGCCACATTCCTTCTGCTTCCAGCTCTTGGGGGGATATTGACAGAGATCACGAGCCTTCTGATAAATAGGAGGATCTCGTCCTCTGCCCAGATGCAAAGACAGAACAGGTTGACTATTGCTGTCTATAGAGTTACCGTCTGGGAACCGGCCCCGCTCTGGGCAGCTCTGTTCTGTCCTCCTGGGCGCTGTCCGTCGGATCGACTGGGCGGTGGTGAGAGTTTTAAAATGTGTTCTGCATTTAGGGCTGAAGCAGAGAGGTTCTCCGCCGCTGGAGGTCCGGGGACTTTTCCGAAGGTGGAACCAAATACGAACGGGAACTTGTAAAGTGCTCATGATGTGTGAGGTCCTGTCCTAGCTGCTTTACAGCTGGTGACTAGGGGCGACCTTACAATAAACAGGGATTACAGGTCCCCGAAGAGTTTCAAAGGGCCCTGGCGTGCGGCGGTGACACGTTGGGATTCCGATCGTGAGGTCACCAGATCACAAGCACCAGCCCCTCTCAGGAGGCTGTCTGCTCCTGTCAACAGTTAGTTAGCGTCTCAGAAACCCATAGGGGCCGTTCTACCCTGTCCCCCAGGGTCGCTGTGAGCTGGAATCAACTCGATTCAGGCAGTGAGTTTGGTTTTTGGTTTGAAGAGCCTCCCGGGTGGCCAGATCAGTGAAGCACTCAACTATTAAGCAGAAGGGAGGTGATCTGAGTCCACCCAGAAGTGCTCTCAGAAGAAAGGCCTGGCCATCGATTCTCAAAGGTCCCAGCCATGAGTGCTCGGGAAGTGGGGTCACGTGGAGTCACCTTGATGGTGGCAGGTCTGGCTTTTGGTTTTGAGAGTGCCCTTGGTGGAATGAAGGGTTCGTGTGGTTTGCCTACCACCTCCTTTTCAGGAAAAAACAAAAACCTCAGCGCCCCCTGGCAATTAAAAACGATGATACTCTAGCCCCTCACCCAGGATAAGGTGCAGGCATCTGCTTGTGCAGCCCCCGCCGCCCCCCATCACTGGGTCCTTCCTTCTGCTGTAGGATCCTTCCTGGAAAGACACTGTTCTGGGATTCCGGAAGCTGACTCCCAGGGAGCTGGACATGTTTCCAGATTACAGGTAAGGTTATTGTTACGGCCAAAGGGGTGAGCCCCACGCAAGCCAGAGAAGGACTTCTCCAGATGGTATCCACGAATGAAGACACACTTCCCTGTCTTAGTTTAGGCCCCGTGTCCTTCTGATTTCCTGGTGCTCCGTTCAGCGCCTTCAGAGAGGATGTCCACGCGGGCTGGACCTTGACGTGGAGCCGGGGAGGTTGTGGTTCTGTGGTTAGGCGTCATCCGTGGTTCAGATTCCCAGCCCCCCATCGGGACAGAGCAGGACCACTCCCGGGGCTTTCTAAGCGGCAAGATTTTAAAACAGTTTCATTGGCACTTCACCCGCCTGTCATACAAGTCAATCCTTCAGTCGCTTCAAGAGGAGTTGTGCAGCCTTGCCACGATTCATTTCAGAACACGGTCTCCTTCCCTGTACTCCTTGTTAGTCGTGTAATTGTTTTGTTTTCAATTGGGGCAAAACCGTCCGCCACCAAACAGTCTCCTATTTAACAGTGTCTACGTGTATCATTCAGTGCCATTGACGATTGCCTTCCTGGTGTACAACCATTCTTGACACCCCTCTCCAAACGGTTCCACCACCATTAACAGAAACTCAACGATCTCGATGCAAAAACGCTTCCTCCTTCACCCACGCCGACCACCATCAACTCGTTCTTTCCAAGATGCGTCTTCATGGAGCCACAGGGTGGATTTGAACTGTCAATTAATTGTCCAGTTAGTCATTGAGCCCTCCGCTGCTGCAGCACCAGGGCTCCGAGGGGATGGGAAATCAGACTCTCAGCTCCAGAAGGGGCTTAGAGTAAGGTGACCAGATTTAAAGCGGGACACCATTGACCGGGGGTGAGGGAGGGGGGGTCTTGGTTAAAAATTTGGTCTATATGGACCAAATAGACTGTTCCCTAGCTTGTCGTGCATTCTTTCCAAAAAATCAGGACTTTTTTAAAACGCCAAAAATCAGGACTGTCCGGCCAAAAGTGGGACGTCTGGTCACCTTAAGCCTTAGAGGGATACTGACTCACAGTAACCGGGGTTCTGACGACCCCGACTCACTGAACCGACAGTCTCGATTTTCTCCCTCAGAGTCACTGGTGGGTTGGAACTTCTGACGTTATGGTTAGCGGTCTATCACTTGGCGGGCAGTGCCACCAAGGCTCCATCCAACCATAACAATAAACCCTAAGTTCAAACCTACTGCCATCGACCCTATAGGACAGGGTAATATTGTCTCTTTTGGTTTTTGAGACTTTAAATCTTAATCTTAAATCTTAACAAGAGCAGAAAGCTCCGTCTTTCCACCATGGAGTGACTGGTGGGTTTGAAACACTGACCTCGTGGTGAGCAGCTTCATGCACAAGCCACTACACCAGCAGGGTTCCGCTAACATCACAAATGGCATGGCTGACATTCCGTCTTCCTCTTCTGTGGCCCACCCCTTGGTTTCTGATCCCCAACCCTGCGCGGCCCACACTGCTATCCTACTTTGAAAATGAGGAAACTGCTTCAGAGAGATTAAATGACTTTGTAAGGCCACACGACCAAGTGCCAAGGCTGGGATTCCAACCCGGTTTGCAGGATCCCAAATCTCACTCTTCTTTTCTCTTCAGCCTCGCTGGTTCTCACTTCACTCCATGGCACACCGGAGTCCCCTCGGAGTCCCACTGCAGGGCACCGGGTCAGGGATGGCTGTGTTGGATATACCATCCCCCACCCCCCTCCTTGACTTTCACCCAGTGGTCCTGGCTGGTACCCTGTGGAACTCACAAAGCCAGACTCCACCCTCTCTGTTGGACAGCTTTCTAATGTCCTTCTGCTTCTGACACCTCATTCTCATCTTTTATAGCTATGGCTGGTTCAACACCAGCCTGATTTTGGAGGGGAAGAGCTACCTGGAGTGGCTGACTGAAAGGTAAGCTTTTGAGCTTCAGCTTAGGTAAAGCGTCTCCCAGGGACCAAGCTGTAGCAGAAAACACATAACACATCAGAAAACCAGGTAACACATCTCTGTTGACCACCCCCCCCCACTCACCCCCCAGAAGCCTGATCACGCTGCACAAAGACACCTGGTTGAGCATCAGAATCACACGGGCCGCTCTTGACCTGGGATATTGACAACCAAACTTGCAACAAGACCCCTGCATGTTTATATACTGGTTTAAAATGGACTCTATTATAAAATCATGGTATGGGGGGGGGTGTCCTTTTTTTTTTTTTT
>NW_022111312.1:1373756-1395881 GCF_000313985.2 Echinops telfairi
GGGTATTTACTTAACAAGGAAGAGTCCACCTATTTCATAATATAGCTTGTTTTTTTAATTTGGAATGGTGGTTTTTAAAAAAAATACATATTTGGATTATAAGAGTCTCTCGGGAGGCAGGAGGAACAGGGCAAGGCACTTGGGAGATTTGATAAAATGTTTTAAGTTGTTGACTGCAACAATCATGATCGGATATGTAAAGCCCCACCTAATTCACAATTAAAGAAATCAGAAGGAATTCCCTGGGTAATTCTAATTCACAGCCAGGTTTGCCAACTATTTTTCCTCCTACTCGTGGGATGTGGATGACGTCTTGCCTCTTCCAAGGAAGTCATCTCCCACTGTCTCTCTGAGCCAGGAGGTCCTGAGATGCTGGGGCAGCGTCTATCAGATCCACTTACTGCTATTGCGATGTTTCTGCTAGATTTCCAACCGCAATAGCTACTTTTTCTTTGGAGTGTTTAGAAGGAGGGGAGGGTACTTGTCACTTACCTCCCTCCTCATAAGGAGCCTGGGTGGTGTAGTGGTTACTTGTTGGACTGCGAGCCGCAGGGTCAGCAGTTCAAAACCACCAGCCTTTCTGAGGGAGAGAGACAGGACTTTCTACTCCCATAAAGCATCCCAGTCTCAGGACCCCACGGGGGCAGTTCTACTCTGTTCCACGGGGTCCTGAAGAGGCAGCATCGACTTCATGGCAGCGTTTGGTTGTATGTTTGTCCCTCCTCATGCCCTGCTTTTGTCGGACCCTGCCTCTCCCCTCTCTCTCCTCTTACCCTCCTTGATGTAACAAGGCAATATGGTGGTAGCAGGACGTGTTCGGAGCTTAAAGGCCTGGGTTCAAGTCCCAATCCCATCGACTCTCTAGATAACCTTGCACAGGCTCATTCTCCCTTGGGGTTTTTCCCATTCCCACCTTCCCAGTGAGGGTCTTGGCCATTTTGAGTCCCCCACGAGACACTTTGGGGCCACTCCTCCAGCGAGATGCTGCTTGGGAACTGGCTTGGTTCCATCGACTATTTTCTCAAGGGTTCCCTGTGGGACTAATGTCCACAGAAGGCTCTTTGGGAAATGCTCCCCCGACCGCGCTCTCGGGGGGATGAGGTTGGAGCAGGGCACTGAATGCCAGGCTTCTTGACTCACCTGATCTTCCCAGGCTAACTGAGAGGGGAGTGAAATTCTTCCAGCGGAAGGTGGAGTCTTTTGAGGAGGTGAGCTTTGGGGACGAAAGGGGATGGAGGTGGGGGGGCGGGGAGAAGAAGGGGGGAGATGGTGACTTCTTTGAGGCTCCCCTTTAGGACCGGCCCCAAGCTCTGTGGCTTTTCACAACCCCAAGAGCACGCAGGAGGTCTCTCCCCCAGTGCTGGGGTGGGAGAGAAGTGACAGGGGATCATGGTGGCCATTTGGGGTTAATTGACATCCGAACTTCCGTGAGTTTTAGGGAAGGAGACCCAGCCACCTCTTCCCAATGACAGCTGCACCTCTGTCCCCATGCTCCAGACATTTGCTTGCTTCCTGCGGATGCCAATGTTATTTCTGTACCTGGGGAGGACAGGTTCCCGCAGAACTTCCAGACTAAGAGACTTGGAAGAAAGGCCTGGTGAAAATTCCGAAAATTAGCCAGTAAAAAGCTTATGATCAGGCACTACCTGCCTTGATTCACAGTCAAGGCCACAGAGGTTCAGAGAATTGAGGATTTTCTGAGGTCTCACATTGGGTGACTGGTGAGGCACCTCTTTGGAACCAAGTCTGGAGAGGATTCCTCATGCATGGGGACAGAAAGCCATGAGGTGGGGGGGGGGGTAGCGAGGGGCACCCCTCTACCCTCCTTCACCCCTGCCTATCTTGCCTGTCCTGTTCACTGATGCTAGGTGGCACGAGGCGGTGCAGATGTGATTGTCAACTGCACCGGGGTCTGGGCTGGGGCGCTGCAACCAGACTCCCTCCTGCAGCCAGGCCGGGGCCAGATCATCAAGGTGAGTCTGAGCAGGCAGGGGCCTCAGTGGCGCAGTGGTTATGTGTTGGGCTGCACATTGCAAGGCCAGCGGTTCAAAACCACCAGCTGCTCTGCAGGAGAACAGTGGGGCTTTCTACTCCTGTAAAGAGTGACAGGGTCGCTGTGAGTGGGAATCTACTCCAGGGCTGCGAGTTTGGTTTTTGGTTCGAGGTGGGAGGGGAGAGGGCTGCGCGGATCGCTGCTTCCTGCTTATGTCATCTCCAGAGGTAGCAGCTGAGTGGGGAGCCTCAATGAGAGGACCCCCCTCCCCGCACCTCCTGGGTGCTGACATGTTAAAGAGACAGCATGTGCCAGCCTACCAGGCCTCAGCATCCTCTTGCGGGTTCTTCTGAATTGCAAACCCCGTGTGTCTCCATCTGTCTCTCCGTGGGAGCTGCGTGTAGCCGTGCTACAGAAAAAGTGGCAAACGTCTATGCACATTGTTGTGCTGATTAATCTAAGCCTTGCCCCAGCTTTTGGAGATGGGCACTATTTTTTAATCACCACTAATGCACAGATGGAGAAACTGAGGCACCGAGGAGTTAGGTCACTTGCACAAGCTCAAAGAGCAGGAAGGAGGAGGATGGGGAGTGGATCCCAGGCCAGTTGGTTGAAGAGCCTGTGTGGGTAACCATCATCCCACACAGCCTCGCCTGGCAGTGTGCACACGTGTGTGAGTACAAGCATGTGTGTGTCTGTGTGGGACCGTGTGCATTCATGTGTGTGCATTCATGCAAGTGTGCATGTCCTAGACGAGGGTACATCTGTGTATTCATAGGTGCCTGAGGGTATTCACAGATGTGTCATGTACATGAATAGAGGTGCAGGTCCTTACGTGAGCTTTGTATGTGTACACTATGTGCTGGTGTAGAGGTGTGCGTATGTATGTGCATACGTAGGTACACATGGTGTATGTATGGATCTGTGCATGTGTGCATTCACAGGTGTGCATGTGCGTATGCATGTGTGCATTTGTGAGGGCACACGTGCATGTGCTCAAAGATGTACATGTGGTGTGTATGTGCATACATTAGTGTATGCATGTGCACTCTAGATGTGTGTGCATGTGTGTGCTGGTGGGTGGGCTTGCTCTGGATGTGGACAAAAGTTTGTGTGTGTATGCAGGTGGGGGAGACCGTGTGCTGCCCCAGGGAGCTGGGGTGATTTCTTAATCAAAGTGGCTCTTCCTGAAAAAGATAGGCAGGTGCAGATTAGGGGCAGACGGGAGGCCCCACAGGGGCTAACGGGTCCAGCCTGGCCACTAGTCTTGGACCAGTGGTCATTGAGAGGAGTCGGGGCAGAAGGAGCCTGCTGGTGCAGCTCCCTCAGTAACAATTCTCTGTCCTGAATCAACAGGTCAATTGCCCTCAAATGAAGCATTTCATTCTCACTCACGACCCAGATGTTGGTATTTACAAGTCCCCGTACATCATCCCAGGGTAAGGAGGCGACTGTCCTGGAGGAGAAGAAGGGGCACCTTCCTGTCTCTGATGCTCTACCCAGGACCCTTGCCTGGTCCCTTTGGTCTTTTCCTCCCATGAGGTTTTGAGTTTGGGCCATGGAATTCCATGGAGGGCAGAGCGGAGCCTCGTTCAGGCTCAACCTTGAAAATGCATTTGGATCCAGTACTGGTGATGTTGGAGCCAGCAGTCAGGATGGGAATGCAGTGGTGCTGGAAGTGATGGGACTCTCAGCAATGGGAGGGGCAGTGGACATGGGGGTGGGGTTGATGGTGGAGATCATTTAATAGTCGATGCTGGCGGTGTGGGTGGGAGGACAATATTATTGGTAGTAGAACAGTAGGATTGTTACTGATCCAGAAGGCAATATGGATGAAGGAGAGGGCAAAGGGATGACGTTCGCCGTGGTGGTGAGTTGGTGTTGTTAATGAGATCAGTGTTGATGATGGTGGTGATTGGGAGTAGGTGGTGTTGATGGAGATGTTAATAGTGTAGGAGAGAGGACAGTCTCAAAACTCAGACAAAACTCATTGCCACAGAGTTGGTTTCGACCCATAGTGACCCTATAGGTCAGGGTAGAACCGCCCTGTTGGTATTAGAGTCTGTAACTCTTTATGAGTAGAAAGCCTCATCTTTCTCCTGAGAAGCAACAGGTGGTTTGAACTGCTGACCTTGAAGTTAGCAACACACTGTGTAACTACTATGCAACCAGGGCTCCTGATAGCCTAAAGGTAATGTTAATGGTGGGGTGGGGGTGAAACTCTTGTTGGCCATGTGGATGATGGTGTGGAGATGGTAGCCAAGACAGTAAGTAGTACTAAAGGTAGTGAAGGCAGTCAAGAGAAGATGTTGCTAACAGAGATGAACTATCGATGGTGACATTAGCAGTGACAGTAGATGGGGGTTGATGGTGACGGTGATGACAATGACAATTGCAATGGTGGTGATACTGTTGCTGTAGAAACAAAAATGTTGACAGTAGCGGGGATTGGGGAGAAATGGTTATCAAGGTGAACATGGTCATGACCCTTAATTCATCTCCAAGGCGTCATTTCCCTCCGTCACTGACGCTCCTCACTTTATCCAGGATCCAGGCGGTGACTCTTGGAGGCATCTTCCAGCTGGGCAACTGGAGTGAGATAAACAATACACAGGACCACAAGACCATCTGGGAAGGGTGCTGCAGACTGGCGCCCACGCTGAAGGTATGGTGGGCTGTGGGATCAGTCAATGTCTTAGACAAGGGTCCCAGCTGCTTGGTCACGAGGACACTTAAGAGTGGGATAATTGGGTGGTGAGGAGGGTGTAGGAGGCCTGGTCGGGCGTGATCAAGGGTAATGTAACCGAGAGGAATTACTGAAACCCAGATGAAGGCTGAGCATGAGAATGGGACAAGAGGAAAGTCAAGGGAAATAGAGGAAAGAGCTAGGAGGCAAAGGGCATTTAGAGAGGTCTAAGTAAAGGCATGTACATATGTAAATATATATAAAAAAAGAATGGGATAATTGGGCGAATCAATTCTAGCAAAGGAACATGGGTCGAGGAAGCCTACTGGCCATGGCTAAGCGTGCTCTTTCCCGAGCTGCCTTCCCAGAAGCACCTTAGTCTGTTTTCATGAGTTGTATTTGTTGCAAAAAAAACCACTCAGTTGGCACAGGTGCCTCCAGTGGCAGTGATGACAGCAACGGTGATGGTGGGGTGGGGGTGGGGCTGGAAAGAGTGGTTGGTGTTGATGGCGATGAAAACGTTTGAGGCTGGAGACGATGGGGGCGATGGGGGGTGGTGGCTGAAGATGGAGACGTGGGTAGAATTCGTGGGGGTGGCGATACTGACGGTGGTGATTCGAGCAGTGGATAAAGGTGGTGATCATGGTAGGGGTGATCAAGAATGTGACTGGGATGATGTTGGTGTTGGTGATGATGGTGTAAACTTCTGCCATCTACAGTTAGCAGCTGTAGAAGAAGAAAAATCCAGAGATGGGTTACTAACACTTCCCACCCACCCTCAGGATGCGAAAATTGTTGGTGAATGCACTGGTTTCCGGCCAGTCCGCCCCCAGATTCGTCTAGAAAGAGAACAGCTTCACTTTGGACCTTCAAAGGTAGAGGTATGTCTTCCTGGTAAAGGACACGATGTCCCCCACCCACAATAAGACAGTCTAATGTTTCCAGAGAACCACCATATCTGACTTCAGGCTTCAACAGCTTGAAGGAGTGCAGGCTAATAACCCCCCCTTAGAGGCTACAATCATGGCAAGAAATGATGTAGCTCAAGGCCCTATAGAGAGCCTGTGGTTTGCCTGTGGTTGAGTGCAAGGGCAATGGGCACATACAGAGAACTTACTTTGTCCCAGACTTCCTGGCAAGCCCATGCCATGAATGACCTCATCGAATCTTCCCTACAGCTCTGTGCAAGAGGGATTTTTCTCCCCAGGCTTCAGATGAGGAAATGGGGGCTCCAAGGGGTGAAGTCACCAGCCTAAGTCAGACCACCTCTGAGAAGCAGGGCTGGGCAGTGTTTGGAACCTTGCTTCAGCTAGGTGCCCTGGTGGTGTAGTGGTTATGCATCGGGCTACTAAGTAAGAGGTCTGCAGTTTGAAACCACCAACCACTCCCCAGGAGAGAGATGAGGCTTTCTACTCCTGTAAAGAGTTAAAGTCTAGGAAACCCACATGGGCAGTTCTACTCTGTCCCATAGAGTCTCCATGAGTTGCAATCAACTCAATGGCAGTGAGTTTGGTTTAGAGCTTCTAGTAACTCCAGAGCCAGTTCCTTGCTATTTAATTTTGAAGTACCCCATCATCTCTCTGGGGGTTCCCATTCATATTCCACTCAGGGGTTAAGAACCAGGCTTGTTGAAATCCTGGGGGGTATCCTGGGCTGAAGGAACTGTCCTAATTAGGTGGTGGCTGGGTTTCTACTAGGAAAGCAATCCTCCCTACTACATCATTCGCTTGCTCTCTCTCTCTCTCTCTCTCTCTCTCTCTCTCTCTCTCTCTCTCTCTCGTGTGTGTGTGTGTGTGTGTGTGTGTGTGTGTGTGTAGGGCTCAGGAGCTGAGGTCCCTGCTGATGGATTTAGCTTCAGAAAAGACACCCCCCCCAGAATAAATTAGTGCATCCACCACATTCCCCACGTGTGGCCCCCCATGGCTCCTCTTCCTCTCTAAACAAGAGTCTCTGTAGTAACTGGGAACAGCCAACAGTCCAGAGCAGGGCAGGAGCAAGGACGGGGACTTAGGGAGCTGCCCACAACGTGCAGGGGAGAATCTCTGACCTGAGTTCTCAATGTGATTCTGTTCCTCCAGGGCTGACTGTTCATCTTTCTGGTCTCCACCTTCCTGAACAATCCCCCTCCCAGGGTTTCAGGGGCTCCCACCATCTCACCAGGCTGCTGAGAGAAGTCCCAGGGGGTGTCTGGCCCTGTCCAGAATCCTTCAGGAAGCTCCCGAGCCTACCAGAACATCATAGTTTCTTCTGCCCCTTCTCACTGTCCCTCAGTGACCCAGCCATGTCCTCTCTTGCCATTTCTAGGTCATTCACAACTACGGCCATGGAGGCTACGGGCTCACCATCCACTGGGGCTGTGCGCTGGAGGCAGCCAAGCTTTGGGGGGAAATCTTGGAAGAAAGGAAGTTGTCCAGGAGGCCCCCATCCCACCTCTGAAGACTCCAGAGACTACCACCTCCACAAGGATCCCACCCCCCTCAACCAGCTAATCAAGTGCTCCTCTCTACACTGCTGCTTAACTCCCGCCCCGCGCCAACCTTGACTTCTTGTCATAAGACGTTTGAGACGAGGGGAAACTGAAGTCAATTCGCAAGAGTCCAGCCTGACCGGTTCCTTGCATGCACTCCACCCTCTCTAGAATGTCCTACACCCAGCCCAGGCCTGCCATGATGAAGACCACCTGGGGGCTATTATTCCCCACGACTGCAGAAGGAAGGAGCGCTCAGGAGATCAAAGCGGCAAGCTGCCCAGGGCCACAGAACACTGGGGGCAGATGAGGCTAAGCCACTTGGTTCCAAGCCCCCCTCCCCCATGAGAGGTTCTGGAAAGTTCTGCAGCAAAGACATCGGTTCAGAGGGCTTCCTCAACCTGTCTGGCCACCGAGACCTTTTTCCAAGCCCCCTAATGAGTGCCACAAAACACCCTTTAGGAAAGGCTGACGCAGATTCTGTTGTAGGAAGCAACTTTTGTAGAACTGGAGTGTGGGGCCAGTGGGTGAGGCAGTGCACTAACATATTGCCTGTTCCATGTCCAGAATTCTAGCGGGTCCCAGCTGTTCCAAGGATGGCCCCGCGGATACCACACAAACCTTGAGGAAGACCCTTTTCACAGAGACGGAAACTCGCCAAGCACCTACCCTGTTTTTTTGGCGGGGGGCAGGTTTTTTTTTAACTCCATATTGCACCACAAAGCTTTACTTTGTCTTCCCAAGCTGCTTCTGCAAAGTTTCTGTTTGGCTCTTGCTTCATCGTTTGCGTTAGCTACTCTATTGTTCCAGAGCGAGTTTCAGTCCCTTCTGATGCCCACTTTGGCCTCTTCTTTCTTTGCTGGGCTTTGTTTTAATGGTTGGAGATGTGGGGGTTGATTGTGGTCCTTTTTGGGGGGATGTGTGTGTTGTATAGCTATACATAGCCCCCTGAGCATCCCCTCAGCTGCGTCCCAAAGGTTTGAGTATGTTGTGTGTTTTCATCCTCACGTGGTTCGACACATTTTTATTTCATTAGGTTCTCTGTCTCCCAGGTGTCTTTTGAGGTCAACTTGACAATTTCTGCCCCCCCACCCCCAAAAAGTCACACGAGATTTTGATGGGGATTCGTGGTGAATCTATAGTGAATTTGGGAAGCATCAATCGCTTTAACAATTTTAAAGATGCTGATCCGTAAACACAAAGTCTCTCTCAATTTCTAAAACTTACTTTCAGCACGCTTTTTGTATGTTGGTTTCCAGCGTGTGACGCCTTGCACTTTTGTTGCATTTGTTCCTGTGTGTGTCCTTCTGGGTGCCGCTGTTGTGAATGGAGTTGGGTTAGGGATGGGCTTCGATGGGAGGAGAGGGGTCTGAAGAGGGCTCTCCAATGTGTTCAGTTGGTTCGGACTCCAAGCCTCTTATGCACAAAAGGAGGAAACGCTGCCCAGGCCTGCACCATCCTCACAATCGTTCACTGTGTTGTTGACTGCTCTCTTGACTGCTGCTTCTGTGAGCACTGACTGGGGATCCAAGCAAGAGGAAATCCTTGGCAACTTTAACAGCAGGCACGCGAGGTGACTGAAAATGCCCTGGCTTGGATCCGGCTCACTTTAATCCTCCAAGGGACGTCTGTGTCTTTCAAACATTGTAAAGAGTTCTTTTGCAGAAGATTTGCCCAAATCAACATGCCACTTGATTTCTTGACCGCTGCCATTCATCAAGTAGTTTTGATTGAGAATGGTCACAATGTGATGGGCATGGATGTTCAAATATCAAAGAATCTGAATCCAGTAAAGTGCCACAAAGGAACCAAAGCTGACAGAAACCACTGAATCTCTGAGGAGTCAGGAGGTGTCCCAGCGTCAGGATTGCCACCCTGTGCATGCCCGCAATACTCCCTGCATCCCTCCATTGGTACCCGGGTCGCACTGCATCGCAATGACCCGTGTATACCTGCCTTCTCTCCTGCAAGTGCATGGGTGGGAGGGACGTGCCAAGTTCCCTTCATCCCCAGTCTGGAATATCATGCACAGGATGAACACTCCATGCATTAACACTTGCCAAGGGATGGCTTGGAATGATGAGCACACTCCAGAGTGTACGGGGATGTTGCTGTGAGTTCCACGTACTATGCCACCTGCCGAAAGGGTGTTTAAGCTGCCATGTTTGTCCTTTTGACCTCCACTCTCCCATCCCCAACTTATTTGGACCAGGATTGGAACCAACAGCAAATGAGGCCACTCAGAGTCCTGGGCTGAGCATCTGGGGATGGGACACTAAACAGCTCCAGGTGGTCTGTTAGTAAAGCTGAGTTAGAAGGTCTAGGATCCAGGAGGAGCCTAAGCCATCTATGTGGTTGTGAGAAAGGAGTAGCCAAGAGGAGCCAATGGAAACCAGTCAGCAGAGAGGGGTAGGAATGAGGGTTGGAGAAAGGATGCTATCTCAGGCCCTGCTGGCGCCCCAGTTCCCTGTTCTACTCTGGAAAGCCAGGCTGGGCTTTGTTTCCACGCGGTCTCTAAATCTTTCAGAGACTGCTTGTTGCTTGCCTCCCAGCCACCAATCCTGACTGCAAGTGCATTTTATTTGGCTCCCACACCACTTAAACACCTGATTGATCCAACACACTAAAAAGTGGAGGCTTGGGTCTGGACCCACAGGACAAGGAAACCAGTCAGAGCTGTGTAGTGACCACCTCCTTTGGATGGAGGCCTTTGTTCCTCCTCAGCATTGACCTCTTCTCTTCCGGGAGCTTCCTATACCTTCCCTGCTTCATTCATGTACATCTCCCAGCTGTCGCCTGTAGGAAAGTAACCGCTGATCCCAATCATATAATAAACGCTTCTGAAATTAGAGAGCCGACCTGAACAAAATGTCTGTTTCTTGCAACCTAACTAACCACTACCACAACTTGGTGGCTTCCACATCCATGGCACAGCTTTATTTCTAGACTCTGAATTCTAATCTAATGGATCTGTAGGTCTCAGAGATTTCAACCACGGTCCGTCCATCCAACCACCATTCTTCTTTCTTCTGTCCCAACAGGATCCCGGTTTATGTTCCAGAGGCTGGTGGGCATCCCTTGGTGCTATGGGGAGGTAGCCTCCCCCCCGCCCCCCTCGCTCCTCCCGCTCTATGGGCTATGTCCTGATTGGTCTACACCAGTCTTGTTAATGCCTTATATTCTGCCAGCGATTAGTCCAGAGGTGGGTCCTGACCCAGGTTTGATCAATCAGCAGCAAGGGTGAATGTACTGGAGGGTCCCACTTTCCACTAGCAACACAACAGAGCATCAGAGCGTCCTCTGTCTTTGATCTCATTTGCAAATGAATACGATGTCTGGTACGTCAGCACCTATCTTGTGACTGTGACGTTCCAAGCACAGGGTCAAAAGACCAACGTGCAGAGGATGGAGAAGAAGAAAGGCAGAAACCAGGCTGGGTTCTTGATGGCATCTGTGAGCCGTTGCCCCTTCCCTCGAACCTCATGATTCTGGACTTGCTGTAAGAATCATTATTCTAATGGCATGAGCCACCGTTGGTTGGATTGATTGCTATTTGCAGAGAAAGTTCTCTTAACCCTTTGATATTTACTCATGGTAAGCATGGAGGGCTCTTTCTTAACAGTCAAGGCTTTCCATTGCTTAACATTATTTTTAAAAGGAATGAATATCTACACTTGCTTCCAAGCCAATGCCTAAGATTCTCTCTCATCTCATGGCTAACACCACCCGGAGCGTGTGCATGCTCCTGAGAGAATACTCTAAGTGAGGGGAAGAAAGAAGGCAAGTAAACCTGCTTACATCGGACACCTTTTACCGTTTTCTAAAATCTTTCCTAACACTGAGAGAACCCCACGACATTCCCTTTAATGCTAAGAGCAGCTTTTGGATTGTTCAAAACAAGCTGCAGATCGACTTCTGTTACCAAACCCAACCCACTGCCATCAAGTAGGTTCCGACCCATAGGGGCAGGGTAGAACAGCTCGTGAGACTGTAACTCTCTATGGGAGTAGAAAGCCTTGTCTTTCTGCTATGGTGCAAAGGTAGTTTCGAACTCCTGACCTTGTGGTTAGCAGCCCAATGCACAACCCACCACAACACCAAGGCTCCTGTCTTCAGCTACAGCACAATGCCCATTCTTTCAGAGGCTTGGGAAACGCTTGGGAAACTCTTGTATCATTCTGTAACATGGAGTTTTTTTTTTAAAGGATAGGCTATTTAACTTTCATTTTATCAAGAAGAGCACCATCCTAAAACCACGACTGCTCTGATTTAATCAAAGGTTCTGTGGCGGAATCTTGCTCAAAAGGCGGGAATGTCAACGAGACTTTCAACTCCTCATGGAATTCAGACTTATGGGATCCATGAAGGCTGGATGACACCCTGAAGCCATTGCCCTGAGATCATCTTTAAATCGTAAACCCCGAATGTCCCTGGAAGTCGTCTTTAAGCGAACCGCAGTTTAACCTAATTAGGAAAGAATGTCCCCAGGAGACTTGTGCTGTTTTAAAGAACTCCATCTGTGGGATCCAAGTGACCAAGACAACTTGACGAAAGATTATCAGGGAACATTTGGAGGAACAATTGGGCAGAGGAAAGAGAATGTTGCACAACTTTCAGGACCTCATCAGGGCCCCTGAATTGAGCATGTAGAAGACACTGAATTGCTGTTTGTCCTGCTGAGTACATTAACAACATGTTTAAAAAGCAAGTAAGAAGAGTGGCAGGTCCCTCAACTGACCCCAGCCCCTGGAAACACCCCTGCCTCCAATGACTCCCGCCTCCCCTGCCTCCAGCTCCACCGGGTTCTTTGAAGTGCATGTGAGTGGACATGGGCATCCAACAAAATTTTGACCAGCCAGAGGGCCACAAAAGACCAGCGACGGCTCCGAGTCCCCCCGGAAAGCTCAGCAGCCCAGACACATGAGCGCCATAGCCGCTCTTGGATCAAGGACCTGTGGGTGGCCGAGGGAGGCTGTTTTGCTCAGCCACGGCCTCGCTGACAGCCTGGGTGGAGGGTGCTATTTTGATGGCCCTGAAGTTCAGGGACGGGAGAGTGTTTGTGGCCGCCCGAGGACTTGAAGACGCCTACCCATTGGAAGGCAGCGTGTCCCGGCAGTCAACTGTGGGATGCTCCCCTTTATGGGAACGGGGACGGTCAGGTCAGAGGTGGGTGACCAAGGATGGGATGACCGAGGACAGGGGACGTTCCCCAGTCCCTTTTGGCCAAACTGTGACTAGGACCCGGAGACACACTCACACAGGGCCCCAGGCAATGCCCTTCACCAACAGGTTTTAATACGAGATGAACGCACACACGTGGCCCTCTTGGCATGTTGATGCCCAGCAGACAGCTCCCAGCAGGGGTCGGTCTTCTCCGGGTTGTCATGGGACCCAGCAGGCTTCTCCCTCCTCCTCCAGGCCCCCACCCTCATGATGGGGCGAAAGCTTCGCGTCAACGGAGCCCTGGAGGTGGGTGCTGAAGCAGAGCTCCTGACCTTCTGTCCAAACCCATTCCCAGTTGACTTCCAGCTCTTACTTTGGGAAGACACAAACGCTGCCCACCTAGGGGCTCCCTCTAGTCCCCATCCTACAGCCGAGCAGCCAGGGAGGGGAGAACAGCGTGGCTTCCGGATTAACTGGTCCCACAGGAGGGCATGCCTGGTGTTTCCCTGCCCTTTGGATGTATGCTCACAATGGAAAGTTCTGGTGCCTCACAGAGAGATTGAGAGAGGAAATCAGAGCCCGATACTTCTTCTCCCGAGTCACCATCCAGCTGGCCACGGAGAGTCAGACAGGAAGCCCCAAACAGCTCAGGACCTCGCTGCTTCTGCAGGGGAGGGACCGGCTTTGTCTTGGGACTTGGACCTCACGTCTCTGACCCCAGCTCTGGGAGAAGCAGCGTTCTGAGGTTGGCCCCAGCATAATAAGCCCAGCTGTCCCCGTGGACACATCTGGATCCCCTGGCGCCCCAGACAGCAACTCTAGGGGAGGGACTGGTCAGGGCAGGAGCGCACGGCTCAAATTCAAATACACAGACACCTGCCAGAGCCAGGTCCTGGGGAGGCAGGCCGTGGGGGTGGGGGGCCGGCAGACAAAGATGCTGTTTGGGGCATTTCTCTGACCCAAGGAAATGACGCTGAGGCCTCGCCCAGTCCACTGCAGTGTCAAAGGGGAAAGCCCTGGGGCCAGGGCTGTGGAGAACAGAGGACTGGCACACGGTGGGGGTGGGCCGCCTACGCAAGCAAGGGCTCCCTGGTTCTGGGCCCACCTGCAGCTACAGAGATGACTTGTCGCCGAGGGACGGCACGGCCAGCCCATTCTGGCTACTCCCAAAGGGCTCCTTTACCCATCTGGAGCCTGTTACCAACCTGCCCCACTCCCACCCCGCTCCCCTGGCACACGCATACAGAGCAGACCCACCAAGCCGGCGCCGCCCCTTCCTCGGTGGGTCTCAATGGTTAATGGGCAAATGGAGTCACGACACAAAGCCCTGTTGGTCCAGGTCAAAGTCTCCGGTTCTTGGTGGCAGCCCCGACAGTTGGTGCCCCAACTGGGTCCCACCAGCTCTCTGCACGACGCAGCCTCCAAGACCAGTTCAACCCCCTAGCAGTCACTACTCTTGGGAGCCAGAATGTGACCTGGGGACTCCCGGGCCATGCTTCCCCCGGCCGACCATCTCCTGGCCCCACTCCAGGTGGCTGGATTCCTGCAGTCCACGGCCTTTGGTCTCGATGGGCAGGAGGCAGGAAGCCACTGCCGCCAGGAGGCAGCAGGTGCTATAGACCGCCAGCGTCAGGTACACGGAGGACTCCAGCATCACCTGAGGAAGGAGGAGGACACAGGTGAGAGCGAGCATCCCTTCTGAACCAGAGGCTCCACCTGCCCTCTCAGAGATGCTCAGTAGTCTCTGAGCACCCTCCAGGCAGGCACCTTCTTCTCATGTTACAGAGGGGAGACCCCTCGGGTACGGGCATACCCCTGACTGGCCACTTTATGTGTGCCCACTTGACTAGGCTGTGATGCTCAGGGGTTTGGCCAGACCCTGGACTGGTTGCTATTTTAAAGTGGGGTGGGGTGGCATGGATTAGAATGGCTTGCCATGATGCGATCAACCAATCAGCAGGAAGGGGCGTGGCCTTAGGGGAGTGGCCTGTCTCCAGACTATAACTAGGTACTCTGGCAGCTCTTTCTGTCTCCAGCGCTTTACCCTCTGCATTGCCCACATCACTTGGCTTAAAAGGTCTGCAGATGGGGGACTTGGCAGCTGCCATAGCTTTTCAGTCATTTCCTTGAAGTCAGTTGTTCTCCCTCTTTCCAAACCCATTGTCCTCAAGTAGAGTCTGACGCACAGCAAGCCATCCTACGAGACAGAGCAGGGGACCCACCACCCAGGGCTTTCTAAGCTGTCAGCTTTATAGAAGCAGAATGCCCGTCCTTCTGCTGGGGGGTCGGTTCAAACCACCAACCTTCCAGCTACCTGCCAAGTGCTTACCCACTGAGCCACCAGGGCACTGCATACAAACACCTATGTGTGCATGTACACCTATGTGTGCACACGGACATACATGTACGTATGTATAAGTGTGTACATATACAGAGATCGTTTCTAGAAGGTGGTGGAACGTTGGAATGGAAAGATATGTATGTCTTACTGTTTGTTTCTCTGGAGAGCTCCGACTTAGACCATGCCCAAGTTCCTAGAGGTGGTAAGGTTGGGGCTTGGATTCGAACCCTAGGCCCCTCAGGCTGCAGAGTGCTTGGGACTAGACTCTGTCCCAGGGCACCCCCTCCCACAGCAGAGTCTCTCGTCCGGGGTGCTTGGTGGGCATTCAGCCGTAGCTAACAGCCGAGCCGCCTTTAACTCATGGCATGTGCTCTGGAGGGAGGGCTGGGTCTTGGGAAGGAGATGGCCAGAACTTTCTTCTCAGGAGCCGCCGAGTGGACTTGACCTTGCCAACCTTTCTGCGAGCAGCTGTGTGTGTCAACTGTTTGCACCACGTGCGGGGCTCCATGAGGGCAGCACCCCTTATTAATGACAGGAGACCTGGGCAGCACTTGACACCATGCAGGCACCCAAAGAGCTCTCCAATGATCTTAGTCGGTGGTGGCTCACAATGTCCTAGCACACGCATGGCAGGAAAAGGTGGCTCAAGAGATGGCTGATATGTAAGCTTGCACTCAACTCCCTGCCATCAAGTTGATGCTGACTTACAGCAACCCTATAGGACAGGGAAGAGCTGCACCTGGGGGTTTCTGAGACTATAACTCGTTACAGGAGTGGCTGGTGGTTTTGAACTGCTGACCTTGGGCTTAGCAGCCCAACACGTTACCCCTACGCTCCTCAGAAAGCAATCAGATGGGACAATAATCCCTCTAAAAATGGAGGTGCTCACCAATGGATGGATGGAGAAACATGGTGTGCGGCATGCACTGCGGTAGTTACATCGTCTGTTGTCAATTTGAGACTTACGAGTGAAGGGGTGGAGTTTGGCCTGTCAATCAGGTCATAGCTTGATGACCTCATTTGGAGGTGCTGAGGCAGCAGTTCTCAACCTGTGGGTCTCAACCCCTTTGGGGGGTGTCAAACGACCCTTTCACAGGGGTCATCCAATTCATAACAGTAGCGAAAGTACAGTGATGAAGTAGCAACGAAAATAATGTTATGGTTGGAGGGTCACCACCACATGAGGAGCTGTATGAAAGGGTCACGGCATTAGGAAGGTCGAGAACCACTGCACTAAGGAGATAAATAGCTCATTGGAAACGGGATACACGGCTTACTACCTGAGAGAATGCACCTGACAAGACACCTGGAGCTATGTTAGTGCCCTGAGCTGGAAGAACCACGTGGAGGCTCCTGCCAGCGCTGAGATGCTTCCACTGTCACTGGATCCACAAGACTTCCCACCCACTTGCCGGTGATCCTCCTGAATTTGGTGTCATTGCATGTGTTTCGTGAGTCTGAAGAGGACTTTATAGATTGGTATCAGACATATGGGCTAATATCGGATTTATGGACTTGATCTGGACTGGGCTGGGATGTTTTCTTCATGTACAATTACTCTGTATATTAAGCTCTTTGTTATACACATAGAGTCTCCCTGGATTTGTTTCTCCAGTCCACCAGGACTAACACATACAACAGACTATTCGTTTGAATGATAAAGGGAGACGCGTGCAGGCGTGGTAAAGCCTGTGGAAGCGAGCACCTATGTCAGGGAACAGCCTGGCAGAGAAAGGAAGGGCAAATCGCTCCCATGGGAACGGAAGCGTGAGAGGGGAAAAGAGGGTGAGAGACAAGTGGCGAGACAGACCCCTTGTCCAAGGAGGAAGTCTCCCCACCCTTGGAAGAGCGAGGCCGTCCTGCTGCGTCCTGGCCCTCGTGGGAAGCGCTTTGCGGCACGTCCTATGATCCGACGGCCCTGGGAAGGAGGGTGCTGAGTACAGCCAGTCAGGGCTGGTGGTTGGTTCTGACAGCCAACAGAACCACGTACTGTCCGTCCTGCACCGTCCTCACAATGGTGGCTGTCTTTGAGCCCACGGTTGCAGCCACTGTCTTCGTCCATCTCATTGAGGGTCTTCTTCTTCCTCCTCTTCCTCCTCCTTCTTTTTTGCTGACCCTGGACCTTACCAGGCATGATATCCTTCTCCAGGATCATATGTCTCTCCTGATCATATGTCCAAAGTATGTGAGACAAAGTCTCGCCATGCTCGCTTCTAAGGAGGCTTCTGGCTGTGCTTCTGGATGGGCCTGGGCACATTCTGTATGATCCACTCGTATGAAATCACCTGGGCTAGGCAGAAGCGTAGAGCCGATGGCTATTGGTGATCACATGGGCCGAGGAAGGAGGCAACGGGGAGCGAGTTAGGCTGCAGGGGTGTTGCGTGTCTGTGGGAAGGGGTGGGGGGAGCGTGAAAAGGCCCAGGAGTCACAGCTGCACAGCATGGCGGCCATGAGCCATGTCACTGAACGGCATCCTTCAAAAAGGTTAAAGTGGGACACCTTTCCGCGCCCCCCCCCCCAAAAGCTAGAAATAGTCCCAAGGCACACACGTGGAGAGGTGCAATAATTCTGGACAACACCTCATTATCCAACCTGCAGAAGGAGGGGCTGATTGGGGTGTTTGTCTCTCCTATATCGTGGTGGCCCGCTGGCTGCCACTTAAAAATCTCTTTGGCCAAATCATCCCAAGTCCACGGGGTTTTCTGCTCAGGAAAGCCCTGGCTGTGGCCGCACATCCACCCTCCTTTCTCTCCGTGTGGCCACAGGCAAGTTCAAGTTCCTGTCCTCAGGAGAGCCTCTTTTCTCATCCCCACACCAGGTTTCTTCTGTCTGGGGTAGCTTGTTAAGATACGATAGGCCCCCGACCCCCGAGCAATCTGCAGGAGGCTCAGCCCATGGAAGTTACTTTGGGGTGGCACCCACCTGAGCAATGAATGGTGTAATGAGAGCACCCACTCTTGCCATGCCACTGCAGGAGCCCAGGCCCAGTGCCCGCGTCGCTGTGGGGTAGACCTGCAACACAGGGAGGGCTCAGGTGAGGAATTCTGCAGACCCAGGGACCTCCTTCCTGCCCAGCTCCGGCCTGATAGGACAGTCCCTCCACCCCCACGCCTGGGGAGTCCTGAAGTTAGGATGACCCACCAAAAGGCGGGGGAGTACTTATCCCTAAACCAAAAGAACAAGCTCACTGCCATCGAGGCGATTCTGACTCACAGCGGCCCTATCGGCCAAGACAGAACTGCCTCTGTGAGTTCTGAGGCTGGCTGGAACTGTTTACGTGAGCAGAAAATCACATCCACCTTTCTTCCATTTAACCTGAAGCGGCTAAGAATTTGACTGAGAAAGGGCAAGAGGCTGGCTGGTGGGAGGGGACCCAGTAGTCCTAGGGGCCTCCTGGCCCTGCGTGGTGGGTCCCAAAGACCCCTCCCCTAGGAATTGCCCCACCAGAGCTAGGATGCTAACCTCTGCCCTGCTACTCCTCCCCCACTGTAAAGGTAGGCGCTACTCTCTCTTTAGCTGGGGCCTCAGCCCTGCCCCACCCCGCTCTGCTCAGTTACCCAGCTGCCCTGCGAAGACGCAGTGACATCGACTGCCACTGGCACAGAAAGACCGGCAGTCGAGACACTGCACTATTCTATTCTCCAAGGTTATCCCTGGGCCGCAGGGGAAGCGAGGTACTTTCCTTTTTTGGCTGGAGTAGTGGTGTAACCTTGGGGTTTCGGCCCAAGGGGGCGGGTATTTTCATCGGAGGAGACAAAAGACTGGAAGTTGAGTGGACAACCACTGGGCCCCAAGGACCAAGTACATTTCCTCCCAGGAGCCCCGTGGGGCGTTTCTGCAGGGCCCCCTCACCTCCGTACTGGACCTACTGCCTACCTCAGGTGTGTAAACGTAGGCCGCCTGGAAGCCCCCGGAAATAAACGCTCTTGCGATGAACAGGAACATGGTGAGCAGGCTCCTAGGGGCCGGGCAGAGAAGACACAGGTGAGCTGGGGTGTGTCTCTGATCTTGTTCCTGTGGCCGCCCCCAGCAGGATGCACCCCAGCGCCACCCCCAAAGCATGACCAGGGGGACCCGTGGACCGTTGGAAGCTGCCCAGGCTGGAGCTAAGGTGGGCAGGAGGTTTGAGGGCAGGGATTGAGCCGGAGCCACCCGAGGGCGGGGAGAGCCAGCTTCCAGCCGGCCGGTGGAGGATGGTCCCCAGAATGGTTATTGGTGATCACACAGGCCGAGAAAGGAGGCAATGGGGAGCAAGTTAGGCTGCAGGGGTGTTGCGTGTCTGTGGGAAGGGGTGGGGGGAGCGTGAAAATGCCCAGGAGTCACAGCTGCGCAGCATGGCGGCCATGAGCCATGTCACTGAACGGCACCCTTCAAAAGGGTTAAAGTGGGACACCTTTTGTTATATATATTTTACCACGATACATTTCCCCCCCCCCAAAGCTAGAAATAGTCCCAGCCTCCAGGCCAGCATGTCCCACCAGGGGCGACAGCGCCCCTGCCAGTGGAGCGCCAAGTGGACTGCCATGGTTAGTGAGCCTGTGTGCTAACGCTTCACGGGAGTAGAAGGCTTCTTCTTCCTCCTGCAGAGCCGCTGGTGGTTTCAAACCGCTGACCTTGCAGTTGGCAACCCAGCTGCACAACCAGGGGCTCCTGGAGGGATCAGTGAGGGGAGGGATGGGGAAGGGCTGCAAAAGCAGAGGCTTACATGTTATCTTGAATAATGAGCTATAGGGCTAAGGAAAGGTGTTAATGGCCAGGGGGAGGATGCTGAGTACGATTTGTTTGTTAATCTGAAAAGGGGGTGGTAGGATTTGGAAACTAGGACCCAGGCTCTAGGTCAGGGACCAGGCTCTGATTAGGTTTAGCCTGGAGCCCCTCAGAGTGCAGGCCAAGCAGCAACCCCCTCCCTGTTTTGAGGATGGAAAAGACGGACAACATCCCCAAACAGGGTGATGGAATAGGGTCTGCCTTCAATACGTTTGCTGAGCCAAGGAACACTTGCGCGCATACAGAAACAACGCAGTCATGTGGCTGGTCTCAGGGAGATGATGACATGAGTTTAAATTTGATGTAGTTGGATCGAGACCTAAGTCAAGCCCCCCAATTCCCTTCCTCCTCCCCACCGCCACCCTACCAGAACCTCCAACCCAAACCTGATTTTCTGGACCTTTGGGAGGTAGCTGGGGGATAAGCTCAAAGTTCTACCAAGTGGTTTGTGAAGAAGAGGGGAGATCCCCTCACCCAGATGGAGCCCTGGCCATAGCCCAAGGGACCCACCCTGGGGCCAGAGAGACCCACCTTCCGACACAGATGAAGAGCAGGAGGCTGCAGAGGAAGAAGATGGCGAAACACAGGGCCATGGTCTTCTTGCGGCCCAGCCGGTCGATGATCCACAGAGTCACGAGGACACCTGGAAGGGGGCCGGGTGCATTGTGGGAGGCAGCTTCTGGCTCCCCAACAACCCCGCCTCCTGGGCTTCATACCTCACACAATCCCTCCCCTCTGAGGGGGATGCTGGACCTAGTGGCTCACACCCCTGCGCTAGAATAGCGCCAAGGCAATCAGATGCCACTTCTGAGACGAGGCTTTGTCTTGCTGATGCCCACCTCCTCTGGTTCTTCCAAAGTGCTTGGTCAAGTGGAGGCGGCCACCTGGCAGAGAACAGTGGGTGGCCTCTTGCCCACAGCCAGTGGAGACCTGAGGCCCGCAGCCCTACAACCCTCAGAGAAGGTGTGTGAGTTGTGGAAGTGCATCCCACCCCAGTCGAGACCTTCAATGCAGAGGCCAACAGCTCAAAGTTAGAGCTGTGAAGACATGCTGTCTCAGAGGTCCTAGGTAAGCCACCTCCACGTACCTGGCCCACAGCTTCAAGCTGTTAACTGTTGGACTGACTAGTGATGCAAAACTGAATAATAACCTAGCAGGCACCCGTGGGCCTGAAGAGTGGCATTCATAAAGTGTAGCTGAGATATCTGAACTTGAAGTGACACAGTCGGGTTCTAAGGCTCCGTCTCATCTCTAACTTTCTGTGTGGCCTCAGGCTAGTTTTGGCCTTCTCTGAGCCTCTCTTTCTTCATATGTAAAATGGGCATCAACCAAAATAACTCCCTGTCTCAGTAGAAGCAGTATAAATCCGAAATCCACGACCACGGAGTCAATTCTGATTTCTAGAAGCCCTAGGGGACAGAGTGGAACTGTTCCTCAGACTGCCTGAGACGAAATCTTCCTGGGAGCAGAACCGCTGACCTGGCAGTTGGCAGCCCATTGCCTACTTTACAGCACCACCAGGTGTCCTGATTCAGCATAGTGCTTGTTAGTAATCACAGTGAAAAATTTAGGCGAAGCACTCAAAACCAAGTCCATTGTCACCAAGCGGATCCCGACTCGGACTGACCCTCTAGGACAGAGGGGACCGGTCCCTGTGGGGTTCCAAGACAGCAGACGCCACAGGAGCAGACCCCCACATCTTTGGCCCCCTA
Organism: Echinops telfairi; assembly: GCF_000313985.2. NCBI lineage: Eukaryota > Metazoa > Chordata > Mammalia > Afrosoricida > Tenrecidae > Echinops > Echinops telfairi. Next base: position 1,394,886 of record NW_022111312.1, read on the forward strand.
AGCAGCAGCAAACAGAGTCAAGCTCTCAGCTTCTTCAGTTTCTGAAAACTTGTAGCTAAAGAAGCCTGTACCATCGACTGCCAGAAGAACAAACATCTGTCCGGGAGGAAGTACAGCCAACTTGCTCCTTAGAGGAAACGATGGCGAGACTTTCTCACGTATTTTGGACACATTACTGGGAGAGACCAGGCCCTGCAGGGGGACATCATGCGGGCCAAGCAGAGGGGCAGTGACAAAGAGGAAAACCCTGGACGAGATGGAGGGACACCGTGGCTGCAACCATGGGTTCAGACGTAAGAACGATTGTGAGGACGGCGCAGGACCGGCCAGTGTTTCGCTCCGTTGGCCGAACTCATAGTTGTTATGAGTCTGAACCGACTTGATGGCCCCAAGCCACAAAGAAACAAAAGCCCTGCTCCCCTAGAAAGAGCATTTGTCTCCAAGCAGTATCCACCTGCCCCATGGCATCGCTGGCCCAGACCCGCTTGTTACACCGTCTCCTTACCTGGGAACTCCGAGAGGGTGGTCCACAGCAGGTCCATGTAGTCATCCTCATTCAGGTACTCACAGGCCAGACTGCATTTGGCTTCCACTTTCCTCTTCTGGTTGGAGACTTGGGGGCGAGGGTTGGGGGTGGAGAGAGAGAAAGAGAGAGAGTGCGCGGGAGCAAGCTATGGACCTGGCCTTGGAAAGCACCTTCCCTCCCCCCCACACCTCCTTCTCTCTGCATGAAGCCACCTGGGCTGCCACCTCTAGTCATGGCAAGGACCCAGGTTTGGAGTCAGACAGACTCTGCTTTGAATCGCAGCCAGGACTTATACAACGTCATTTCTCTCAGCCTCTGGTGGTGGTGGTGGTGTGTGTTAGTCTAGGTACTTTAGAGAAACAAATCCACAGAGACTCACGTATAGGAGAGCGTTTTATGTAAAGGTTAAGTGTGCATCAAGAAAACATCCCAACCCAGTGCTGCCCAAGCCCACAAGTCCAACATTAACC
>NW_022111312.1:1395981-1415035 GCF_000313985.2 Echinops telfairi
ATGTCCGACACCAATCCACAAAGTCCTCCTCCATCTCACAAAACACACACAATGATGCCGACTGCAGGAGGAAAGCCGAGTCAGTGACTGTGTAAGCATCTCAGCACTAGCAGGGGTCTCCACACGGCTGCTCCAGCACCCAGGGCGGCATCAGGGTAGGTCTATGTGACTTCTCCTCAGGGATGTCTTGCAGGAAGTGAGCTTTGCCAGCTGAAGCAGGGAACTGGCTAAGGCAGCTACACCCTGGTCTGATGCCGACTGCAGGAGGAAAGCCGAGTCAGTGAATGTGTAAGCATCTCAGCGCTGGCAGGGCTCTCCACACGGCTGCTCCGGCACCCAGGGCGGCATCAGGGTAGGTCTCTGTGGCTCCTCCTTGGGGATGTCTTGGAGGAAGTGACCCTTGCCAGCTGAAGCAGGGAACTGGCTAAGGTAGCTGCACCCTGGTCCGACCATCACAAAGCAAGAGACCCGAAAGGCGCGGCTCAGAGAGCCATTTATTCTCCACCCTTCAATTAACCCTACATGTGTTTATCGGCCAGGTTGGCACAATAAACTAACTAACTCATGGTGGTGGTTTGTTTGCTTTGGGTGAACTTGTTCTTGTGAATTAGTTGGGGCAGGGTTCACATTTCAGACCACCGGCTCTACCATCAACAGTTCAAACCACGCGTCAGCCTCCCCCAACCCGCTATGCCACCCCACCCCCCTCCTCTGATTTCTCTCCTCCCTTCCACCCCTGTCAATACCCGCCAACCTTCTCGTCTTGTTGCTGCATCGGTCCACCCGGGGGCTCCCTCCCTTGGGAACCCCCAAAGCCTGTTCGCTTTGGGGTGCCAGTCTCCGTCTTGGTTTCTCTGCTCATCTTCGGCTCATCTTGCAGTCTCCCACCCTCCTGGTCCTTTTGTAGTGGGCTGCCTTCACTGGGGCAGTATTCCCCAGATCCATCTGTGTCGTGGGTGCTTCCTGGTTTCATCATTATTGTTTGTTTTTTTAGCGATGCGCAGCATTTCAGTGTGTGAATGGGCCCAAGTTTCCTTCTCCGTTCTTCTTGTGGGCTCCCGGGCTGTTTCCAGCTTCTTGCTACGGTGAACAGGGCGACGATGCACACAGGAGAGCCTGCGTCTATGCCTGCTATGGCCAAGTCTGCTTCCCGCCTCACACCGCGCCAGATGCAACCACTTCGCCAGGCAGTTGGAAATCGTTTGTTGCGCAAATGTGCCCACCATTGGCACGTACCAGGTGCTTTGTGGGCACACAGCTCCTGGGGAGGGGGCTCCTCAGGGGTCACGTCACCCACAGACAGAGGTTGACATCCTAACCCCTGCACCTGCGAGTGTAAGTCTGTCTGGAAAGAAGGGTGTTTCTTTTGTGACATGAATGAGGCCAGGCCAGGGTGGGGCAGGATGGATCCTAAACCTCATCGTCTCTGCGTGGAGGTTCCTGTAGCCCCAGCTCCACAGGTGCACAGCGGGAGGGCATCCTGGGAGGACCAGCGACAAGACAAGGAACATCAAGAAATGCCTGGTGCAATCAATCAATCAATCAATCAATCAAGTCAGATAAAAAAAAAGAAACGCCTGGCACTCCAGGAGCTGAGAGACACAAGGGCTTCCCAGCAGAGCTGACCAGGGACGGATGGAAAGCCTAGCCCTGCTCACAGCCTGGGCGACGGTGCAACATTAAACTCCAGTTCTGAGGGCCACCCCCTTGTGGTGTGGCTGCTACCGACTGCAGCAACAGGAAACGCTGACACCTGCCTCCTCCTGGTGGCCACGCCCCTAAGTCATCCCCTTGCCTTTGATGGTGTGTGGGACGTGGGACCTGGGACTTGCCTCTCACCAATCAGATACAGCACGGGGACCCTGAGGACATGACTGTGTGTGTGCCAGGCCGCTGTGTGAGACGGCAGTGCCCATCTGGCTAGGGTTGTGTCGCACTGTTCTCGCTGAACCACTACGAGGAGGCAAATGGTCATGCGGGTGGCCCCACACAGCAAGGGACAGTATGTGTCCTCTGTGAACGGAGAGCAGGCCACCAGTCAAGACCAACAAACACCTGTTCAGTGCAACAGCCACAAGGAACTTGAGGTTGCCAGAAACCACAGGGTCTCTAAGTGAGACCCTCCCGCCAGTCCTGGCTGATCCCCTGATTGTTGCTGGACAGAGGACTCGAACCAGGCTGTACCCAGACGCCTGGCCCACAGAGACGGAAGACTATGCGCGTGTGTTGTTCTGAGCTGCGGTGTACTGAGGCATAGACACATTCGTTCTTGTGGAATCCAGATTCCTAGATTTGGGTCGGAAGTTCAAGTGACCTACCAAGCTGCTACCAACCTCACACCTTGGGGGAAACTGGCTTCGTAAAGACCACCTTCAAGTGATTATCTGCGGCCGTCCAGTTTGGGCAGAGGACAATCCCGAAGGCCATACGTGATGTTAGGATTCAAGGTCCATCGGTCATTACTTTCATTGTTCTTCAAGAAAAGGCTGCCAGCATCCCACACAGCCACAAGTGGCTTTTGATCGCCGCTGGGCCCTGTTCCCATGCCAGTGTATCATTACTAGGGGTCAGCGGGAGCCTAAGAATCTGTAACCGATGTGTGTTTTCTTGGGGACACCGTCGACTCTCTCGGCAGAGATGTCATCCTGCTCGGCAAGTCTTCTAGTCCTCAGCTTCCATCGGCTTCTGCGACTGGCCTCCTCTTGTGTTTTCATGTTATGCTTGTGTTGTTCTTCAGCAGTAGCTAGTGGATGACACACACCCATCGTGGCTCATCCCCATCACCACTCTCTCCTCGTTTATTGAGAGGGAATCCGAGTGAGCCCAGTAGCCAAGGAGGTGATGGCAACAAGAGTCTCACTCTTGGTCCAGATGAATTAGTGGTGAAGGGTCTACGCTGCTCTCTATTACAGGTCTTCCTTTACCCCAAAATGCAGGGCTGGTCTCCCAAAGGTAGAGTCACGAAAGCGATCTGAGTCAGGCTCTCAGCAGATGAGACTCGGAGAGGGGGAGTCGCTTCCCAGGGCTTCCCCTGTCAGACGGTGGCATCTCCCCACTCCAGCTGGGCTGGTAAAAGCTCCCGAGGCAGCCTTGACCCCTCTCTTTATGACATGCCCCAGTCAATCTCTCAGCAAATCTACTGGGTCAGCCTTCAAATCCTATTACAATAAGATCGGCTGCTTGCCTGCATATCAACTGCGGTCATCCTGGTCTGAACCGCCCCCACCCCCACCCCCGTATCCCTCACCTGGCTTACTGCAACAGCCTCCCCGCTGGTCAACCTGCTTGCACACCTGCCCCCACTCTTGCTGCCGTCCAAGCTGGAGGTGCGCTCGGCAAACCTCAGTCAGATACTTGGGTTTACATGTGGGGAGAGAGGGGCCGTGCACCGAGAACTGGACATGGGGCAAAGCTCTTGCAAGAATGAGGGCAAACTGAAGTCGCTCTCAGACACGCAGACGGGGAGGGGGGTTGTGATGACGAGACCTGCCCGACAAGAGATGTCCGTGAGAGTTCTAGAGATCCGAAAGACCAGGGGCTGACTCACTGGCATTGGGTCGATAGTGACCCTTCTAGGACAGGGTAGGACTGGGTTCCTGAGGCTGCAAATCTTCACGGGAGTAGAAAGCTTCTTCTTTCTCCCAGGGAATGACTGGCGGGTTGGAACTACCAACCTTGCAGTTAGCAGCCCAGCCATAACCCACTGCCCCGCTAGGGCTTCTTGAAGAAAGAGAGAGAAAATGAATGAGAATCTCATGAGCAATTTTAAGGACCTGTTTTTTAAATTATCATCATATTTTGGGTGTGTAGCTCCCAGCATTCCATTCCATATGAAAGACAAACGCGTCCATAGAATTCTGAATGTGTGTTCTCGAGTACATCCAGTATACCAACTTCTAGCCTCCAGGCCTGTGAGGCCATACACGTCTCTCACTGAAAACAACAACAGCCCCTGTGGTTGTTACATGTCTGGTGTCAACTTGCGAAGGGGTGGAGTCTAGCCTGTCAGTCAGGCCGCAGCTTTTCATTTGGAGGCGCAAAGGAGATAAATAGCTCATTCGAGGGCAGATACACTCTCTGCTCGTCTTCCTTCTGACAAGCCACATGGAGACCCCTCATGGAACCAGAGCCCTGGAGCTGGAGGAGCCACATGGAGACCCCCACCAGCGCTGAGCTGCTTACACCACCACCACTGCATCCACAAGACTTTCCACCCACGGGCCTGTGATCTTCTGGCATCATGGCACGTTTTGCGTGAGTCTGAAGAGGCATTTATAGATTGGTATTGGACATAGGGGCTAATATCGGACTTATGGACTTGATCCGGACTAGGCTGGGATGTTTTCTTGATGTACAATTGCTCTTTGATATAAAGTTCTCTCTTACACACATATGAGTGTCTATGAATTTGCTTCTCTAGTCTACCCAGACTAACACAGCCCCTCTGTTTGAAACTCTGAGGGCCTCCTCCATCAGAAATCAACATCCTTAAAACCCCTCCAAGGCCGTGGGTGACCTGGTCCCGTCAAGTCCTTGTTCCAGAGCACACCTTGGCTTTCTCACTGGGCTCCACTCACCACGGGCTCCCTTGCTGGCCTTTCACATAAGGCATACTCCTGCCTCAGGGCCTTGGCACTGGCCACTCCCTCTCTGGACTGCCCTTCTGCTATCCCATGGCTGTCCCTAACCTCCTCCACGTCTTTCTTTCAACGTCACTTTCTTCTCATTCAGTCCATCTTGCCTAAAAGGTCCATCTGACCCCGCCCCCCCATGCCGTATTCCGCCTTAGATTCCTAATCCCTGCCCCATCCCCCTGCTAGGGGACTTCTTTCCCCCCCCATATCACTTGTCAGGAAATACTGTGCCAGGCCTTTGAAATGGACCGCCGTGCCCTGGCTGGTGGCCTCTGGGAGAAGGCCCACGTGGCTTCAGGATGCAGCTTTCCAGTTCCATTGGTGGCTGAGCCGACCCAGCGGCGCCCCGAGAGCTCGGGATCTGAAGACGCTAAACTGAGCGCCCACCAAGGGGAGAGCGTGGCTCGCCACACACGTGGCTCCCGTGGACGGGCAGGCAGCTCGTGCCGGTGCCCAGCGAGCCGGCTGGTTAGCTGGCCCGGCGGCCTGCATACTCACTGCTGCAGATGTCGCCGACTTGGAAAATCTCCGTGGTGAGCAAAACCAATCCGTAGTAAGAAAACGCATTGGAAAACCTGCCGGGAAGGAAGCAGGAAAGACCAGGAAGTACCTGAAGGTGGGCGTGTGGGAGTGCCTTTCTCCCCGGCCAGCACCGTGTTGGGAATGTGTCTGTGGCCGTGCACCCCCCCCACCCGCCCCCGGCTATGGGGGGTGCTAGACACAAGCAGGAAGAGAGCAGGCGTGAAGCAGGCTGCAGTGAACCCTCAGTGAACCTGTGGGTTGCGACCCCTTTGGTAGTCGAACGACCCTTTCACAGGGGTCGCCCGATTCATAATGGTAGCAGAATGACAGCGATGAAGCAGCAACAAAAACAATGTTATGGCTGGGGGGGTCACCACCACATGAGGAACGGTAGGAAAGGGCCGCGGCATTGGGAAGGTTGAGAACCACTGCTCTAGTCAATTTCAACTCCAAGAGCCCCACGGGGCAAAGTAGAACACCTGCCTGCCTCATTTTCCTGCCTGGAACAGCTGGTGGATTAGAACTGCCAACCTTTCAGTTCGAAAGTGAGCACCGGACCCCTGTACCGCCAGGGCACCTTCCCCTAAAGAGGACAGCCTAGGGAAACCCCGGGGCTCCTTCTACTCTGCCCTACAGGGTCGCTGGGAGTTGGGACAGACCTGACAGCACACAACCAGTAGTTCGGTGATCCCTAAATAAGGAAGGAGTTGTGGGGAGTGATGCCCAAGCAAAGGATGTTGGCAAACACACACCCACATGAGATGCCAGGGTACTTCCCATGAAACCCCCACCCAAGGCGCCGTGGGAGGGGCACTTACCATATAAACCACAACAGCAATGTGGTCCACCTAAACTGGGGCGAGAAGAGGTCCCTTATCTTGCCTCGATCTTCCTGTTTCAAGACAAAGACATGCTGTTGAATGTGCTCACCCACACGGGCAGGGGGCGGCGGCTGGTGGCTTCAGATGGAGTCAAGGGAGGAGGGGGAGTTGAAGGTGGGTATCCGCTATCACGGGGGAGGTCTCTTGTGGGAGGGCCATGGAGGATTCTGGGACACAGGAGCTCGACTCTTGAAGGATGCAGGCAATGCACACACACGTCCTCACGCAGGCACACGTGCACGCACACGCACCCTGCTATGTGCCTGCAGCTGGGAAGCAGATCCCTCAGGCCAGAACCTCTCTGGATTCAAACTCAGGGAGCACAGGACCAGCCCAGAGATGTCCAACCGTTGCACGCACGCACGCACACACGTTCACACAAAGCCAGCTTTAAGTCAAAACCAAACTCGCTGCCCTTGAGTGGATGCTGACCATAGTGACCCTACAGGACGGGGTAAAACTGCCCCTGTGAATTTCTGAGATGGTAACTCTTTACAGGAGCAGAAAGTCATGTCTTTCTCCTGGGGAGTGGCTGGTGGTTTCGAACCATTGACTTTGCAGCTAGCAGCCCAAATCATCACCATTCCACCACCAAGGTCCCTAGCTTGACATCAAGCAATGATAATTCCTGTGCTGAAAACCAAGTCACAAACCAAAAAAGAAAAGAAAGAAAGAAAAGATAAAGCAATGGCTCATTGATCAATTTTCAGGATTAACTTCTTCACCAAGAAGCCCTGGTGGTGGAAGGTCAAGCTGTTAGCCAAAAGGTTGCTGGGTCAAGACTACCCAGTGACTCTGGGGGAGGGAGACAGGTCTGACAATCTGATGCGATAGAGTCTATAGTCTGGGACACCCTATGAGGCAGTTCAGGCCTGTCACCTGGGTTGGAACTGACACGGTCCACCTGACAACTAACCGACAGCACTTTCGCTTGACAAGGGACCCTAGGTGACCCTCAGAATATAGGCAGCAGCTATGAAGACCCTTTCTACGATACGACGAAGGAACATACTTCTCTTAGCATTTTGAGGAGTGGTCACCTATTTCAACACCAAGTGAGTCCTGGGGGTGCCCTGGTTAAAGAGCTGGCCTGCTAACCACAAGGTTGGTGGTTCGAACCCACCAGCCGCTCTGAGGGAGAAAAACGCAGTCGTCTGTTTCTGTAAAGATGGAGCGTCTCAGAAACCCACAGGGGCAGTTCCAGCCTGCCCCAGAGGGCCACTATGAGTCGGAACAGGATGGCAGGGAGCATGAGAGGCTAGTTCCAGCTGCTCTTGCGGGGTGACCGATGATTGAGTGGAGGGACAGACCCGTGGAGCTTCTCACTAGGACCCCTTGGGCCAGCAGTTTGAGCCCACCGGCCACCACAGGAGAAAGACGCGAAAGCATGCCTCTAAAAATGCACCATCTCAGAAACCCCAGGGGGCAGTTCTACTTTGTCCTGTAGGATCACCATGGAGCCAGAATCAACTCCATGGCAGTAGGTTCCGTTTTTAAATTTAAAGGCAGGGCTCTAGGCCATAAAATAGTTTTGTAGACCTAGGAATATTCTAGAAGAAAAGCATTTTTGTAGTCTATTCTTGAAAGGGAGCCACTATTGATGAAATACGTTTAATGAGTAGATCTGGGCATGTCTGTTTATTGAAAGGTGCCGTGGTGGCACGTGGGCTGGGCTAAGCCTTGGGCTGCTAATTGAAAGATGAGTGGCTTGGACTTACCGGTCACCCCCAGGAGAAAGAGGAGACTGTTTACATCTATAAAGATTTCCAAATAAAACCCAAACCAAACTCGCCACCATTGAGCCAATGCTGACTCGTAGCCACTCTACAGGCCAGAACTGCCCCTGTGGGTTTCTGAGACTGTAAATCTTTATGGGAGTAGAAAGTCTTCTTTCTCCCGAGGAGCACTGGATGGTTTAGAACTGTTGACCTTGCCATTATCACCCAGTGCATAACCCACTACTCCACCGGCTCTCTTTTCTGTAAAGATTGCCAGCCTCTACAATGCTACTGGGCAGTCCCTTCTGTCCTATTGGGTTGCCGGGAGTCAAAATGGACTTGAGGTGAGTTAGACTCAATTAATGCAGCCCTTCCGGCCATCGTCCCTTATGTGAGAAAGACTAATTGTGGATTTCATACGCCTGTGGCTGTGGCCCCATAGAGGAGGGTGTTATCTGCTAACAAACAGGAGTGGGACGAGACTGAGTTCTCACCTTAGTGCAGTGGTCCTCAACCTTCCTCATGCCGCGACCCTTTCATACAGTTCCTCATGTGGTGGTGAACCCCAACCATATCATTATTTTCATTGCTACTTCATCACTATCATTTTGCTACTGTGATGAATTGGGCGGCCCCTGTGAAAGGGTCGTTTGACCCACAGGTTGAGAACCACTGCCTCAGTGAAAGGTATGAATCAGACAACACTCTTGGTTTGCTGGTTGTCTCAGTGACTATTCCTTACCGTGGGTGTAAGGAACTACATGTGGAGAGGAGAAAGAACGCGTTTTCTGGAGTGGGCTGGGAAAGCCTGGCTGATTAAGACTAGTAGGAGCCAGTGCCCACTGGTAACATCTTGCCAGGGCTCCAGGGTCATATCTACATAAGTAAGATACAGTCCCGGGGTGGACGGTTGATTATTACATTTGGGTGGGAGCTCATCCCTGGCAGAAGCCAGGAGTAGAGCACATCCTCTGGCCCCAGGATGGTCTGGGTGACCCTGCCTGACCCCTGTGAGACATTCCTCGGCCTTTGGTGAGTTTGGTGGGACACTGCCGTGATCTGCACAACCCAGAGACTCAGGGAGTAACTGGGAGGAGGTTAAGGGAATGGGGAGTGGAGTAGACTAACATCTTGCGAGACCTGGACTCTTGGAGCTCTTTCAATCTCCAACTTCTTGAGTCTTTTTTTTTTTTAATTAATCATTTTATTGGCGGGGTGGGGTGGGGTGGGGGTGCTCCTACAAATCTTATAACAATCCATCATTCAATAGTATTAAGCACCCTTGTACATATGTTTCCATCAACATTTCCAAAACATTTTCTTTCTACCGGAGCCCTTGGTTTCAGCTCCTATCTTTTCCCCTCCCTCCCTCACCTTCGTGAAACCTTGATCAATTATATATTATTATTGCTATTTCGTGGCTTACACTGTCCATTGTCTTCCCCCCCTTTTTTTTTGGCTTGGCTTTGTGTCTTTATTTATTCTTCAATCTTGATTCTTATAAATTATGAGGGCAGTGTATTGATTTAATGTTTTTATGAATAGATTAATATATAAATAGGAATCGATCCATTGATATAGCTACAGAAAGACAGTTTGGGGATCAGATGCATCCACCTCTAGGGTATATAAACAGGCTGTTTGTGAGTTGCCTCTGAGTCATGATGAACTTTCAACGGCTGGGTTTACAGAAGTTGATTGCCAGGCTTTCCTTCTGCTATCCCTCTGGGTGGACTTGAACTTCGTACCTTTTGGTTTGTCGCTGAGCATGCTGACTTTGTGTACCACTCTAGGTCTACAGTACGCACAGAACATTTTCTTATTTGCTGAAAACATTCACCCACATCTGTTCACAGACACATGGGTGCCTTATCCCATGTACACAAGCCCACATGCACACCCATGGGTGTACATCCTCCCCCATACAGGTGCTCACCTGCTGTGCATGTACACACCATCCCATCTGTACACACTCACCCACAGGTGTGCTCACAGACATCACAGTCCAGTGTGCACGCTCACTCATATGTGAACCCGTAGGAACACCCTCCACTCCATGTCCTCGTGCTCACTTGTGTACATGTGTGCTCACCTGCACGCACATGCCCCCCCACCCCAGCGTGTGCACGCCCACACCAGCACTGACCTGTCTGGAGATGACAAGCTTCCCCAGGGGCATAGGGGCTCCGTTTTCTGCCGCGATCCTCTTCAAGGTCTTAATGGCCTTTTCCTGGTTCCCAGACAGCACATCGTACCTCGCGCTCTCCGGCAGCCACTGCGGGGACAGGAGAGCGGGCCGTGCCCGGTGAGGGCAGCCTAGAACTCAGCCTCCCGGCCATGCTGTCACACCTGTGTGCTGAGCCCTTCAGACTGGGGACTCCAGTGCCAGGGGCCTGGCTTCGAATGACATGGGTCACGGGACCTCTCTGTGCCTCTATTTTCCCATCCCTGATATGGGACGATAATAATAGACCCTTCTGAGAGTACTGAATGAGAAAATCCAGTCCAAGTGTTTAGGACAGTGTCTGGCATGGGTTAAATGGTAGCTAAGATTACTGTCCCTATTAGTACTACTGAGCCCTGGTGACAGTTCATTGAGTACTGGGTTGCTAATCACGAGGCCAGTAGTTCAAACCCACCAACCATTCTGAGAGAGAACGATGAGGCTGTCTGCTCCCATAAATATTTACGGTCTTGGAAACTCTAAGGAGCAGTTCTATTCTGCCCTTCAGAGGGTCACTATAAGTCAGAATTGACTCAGAGGCAGTGAGTTTTTTGTTTTTGTTATTGTTTTTTTAAATCATTTTATTAGGGGCTCATACAACTCTTATCACAATCCATACACACATCAATTGTGTAAAGTGCATTTGTACATTCATTGCCCTCATCATTCTCAAAACATTTTCTCTCCACTTAAGCCCCCGGCATTAGGTCCTCATTTTTCCCCTCCCTCCCTGCCACCCCTCCGTCATGAGCCCTTGATAATTTATAAACTGTTATTTTGTCATATCTTGCCCTGTCCGACGTCTCCCTTCACCCACTTTTCGGTTGTCCGTCCCCCAGGGAGGAGGTCACGTATAGTTCCTTGTAATCAACTATTCCTTGGAGTCCTTTCCAAGTCCCAGGAAGGGTGAGGTCAAATGAAGCCCACCACTTCCACCGTCTTCAGAAACCCCGCCTGCATCTCTCAGGAAAGTATTCCCCCACCTGTATATCTTGCATCATCGAGCTCAGGCGTCCTCAAACTACAGCCCACAGGCCACATGCGGCCCGCCGAGGACATTTATCCGGCCCGCCAGGTGTTTTGGCCCATTTGTGTTTTTACTTCAAAATAAGATATGTGCAGTGTGCAGAGGAATTTGTTCACAGTTTTATTTTAAACTATAGCCTGGCCCTCCAATATATCTGAGGGACAGTGAACTGGCCCCCTGTTTAAAACGTTTAGGACCCTTGAATTCTAGCTATTTCAGAACAAGCGATCAGATGTGATAGAGCCCCATCCACAAATGACCACAAAAACACAACCCTGTGAAAACGAAGCAACCACAGTCTGTGGAAGGGCAGGCTGAGTGGAGTAGTAGAGAGGGCACAGACCCAGAAGTGGAAGAGCTGCTTCTCATGTAGTCCTGGCTCTTATTTGCTGTGTGCCCCTGAGCAAGTCAACCCATCTCTCTCTGGTGCTCTGCTTCCCCATCAGTCAAATAGGGATGTAGCAGATTGTGAGCGCCCACCAAAATCCCTGCTTCCCCTTCGACAGTCCACAGATGTCCTGGGAAATGGGTGTCCAAGGAAGGACTACATTTCCCAACTCTCCCTGGCCCTGGCAGCTAGATAAGGCCACGTGATTTGCTTTCACCAGTAGCATATCAGAGGCTCTTCCTGGCAATCAACTTTCAGAAGTTTGCCAGGGATGTTCTGCCAGCTTTGCCTTTCTATAGTCTCCTGTCTGCATGCACAAGGTGCTAAAGACCTAGAGGAGTGCAGAAAGGAACCTGGGCCTATAATCACAGCTGCCAATCAGCAACACCCACCTGGACTATCACGTGCGTGAGCAATGAACTGTTGTGTGAAGTGACCGAATCCCCGGGCCTTATCTGTTACAGTGTGTCATCCTAACTAATGCGGGGCCAACCACTGCCCACTTCATACGGGGACTGGGAGAAAGACATATGGCAATGCACCCTTAAGTGTGGGAATTATTATCCCTAATGTCATTTCCAGGAATTACTGTAGTAGTTGCTATAGAGGAGAGACCCCACCACTTACTCTGGAGCCCCAGATGCTTCAAAGTGTTTCATGTGTGTGGCATGCACCTGAAAGGATAAGTGTGTGAGGTGCTAGTGGTCGAGGATGTGCTTCTGGCAGACCCGAGGTGGAGAGATCCTTTGAGCCCCTGGAACCAGGCACACGTGAAGTCAGATATTTGGTTTCCTCCCATAAACCTACCCGTCTCTTTCGCTTGAGCCAATGAGAACTGGGTTTCTGTCACTTGCAACAGAAGAGTCCCCATGAATCCAATGAAGTCACCTTCAATGTGGACCACAGGTTCTCAAACTTAGGGGGCCTACCACCCCCTTTTCAGGAAAAAAAATAATGGACTGAGTACCCCCCCTCCCAGCAATGAAATAACTTTTGTATGACGTCCCCTAATTCAGTATAAAGTGTAGGTATCTGCCTTTGCTGCTCCCTTGGATTATCCCAGTGCCCCCTCCCCCACACTGGAAGCAACACTGAGATCAACCAGGCCATGTTCTTTGTCCCTAACTATCTCCCTAAAGAACATTCCAGCATTCTGGAGGAGCCGCACCAGGCCTCATGCCCTTGTCCTATCTCCTAACTTAATAATCATAACCATCGCGTACAGGGGCGTTGGTGCCCTTCTTCTCCCCTCACGGCCTAGGGAGGGGGAAGTAGGAGTGTTGGTGGCACCAGGAGATCGTGCACAGCAGGGACCAGGCAGGTCTCGGGGAAGATACCTACAAAACACAGGACGGCGAAGAGGAGGAGCGGAACGGCCGAGAGGATGAGCAACCACCGCCAGCCCAGGGTGGGCATCACGAACACAGCCAGGAGGACCTCGAACACCGTCCCAACGGCCCAGAAGACCTGGTGGGGTAGAAGCAGGGTCAGCGGCGGGGCAGGATGGTCCACATAGGTGGATGGGGTTCTAACCAAGGGCATCAGGAGTGCTTACCCACTGGGCCCCGGTGACTAGCTGGGTTAGAATGACCCCTGTGTTCCTGTGGTCCGTTTGGTTAGCCTAAGGCCACGAGGTTGGCCCTTGCCCGAGGGAACCAGTCATGCTGTATGACGCCTGCATGGTGCCCCCCCTGAAGTTGTGCCACAAGGCAGCTCTGGTGAAGGGGATTAGCTTGATCGGTCCTGTCTGAGGTCCGTATGATGGTGGACACATGATCACTGGGACGGTCCAGTGGGCATCAGTATCTATGGTGTCAGGTACCACCAAGCAGGTTCCCCCTCATCGTGACCCGCCCACACACAATGGAATGAAACATTCCCCAAGCTCTACGCCACGCTCACCGGCATTGCTGGGTTTGAGCCCACAGCTGCCGTGGCTCCCATGATCTCACTGAGGGGCTTCCTCCTGGTCACTGGCACCTCTATTTACCAACTCGCGTCTGTTGCTGATGTGGTTCAGTCCCCTCGGTTGGCGAACCATCACCCAGTCCTGTGCCCACCTCACAATGGCTCTTGTGCTCGGGCACACTGCGGCAGCTGCGGCCATTGTGGTGATGCATCATGTTGATGGATTCCCCTTCTTCACTCTCCTCCCATGATGCCCTTCTCCAGGGACTGGTCTCTCCTGATAACCTGTCCCAAGTACTTGAGACAAAGTCTCACCGGCATTTGCCTCGAAGACGCATTCTGGCTGTAATTCTTCCCAGACCGACTGGTTTGTGCTTTGAGCAATCTATGTTACTGTCAACGTTCTTTGGCAGAAGCAGCATTCAAGTGCATCTGTTCTTCTTTGGTCTTCCTTATTCAATGCTCAACTTTCACGTGCATATAAGGCAACTGAATAAGCCATGGCTTTGTGTCAGCTGCACCTTAGTCCTTAAAACAACATCCTTGCTTTTCAACACTTTAACGAGGTCTTGTGTAGCGGATTTGCCCAGTGCAATGTGTTGTCTGCTCTCTCGACTGCTGCTTCCATGCACATTGATTGTGGGTCCAAGCAAGCCAAAAATCCTTGACCACTTCGATCTTTTCTCCATTTATCATGATCTTCCCTGTTGGCCTCATTGTACGGGTTTTGGTCTTCTTTACAGGGTCTAGCAATGTCTCAGGGACACTTACACTGCTGTTGAGTTGACTTCAACCCATTGTGACCCTTCAGGACAGAGTAGAACTGCCCCAGTGGGTTCCTGAGACTGGAACTCTTTATGGGAGTAAAAAGCCTCACCTTTCTCCCTCAGAGTAGCTGGTGGTTTTGAACTGGTGACCTTGTGGTTGGCAGTCTAATGAGTAACCCACTGTGCCACCAGGGTCCCTAAAAGTGTCTATCAAATGTAAATAAACCATTCTGTCGCTATGTTGGACAGGGGTCATCGGGCAGCTACATATTTGTCTGAGATCTTTGGAATCAGGCTTGGAAAATGGGGCTCCTAGCCCTGACAGAAGGAAGGCTTGTGTTGGACCAGCTGGGCCAAGAGTGTATGAAGCCAGGCCCATCAGCTACTGCCAGGCAATTGTGGCTGTGTGGGAGAAGTCTTGCCTTCCATGTGAGATACCAGGTTCAATTTCCAACCAGTCCACCTGTCTGCCACTGGTGGCTCGTGTGTGGCTGTGGTGCTGATTGGTTCCAGTGAAGCTTTCAGACTAATATGGACTAGGAGGAAGGGCCTGGCCATTGCTTCCCAAAACTTAGATGCTGAAAATCCTATGAATCACCATGGCCCCAGCCCCAAATGATCATGGGGACAGTGCCAGACTGGGCACCGACCTGTTCCTTGCTGCATGGGGCCCTGCACTGTGAGGCCGGGCCAACTCAACAGCAGCTCCAAGCGCCTAGGCTGCAGGGAGAACCAAGCACAGAGCTCTTGTGCAGACACAGGCCAGTCTGGTGAGAGCGGGCCTAAGGAGCAGTGAGGTGAGCCTGGGCAGGCGCTCGTCCACTCAGCTACCAAGCCAGTCTGCACCAAGTCTCAGATAAAAGCCATCTCCAGATGAAGAGGGGCAGACCACCCGCCCAAGCCATTCTTTTAAAGGGAGATGCGAGCTTGCCTTTCTTTGTCAATTGAGGAATGGGTTCAGATGGCCAAACAGCTGTGTTAGAATTGACGTGCCTGGTCCACTGAAGTCTTTGCACATGCCTGTGTTACTTTCCTGAACTCCTTCTCCCAGAGACGCTCCTTACCCTTGAGACGCTACTGCCCGAGACAGCATTCCCTACAGACCTAGGCAACCCCTTCTTACCTCAATCAGCAAGATGCATTTCGCTCTGGCTTTCATGGGGAGGAATTCGGCATACAGGGTCACGCTAGAGAGGCAAAGAGACAGAAATGGCGTTAAAAGCAGGACTGCAGAGACTGTAATCATTCCTCCGAGTGCGCGCTGAAGACCACTTAGAATGAAATGTCCTGGAATATGGCCCAATATGCAGATTGCCCAGGCTCCAGGCAGCCTCTCCAGAGTGGGCCCTGGAATCTGCATTTTGACAATCCCCCTGAATGAGTCTCAGATTTGTTAAATGCTGGCAAGGATCTCTGGTGGCATTGTGGGCTATGAGTTGGTCTACATTAGTCTGGGTAGATGAGAGAAACAAATTCATAGATACTCATCGGTGTCTAAGAAAGAGCTTTATATAAAGAGTAATTGTATATTAAGAAAACATCCCAGCCCAGTCCAGATCAAGTCCATAGTCCAATATTAGCCCATATGTCCAATACCAATTGAGATAGGTAAGGTTTATTGTGCCAACCTGGCCGATAAACACATGTGGGATTAATTGAAGGGAGGAGAGATAAATGGCTCAGTGAGCCTCGCCTTTCTGTTTTTGGGTCTCTTGCTCTCTGATGGTCAGACCAGGGTGCAGCTGCCTTAGCCAGTTCCCTGCTTCAGCTTGCAAGGTTCACTTCCTGTGAGACATTCCCGAGGAGAAGCCACATGGACCTACCCTGATGCAGGCCTGGGTGCAGGAGCAGCCAGTGGAAACCCCTGCCAATGCTGAGATGTTTACCCACTCGCTGATTTGGTTTTCCTCCTGCAGTCGGCATCATTGCATGTGTTTTGTGAGATGGAGGAGGACTTTGTAAATTGGTGTTGGACAGATGGGCTAATGTTGGACTTATGGCCTTGGACAGCACTGGGTTGGGATGCTTTCTTAATGTACACTTACCATTTATATAAAACTCTTTTATATACATATGAGTTTCTGTGGATTTGTTTCCCTAGTTTATCCAGACTAAAACACTATAAAGTTCTCTTCAGACTCACAAAATGCATGCAATGATGCTGATCGCAGGCCGGTGGGTGGGAAGTCTTGTGGAGCCAGTGGTATTGTAAGCATCTCAGCACTGGCAGGGGTTTCCAGTGGCTGCTCTGGCTCCAGAGGTCTGGCTTCATCGGCCTCTCTCCATGTGTCTTCTCCACAGGGATGTCTCACAGGGAGTGAGCTTTGTCAGTAGAGAGTTACCAAGGGAGTGAGCAGAGAGAAAGTGTGTCTCCTGCCTCCAAGGAGGAAGACCGGAGTTACCAGAATCCTCGGGAGGAGGCCATGCCCACACAGAGGCCTCACTGGCTATGACCTGATTGACAGCCTAGACTCCACCCCTTCGCTCTGAATCCTCAAATGGACACCAGATTATGTAACTACCACAGGCTGCTAACCACCAGGTGAGCAGTTTGAAACCAGTAGCTGCTGCTCAGGAGAAAGACAAAGCTTTCTACTCCCATAGAGAGTTCTGGTCTCAGAAACCCACAGGGACAGTTCTACACTATGCCATAGGGTCGCTGTGAGTGGCAATTGACTCAATAGCGTGAGTCTGTTTGAGCCTTACCCACGACTCAGTAAGTCCAGGAGGGACCATGGGTGAGCGGATGATGGACAATTTCAATCTAGAAAGTTCCCTAGGCTTCCCTCCTCTCTCGAGTCCTTAGTTATTATAAAGTACAGGCCTTTTGTTCTGTAGGACACCCTTCACCCAGGGCCCATAGGCTGCTGCCTTATCCTGGGACTTGGGCCAAGCTTTCTTAGCAGGAACATCACAGAAATGATGTCCTTCTCTTTGGGAGCTATGATGCCGCTCCACCCATCACTAGCAAGAGCGACCTTCATCACCAGATCAAGTTGGTGTGTGAAAGACACACACACACACACACACACACACACCCCACCACCAAAGTGATCACGTCTCTGTTTCTGAATAATATGTCCTTCCTTCATAGGGAACATTCAGAGATTATACCAACTTCCGGTTCTACACAGAACTACTGCCCACCAGCTTCCCCACCCATTGACTGTTCCTGCCAGATCCAACCACCACTAGGAGAGTAACCAACACGCATAATTCCATGTCCATCCTTCCTTCTACATCCATTAGCGAGCACTCTACTATAAGGAAGAACTTCCCTTCTCTACTTACTTAGTGTGAGCTTGTAGATTTCGATTCCGTTCAGTAAGCTGTGAGCCATCAACCCGTATTCATTTGGTGCTTTGACTGTACCAACCAGATCTGGCCTGAGGGGAGCCGCTTCCAGTCCATCCCTGGGCCTTTCTGACATGCCTCCACCATTCTTCGAGTTCCTCCTTCCTTTCAAGCAAAACAAGGTGCCCAGGTTCATCTTGTACTTTCGTTTCTCCGGTCACTTTTCTAGGGAGCCTTGGTTCCTTTTGGTGAAGGATGGTGGTTAGAAACCAAGATCTGCATGCTAGCGGTGCTTGCTGCTACCGGATGTCTGCTCCTAGGCTCTTTCGGTGGGTTGACTTAAGAGCTCCCTCTTTCTCTATGTTTGAACTGCTAGCTGGGGTCATTCTTAATTAAAAACAACAACTGTGAACCCTATTTTTCATTTGACTTATGAATATGACCATTTTCATCATCTTACGTATAATTTCCATGATGATAATGCATGGTTTAGTGAGCTTCCACTCTGTGCCAAACACTCTTCTAGGTAGTCTGTGTGTAGTATCTTATTCGAGCTACTTTTAAGATAACAGTGGTTGTGAAATGTGACAGTCATGAACATGGATAGCTTCTTAGACATTTTATCTGATTTTCCAAACAGTATGCTTCTATGACTTTAAACACAACAACTATAATAACAAAGTGAGTATGTGTAGTTGACCTCACTAAACAAGGGCTACAATGTGCATTAGTCTATGTTCTAAAGGCAAAGCTCTTTCTGTCTTTACCTGTCAATGAACCTCTAGAGCATGGAGCCTTTTTTCGCTCTCGTTCTTTTACTTAGTTATAGAAGTAGTAAAGTGGCAATGCGGTGTCGTCCTTCGCTGCTGCTGAGCCTGCCTGAACTCACAGTGACCCGAGGTGCAGCAGCACGACACACTGCCTGGCTCAGTGTGAGCCCACTGTTGCAGTCACTGTGCCAACCCATCTTGTCGACAGTCTTCCTTACCCTCTACTTCACCAAGCATGATGTCCTTCCCTAAGGACCGATCCCTTCTGAGCACATGTCCAGAAAGCCTCACCATCCTTGCATCTAAGGAACATTCTGGCTGTACTTCTTCTGAGATAAACCGGTTGGATCTTCTGGCGGTCCATGGTGCGCCCCTCGTTCTTCACCAACGCGGTAATTTACAGGCATACACTCGGCTTCAGTCTTACTTGTTCATTGTTCAGCTTCCGCATGCGCTTGAGGAGATGGAAAATAGCATGGGTTGGGCCAGGTGCACCTTAGTGCTCAAAGTGACACCTTGGCTCTTTGACACTTGAAAGAGGTCTTGGGCAGCAGATTTGATGGCTGCTTCCACGCGCACCGACTGTGGATCCAAGTAAAATAAAATCCGTGACAAGTTGAAGGCGGTTTCCATTTTTCATGCCCTTGCTTGCTGCTCCAGTTCCAAGGGCTAATTAGTTTATCAATTCAAAACTCTATGGGATGTTTGATGATCCTGTGACTTCCACTTCGATTCCCCTCCCCCAAAGCTACAATCACCAGTAGTTTGCTTTGCAACCTGTCAGCCCCTTCTCTATGTACAAGGATAAGTAATTAGATACACGAGGGGGTACCCCCCCAAAAAAACAGAATTTTTTTTCAAAGCTATGTATTTAAATTTTCCTTTTTTGTTTGATGATCCTGTGACTTCCACTTCGATTCC
>NW_022111312.1:1415814-1421010 GCF_000313985.2 Echinops telfairi
AAACTTCCGCAAGAACAACCCTCCCTCATCTCTTGGGTCAGGTAACTTGGAGACATGTGTTGCAGCGTCTCTCAGACTGGCCCTCTTCCTGCCAAGATTTGCTTCCAACCCGGACGGTCTGGAAATCTTCCCACGTTCATGCTCACGGGTCTGCCACATTCTTTTTAACAGCTGTCCCGCCCCCTGGTGGCTGAACCACCCTTTGCTTATGTCTGCTGAGGAAGATGTCAGTGGTTTGCTGTTTCTGGAGTCCCTGGGTGATGTGAATGCTTAACGTGCTTGGCTGCTAACCAAATGGTTGGAGATCCGAGCCTACCCCGGCAGTACCTCAGAAGAAAGGCCTGGTGATCGGCTTCCCAAAAATTAGCCACTGGAAACCTGGTGGTGCACAGTTCTACCGATAAACGTGGGCACAGCAAACGTCGGAGTCCACAGGAAACAGCAAGAGCCTTTCCATTGCTTGTTGTTGGAATCCACACCGCAGAAAATGCCCTTTCCTCTTATTCGGCCAGCGTTTATAGCAGTTGATGATGAGAACGAGCCGCCCCGTCTTTACCCACAGCCCTTCGATGATCCCGTGATCACAACCCATTGAAGAATGAAAGGATGGAGGAAGGGAGAAAGGGGGAGCCAACGCAATGATGGACACATAACCATACACCCTTCTACAGGGGGAAGAACAACAGAAAACAGGGGGAAGAGAGACAGTGGTCGGTGTGAGAAATGAAAATAATAATAATGTACAATCTTACCAGGAGGCTAGGGGGGGAGGGGGGAAGAGCTGAAGCCAAGGGCTCAATAGAAAGTAAATGTCTAGAAAAGATTGAGGGAAACCTATGTACAAACATACCTGATTCAACTGATGTATGGATTGTGATAAGAGTTGTACGAGCCCCCAATAAAAGAATTCTTAAAATAAATAAAAATGTTAAAAAGAATGAAAGGCTGAGCATCTGACGGCTGGTGTGGACCAATCCCAAGGGCAGAGAAAGACATGGGCAGCACTTGGCAACGAGATTAGCGCTTGGCCTTCGGACACGTGCGTGGAGAGAAATAACTTGTGGTCTCCATTCGGCATTTCCGGTCTTTGGAGAAGCCCCCGGAGGACAGGTCTACAAGCCGGCTGCCGACACAAACCTACCACTTCCTGAAGCAGGTTGCAAGGCACAGCCGGCAGGCAGCTGCCTGGGGGATTCATCTGGACGAGCAGCTAAGACGTGAACTGGGTGTCAGCTCACTCAGGTCCCCGGCACAGTTCTCTGTAGGCCCCAGCGCCCTCTATGGGAAACACTTAAAAACACCTGCCCAGCCATCCTGCATTTTGAGTTACTTCTGAAATGCAGTTGGAGATGGTTGACATGTTTCCGCATTGCTCCACACTCTCCTGATTTTCTAGAGCACGGGTGTATCGTTTGTGATTAGAAAGTTGTCTCCAGTTCCCTTACTGTAATCAGTGTGGATTCCTTTGGAGGCTCCTCAGTGGGCATGGGATCATGAAACATTCTAAAAGTGGTTCTTCTTTGCTGCCTTCCAGGGAATCCAATTTGCTTGGACCTACAGGCTCAGATCCACATGCCCAGAACAATCACTAAATAAGTACCCAGGTCCAGTCATTTTAGATACATAAATATAAATATAAATATAAATATATATATATATATATATATTCATTAGGGTCCATTGAGTAGGTTCAAAGTCAAAGCAACCTCTTTTGCTCTGTTTCAACAGCAGAACAAAACACTGCCTGGTCCTGCACCATCTTCACAACTGTAGCTGTGTCTGAACCCATGGGTACAGCCACTGTGTCATTCCATCGCCTTGAAGGTCTTCTTTTCCTCTTTACCCAGCATGATGTCCTTCTCCGGGGACTGGTCCCCCTTGATCACATCGACAAAGTACATGAAGCGAAGGCTCGCCATCGGCACTGCTACGGAGCAAACTGGCTGTACTTCCTCCGAGACAGGCTCGCTCACCGGTTGATCATGTACCTTGGCTTGATGGAAATCTCTTGGGTGGTATACAGGGTTACCTGCTTGACTGGTCACCAGACTGGAGGTTTGAGTCCACCTCTAGGTTCCCTGGAAGCGAGGCCTGGCGATCTACTTCCAAAAGCCAGCCACTGAAGACTCCATGGAAGCACAGCTCTATTTCGATATACATACAGAATACACACATACATACGACATACATACAGAGCTGACTCAGCTGGTTTCTGGATATAATTGCTCATACTCCTTTCAGCAGTATTTGTTCACCCTGGCCGGAACTTGGGCATCAGACAGACCTGGAATTGAACCCAGCTTTTCCACTGGCCCCAAACCACCCATACCCCACACCCTGCAAAGTGACTGCAGTTTGTCCCATTAAGAGTCTGTTTCCCTACCCTTGAACCTGGGATGGCTGCGGGACTTGCTTTGCCCAATAGAGTAGAGCAGAAAAGATGTATCAAGTTCCAGGCGTGTCCCAAGAGGCCTTGCAATGTCTGCTTGCTGCTTGGAGCCTTATCCTGGTGCCTAAGCTAGCCTGCTGGAGGAGCCCTGGTACCAGAGTGGGTTACTCATTGGGCTGCTAATCCCAAGGCCAGCAGTTTGAAACCACCAGCCACTTCATGGAAGGAAGATGAGGCTTTCTACTCCCTTAAGGAGTTCCACTCTCGGAAACCCACGGGGACAGTGCTACCTTGTCCAGAGTCAGCATCGACTCGGAGGGAGGGAGTTGGGGATTTTGGTTCTATGTGGAGGTGCAATCCATATTGAAGGTTGTAGTCTTTGACCTTCATCAGTGAAGTGTTTCAAGTCCTTTCATTTCCAGCAAGCGAAGGGTGCATCATTTGCATATCACAGGCGGTTAGTGAGTTTTTCTCTAATCCTGATGTTGTGTTCTTCTTCATAGTCTGGCTTCTCAGGTTATCTGCTCAGCACACGGATTAAGTACGATGAAAGGATACAGCCCTGACACCCACATCTCCTGCCTTGAACCCAGTGATTCTCAACCTCCCTCATGCCACGACCCTTTAATACAGCTCCTCATGTGGTGGTGACCTCCAACCATTGGAAATACGTGTTTTTTGATGGTCTTATGAGACCCCTGTGAAAGGGTCATTCGACCCCCAAAGGGGTCATGACCCACAGGTTGAGAACCACTGCTCTAACCCATGCGTTATCCCCTTGTTCTGCTCAAACAACTGTCTCCTGGTCTGTGTACAGGTTCCCAAAGGGCATAAGGAAATGTTTGGGACTACCCATTCTTCTCAGTATTCTCCATCATTTGTTATGATCCATATAGTCCAATGTTTTTTGGCATAGTCCAGAATTCACAAGTAAACATCTTTCTAAGGAACCCTTGGTGCTGTGGAATAAACACTGGCCTGCTCACTACAAGGCACACCCTATCAGTTGCCCCATGGGAGAAAGAGGAGGTCTGCTCCCATAAAGAGTTAGTCTCAGAAATCCCATGTGGAGTTATTGTGAATTGAAATCAACTCAAGGTCAGTAGATGTGGAAACATCTCTCTGGTATTCTCTGCTTTCAGCCAAGATCCATCTGACATCAACAATGATATCTCTTGTTCCACATCTTCTTCTGCATCTGGCTGGAATTTCTGGCGGCTCCCTGTCAATGCACGGCTACAGCCATTTTTAAATTATCTGTGGGATGCAAAAGGGTTTTCCCCCAGGTTGTCTCTCCCAAATCAATGCCAAACCTAAGACGCTGCTTGCTACACATGATAATGGGCTGTACATTTGGAGGTCAATGCAAGCCGCTTAGAGGTTATTCTCCCTGGGGGTTATCATCCATGAGGGCAATGAGACTGTATAGTCTGGCCCACCGCAAGTAGGGCCCACTTCCTTCTGATAAGGATAACGGATTGCCTCCCTGAAGTAGAGTCCAGAGACACGGTTAAGCCCACTCAAGGATGACCAAGGTTAGGCTGCCATCTTGAATCTAGGGTCTGCCCATCTTGTCACATGTGCACCGCTAGTCCCTACCCTTCCTATTGTGTGTACACCCCTAGCTCATCCCCTTCCTGTGATGCGTATGCCTATTGTACAGCCCCTTCTTGGGTTACCTGTAATCAGCGGGGCTTGCATGCCCCTAAGGATACATAGGCCTTGATCAGAAATAAAGAGGCTGGCTCTCCTCCCTCCTCCTCCTGTTCTCTGCATGGACTTGGCTGCTGAGATCATGGCTGTCCTGGGAGGTCAGCATGCTATCATGAAATGTGTCTGATGCCTTTATTTTACTCTCTCTCCTATCTCTCCCATTCTCTAAGACTTTACTATAATCTTTATATATTATAACCATGTAATTGCTCCTGCAGACCCCCACGATTGTTAGAGGCTGGTTACTCTGATAATCTTCTCTAAAACTTTACTTCCATGTGATATTGATGATATGACTCCATAACTTGTGCATTCTGTTGGGTCACCTTTCTTTGGAATGGGCACAAATATGGATCTCTTCCAGTTGGTTGGCCAGGTAGCTGTCTTCCAAATTTCTTGGCACAGACAAGTGAGCACTGAGCACTTCCAGCTTTGCATCCGTTTGTTTCAATCGGTCATTCTATTTAATTCCAAGAGCCTTCTCCCACTTCCCCCGCCATCAATATCTTCAGTGGCATCTGGACTTCTTCCTTCAATACCATTGGCTCTTGACTATATATTACCTCCTGCTATGGTTGAATGCCAACCAATTATTTTTGGTCCGGTGACTCTGTGTATTCCTTCCATCTTCTTTTGATGCATCCTGGGTTGTTACTATTTTGCCCATAGAATCCTTCAATATTGCAACTCAAGGCTTTAATTTTTTTTCTTCAGTTCTTTCAGCTTGAGAAATGCTGAGTGCGTTCTTCCCCTTGGTTTTCTAATTCCAAGACTTTGTGAGTGTCATTATAGTCATTTAGTTGGTCTTCTTGAGCTGCCACTTAAAACCTTCCACTCAGTTCTTTTACTTCATTGTGTCTTCCGGCTGCTTTAGCTATTCTCTGTTCAAAAGGACGTTTCAGAGTCTCTTCTGATCTCTACTTTGGTTGCTTTCCTTACCTCTATGAAGCGACTTGCTTTCTCTAATCTCAGACTTTTGTTCTCAGGGACTTGTTTTAATTTTCTTCCGCTTCAACCTGAACTTACATAGAAGCAATTAGTGATCTGTTCCTCATTTTGGCTGAAGTATTGAGCTCGTCCGTTGTCTCTTCCTA
>NW_022111312.1:1421513-1423456 GCF_000313985.2 Echinops telfairi
GGGGGGGCATGGAGTGGAGACCCAGTGCCCATCTGTAGACAATTGGAGATCCCCTCACAGAGTGGTCACAGGGAAGAGATGAGCCAGTCAGGGTGCAGTACAGCACCGATGAAACACAACTTTCCTCTAGCTCTTTGGTGTTTCCTTCCCCCCACTATCATGACCTCAATTCTACCTTACAAAGCAGATCAGACCAGAACATGCACACTGCTGCAGATAAGAGCCCCAAACACAGGGAATCCAGAATAGATTAAACCCCCCAGGGCCAACAATGAGAGTAGAGATACTAGGAGGATTAGGGAGGGTAGGGAAAGAATCGATCACAAGGATCAACATATAACCCCCAGGGGGACGAATAACAGAAAAGTGGGTGAGGGACAATAGAGGACAATGTAAGAGATGAAAATAATAACTATAGCTTATCAAGGGTTTATGAGGGAGGGCAAGTGGGGGAGGGAGGGGGAAGAAATGGGGAGCTGACATCAGGGGCTCAAGTGGGAAGAGAAAGATTTGAAAATGACGATGGGGCATATGTGCAAATGTGCTAGACACAGTGGATGAATGTATGGATTGTGATAAGAGCTGTAAGAGCCCTCCAATAAAAGTAACGGGGCAGGGGTGGGGTGGGGTGGGGATTTAGAATCCATTATAAGGACTTCCACTTGCCGAGCTTAAAAAAAAAAAAGAAGAAGAAGCATATAGCAAAATATCACTCCTTTGGTCTTATGAATGAGGGCATGCAAGTCTAAATGAATGGAAACTCTTAATTATATTTAATTACATAACAATAAAAACATCAACTAAATGTTTCCAAATAATGAACGTAGGGGAGCCATTTCTGTAACTAGGTAAGAATATGATGTTGTTGTGGGAAAATTACTTTATATAAATGGTTCAGGTGCCGAGAAACCACTGCTCTCTTGGGTGGTTCAATATGTCTTGTGTGATTTTACGTTTAGCTTCCATTCACCCTCCTCCCGGAAAAAAGAACCACACAGCGGAGTAGCTTCCAAGAATAGGTTTGGAGGATCAAGTGGTGTTTAGACCAGCTTGGCCATCGACAACTGTACTGACCTTGAAAATGTCACTTAACTTCTCTAGAGTCCCAGCCCTTTTGACTGTAAGGGTGGGTGGGGCGTTATTATCAATAGTGTAAGGTTTTGTGAGAGATATGGCCAGGCGTGCCTGAGCACAGGGTCCAAGGACTGGCATATAATACCATTAGATAAAATAAAACCCAAAGACTTAGAGCAGCATTCACTTTAAAACAAACCAGAAAACCCATCGCCAGATTCGCCCCCCTGGCAGCCCCATGTAGTACAGAGTGGAATGTCCTGCAGAGTTTTCCTTATTGTTGATATGATAAACACACAAACATGCATATATATGTTGTGGTATATGTGTGTACACACCATGAATCATACTGTATAAGCATCCCCCATCACTGTACAGGATTTTCTTGACTTTACTCTTTATAGGTAGCCAGGCCTTTCTTCCATGATGCTGTCAGGTGGGTTAGAACCCCCCACCTTTAGGTTAGCAGCTAAGAGCAAACCATCTAATGCATAAACAGTCAAGTGGAGAGGCCAGCCATTTGAGGTGTGTTGGGGCTGGTGGGCCCTCCTAGCATAAGAAATGCTTCTTATTTCCCCCCTTGGAGCCGGAATCTCTGTCTCTGCTGCTCTTTGCGTCCCCAAAGCCCATGGTGGGAGCCTGAGGACAAAGGCAGAAGGAGCCCCACTGCTGTAGAGTTGATCGTGACGCGTGGTAACCCTGTGTGTGGAACTCTGCACCAGGGCCTGTTTCTGCCTCTAGGGACGAAGCCCTGGAAGCACGTGGTTAAGTTAGGTAGGCTGTTAACCGAAAGTCACTGGTTCGAGCCCCTAAGCCGTTCTGTTGGAGGAGGGCACAGCAGTCTGCTTCCCAGAAAAAGGACAACCCTG
>NW_022111312.1:1425211-1429853 GCF_000313985.2 Echinops telfairi
CCTGTCCTGCCAAAAGCGGGACATCTGGTCACCTTAATCTAGCCAGTTAACAAAGACATCCCATGCCTGGCCTCAGACTAATTTTGCTGAAACCTGAATTAACGTACATCTGTACGTGACTCCCTAGAGTGTCAATTCCCAAGTCAAAGGTCTATGTACTCTCCGCGTTCTGATTTCAAACAGGGCCCCTCTAGCACAGGTCTTGCCGCACTGCTGTGGTCTCCTCGCTGCTTCACCTGCTCACAGAAACTTCTCTTTCTTCCTCTGACTTGGACTGGGTAATAGGCTGTCCCACTTCAGGGTAGAACACCTGCATGCCAGGTGACAAAAACCACGGGCCGTTCAACTGTGCCCTGTGGGGTCACTGGGAGTCAGAATCCACCCGGTGGCAATGGTTTGGTCTGGTGACGGGACAGTGCTTTCGTGCCCCCCAGAAGACACCATGTTGACTAGCAGCTGGATTTGGTGGTGGTGCGGGGGTAGGGGAGAGGTGTCATGCTGGGTGTTTACTTACGACTGGGGGATGCCTCCAATCCCAAAGCCCACCAGGCCCCGAAGCACCAGGATCCAGCTGTACACGGGCGCGAATGCACTGAGGACGCCGTAGTACAGGGTCCAGAGCACACTGATCTTCAATCCCTGTGGAAAAGGAAGGCACTGGGTCAGGAGGGCTTCTTTGGCACTTCCGGGTGGGCAGGCCCCTGCCACATTGAGGGGTGGGTGGGATGGAAGGCTCCTGGGTGACAAACGGTTGGTGCTCAACAGCTAACCTAACAGTTGGTGGTTTGAACCTACCCAGGAGTCCCCAGACCATAGGTGCTCTGCTCCTGACAGGCCGGCCCTCTGTTTCCATAGAGATGATGGCCCCACACACCCCAAGCCCCCGAGGGCCAGTTGACTCTAACACACGGGATCACCATGAGCTGGAATCGACTCAGGTTGGCAACTGACAACGAGGAGACGACATCCCAGAGTGCCCCACACGGTGAAGGGGTTGCAGGGCGCACATCGTGGGGCATCCTTGGCTGTTCCAGTGATGCGTACTTAACCCACAGCGGTCAGAGATGTTGGCAACCCCCCAAGGGAGACGACACCATAAAGAGGGGTGCTATACGGGCACCATCTCAAACGCCTCTGCCCCACGGTCCCGAGGAAGGCTCTTGCGTCCGGGCTGCTCACTTTGTACGCAGACACGGGGTTTTGTGGGCGGGTCTTGCATAGTTCAGACAAACATTTTGCCAAGAAGGCTACGCCCCATGTAAGACGAAGGAAGACTGGACTCGATCGGATCCGGAACCTTGAAAATTTGATTACTGTTTCAGGAAAGCATGAGGAGCCCTGGTGGTAGCGTGGGTTACAGCACTGGGCTGTTAACTATCAGGTCAGCAGTTCGAAACCACTAGCCACGCTGCGGGAGAAAGCTGAGGCTTTCAAAGAATTGACAGTCTCAGAAACCTACAGGGGAAGTTCTCCTCTGTGCTCTCGGGTGGATGGGAGTTGGAGCTGACTGTAGGGGACCTCATAACACGGAGGTGTGCGTAGGAATACACCCATAGATATCTTATTTCAAAACATCAGCTAGAAAGGAAGGGCATGTGTTACATTACAATGAAACCCAAATATATTTGTGGTGAGAGGCTGACAGTGATGACTTCCTTTGGTCAAGGGAGAAAGGTGAGGCTTTCTACTCCCATAAAGAGTTATGGTCTCAGAAACCTCCTGGCCCGTCCTGCCCTGTCCTCAGGGCAGGGTCTGAGTCAGAATCAACCTGGTGGCCGTGAGTTTGGGGGCTTTCCCCCATTTGATCATCTTGGCGTACTTGTACAAGAGCGTGTGGCACAGCAGAAAGTGGCACAAAACCCACTTTAAGTTATTTCATTAGTGGCCATCCTGGTTCTTCTTTCTCCCTTGTACCACAGTTAGGGTATAGTCATAGCTCTGTTCTTCTTCTGTCAAATTTTAAATCTTTTATTGTGATTTGGGTGAAGGTTTAAGAACAGATCATCGGTTTTACATTCAAGAGTTTTGCTTCATCTCATTTATTGGAATCCCCTCAACGCAATATAGCTCACTGGCTTTCTTAAAGTGGCGTGAGTTTGTCTAGTTTGGGATAGAAAGGAGTTACGGAAGCACTCCTAAATTATTTGATGACACCTTTCCTATTAAAGGGACAGTGGTGGAGGCCCATGGCGTGTGGGAAACTGAGGACCGGGATGAGAGTGTAGATGGACAGATTCTCTATTCTCCTGATTGAGGATGCCTGGAGGGCAGGATCATGAGTCGGGGGAGGCCTTCACATTTGTGAGTCAGAGAAGAGTCCCCGTGTGGGACTAACACTGAGGGAGACAGGACGAGGACTCTACTCCCTGACTTATCACTGAGGGAATATCTGGAAAGCTGGCACTCCACGGTAGGAAAGCCACCACTTTGGTAAGTTAAAGTCCAAGTACATCATCCTGCTTTAAATAGCGTTCCCACAGATTCTCCCCTAACAGCTATGCTGCCTTCAAGTGAGCACATGGTTGATGTAATCTCCCTATAGAAGCGGACATTCTTTTGTTATCTCCTCCCACTGTGTCACTCAGCCCCCCTCATCCCTTCCCCCAATGCAGGTCTTAGGTTTCCTCACCTGTGAGCTCAGGGACCTTAACGTAGATACCACCCACCTTGTGACGATGTAACTGCTGAATATGCAGGTCTTATGGCTGCCTACAAATATCCCAAGACAGTAAAGTGACCCTCCTCTCTCCTTCTCTCTTCTCCCACCCCCACGTGGACCAGCAAGAGGGGCTGAGGTGAGCATCTACCATACAATGTGTCTGACTCCTGTATGGTACTCTCTCTCCTATCTTTCCTACCCTCTATGACTTTACTATGATCTTTAATAAAGATATTAAAGATAATATCTTTAGATATTATCGCCGTACAATTGTGCCTATGTACCCTTTGGTTGTTTGAGGCTGTTTTTTTCTGACATCCCAGTCACGTTCTCCTAATGGAAGACCACCCCCACAATATCCTCCCACAGTAGTGTTAACTTAATGCTACCTCTCACAAGCTGACGGCTGATCACCACACAGCCAGAGCCTTGATCTATAGGAGGGGACCTGTTTCTTTTGTTCTCCCTGCTCAAGGGGCAGTCGGCTCCCCTCTGCCTGGCCCCAGTGCTCCCCCAATGAGCTCAGGGACTTCTAGGGTTAAGATGCTGCCCACCTTGTTACATGCTTAATTAATGAGGTATGTATGTCCTGAGAACATGAGAATACAAAAGCCTATAAAAGAATATATTCGCTCTCTCTTCGGTTCCTGGTGCCCTGGAAGAGGTGAGCCCTTGCATGCTTTGTCTGGTGTCTGTTTAATTATTCCCTTCAATCATACACCATCACCCTTAGGACCCATCTGGATGTGGGCTGGCTCCCACAATGGAGAAACAGGTAGGAGAAATATGGGCATATTCCTGAAAGGTTGATTCCACTTTAAGAATCTGAGCAAAAAACAAAACTCCATAAACTTAGACATAAATGTAATTGAACATATTACTTTGATGCCACAACCAACTCCAAACGCATTCTCAAGTAGAATGCCCATTTCACACGAGGTTTGAACATGCGCCGTGAGGTGTGGGGAAGGTCTCCCACAGCTGAGGTCCAGTTCACCTGCCTGCCCCTGGGCGCACTCGGGGGCGGGAGGTGGGAGGTGCGGGGGTTGGAAGGTGGAAACATATGCATGCTCGCTTGAACAATTGTAAATCGTCAAGACCCGCTCCAGAACTGAAAAGCGAACCCTTTGCCATTGGTTTGATTTTCTGATTCGGGGGTCCGACCCCTTGTGCTACAGTATTAAGACTGAGCTTCATGAGGTTTTTCTTGGTTGTATCGTCCTTACAGAAAAGACACCCTGGCCGCACAGCAGTCAAATGTTAGCAGCTAGCTGAAAGGTTGGCAGTTCAAACCCACCAGCCGATCCATGAGAGACAGATGTGGCAATCTGCTCCGCTGAAGCCTAGACAAGCAACAAGCAGCTGTTGTCCAGTCGATTCTGGCTGAGGGCAGCCTTGTAGGACGGACACTGATGTCTGTCTCAGAGGGACCACAGAGGGCCGGTCTGCCGAGGGAGTCGGACTCAGAGCAATGGCCACAAGTTTGCTTCTTTGAGTCATCTCTCTGGTGGCAGGTCCCCAGCCTGTTCTTCCACAGCACCTCTGGGTGGGTTTGAACCGCCCACCTTGTGGTTAGCAGTTGAGCACAAACTCTTAGCACCACCCCAGGGACCCGTCACACTCACTAGAAAGGTGATGCTCAGAAAATTGGGACAAATGAGTGTCCACGGGGCTGTGGAGAAACTAAAAACCCTTCCCCCGCATCCCACTCCACCTTGTATTGGGGTGCAAAATGGCTCAGCTGCCGTAGGAAACAGTTTGGGGGGGTTCTCAGGAACTTGCATTTAGGGATACTGCATGATCCCTGCAATTCTATTCCCAGGCATGCACCCAAAAGACTTGGAGGGAAGGCCTCAAACAGCTACGCGCCCTTTGGTGCTCACAGCAGCCGTGCTCCCAACAGCCCAAACGTGGGCCGGACTCAAAAGGCTCATCGACAGGTAAAGGGACGGAGGTGTGCGTAGGAATACACCCATAGATATC
>NW_022111312.1:1430360-1432144 GCF_000313985.2 Echinops telfairi
AGGTCATTCCGGGACTTTGGGGGAAAGATTTTGGGAGGTAGCGAGAGAATTTTTTTTTAATTTATTTTTTGTCGCGAGGGTATTTTAAGTAACCTTGCATCGCCTTGGAAGAAAGTGACTTGCTTTTCGTTGCAGTGACTCATTCTTCTGCTTAGGTCAAAGAGGAAGTGACCATGCAGTACTACACTCAAAAACTCACTGCCAACAAGTCATTCCAACTCACAGCGACCCTGGAGAACAGGGTGGAAGTGCCTCTGTGGGTTTCCACGACTGTTGCTCTGAAAGGGAGCAGACAACCTCATCTTTCGCCGAGGAGTTTCCTAAGGTGGTTTGGAACTGCAGACCTTGTGGGAAGCAACCCAAGTCACAACCCACCGTGTCATCTGCCTTTAATACATTTCTGAACACCTACTAATTAATTTCTTTTGAAGTAAGAGAGGGCACAAGTCAACAATGGCAGCTGGAATTTAAGAACATGGCTTTGAGTTCATTGCATTTTTTTGGTAGACATCCCCTAGTTAAGGCAATTATCACTGATCTTCTGTGTCAGACTCTACAAAGTTCACTTTTCCGAAAACATGTGTTCGTTGTTTAAAAAGATTAGGGACCTAGGAGAACAGGTGGGAACAGGTATTGCTGGAAGTCTTAGAAACCCTGGATTTAGTCCAACAAAAATCAAGTACTATTTCTATCCCCTTCAGCCCCTGACAGTGAAATTGGTACCTGTGGCACCCAGACTCAATCCCCTCCTTCTCGCTAAAGTTAGCTTGATGGAGGTGTTCTTCCTTGACTCAGACTCAAGCCTTCGTTAGCAGCGGAGAAGACAACAGAAGACAAAGGCAGAGCAGCAGGGAGGAGGAGATAGGAGGGGGCCCAGACTGGGGCATGGAGGCAAAGCCACCCTCAAGGGGTGCCATGCCAATGAGGTTATGGGGTGGCCCCAGCAGTGATGGCAGGTGCATGAGCTGTCCTGCCAGGTAACAGCAGATTCTGTCTGCTGCATACCAAACGAGGGCTCAGGCCCATTTTGTAAGGACTGGCTTGGCCATTACGAAAGGGCAGCCAGCATGGCCCATCCAAACTCTGCCCTGGGACTCAGCAAAAATGTTCCACAGGCCTCTGGGTGGTTTACTAACCAGAGCCCTCACCCTGCTTTCTTTCTGTCCTGCCCTTTGTGGGCTGTTAAACGCACTCTTCCATTCATTCGCTCATTCAATTATTCACTCAGTACGCATGTCCTGAGTGTTTGTTGTGTGCCAGGGACCCGAGGCACTGATAGCTATTGCTCATTCGTTAGTTCATGCAATATGCATGTACTGAGTGCTTACTGTATGGCAAGTACCCGAGATACTGATATACATTATTCTTAGTTCATTTATCCAGGTGCTTACATAATGTATGTGGATTGAGTAGCTGCTGTGCACCAGACCCTAGGGGTACTTTGATACACCATTTACTCATTCCTGCACTGTGCATGTATTGAACACCTCCTCCGGAGCCCTGGTGCCATTGTGGGTTACACAATGCTAACTGTGAGGTCAGCAGTTCGAACCCATCAGCCCCTCGGCAGGAGAAAGATGAGGTTGTCTGCTCCTGTAAAGATGTGCCCTTGGAAACCCACAGGGGCAGTTCTGGGAGGCAGAATCAACTCGATAGCAGTGAGTTTGGTTTGGGGTGTGAGCATCTCCAATGCACTTGGCATTGAACATGGAGCCTGGTGCAGCCGCAGGAAACACGCTAGCCAGGGTCTCTGACTTCCTTTGCATTACAATGACATCTTCACA
>NW_022111312.1:1434020-1435462 GCF_000313985.2 Echinops telfairi
CGTGCATTTGAGGCGACAGAAAGTGCCATGGCTTGTGCCAGGTGCACCTTAGTCCTCAAAGTGACATCCTGACTCCTCCACGCATTCAAGGGGTCCTGTGCAGCAGAGCTACCTGATGCAATGCGCTATCGGGTCTCTTGACTGCTGCTTCTTCCATGAGCCTGACTGTGGATCCAAGCAAGATACAACTTTTGACAACTTCCCCTTTTCTCGTCTACCAGGATGTCACCCATCAGTCCAGGTGTGAAGAACTCGGTTTCCGTTACATTGCGTTGCAATCCACATGAAAGGCGTGGTCTCTCTAACCTAGAAAGGTCGAAGTCTTCCTGGCATGTGAGGTTGCTGCTCTAAGAAGCCAAGTCTTGCTGCTATTCAGGCCCCAGTCTTGCAACATGCCAATGTCAGACAGCCGTCGAGCCAGCCCCTTCCTGCCTCCCTCTCTGGGCTTGTGTGCTTCACGCTGCTCAGTCACGAGAAAGACATTCGCAGGCCAGGCAGGTAGGCCTGGCATCTATCAGTCTCCTTCCTTTCTTCCTTCTTTAGATACTCCATCGCACCTGGTGGTCTTTGAACTAGATAGTGAGCAATTACCTGACCACATTCTGAGCGTTTTTTTTATCAGACCCTAACAGTCCTGGATACCAGGCGCCCCTGTGGCTCAGTGGTTAAGCCAGGGGTCCTCAAACTTTTTAAACGGGGCCAGTTCACTGTCCCTCAGACTGTTGGAGGGCCGGACTATAGTTTAAAAAAAACTATGAACAAATTCCTACACACACTGGATGAGTTGGCTGCTAAGCAGGACAGGCAGCGGCGGCAGAAACACCCGGCGGGGCCGGATATATGTCCTCGGTGGGCCACATGTGGCCCGTGGGCCGTAGTTTGAGGACGCCTGGGTTAAGCACTAGGCTGATAACCAGAAGGTTGGTGGTCAGACTGCACCGACGGCTCCCTGGGAGAAAAACCTGGTTGGCGGTTTGCCTCTGACAGGCAAGAGCTTGGGGGAGAAGTGGGTACTGCCCCCAGCGTGGCCATCACTCAGCGAAGCACGGCACGCCCAGAGGAAAATAGGATTCCCTAAGAGATTGGGCATGTGCTAGGAAGCAACTGGGGGGAAACCTGCACAGTAAGGACGAGTTATATCACACACCCTAAGGACACCCACTAAGCACTTGAATGCCCTCTGAGTGCGGGTGGAAGTGAATGCTGCTCTAAGTCTTTGGGTTTTATTTTATCTAATGGTATTATATGCCAGTCCTTGGACCCTGTGCTCAGGCATGCCTGGCCATTTCTCTCACAAAACCTTACACTCTTGATAATAACACCCCATCCACCCTTACAGTCAAAAGAGCTGGGACTCTAGAGAAGTTAAGTGACATTTTCAAGGTCAGTACAGTTGTCGATGGCCAAGCTGGTCTAAACACCAGGAATAGTATAAAGCAGGG
>NW_022111312.1:1436472-1437765 GCF_000313985.2 Echinops telfairi
GAGGTAACCTGCCCAACGTCGTTACACAGCACCTGGGATTTGAACCCACGCAGTCTGGCTTCAGAGCCCTTGCTTTTCATACAGATGCCAGAGTGTTGCCATAGCCAGCACGAGCCCTTTCTCTCCCGGCCATCGAGGGGGGTCACCTCTTAGAGCCCCTAGGACAGGGTAGGAACCCTGTGGGTTTCCCAGACTCTTTTTTTTTTTTTAAATAAAAGTTTTATTGGCACCTAAGTGACATATCCTGTCATTCAATCGTTCAATCCTACCAAGAAGAATTATACAATCATTAAATCATCAATCTTAGAACATCGCCCACCGCCCCACCCTGACATGGTTAAATCGCCTCTAAAATGAGTTATGCGATCGCAGTCAGGGCTACTGCTCCCTGCCCCCTCCCGCCTTCATCTTGCATTCCTGAAATCCCCCTCTCCTTCCTACCCCTCGCCCTCCCCCCACCAGCACCTCCAGGACTAACTCTATACGGGAGTAGAAAGCTTCCTCTTTCTGGTGGTGGTTTCAAACTGCTGACCTTGCAGTTAGCAGCCTAATGTGGAACCACTACATCAGTAGTTCTCAACCTGTGGGTCAAGACAATTTTGGGGGTCGAACGACTGTGTCACAGGGGTTGCCTGATTCAACACAGTGGCAAAATGACAGTGATGAAGTAGCAACGAAAATAATTTTATGGTTGGGGGGGGTCACCACCTCCTGAGGTCGCGGCACGAGGAAGGTTGAGAACCACTGCCCTACACCAACAGGGTTCCAGGCGCCCCTTAGCTTAAGTATTAAAATGAGGTCTGGGCAGTCTCCAGTGATAAGGATAATGAAAAGCTAACTGGTCACAATACGCTGCCTGCACAATTGCTCTAGAACAGGGGTCCTTGACTTTTTTCCACTCAGGACCCCCCATCACCTGAGACAATCGCCACTGGGGCAAGCACTGCCAGGAAATGCCTCAGACTGTATGTTTGCTTGGGAATGGCTTTTCGCTTGCTGCATGTTCAGACACCTTTTACTGTTACCCATTCCCCGAGCCCCACAGTCTAACAAGCTATGCTCACCCAGGCTCTGCACGCCTGACTCTGGCTGCCACCGCTGAGGCCAGTCTGGCTCACTGCAACCCTACAGGGCAGGGCAGAGCTGCCCCCCAGGGTTTCCAAGACTCATCTTTCTAGGAGCCAACGGCCCCATCTCCCTCCCACAGAACCGCCTGCCAGCCCTTTGGCGAGCAGCCGGGTGCTTAACTACTGTACCACCAGGCTTCTGGGCCCTGCTCTGTGCCTTGTGGCA
>NW_022111312.1:1439116-1444749 GCF_000313985.2 Echinops telfairi
ACGAGTTTAAGAAAAGAAAACCCTTTTTAGCCAGAGAGGAAGAGTTGTCCACCCCCACAGTCAGCCTGCTCGAGACGCAGCAGCCACGGGAAGGCCCCCCCTCCCCACCACAGCACTGTCTCCTGAGGTGATGTCCATGGCCGAAGGGTCTACTGGACAGCGGAGGCCTTTAAAAACTCATGTTCAACTCAGAGCGGCAACGGTTCCTGGACTGCCCTCAGCCCCACAGAGGTGACTCTGCTGCTTTAACAGTGGCCTTCTCACTCTCTGTTCCCCCCCCCCCTCCCTTCTCTCCCTTCCCACCAACCAGGTCGGCTCCCCTCAGGGGCTTCGGGCCCCCCAGTGTGCACTCTGATGGGTACCCTGGCGTCGATTTTGACTCACAGGGACAGAGCAGAAGGGCTGCCCCACAGACTTTTCTGTCCATTGTCGTCCCGGGCACGGAGGGCCTGGCCTTTCTCCTGAGTTACTTCTGGGTGGGCTTGAACTTGCCAACCTTTTGCTGAGCAGCTGAGCCACCAGGAATGTGTTATGGGGTGAGGGTGGTGCAAAGGCTTAACGCCTGTTGTCACCACCCATGGCTGGTCACAGGAATCACCTGGGGATCTGGTGAAAACACCCATCTCTAGGCTCCATGTGCAACCCAGTGAATGTGAATCTCACGGGGCGGGGGGAACACCCTGCCCAGCCACCCCCCATTGTTGTAGGGTGCCATCAAGTAGACTCCGACTCAAGTAGGACAGCTCCAAACGTAGTGTCCAAGGAAGGGTGTCGTCTGCATGGGAGGAGGGCACCAGGTCTTTTCTCCTGCTGAGCCGCTGGGGGGTCTGAACCACCGACCTTCTGGTTAGCAGCCAAGCGCTGAACCACTGCGCAGCCAGGGCTCCCGTGGAAGGACGCGTTTTGCTGCTTGTCAGCCTCAGGGTGGAGCTACCCCAAAGGACCCGAGGTTAGAAGACGTGCCCTTACTGTTTTCCTGCCGTACTGGTCCGAGATGTTTCCCCAGAGCGTGGAGCTGGACATCATGCCCACAAAGACCACCTGCAAACGGAAAGGCAGCACCCATGAGACGGAGCCCAAGCAGCCACCTGTGACATCCCGAGGAGGAGGGGGGTGGGAAGGGGGAGGAAGCAGAAGAGGAGGGTGAGGCCACGTTTACTGCGTTCTTAGTAAGAGGCCAACTTGGTGCTAAGTGCTTCGGTTGACCTCAATTACATACTGCTAGGAGTTAGTATTTTGGTGGCATAGTGGTTATGCTTTGGGCTGCTCGGTTCAAGTTCAAAACCACTCCCTGGGAGACAGATGAGGCTGTTTACTCCCCAAAGAGTTGCAGTCTCAGAAACCCACAAGGGTAGTCCCACTTTCACTTTAATACTTAGAGCCTCACCAAGCAACCAACCCCACTGCCATCCATTCAATGTTCAATTCCAACTCACGGAGACGCTATAGAACGGTGTAGAACTGCTCCTGTGGGTTCCCAAGATGAAACTCTTTCCAGGAGCAGAAAGCCTCCTCTTTCTCCCTGGGAGTGACTAGTGGTCTTGAAGTGCTGACCTTGTGGTGAGGCCCACAGTGCATGGCCACTACACCACCAGGGCTTCTCTAGGGCCTTGCAAGCATAGAAAATGCAAATAAGGGTCATTTAAGACTGATACACTTTGTCATTTTAAGGGGCACACGCAATGTCCCAGAAACTGAGCAGGCTGTCTGGGCCCAGTCTTCCAGGAGATATGGGGTGGGAGTAAAGGAAGCTGAGGCCACTGGCATTTCCATACAGGGTTTAATTCTTCCTGGCAGCAGGTAGAGGGAGGCAGGACCACCTGGGGAACAAGGTTGGGTACAACAAGAGACAGACTGGGCTGCCTACCGAAGTCAGCAAGGCCACCTGCCAGCTGGGCAGCCGCCACTCACAGTGCAGCTGTGGAGCAAGGATGCTTAGAATCATCATCTCCATGGCATCGGCCATCTGCAAGGAGGAAAGGCGAATCATCAGTCCGGGAAGGCTGAGGGAGGAAGATGCAGCCCTCCAAAGAGAGGGTTGGCCCCCTTCATGTGTGTGACCCCAGAGAGGACAAGAAATTCCCCTCAGTATTGGAATGAGTAAGACATGTCAATAAAAATCCTATTCGCGGGGGTGGGGGGGATTCCCCTCTTCTACGGCCTGCTGAGTGCCCTACCACATATCAAAATATACTGCAGAGCTCTAGGAATCAAAACAGCGTGGCACCATACAGGGATTGACAAATATGACTTTCCCTGTTCTTATTTTGTGCGTGTTTTTTCATGTTTAAAAAAACATGAGCTCTCTCTAAATGAAACGGGAAGACGCCCTCATTCTAGAATCGGAAAGAAACCTTTTTAGAGAGGTAGAGAGACGAGGGTCTTTGCTCTTCAGTTCCAGACTGGCTTGTCTTTGGTTTACAAGTTGTCAGTGTGTTTAACAAGTATAACTTCTGGAAGAGCACCAGAAAGCCCCGGGAATTAAGCCTTGTGGTGCCCTCACAGACCTAGGCAAGATGGACAGAAGGACAGACGCCAGAGTCCAAAAGCAGCCCCGTATTGGCCAGGGAAATGAAAGGCGCGATGAAGGTAGCTTTTCAAACTAGTGGGGGAAATGATGTGGGACGATTGGCCACCCCTCGGGAGAAACCTGGCATCACAATCTATTCCAGCTGCATCGTTAAACATCTACATGTTCTTTACCATAACTAAGTTGGGGTGAGGGGTGGCTAATAACCTGACCATGTGTCCCTCAAAGCAGAAACTTGTGTTTAAACGTTTAATTGTGCTCATTTCCCAGGGAGAGCTCTACAGCCGACATGAGAATGTCATAATACTTCTGAGCCTCAAAGGGATGGGAAGCAGGGAATTGGCTGGAAGCTTTGGTTCCCCCTTGAGGGCAGCAGCCAAACAACACCATCCAAGCCCCGCTCCCTAGGACCTCCACGGCCACTCATAAAATCTGTTGACTGGCAGGCAAGCAAAGGCCCGATGTGGGAGGGCCCTGTGCCTTTCCTTGTGGGTTGGAGAGACCCAGTGAGTGGAGCCCCGTGGGAGCTCCTGGAGACCAATGGGAGCCCGGACATGCAGAGATACTTGCCCAAGCCAAGCCCGTGAGGACAGACAGCTTCCACTGGAACTTCCCAAAGCCAATGGCTTCCACCGCATCTTCCACCATGAAAGTATCTGGGAAGGAGAGAGGGGAGGAGGAGAAGGGATCACCTGAAATTCTCCCAGTGGGTGAGTGTCTGGGATGGTCCCCAGCCATTGCTTCTAGTACTTATCCTAGAAAATGGTTACGGCCATTGTGAAGCTAACTGACACGTTATTCACCTTAGGGGGAACAAACCAGAAAACTCCAAATGTATGAGTGGGGATTGGTTAAATAAATTATTATCCATCCAAATCATGAATTAGAATCCATCTCTTAAATAAAACATGCCAAGGTGGAAAGACACATAGAATGTATAGCTAACTAACTTTTTTCAAAGCAAAGCATACAACACACAGGGGAGTGTAAGGCCAAAAGCGTTGCTACAAAATCATAGAAACCAATATGTCATCCAAATATCAAAGTGTGAAGCTACAGTTTCTCAACACCTCCTCCACTGGGGTCTTTTCATGTGTCTGAAGGCAGTGTCTCCATCTCTCAAACGGTCCCCTGGAGAATTCCGGCCTGATTGCCACACCGCAGCAAACTAGCCATTCCGGCAGCCTCAGGGGACTCAAATCGTGGGCCTTTCAATGTTCTTTGAGTTTGAGGAGCAAAAAGAAATCTGGAGGGGAAAGATACAGGGCTGTAGGGTGGGCGGGTCAGGTGTCCACTCTCGAAGAATGAGCAGACGCATTGTTGTGATGGGGAAAGAACTTTCTGGCCTTTTCCTCACCGATGCAGTTTTCAATTGAAAAAATAAAATAGCATCTGGGGTCTTAAAGGCTTGAAGGTAAATAAGTGGCCATCTAGCTCAGAAGCAACAAAGCCCACATGGAAGAAGCACACCAGCCTGTGTGATCACGAGGTGTCTAGGGATCAGGGATCAGGCATCATCAGAACAAGAAATCATATCATTGTGAATGAAGGGGAGTGCGGAGTGGAGATCCAAAGCCCATCTGTAGGCAATTGGACATCCCCTCATGGAAGGGTCGTGGGGAGGAGATGAGCCAATCAGGGTGCAGTATAGCAACAATGAAACATATAACTTTCCTCTAGTTCCTAAATGCTTCCTTCTCACCCCCACCCCCCACTATCATGATCCCATTTCTACCTTACAAATCTGGCTAGACCAGAGGATGTACACTGATACAGATAGGAACTGGAAACACAGGGAATCCAGGACAGATGATCCCTTCAGGACCAGTGGTGAGAGTGGTGATACCGGGAGGGTAGAGGGAGGTGGGGTGGAAAGGGGGAACCAATTACAGGGAGACGTTGGACAGGGCAAGACATGACAAAATAATAACTTATAAATTATCAAGGGTTCATGAGGGAGGTGGGAGTGGGGAGGGAGGGGGAAAATGAGGAGCCGATGCTAGGGGCTTAAGTAGAGAGCAAATGTTTTGTGCTTTACACAATTGATGTATGTATGGATTATATGTATGGATTGTGATAAGAGTTGTATGAGCCCCTAATAAAATGATTTAAAAACAACTTCTTCCTAAGAAATCCCTTTAATCAGCCTCTAACCTTTATGACAATCTAGGAAGATGAGCCCTTTGGGAGCTCATAAAAGCCACCGTAAGTTCCTGAGCTGACCTCTCTGCTCTGAGTCCCACTGGCCCAGCACATCCCCTTGAAAGACACAGCTGTGGGTGGGTCTTTCAGACATCCGCAGGAGACAAAGTGAGTGTGTTACTGAGAGAACTTGTCTGCAGCCATCCACTGCTCACAGGAGCCTGGTTGAACACATTCTGTTTGGAATCCACCTGTGTGGGCGTGACCCTCGTAGACGCTAATGTCAGTGGAGTCGATTCAGAATCCCTGGGGACCCCATGTGCTTCGGAGAACCATGTCCTAGGATTTGGGGGGAGGGGGGGGGCTCTTGTTCAGAAGTAGATCGCCAGGTCTTTCTTCTGAGGTGCCTCTGGGTAGATTAGTATGGCTACGTTTAACTTGTTAGAGCTACCCAAAGACTCCATTGCCATCAGCGCCGTTACCATCGTCATGCTGAGTGCCACCGTCAGCGTCGCCACCACCATCACTGTGGCCATCATGATTCCCAGGATTGCCATCATCCTCTTTGTCATTATCCTTCGTGTTGGTGCCATCCTGTCAGGTAGGATGTAACGACACTCACTGCTAGTGACTGCGATGTAACCACGCCTGCTGAAGTAAGCCAGGCCCAGCCTCCGCGCCCAATGTCCCTAGCCCCTCTGGGGCCTCCCCGTGCCCCTTATCCAGACCCTCCACAGAGATGCCTGGAGGGTAGACGCCCCGGGCATCTAGGCCCTGATCGCTCCCCAGGCTGATGCCCCAAACGCAGGGCGCCCTCACCATCGGTAGGATTGGCGAACTCCTTGGGCACAGCTGCCCCATCGTCCAGCTCCACGGCTTCTAGGCCGGTGCGAACCCCTTCGATCTGGACCTCATGCTCTCCGGAAGCTGTGTCGTCCTCTGACCTCGCACTCTCGCCCGT
>NW_022111312.1:1445071-1449698 GCF_000313985.2 Echinops telfairi
GGCGGGGGTGGGGGGTGGGGTGGGGGCATTCACGTGATAGGCTGTGCTAATGAAGATACATCTTTGTTCTAGACCTGAATACTGTTTGGAAGCCGGTCTGCTTCTGAATCTAGACCGTTGGCCTGGGTCGAAGCCGGAAAAAACTCACCCGTTGCCATCGATTAGGTCCTGGCCCAAGGCGGCACCATAGGTTGCCGAGCAGATCTGCTGCGTAGGGTTTTCTTGGCCGTCATCTTTATAGAAGCAGATTGCCAGGCCTTGCCTCTGCAGCACTGCTGGGTGGGTTGGAACCACCAATCTTTAGATTAGCAGCCAAGAAAGACCATCGGTGCCACCCAGCGACTCTCTATCAGTATATGACAGAGGTACTAATATGGCCTCTCTGTATATAACCTAGGCTCACAGAAGCCCACTAACCCAGGTGCCCGCATTGTATTTTGAGAGGGTGGGGCTTTCACCAATAGAAATTTAGTCTCTCACAGGTTAGGAGGCTGGAAACCTGGAATCAGGACAAAGACTCGAAGGGGAAGGCAGTCTCTCTCGCTCTTTTCTCATCAACTGCTTTTCCGGTTCCTTCTCAATCTCCTTTGGCTTGGTACCTTTCCGTCTTCCATCTCTGCCTGCTTGAGCTGCCCCTTGAAGAGTTTGTTCTTTGCAAACTTTTTATTGTGAACTGAGCGAGGGTTTGCAGAGCAGGTCGTCCGTTTCCCATTCCACAATTCGGACACTTTTTGTTTCGCCTCCCTGTCAGCGATCCCTACCACCTGTTACTTGCCCTACTTCTACTTGCCCTACGATTCCTGTTCTCCTAACCCTGCCAAACTTGTCCTTGGGTAAATGCTGCCCTCTGCAACTCAAATGATTGTTTACTCTAAGGTCGACACAGGGCAACATAGTCTGATCCTTCCCTTCCTGGGCCTACCTATCCTTTGGCTGAAAATGGGGCCACAGGGGAGAATTCCCTTCCAGGTGTCAAGAATGACCAGTGAGCAGTCTTAGGGGTTCCGGCTGTCTATATCTGACCCACAGCCAAGTTTCCTTCATGACTTGGAGTTTCGTTTC
This sequence comes from Echinops telfairi, assembly GCF_000313985.2. Lineage (NCBI taxonomy): Eukaryota > Metazoa > Chordata > Mammalia > Afrosoricida > Tenrecidae > Echinops > Echinops telfairi. The sequence continues at coordinate 1,446,134 of NW_022111312.1, forward strand.
ACGGCTTTATCCCAGGCTAGCCAGGACCTTGGAATGCAACCTCCTCCTTCCAAGAAATTGCTAGTGGCAGCCGGGCACCATCTAGTTCTTCTGGTCTCAAGAGTTGTGGAGACTGAGGTCTGGGTGGTCCATTCGTGCAATGGACTAATTGTTTCCATGGGTTATTAATTTCCATCACTCTTCATTGCTTTGGATGGGGGGAGACAAGTGTGGCCACTCACGAGCTTTTAAGAGCCCAGGTGCTACTCACCAAAGTAGGATGTAGACTTTGTAAACGATGAGATGCCAATCCACGTAGGGGTCCTATGAGACTATGGTCTTAGGCCCCCACCCCAGGGACTCATTTCCTCCAGGTGTGTGGTGATGTCTAAAGTTTTCATAACTTTGACTCCTTGATGCTCTACCACATCCACAGGCAGAGTTGCAGTAAAGGCCGTATCCTATGTACAATATATCCTGTGTCAACCATACATAATGGGAGGGCCAGGATTTGACAGAGGATAGCTGTGTAGTTGTCTTTACTGCAATATATCCACAAATAAGGTGGCGCATCTCACTCCCACTGCCAGTGAGTCGATTCTGACTCATAGCGACCCTATAGGACAAGGTAGAACTGCTCCTGTGGGTTTCTGAGACACTAAATGTTTACAGGGGTGGAAAGCTTTGTCTTTCTCCCAGCGACATGTTGTTGTTGTTAGGTACCATGGAGTTGGCTCCGACCCATAGCGACCCTGTGCACAATAGAAGGCAACACTGCACAGGCCTGCGCCGTTCTCACCACGGTTCCTGTGCCTGAGCTCACTGATGAAGCCATTGTGTCCACCTGTCTCATCACAGGCCTTCCCTTTTTTGCCACCCTTCCATTTTACCAAACATGATGTCCTTCTCCAGGGACTGGTCTCTCCTGGCAATATAGCCGAAGTATGTAAGATGAAGTCTTGCCATCCTGGCCTTTAAGGAGCACCCTGGCCTTACTTCTTCCAATACAGATCAGTTTGTCCTTTTAGCAGTCCATGATACTATCAACAGTCGTTCCCGGAACCATAACGCAAATGCACCTATTCTTCTATGATCTTCCTTATTCAGCGCCCAACTTTCACATGTATTTGATGTAAGGAAGACCAAATTCCTCCCAACTGGACCAGTAGGTAACATCGCAATCGATGAACAAAGGGCTGACGTGGACAAGAATTTTGTCTTACTTGGATCCATAAGCAATGCTCATGGAAGCAGCAGCCGAGATAAAAAGGCGTATGGCATTAGTCTGCTGCCCATGACTACTTTAGAGTATTGAAGAGCAAGCATGTTACTTTGAGACTAAGATGTGCCTGACCCAAGTCCTGGTATTCTCCCATGAATGGGCTGGTGTTTTTTAACTCTGCCTGAGGAGCATACAGGTGGTAAAATTATGGAAACATCTTAGATGTAACAAAACTCAAGAGAGTGACTCACAGGGCCCTGGAGCTCAGGACCACAGTCCCGAGGGACAACCAGGTCTGTTGCCATCACATAGTTCAAAAAGACAATACTCTACATCCTACTTGTGCGAGTAGCAACGAGGGTCTTAAATGCATATGAACAGCCGTCTACAGCGCAGCCACTGGTTTCTGTTCGTCTAGAGCAAAGAAAATGATGAAAATCTATAAAGACACAGGGAAACAATTGGTCCAGTGGACTAACAAGACCACGTAAGCATCAGTCTCCTGACCCCGAGACTAGAACTAGGTGGTAATGCTGGCTGCCATCACCAACTGCTCTGAACAGGATCGCTGCAGCAGGTTCTAGAGAGAGTCAGAGAAAGATGTGGGACAAGACTCAAAATTATAAAAGAGGCCAGGCTTAATGGTCTGATGCAGACGGTTAAGCCCTCCTCCCACCCCCTCCCCCACCCCCCCAAGACTGTGGACCTTGATCATCCTTCAGGCCTGGAGCTGAACGCACCCCTGTGGTACAAGAATCAACCACTTAAGATCAAAAGGGCAGCATTTAACCATGGACAACATTCCGACAACGCTTAGGAACGAGGAGGAACGCCAACCGGAAACCCCAGGAGAAAGTGGGATAAGCGATAGACCGTTGAGGGGATTGCAGGGGAGGAATGGACACAAAATGCGTCTGAATGGTTGAATGTGAGACTGCTGGTCTGCTCTGTGAACCCTTCCCTACTTCGTCATCATATACATCCGTGTATACTCCACACTCACTGCCAGTGAGTCCGTCCTGATGCACAGTGACCCTATCGGACAGAGTAGCATTGCCCCCTGTGGGGTTCTGAGGCTGTCAATCTTTGAGTTGACAGCGTCACCTTTCTTCCTTGGAGCTGCTAGTGGTTTCGAACTGCTGACTTTGCAGTTAGCTGCCCAACATGTATGTAACTTCCTCCGTCACCAGGGCTCCATACACATGCACACCCATACGCACATACAAATAGCACTACACTTACAGTCTTGGAAACCCACAGGAGGGGCGCTCTGAGTTAATACACATAGCTCTAGATCTGCCTCCCACACCTGCTTAGCATGCATTTACTCCCAACTCACCCTTTTCCAAGGACTGTGTCTATAACAGTAGCAACTTCTGTTGCCACCCCCACAACCTCCACCCAGTATCCTGGCCCGCCTCCATCATTCCTCACCAACCTCCTCCTCCTCGTATTCTGCACCTCCTTGGAAATTCGTATTATATTCTGCCCCTTGCAATCTCTCGGACTTCTCCATTTGGAAGTCCTATAACTACCCTTTTTACTTTGTAATTCTCTTCCTTGCCGACTCCCATCTCTGCTTCCCTGTTTCTAGCCTTGGAGGAGAGAATGTGGGAGAAGGGTTAGGCTATGTACCCCCGTCAAGCGTTAGTCTCAGAAGCCCACGGGGACAGTTCTACTCTGTCCTGCGGGATTGCCCAAGTCAGGAATCTACGCACTGGCAGGGAGGTGTTTTGTTGTTGATGCTGTTTTGGTAGGAGATAATAAAAGGAAGGCCGGAGGGGGTAGAAGCAAGGGAAAGCAGGCCAAAAAAGGGCACAAAAATTTGTAATAAAGACAGTGGGTAAAAAAAAAAGAGAGAGAAAATTAAAACAAGGGAAATGAAACCAAAAGAAAGGGTAAAATACGGTGGAACTCAGCTGGGCACGGAAGACACAAAGAGAAAAGGGAATAATAAGGAAAAATAAATTTTTTAAAAGGGGAAGTGGGTAGGGGGGAGCAGAAACAGAAGGAAATAAAGGGTGAAAGAAGGGGTTGGAGGCAGGGGTGGGGTGGGGTGGGGTGGGGCAGAAGAAAGGAGGAAACAGTGGGGGGGACAGGGCCCCTGGTCCATGTGGGTCAGCACCCACTGCACGGTGGGGACCCAGTCTTGGGCCCACCCCCTCCTTCCTGCGGCCTGCGTGACCCGGAAGTAGTTGCTGCCTCTGGTGCCAGGGGCTGCGGGCCGAGTGTTGGTTGGGGAACGAGGACTTCTTTCAGGCCCCGATGGCCGATGACCGCTGGGGCCGGGTAGCTGGGTCTGGAGAGGGTTCGGGGGTGTCCTGCGGGCTGACGCGGGGAGTTCACGCACCCCCCTCACCCGGA
>NW_022111312.1:1450710-1452827 GCF_000313985.2 Echinops telfairi
GCTGGTGGGTTAGAACTGCTGACCTTGTGGGCCAGCCCAATGTATAAACCCCAACACCACCAGGCTTCCATTTGTGCATCAGATGAGTTATTTTACACACACACCCACACACCCTCAAATTCCCTGCCCTCCCCCCACCCCAGCTAGGGCATGTGGCCAGAGGAGGCCCCACCCTCTGGTGGTGGAGTTGGACTCCTGAGAGGCCTGGACTCTCTGACAAAGGTCCCGGGCATCTGGAGCCGGGCAGCCCTTGTTGCTGGAAGGCAGGTGTCATGTGGGTGCACAGGCTGAGAAGCTGCCTGCCTTAGGCAGGAAGTCTGGCTAGAAGAGGGGCTCAGGGGAGATTAAAAGCTGTCCTCCCTCAGCAAGGGCTCCATTTGATCCGGGCTATGTATCTACTTGGGGGTAGTTTGCCAGGGGGGCCGGAGGAGCCACACTGATAGAAATTATAGAGGCAGTTTACAGATAACGGTATGTGCGTGTAAAATAGCCCTCAAAACACACAAAACCACGACAAAAAAGCCATGCTGGTTTGTAGCATTTGCCAATATCCGTGGGGTAAATACTCCCACTGGGCCCATTGCAAGCGACCAGCGGTTAGGTAAATAACAGGCTGACACGCTCTCCGAGTGTTTAACAGGCAGCGGCTCTACACAGATGGTCTGAGCAGGCTCTGTTGCCGACAGCTGCCAGAGTTGCCCCGGACACATGGCCAGCTCTCCGAACTTTTGTGGGACACAATGCTGCCCAGGCCCATTCCATGGCCAGCAAAGGGGGAGGTGGGGACCCTTGTGACCCCGGGGCTTTCACTCACCAATTTTTCTGAAGCAGAGTTCAGGCTCGCCTTCCTAGTCCAGCTGAGTGTGGAAGCTTCCCCTGAAACTCTTCAGCAGCACGTTAACATTGCACTGCTGGTAGATGCCCCGGGTGGGTGGCCAGTTTTTGACTCATAGTGACCCCCAGTAGCTGGGTAGAACTGCCAGTAGGGTTTGCTAGGCCGATGTCTTTGCCAGAGCAAAGATGGCCAGGCCTTTACACTGACGCCCTGTGACCGTGTGGGACTGCCTGTAGGCTATCACCAGGCCTTTCCGCTGGGTGGGCTGAGCCTCCAAACTTTTGGCTGGCGGCTTACCCACTGGCCCAGCCCCTTGTCGTTGTCGTTGTGTGTTATAGAGGCCACTCTGAACCTACGATAGCAAACTACAACAGGGACGAACCTCAAAGAACCCTGTGCTGAGGGAAAGAAGCCAGACAAAAGAGGCTCCATCTTACAGAAGCTCAGGTGGCCTCGTGGATTACGCAGGATTACCTGCTAACTGCAAGGTCACCAGTTCAAAATCACCAGTCACCCCACCAGAGAAAGATGAGGCTTTCTACTCCTGTCAACAGCGAACAGTCTCGGAAACCCACAGGGGCAGTTCTACCCTATTCTATAGGGTTGCTATGAGTCAGAATTGATTGATGGCAGGGAATTTGATTTTGAGTGTTGGTGGGGGAGTGGTTTACCCAGTTGGGCTGCTCAGTGGAAGGTCAACAATTCAAAACCACCAGATGCTCCTTGGGAGAAAGCGGAGGCTTTCTACTCTCGTGAAGACTTACAGTCTCGGAAACCCACAGGACAGGCCTACTTAGTCCTATAGGGTCACTATGAGTCATAATCGACCTGACGGCAGCGAGTTCCATTCAATGTAGGTATCACAGTCAAGTGTTCATTTACTAAGGTTGATGGTTCAAGCCCACCCAGAGGCACGTTGGAAGAAAGGCCTGGCAATCGGTGCCACCATCCCCTGAACACAGTAAAATAGCCTCTGGAGAGAAACACCTTTAACATACAGCTCCCCTCAGCAGCACACGTGGTTGCTATGAGAGGTTCAACTCCATGGCAACTGACTGATTTAGTCTCTCTCTCTCTCTCTCTCTCACACACACACACACACACATGCACACATTTGGAAGGTAGTTCTATGTATATGTATGTCTGTATGAGCAAAAAATCAGAGAAGCTGGATTCTGGGAAAAGAATGCAGCATCAGCATTGGAGGACAGTTTCCTAACAACCTGCGACAGGCAGATGACATAACCTGGCTTGCTGAAAGCGAGGAGGACTTGAAGCACTT
>NW_022111312.1:1454368-1455795 GCF_000313985.2 Echinops telfairi
TTGATATAAGGTGCTCTATTAAACACATATGAGTGTCTCTGGATTTGTTTCTCTAGTCAACCGGAATAAACACAGCATGCATGGCTGCTAACTGAAAGGTTGGTGGCTTGAGTCTCTCTAGAAGTGCCTCAGAAGAGCAGTCTGGCCCTCCGCTTCCCAAAATTCAGCTATCGATAACCCTGGGAGACGACATGAGTCAGGGTTGGCTTAGGGGCAGCTGGGTTGTATCAGTCTATTCTGCCTCAGCAACCCCATAGCTAGAGACATAGAGCACGTTGTGAGAAATGCTGAGAGAGTCGGGGAGGCTTGCCAGGAGGGTGATCCATCAGTTCTGGGACCTGCTGAGTGAAAGCAGGTGTGACCCAGGTTCTAGGGTGATAACTCATTAAAAAAGAGGATTCCCTGTCCTCCAAGACCCAAAGGAAAACAGACAAAAAATACACAACCCTCACTGCCATCAGGTTGATTCCAATGTATAGCGACCCTGTGGACAGAACTGAACTGCCCCTTGTGGGGTTCCAACACTCCTCATGGGAGTAGAAAGCCTCACCTTTCTCTTCAGAGGCGGCCGGTGGTTTCAAACTGCTGACCTTGCCCTTAGCAGTCCAGTGTGTGGACCACTACACCACTAGGACTCCTTTGTCGCCAAGGTGCAAGCCTCCAATCCAAACCTTAACAGTTCCCCCAGCATGCCCTGGACAATGGAAGGATTCTTAGACGAGGGAAGGAAACGGGTATCTTTGTTGCGTTATTTACACTGCGTCACCGACTGCTTTCAGGAATGAAAGGACAGTCAGTGGCTCACCCTTGACCCTGAGCCTGGCATCCCCGCAGGAACTGACCATGAGGCCTGGTGCTCTTCCTGGACACTGCATCCCCCCTCCAAGGATCATCCAGGGCTTCCTACTTCCTTCTGTTGACCAATAGCTGCCACTGCGACCATCTTCTATGGAAGGTAACCCGTGATAGCTTCCCAAGTGTAAGAGCCCTGTGCCTGCCCACCAGAATTCCTCTGCTGGAGGTTCATCTTGGGGGTAGACCCATAACAGTGTCCCTTGTGCCCTGGTGGTACAGTGGGTTAAGCACCGGGCTTCAAACCACAAGGTCAGTGATTCAAACCCACCAGCTGCTCCGTAGGAGAAAGCTGAGGCTGGCTGCTCCCATGAAGATAGACAGCCTGGGAAACCCTATATAGGATCGCTGCGAGTTAGAATCGGCTCAGTGGCATGGGTTGGGGTTTTACGGGATGACTAACTGGCCCTGTATTGGGTCTTGGCATGCAGTGCTTAGTGTGGGTTATCTTGTTCCACAAGGAACTATATGTGACCTCCTCCCTGGGGGAGAGACAACCGAAAAGTGGGTGAAGAGAGACGTCGGACAGGGCAAGATATGACAAAATACCAATTTATAAACTATCAAGGGCTCAT
>NW_022111312.1:1456178-1466091 GCF_000313985.2 Echinops telfairi
GAGCCAAGATCTCCTGAGAAGGGGGAAAAAATCAACAGGAAAGGAGAAGAAAATAGCAGTGGTGTATGTGAGCTATAGGAGAGCTTCAGAGCAGGCCAGCTGACAGTTTCTTGGCTTGGGTTATGTATGGACTCATGCAGTACATCATTTACCAAAATAGCAGGGAACACTTCTTTTATGTAATTTCCTTCTTAAAACAGAAGAACTTGAGGAAATAGCTGTCAACTCACAGACCTCGTTTGTACCACCATGCAACTCCCTGCCCTCCAGTCTCTTAATTCAGAGCCTGGGAGGGGATCTGTTGGGGTACTCCCCCAAAGGATGTTTCTTTGTGGGTTTGTTTTTTTTCCCACTTTCATCTTTTCTTTTGGGCCTTGAGCCTGGGAAATGATGTTTAAACCTAACAACAATTCACCCAGGGTGGAACTTAGAGTCTAGACTTAAGAGAGTAGTAACCTGCTAGAAGGAAGAGGAGGGTCCAGGTCTGGGAAGCCGGTTGACCTGGGTTTGAGTCCCAGCCCTGCCATTTGGTACCTGTGTGGCCTTGGATCGGTTACTTCACCTCTCTGAGCCTCCGTTTCTTCCGCCAATGGAAAAGGGGGAGGCTGGGGTCACAAGATTGCCATCGGGATGAAAGATGTCGGCATAGAATACCCAGCAGCTCCTGGCACCACCACCCAGTCTTTCAACTAGTGCTTCCTGGGTGCTGACTGCGCTGGGAGTTCTTGGGGGGAAAAGTGGGGAGGGGGGACAAAAGAGATGCACCTCTTTGCCCTCCGGAAGGGAGGCTCTAGCTTCACTAACTGATGAACAAGCCATGAACACGTCATTGTCGTCTTCACTGCAGTTCTGACTCCTCATGACGCTATAGATACAGGATAAAATACCGCCTGGCCCAGCACCATCCTCATATTTGTTGGCATGTTTGAGCCCATGGTTGCAGCCACTCAGTCCATCTAGTGAAGGGTCTTCCTCTTTGTCCCTGGCCTTTCCCAAGCACGATGGCCTTCGTTAGGGACTGGTCCCCGCTGACAGCATGTCTAAAGCCCACGAGGCAAAGTCTCACAGTCATTGCCTCTAAGGAGCATTCTGGTGGTACTTCTTCCAGACAGATTTGTTGGTGCGTCTGGCCGTCCACCGTACTTTAACTAATCTTCCCCAACGTCATAATTCAGGTGCATCGATCCCTCTGTCTTCCTCGTTCAGTGTCCAGCTTTCACGTGTATATGAGACACAGTGGGAAAGCACATGGCTTGGGTCAGTTGGAACATGGCTCAGTCCCCAAAATGACTGTTTGGCTTTTTAATGCAGTAAAGAGGTCTTGGGCAGCAGATTTGCCCGATTCAGCACCTGACCCTCGACAAGTCCTGATATCTTTGCAAATGGATGTGTTTTGAGAAGGAAACCGAGTACCAAGACAAAGGCCGTCTGGGAAGGGTTCGTGATCAGGAAAGACCCCTCTGAGGAGGCCAAGCACAAGGAAGAGGCAGTCATGAATGCGCGAAGATCCAAGCAGGGACCAGCTGGTGCAAAGACCAGGGCATGGCACCAAGGAGTTGAAGTCAGAGAGCCCATCGGAGACAGAAGCCAGGCGGAGGGATGTTTGGGTTTACCCACTTACCCGAGACCACAGGGAAGCCATTGAAGAGTTTCAAGTAGGGGCGAGAGACTACAAGATGGTCAGAGCTGAGTTTTGAGGTGATCACTCAGGCACAGTCCTCCATGAGGGGAGGGATGGATTATCAAAAGGCAAGAGAGAAAGTGGGGGTGTGGGAGAGAGGGCGGCCCACTCAGCCAAGCCAGAGGAGACCCAAGCTCGACTCAAGTAGTTGATTTAGGGGAGTCTCGGGAGTTGGGGGTTTGACTAAAGGAGTTTCTGGGAGTTGGGGGCTGGATTTAAATTCACTGTTAGGCCTCCTCCCCCAGGCCCCATTTTTCCAATTAATACAGAAAGACATATTCCTAAAGGGGGGTCCATCTGTTAAAGTAGTCAGCCCACGATAGGCCAACCCACGGCCACACTGTGAGAGTGGCATCGTGTCATGAGCTTAGCCAACATCCTCCGACAGTCAGCATCCCTCAGCTTTATTCCAGGTTCCTTTGATCCAAGGTGCCTTGGCTGTGTGGTATCAGGACGTCATTAGAGTCTGAACCATATTGGCGAACGTGAGTGGTGGTGGTTCGTCCTTAAGTCAGCTTGGACGCCTGGACACTCGGTGTCCTACAAGACAAAAACTCTGCCCTGTTCTGTGCCATCTCCATGACCCCTGGTCTGCTCAAGTCCACTGTTGTGACCACTGGTGTCTTTTGAAGGCCTTACAGCCTAGGGACTCGGCTTCCAGCACTCTCAATATCCAGCTGTGAGCGATTTCCTAATTTTCAAAAGTAGACCACCAGCTCTTTCTTCTGAGTGCCTCTCAGTCTAGAAGCTCTGCTGGAACCTGTCCATGGGAGACCCTGCCCGTATTTGACATACTGGTGGCATAGCTTCCACCATCATCTCAGCCCCCAAGCCACCGTGGGATGGGCAGGCAGGTGGTGGAAATGTGAGTTAGGTGCTGGACCTGGAACAGCCATACTAGCCAAGGTTATAGACAAATGGACTGGCTTTGTCTCCTTCAAGATATGGCCTGAGACACTTTCTGATCCGTCTGGTGCAAGAGGAGCCCTCGCAGAGACTGGGCCTCTGCTTTCAAATATTTGAGGTTCTACCCACGAACGAAAGAGATGCATGTTCAACTGGGACCCAGAGAACAGGCCATCAGCTACTGGGTGTAAGGAAGGAGGAGGAGACTGTCTCAACTCCATAGAAAGGGGAGCCTTCTCTCAGAAAGAGAAGTCCAGAGATAAAAGGACTCCTTTAGGCAGTAATGAGCACCCCTTCATGAGAGGCATTCAAGGAGAGGCAGGTGTGCCCTAGGGTAGATTCGAGAGTGATCTGATGCTAACCTTCAGGCAGCACTTGAGAATGCTCAGGGCAAGCCCAAGGGTCATACAGATGATCCTAAATGACCCCTCTAGCAGCCCTTGAGGAGTCCACTAAGACCTCCTCCCCCCAGTTTATAGGTAAGCCGACTGAGGCTCCCAGAAGTTACACCCATTGGTGAAGGTCCCCTAGATAGCAAATCAGGAGCCCTGGTGGCGCAGCAGCTAAGTGCTTGGAGCCCAGCATTTACTTGGCTGGAAGTCTGCTCCGTCAACGTGACAGTCTTGGAAACCCCTGGGGGCAGTTCTACTCTGTTACATGGGGGTGGAGGGGGCTGTGAGTTAGAATCAGACAGGACAGAGAGGATACAATATACTGGGACCCTGAACCAGGTTGCTGCAGAGCCAGTAGTCTTAGCCAATCAGCTGATGCATCTCTAACGGCCACAGACACCCCGTGGGAATGGACAGCAGTGCAGACTCCCTCCCTGGCCAGCCTCCAGACCTGCTGCTTCTGAACTTTGCCAGGAGGGCCTGGAAATCCACATTGTACTCCAGTTTGAAGCCCCCTTGGAGGCGCTCTGCCCTGCATGTCGTCTGGGTGGCAGAAGGGCTTGAGTGGGGTGGCCTTTCCGCTTCTTTCATCTGTTTTGTGTGCTGTGAGTCACCGTCCAGTCAACTGGACTCATGGCGACCTTGCATGTGACAGAACGAAACGTGACCTGGCCCTGAGCCACCCCCGGGCCCTTTGATGTGTAGGAGCCCGTTCCCGAGGCTGTGGGGGTCAGGTCCATCTTGTTGAGGGCGTGCCTCATTTTCTGCTGACCCTCTACTTTATCAGACATGACATGGTCTTTCCTGAATAGCTCAAAAAACGAACCACCATCCGGGTGATTCTGACTCAGAGCAGCCCCATAAGACAGGGTACAACTGCCCCTGGGTGTTTCTGAGACTGTGGGTCTTCATAGGAGTAGAAAGCCCCATCTTTCTCCCACAGAGCCGTTGGTGGTTTCAAACTGCTGGCCTTGCAGTTAGCAGCCCAGCACATAAGCCATTACACCACTCTGGCTCTTTCCTGAATGTCTGGAAGTCTATGATTAATGGAGACTTTAGCACACTGTGATTTATTTCCTGCCATCTTTATCAACTGGGCTAACAGTGAGCTTGTTATTTAGATCGTCACTAACCTATACTCTGGATATATATATATAATATACAACAGTAACAAATGCTAGTTCCCACCAATTAAACCCTTAGCGTATATTGGTAGCTCTGCTCCGTACCGTATGAACACCATATCAAGGAAACTTTTTGCCTCATGAAGTGGTACCATTGCTCTGCCCACTTTGCAGATGATGAAACTGAAGACTAGCTTACAAATTCATAGGGTTAGGATTCAAATCCAAGCTGCTTGAATAGACAGTCCACAGGCTTAACCACTCTCTGGAATGGCCTCAACAGGAGGGTGGGTGATTCATATGCTTGAAGAAGCAGAGGGCCTGTGCTGTAACTTTTCCAAGATATTATCTTTGTTACTCGCCCTCATGACGAGATCACTGAAGATATGAAGGCCAGAGAAGGTGTGGTGAAGAAACTAGATGGTGTCTGTCTATCGGAAAGAATAGTGTTTGGGGTCATAAAGGCTTATCTTGAAATAAGCAACCTTCTACGTGCGTCATTAACTAAGTCCACATGGAAGAAGCACACCAGCCCTGTGTGATTCAAGGATTACCAATAATATAATCCAAATCCGAAGGAGGAAATGGTATCAGAGCTCAAATTGTGAACACCTGGTTTGCAGAAGGCTATAGGTGACATTGGAAGTCCCAAATCCATGTGTGGGGTCTCCACATACATTAAGCCTCTGGTGAATCTCCTCTGACCATAGTCGAGGGATACGAATAGCCTTGTTATCAGACAAAAAGAAAATTATAGTAGATATAGTCAGGTTAAAATGTAACCTCTTATTTGATCCCCCTTTGTCCCATTTAAATGTTGTATCAGTTATTTTTTTTTAATGAAGGGGAAATACACGTGGATTAGGCCTCTGGTGAACATAGACCAGGTATATGAATAGCCTTGCTATCATGCAGAAAGATTTGGCAGAAGCAGCTAGGCTACAATTTAACACCTTCACAGTTGATCTCTCTTTTGACTCATTTTAAAATTGCTCTAGTCTTTCCTATTTTCTCCTTTCTTTTCTATTGAGGTTCTTCTCTCTTTTGTTATTGTTGTTAAATTTTTGTGTCTTTGTTTTTGTATGTTTTTCAGTATATGAAATTCAAGATGGGTGAGTAATTCAATATAGAGACAGTAACTGGATTCATGGTTTCTTGGGGGGTACGGCAGGAGAGGTGGGGGGAAATGGGGAGCTAATAACAAGGAGTGCAAGAAAGATGAGAAAATAATAATAAAAAAAGGAAGACAAGAGTGTTCTACAATTGATTGTGGTAATGACTGAACTGTTAAATTGTATGATATATGGATTATGTCCTATGGTAGTTATCTATCTGGTGTCAACTGGAGGATATTAAGAGTCAAGGGGTGGAGGCTAGCCTGTCATGTGACTGTCCATCAGGTCACAGCTGATGATGCCTCCTTGTGGGCATGGCTTCTTGTGAGGATTCTGGGAACTTCCTCTCTTTCTACCTGGAGGTGGGGCACTCTCTCTGCCTTGGTCTTCCTGCTGAAAAGCAACGGTGATGAAGGCAGCCAGAGCCCGGAGATGTGTCCACTGCCGTTGATCCCCAAGACTTTTCACCTACCAGCTGTGTGATCATCTTGCATTTGGCATCATTGCATGTGCTGAGTGAGTCTGAAAAGGAATTTACAGGCTGGTATTGGACATAGGGGCTAACATCAGACTTATGGACTTGATCTGGACTGGGCTGGGATGGTTTGTCAATATACAATTTCTCTCTGATGTAAAGCTTTCTCTTACACACACGAGTGTCCCTGGCTTTGTTTCTCTAGTTAACCGAGACTAACACATGTCCCAGTGAAACTGTTGAGAGAGAGAGAGATTATCTTTGTAATTTATTCAGCCATGTGTTCGTTCCACAAGCCTGCAGAGGGGACATTATACGTGTCTGAGTTCCTGTCATTCCAACTCATGGTCACTCCTGCATCCAACGGTTTTCCTGGTTGTAATCAGTACAGAGCCACATCGACAGGACTTTCTTCCATGGCCACTGGCTGGCTCAAACTGCTCCACCTTTCCCGTCGTTGTTGTGTGGCACCATCGAGTCGGTTCTGACTCTGCCACCCCACGGGCCATGGGACAAAACACTGCCTGGTCCCACGCCATCCTCCTTCCTAGGCTTGAGTCCCGTTTGTTGCACCCACTGTGCCAAGCCATCTTGCCTAGGGTCTTCCTCTTTACCAAGTACGATGTCCATCTCCAGGGACTGGTCTCTCCTGACAACAGGACCAAAGTGCAGGAGGCGCAGTCTCGCCCTCCTTGTCTCTAAGGAGCACCTGGCTGCACATCTTCCCAGACAGGTGGCAGAAGGTATTCATAAATCCATCAGGCCCATCTCCATAGCCCAGGCAGCCCCAGACACGTTCATCTGGAGGGAGAATCGCTGGTCATTAGAGCTGAAAATGCCTTTCCAGGTGGCCCAGCGCAGGAAGTTAAACCACTTGCCTCAAATCTGACGGAGATTCTTATGCAAATCTGCACAATACTTTTAGCAGAATATGCCTAGCCAGTGGGCCCTGGAACCCTCCTCCCCCCAGAGCTAAGGTCACTCAAGCAGTGGCCACTTTGCTAGGGCACTCTCTTTCTTTGTCCTCTGCACGAGTCCCTTATATTGCTGAAACAGCCCCTAGATGAGAAGCTAAATGCATGGGGTCAGGAATTTGGTTTTTAAGACCCCAGACGCTCTATCTTTTGGTAGCCGGGCACCATCAGCTTTCTTCACCGCCTTTGCTTATGTTCACAGGAATTTGGTTTTTAAAAAGCAAATTCTGAAGCTCCTCAGACTGTTATAACCCCCGACTTTCTTGGCTGAAGAAGGAACCCTGGCGGTGTAGTGGGCTACACACGAGCTGCTAACCACCAGGTCTAAGGTTCAACACCCACCACCCCCGCCCACCCCCACTTCCACTGTTCTGGGGAAAGAAAAAGAGGCTCTCCATCAAGGACCCATGAGGCAGTTCTAGAGCATGATGACAGGCCTTCACCCCTCCTCCTAGGCCAGAGGTCCCCCTCTCTGCCCTACTGGGCCTCAGGGGTTTAGAGATCAATATAAAACCTGATGTGTGTTTCAGCCACCTCGCCTGGTCCTGTGTTTCTAGACGGACATCAGATTTCAAGGCAACACACCTGCTTCCAGCCCCGCCCCTCGAACTCGAAGTCCAATCCCGAATGGGGTTAACATGGGCTCCCACTGCTTTATGGGAGAAGTTCAGGAACAGCAGCCCCGCTTTTCAGCCGAAACGGCCATCTTGCCACCATTTTGTCACAGTGCCGGATGTGAAGCAAAGGGGCAGCCACTCTGTGTTCTCTAGGCCTTCTGGCCGTGCACCTGCGGATCTCTCAGAAAGGTGATGTAGCCATGCAGGGAACTGGCGCTGTTCAAAGGGATCCACCCCACTGCTTCCTGTGAGACTCAGTCCTCCTCCGACACATGGGGGCCCCACGAGTGGCCACCCACTGGCAGCAGCTAGCAAGAATAGCATCATGGCAGGCCAGGCAGGCCCGGGGCGTGGGGGTCAGTTCCGACCCCTAGCAGGCCCATATACAACAGAACGAAACAGAGCCCGGGCCTGCGCCAGCCTCACAATTTGTTCTGATGTCCGAGCCCATCGATGCATCCCCGGTGTCAATTCCCTGCCTGTGACCAAGCATGAAGTCCTCCCCCAGAGCCTGGTCTCTTCAGATGACATGCCCAATGTCCGTGAGACTTAGTCTCACCCCCAACGATGTGAGAAGGTGATGAAAACTCCAACCCAAACTCATTGCCATCGAGTCAACGGGTCTCACAGTGACCTTCAAGGACAGGGCAGAACTGCCCCTGTGGGGTTTCTGAGATTGTCACTCTTTACAGGAGTAGAAAGCCTCATCTTGCTCCTAGAGAGTGGCCGGTGGTTTTGAACTGCTGACTTTGGGGTTAGCAGCCCTACGCATAACCACTGCACCACTGGTGCTCCTCGGGGATGAGTGATGCTACGAGTCAAGTAGCCCATGGTGCTGGAGGGTGGGGGCAGAGGCTGCATCTTGAAAGAAGGTAATAAATAAATAAATAATTTAAAGAAAGAAGGTGATGTGCCTCGGCTTTGGCGAGAAGGTCTGGTTTGAGACTTAACAACGGGAAAGCACATACCTTAGAGAAGAACCTCTTGTGGTCTTGAGGCTGGACAGAGCCTGCCTGGTGTACCTAAGGAATAGTCACATGAGTGAGAGGGAAGGGGAGAGGGTGAAATGGGACAGGGTCTCAGAGCCTGGGGGGCCTCGTGGCCACTGCAAAGACTTGGCTTTTCTGCGCATGAGATGGGAGCCATGGGAGGCGTTTGAGCAGAGGAGGGCAGCGATCTGACTTTTAACGTCTCCCTCTGGCTGCTGTGTTGGGGAACAGGCTGTAGAGAGGCACAGGGAGGCCAAACCCACTAAGGGACCACTTCAAGTGACCCCGCCGAGAGATTTCTGGGGTAGGGGAGTGTGGGGGGATGGACCTGGGGGCAAGGGAGAGAGCAGAGGTCTGAGCCTAGATGTAACCAGGTCCAGGCAGGACCAGCAGGTTGTCCTGACGGATGGAAAGGGAAATGGGAAAGGGGAGAGTCACAATAGACTCCTGTTTGGGGCCTGAACAAAGGGATCAGAGAGCCATCAGCCGAGAGGGGAGGCGGAGGGTGGAGCGTGGCAGAGAGAAGACCAAGAGTTTGAGCTTGGGTGTGGGCTTTTGCCCCCACACAGGGGATCACGACTTCCAGTTGCTTTCCTTTGAGGCTGAGGGTTAGCATGAACCCAGGGTGAAGGAGGGCTGGCCGGCATCCTTGCCTGGCTCTCTCTGTCCGCAGCTCCGCACGGTGCTGAGACCCTTCCAGGGATGCCCCGCCACGTGACCCTGTCACTGCCCCCACTGAGCAGGTGAGCATGGAGATGGGAGGGAAGGGGGGCCTGTCTCACAGTCCGGGTTTGAATCCAGAGCGCTTGGACTCAGAGCCCCACGGTTTTACCCTTGCCGTGGGAAAGCCAGGAAGATTCGGGGAGAAGCCAGAGGGACAGTCACAGAGGCAGTGAGCAGCAGCTCAAACCCAATTTTGGAAACTGGGATTGCTAGGGAAAGACCCTGAGGGGATGCAGTCCCGACTCCCAGACTCCCAGTCGCACCCTCCGAGGTCCTGCCCAGGCTGCCCCCCACAGCCTCACTGAGCCACGGGCTCCTTCCGTTGTTTCCCTGGCTTGACTTGGAGGACTCCAGGGCAGTGCACACATCCACTAACTGCCCCAGAGGCTCCTCCGTAGAAGGCTCGATGGCCTTCCAGTCAGAGTCACGGCCGTGAAAAGCCTACGGGGCACCGCTCTCCTCCGGAACACATGGGGCGGAGGGCAGGGGAGTCACATCAGTCCGAATCGATTCAGCAGCAGTTGATTGGTTGGCCTGATTTTGGAACAATACCCAGCTTTTTTCCACCTCCGGGCTTTGGCCCATGTGGCTCCCTCTGCCTGGGGTGACCTTCCGTGGACCCCTCCTCCTGGGGACTCCCAGACATCTCTGGAGGCTCAGCTCAAATGCCACTTCCTCCAGGAAGCCTTCCATGGCCGCCCTCGCGCCCATCTAGCACTAGTCCTACTGGATGCTACACTTTTCCTTCACAGGTGCTAAGACGATGATCCTAGTT
Organism: Echinops telfairi; assembly: GCF_000313985.2. NCBI lineage: Eukaryota > Metazoa > Chordata > Mammalia > Afrosoricida > Tenrecidae > Echinops > Echinops telfairi. Next base: position 1,465,950 of record NW_022111312.1, read on the forward strand.
GTGTGCAGAACTCTATATCCAGTGTCCACTTCTTCCAGGAAAGAAGTTCCCTCTCCAAGGGAACTTCCTGCCATGAGAAATGTACCAGGCCTGGACTGCCCAATGGGGTTGACAACTAGCCACCTGTAGCCGTTGGGTCCTT